>NC_137688.1:18038690-18092366 GCF_963989245.1 Nansenia antarctica
TCCTCTCTGTTTCCCCTCTCCCTTCTATCTTTCAATCCCTCTTTCCTTCATCCTTTGTTCTTGTCTTGTCAAAATATGTCTCTCTCTTTGTCTCTCTCTCTCTGTCTCTCTCTCCCCCCTTTTCTCTCTCCCTCTCACGCTCCCTCTCTCTCTCACTCCCTCCCCCTCTCTCTCTCTTTCTCTCTCTCCCTCTCACGCTCCCTCCCTCTCTCACTCCCTCCCCCTCTCTCTCTCTTTCTCTCCCTCTCTCCCTCTCTCTCTCTCTGTAGGGGCCTATGTTCCTCGCTGTAGTGAGGAAGGCTACTTTAAACCAACTCAGTGTCATGGCAGCACCGGCCAGTGTTGGTGTGTGGACAAATATGGCAATGAGATCGCCGGCTCCAGAACACAGGGCAAGCCCACCTGTGGTAAGGCTACATCTCTATCACTGTCAACACACACACACACACACACACACACACACACACACACACATCCACACCCACATCCACACACACACACACACACACACATCCACACACACACACACACACATCCACATCCCCACACACACACACACACACACACACCCTCACACACACACACACACACACACACATCCACACACACACACACACACCAAGGTGCACAAGTACACATTAACATATTACAAGAGAGGTATCTTCACCACTTACTTACGCCAACATAGTCTGGATCCGGGGGATCGTTTCTGCAGACCAGGAAGTAGGGTCTGGGGGGCAATATTGTCTACCAGCGTTCGACCACCTGGTTTTGACGCAAGATATGTAAAAAATGTAAGATACATTTAGTTGTCTGCGGGGTGGTGGCAGATTGACCAACAGGTCGATCGCAACAGACACTTCATCTCAGAACATCCTCCAAGGCCGCATCGCACCAAAGCAAGATCAGCGGCGTAACAGTTCACTGAAGCACACAAGCCATACAAACACTGACCTCTCATAAAATAGTGCCCCAGTTTGAATAGAGCAGAAAAATATCCAAGGCCATTGATTATCAAAGTGGAATGCCACTAACTTTGAGTGGTTAAGGTTTGCCATTAACTTTCAGTGGTTAAGGTTTGCCATTAACTTTGAGTGGTTAAGGTTTGCCATTAACTTTGATTGGTTAAGGTTAGGTATGAACTTTGAGTGGTTATGGTTTGGCATTAACTTTGAGTGGTTAAGGTTAGGCATTAACTTTGAGTGGTTAAGGTTAGGCATTAACTTTGAGTGGTTACGGTTAGGGTAAGTTAAAATGTAGCAACATTCAGGTTACACTTCAGGCGATTTCTGCTTCCACCACCTCATTATGGGATGTTCTGCCTTCAATATTTACCTGCCAGGACAGCGAGATAACACGACTGCACTGATTGTATTATTTGGTCTGCAGAAATGTTCCCCCAGAAAGTAATCATTTGAAGACACACACACAGACAAACACACACCCATCGACAAGCAGAAACCCTTCCAGCATTATGTCTGTCTTGGAGGGTGTCAGTGTATGTGAATCATCTCTTTGATATGGGTACGGTGCTGTGTGTGTAAGTGTGTGTGTAAGTGTGTGTGTAAGTGTGTTATCTCTGCCAGTGTTATCTGGGGTGCTAGAGGCAGTCCATAGAGCCTTTCTTTAAAGATACTGCTGCTGTGCGTGGCAAGCATCTCAATGACAAGGTGTCTGTGTGTGTGTGTGTGTGTGTGTGTTCATGTTTGACATTCAGCTCAGCCTCAAATAACACTTTGACTGTTATTACAGGAGTAGAGGTTGTTTTAATCACATTGTCTCGTTGTTGTTGTTGTTGTTGTTGTTGTTATTAAATGATGTGTGGGTGCTCATATCCCTGAAACATTGTCCCATTTACAAGACAACTAACCTTCAGTGACAATTGCATGACTCAATGGAACCTGTCTGGAATCCTGTCTGGCTAATCGAAGCTTTGTATTCACCAACTCTAGAAACCAGCTTCTGCCTCTGAAGTGTGTCTGTCTGTCTGTCTGTTTGTCTGTCTGACTGTCTGCGTGTTTGTCTGTCTGTCTGTGTGTCTGTCTGTCTGTCTGACTGTCTGCGTGTCTGTCTGTCTGTCTGTCTGTCTGTCTGACTGTCTGCGTGTCTGTCTGTCTGTCTGCCTGCCTGCCTGCCTGCCTTTCTCTTCACTGTCTTCCCTCTGCCTCTGACCCATTTGTCTGTCTGTCTGTCTGTCTGTCTGCCTCTGACCCATGTGTCTCTGTCTGTCTGTCTGTCTGCCTCTGACCCATGTGTCTGTCTGTCTGTCTGTCTCTGACCCATGTGTCTGTCTGTCTGTCTGCCTCTGACCCATGTGTCTGTCTGTCTGTCTGTCTATCTGCCTCTGACCCATGTGTCTGTCTGTCCATTTCTCTTCAGAGGAGGACCAGGAGACTTCGGGGGATTTCGGAAGCGGGGGTGCGGTCGTTCTCCTTGACGACCAGGAGGAGGAGCCACCACGCACCGGGAGAAGCCGGCAGAAGCAGAGGCGGGGCCGGATCCACCCTCGGGGGGCGATCGAGGACGATGAGGACGAAGGAGACGACAAAGACGACGAGATTGGCTACGTCTGGTAGCTCCCACCCCACCGCTCTCCCGTCAGCCAACCAGGGACCTCTGTTAACTCTGCACAGACCTGAAGCCATTCCAGCTTCCCACCCCGTCCCCTCTACCTGTGCCCCCACCCCCCTTAACTCCCCTGGTTTAATCGCTGTACTCCCTTTCTTTCCTGTGTTCCCCCCCCCCTCCCTCCCCTCCATATAACAGACCTGGTCAATTCAAACAAAGACTGTCTAGTCGCTTTTACAGTTTCTGCTTCAACTGTCTCCAAAACCCTTCAACCGTTGACTTCTTCTGACACACAGACATTTCTATCTCCTTGCTCTCCGATCTTTTATTGCCTCCCTCTCTCTCTTGCTCTCCTCTTTCTCTTTCTCTTTTTCTCTCTCTCTTCGCTTTCTTTTCTCTTTCTCTCTCAGTCTCCGTCTCTCTTTCTCTCTCTCTCTCTCCCCTTTCTCTCCTCTCTCTCTCTGTCTCTGTGTGTCTCTCCCAGAGCCTCTAGTCTGAATGCGAGGCCAGGGATGCGTTTGGATGTAAATAAGTCGCCTAAACAGGAAGATTCTGTGTCACGTTCCCTGTCCTTCCATCAAAGATTCTCATGTTCTATGTTCCACTGCTGGACTCCCCCCCCCGCCCCCCGCCCCCCCCTCGTTCTAGAATGTTTCTACAATGCCCACCAACACCACACTCTTGGGGTCCCCGGAAAAGTTTGATAGGCTCTTGGGTGGAGGATCTTTCCTTGCTGTTCATGAATGTTCCAGAGTGCCCTAGAGCCAGCGAGAGTAAAGGTGTGTTGTTTTGTGCATGTTCCCTACTACCTGTGAAAGACAGGTCCACTGAGGTCAGCTGCAGTTCTGTATGCGTCTCAGAGTGGACGTGTGAGACGTGTGGGTTTATTTAGTGATGATGCCTTTGCAGGCTGCCGCCGCGCTCGCCCTTCTGTCGCTGTG
Organism: Nansenia antarctica; assembly: GCF_963989245.1. Classification (NCBI taxonomy): domain Eukaryota; kingdom Metazoa; phylum Chordata; class Actinopteri; order Argentiniformes; family Microstomatidae; genus Nansenia; species Nansenia antarctica. The sequence continues at coordinate 18,042,200 of NC_137688.1, forward strand.
TTTCATGCTGTGAAGTCTTTCTCTGCTGCTCCCTTCAAAGTCAGGAGACAGACGTTCCAGTCCAAGTCGGACAAAACAATCCCCTTGAGAAATGAGTCACGGGCTCAGTAGAGAGCGACCAATCTCCCCTCCTCAGCTTTACAGTGCAACATTTCTGTTCTTTAGACCCATGTTGTTGTTGTTATTGTTTTTTTTACCCAATTTAGTTTTCTGGCTTGTGTTGCATTTACGGTTCAGGGTTTGTCAGGCACTATGCAGGACCTTCAGAGCAGGAATCTTATGCTGGTCACAGTCACACAAAGCGCATCAGTCGTGACATTTCCCCCGATGCTCGACAAATCAGCATCCTGCTCTAGACAAGGACACAAAGGGAAAATTGGAGAAATGCTTTCAACATCTCTCTTCGAATGATTTTGTTCATAAAAGCAACAGCGTTTAAAACGATCACCTCAGCGTACAAGGTTTGCTTGTCGTATAGTTGTGTTTTCTGTTTCTGGTCGAGTAAGTTCCTCTCTGCACTTCTGACTGGAGGAGCAAAACACTCTAGTGTCTGTTTGTTCTTATTCTGAACAAGGAACTAGAGTAATTTGTTCTTCCTTTATGCTCAATCTTACTCACCAAGTTACGGAGTTAGACACCAAGGTTAGAAATGGTTCAAACTTCCACAACCTGTATACAATATATAAGCACACCCATACAATATTCAGTGGCATTCCACTTGATAATCAATGGGATATTTTTCTGCTCTATTCAAACTGAGGCACTACTTTATGAGAGGTCAGTGTTTGTATGGCTTGTGTGCTTCAGTGAACTGTTACGCCGCTGATCTTGCTTTGGTGCGATGCGGCCTTGGAGGATGTTCCGAGATGAAGTGTCTGTTGCGATCGACCTGTTGGTCAATCTGCCGCCACCCCGCAGACAACTAATCAGAGCACTTCTTTCAGTCTGGGTTCAGTCAGGCTGCACTGACGGTTTCATCTTCATCTGATACAGACGTTCGGTTGCAGACACACAACTAATTAGAAAACGGTCTATTGCATGCTACCTCGCTTTGCTCACTTTCGAATCTCTCTCCTTTTCTCTCTGTTTTTCACACTGGGAAAGTGTCAGTGACTTTTCTCGTTGAGGCAATCTTCTCTTTTACCTCATTTCCCTTATTTAGTTTTTTATGACTGGAAGATTGCTCCCCTGTGTGGCTGTGGCTGTCTCAGCCCAAGGTCTCTCTGGGGACTAGTCATATAGCCAATGATTGGGGGGGGAAAGGGGGCTTGTGGGTAATGGGTGGCCATTTGACGCCAGTGGAGGCAGCCTTTCATCTAACTTAGCTCCCAGAGGATGCTGGGAAATCCGCGGAAAGACTTAAGAGAGGAAGAGGAGCTCAAGGGATGATGAAAGTGATGGTGTTGGTTTTTTATCTCCCCGAATCTTTTTCAACTCTGTCCTTTTCTCTTCTTTTTTTTTCTTACCCGGCACTCCCTTTTCTCCCTTCTCTCTGTAATATCCTCTTCCATCTGTTTCTATAAACCCTCAGCACTCTCTAACGATGTCATTATACACATACAGTACATATCTACATGATGTATTCAGTAAGGATTGATTTCAGCTCTGCTCTACGCTCCTATTAGACCACCACATAATCTCAACTGATCTCTACTGTTCACTGCCTCACAGTGAACTATCGTTCTGATATTGATTGGTTATCTGTTCGCCTCATCAATAACATGCATGATAGACCTTTCGTGTTTTGACCCCTTTGCATCATGAAGCGTAAACACATGCACTCGCTCAGTCTGACCTCTGGGGGTGTATGTCGACCAGAGAGACAACGGCACCCACTGATTTGGCATAAAACATACACATAAGCACGCACGAATGGATGCACACACACACAAACACACACAGACTGTAACATACTTGTAACATGTGTGTATAAAGTCATGTCTTGCTGTAGCAGTGTACGGCCACTTCTAAACGCCACCTGGCCTCCGCGTTTGCCCTCTCATGATCCATCAACAACGCTTGCCCTGTGTGGATGTCCCTACTGTCCCTACTCTGCCTGGCCTGCTTGTGTAAAAAGCTAAGACCCCCCCCCCCCTCTCTGTTTGGCCTGTGTCCCTTGGACATCAACAAAAGCGCAATAACCTCCACTTCCTTGGTCCTACTCATCTTCAACCTGTTCCAGGCAATTACTGGACTGTCTACACACACACAAACACACACACACACACACACAGACTGCACACACTATACCTAAATACAGTTCTAGTACGACAGCTCTGCTACTCAAAACACACACATAAAATGGCCATATTTGCAAAAGTCTTTGTTAATTCTATATATTTTTTACTTTGTAAAGAGAAAAAAATACTAATGTTAAAGGGATGTAATATATTGCCGTGTGAAAGCACTGTGGCTTTGTCCAGTTTTCATTTAAAAGACTGAGGTGTGTAAATTGATTGTCCTTAATGTAGCTAGAGTCCTGTAGCTCTTTTCCCTAGAAGCATAGTGTAGTTGGGTTTTTTGAATGTCTTATGTTTCCCCTTCTGGAGTTATCATGGAATGTTGATGTAACGGGCTGAAAAAAATCTTGATTTTATTGTAACAGTTCCACAATGTTTGTCTGAATAAATTTAAGTCTGTCCTGTCCTGTAACTTCTGTGTGGTGTCCTTATTGGAGTGACTTGAATGACGCATGAATAGAAATACCAGCACACTCAATAACATACACACATGGGACATTCCACTAGGCACATCCAATAACAGCTACACAGCCCCAAATGGGTACTCATGCACACACAGACACACACACACACACACACACACACACACACACACACAAATGCACACACAGACACACATACATCAACATGAGCTTTGCATGCTCTAATGATTTCAGCCATACCCCAGGTTTAGGAGCTTTGTGTTAATGCATTCAAAACAGCTTATTCTTCATCTAAAAGGCAATCACTTATCGATCTGTCCCCACCGCGATCAGTCAAGGTTAAATCACTTCACCAGACATGCTTTTGTCTTCATTTAATACGCTATATTAAATCCATTGATTTCATAATGCCCTTTTTGTACTCAATTTGATTTATGCAGTGGGAAAGAAATCAATTTCTTGGTCTCTCTCTCTCTCTCTGCCTTGCTCCATCTCTTCTGCCCACTCCCTCTCCCTATATCCGTCCATCTCAGTGAGCCTGTCATGGGCTGTGGCTTTGTCATAGTGATTTCAGACTGCTTTGAAGCTGTGATCTGTGAGTGATGCCGTGGATTATACTGTATCCGATGAAGTCACTGGTTTAAAAACTTCATTTCTGAGGGGTTGAAATCCGAGGAGGCACCCGGCACTCTTGTGCTCAGTAACCGTCACAAACTGGAAGCTTTCAGAATGCGTTCACTGTGCCTCAGGATCGGGTCGTCGGATCGACAGCCATTTTACTAATGCATGGAGGTTGGATTGTGTATGGCGTAGAGGCTAGGTTGAGGCTGGGTTGAGGCTGGGGTTGAGGCTGGGTGGAGGCTGGGTTGAGGCTGGGGTTGAGGCTGGGGTTGAGGCTGGGGTAGAGGCTAGGTTGAGGCTGGGTTGAGGCTGGGTGGAGACTGGGGTTGAGGCTGGGGTTGAGGCTGGGGTAGAGGCTAGGTTGAGGCTGGGTTAAGGCTGGGTCGAGGCTGGGTTGAGGCTGGGTTGAGGCTGGGGTTGAGGCTGGGTTGAGGCTGGGTTGAGGCTGGATGGAGGCTGGGGTTGAGGCTGGGTGGCGGCTAGGTTGAGGCAGAGTTAAGACTGGATTGATGCAGATTGTACGAAACAGCTACTGCACACGCTACTCTTTCTAGTGTCCCCCTGCAGACTCACGCCAAACATAGACACTCCAAAAGCCCCCAGGGATCCTGTTAGGCTGGTAGCAGCCATATGGTAATCCTTCTGTTCCTCTGACAGACAGCAGGCTTTATCACTGCGATGTGTTGACGTGGCGTCATGCAGACCTGGATTGACAAGGCAGATCCCAGTTGTCAAACCAGTTTCCAAAGGGATTGTCAGATTGATTCGTCGAGGCATGGATTGTCCAATGTGTCCAAAAACTTCGCTTAACTCTCTCTTTGCCCTCAAGCTTGACGGTTTTAATGCCAATTATGTTAGAGAGGAAAACAGAGGGCCGCCTACCTACCACAGGAACAGGTTATTGGGTTGTTTAAAGACTCTACGAGATTAGGGCGGGACGCTAGATCTGAACTCCCTCAGATGTCCAAAGGTGATTGGTTCATCCCCCTGTCACTCCGTCAGCAGTGGAGGCAGGCACTTTCTGGTCCACATTATCTTTCGGATTGTCCGTGAATCAGATCCATCATTAAGATAGACTGTGTCCTAGCCTCTCTAAATGGACGTTATGGGACATAATCCACTGTGTTAATAAAGTGATAATAGCCCAACACAACGTGGACATGGACAGGAGCGAGCCACGACCTCCATTTCTGAAACTCTCATTTATATTTATGACGCCCCGGCTCTCTGTTCCTGATTAATCCACTTAATATTTGGAACCAGAATCCGTAAATCTCCCGTCTGCCTCTGAGGAGACAGAAAAAGAGAGGGGAGATGTGACAAGAATGTTGACTCAGAGATTAGGCAGAATACACACGGGCGTGCGCGTGCACACACACACACACACACATACACACACACACACACACACACACACACACACACACACACACACACACACACATCAAATCTCGGCTAAAGCGCCTCAAATCTTGGCACCCACAAACACTGTAACACACTGCTGCATTGCACACAAGATAAGAGCTCAGACACACTCACAACACACACACACACACACACACACACACACACACACACACACACACACACACACACACACACACACACACACACTCCATATCTGGAGAAGATCCATTTTTAGTGGGAGTTTAGTGGCTATAAAAAATTAATAGGATCCCCCTCTCTCAATGTGCCGGAGACACACTGAGTCAAAAGATTAGCGTCAAGCAAGTGCTGCAGCTTAATACCCTCTGAGGGGTTCAAAGGTTTCATCATTCTTCTGGAGAGTCGTGCCACACACTACAAAGAGAACAAGTGTTTGTTCAAGATGAACAGAGCATTAATCTTTCTGGACACGATCGCCGGGTTTGTAGTGTCAAAGAAACAAAAATGAAAGTTGTTTGATCGCTTCTATTTCCTCACCTATAATTGACATCAAGGGTGCGTTCATAAATACGATCTGAGAGCGCCGGAGCGCACCCGGGGTGGTCTCTGGTCGTTCGGAAATTCAGAGCGCTCAGAACGTCCCCGTCTGGGAGCACTCAGAGCAACACACTGGGCGCTTTGATTGATAAGACGGTTTCTCCGAGCGTCTGAACATTCCAATCTAAATGTCAGAGCAAGTCGATGCAAAATGTTATGGTTGCGGCTTGATTGGTACTCTAACTCTAGAGAGTGTTATTCCACACGCATCTATACGTATACGTGTGACAAAACAGGTAATAATCATGTTTATACATGGGATGAATTAACGTTCATTTGAATTCATTTAAAAAAATGAAAATGGCAACGTTAGTTAACAAGTAATAACAATCTACTGTCAACATCACTAAAGTTAGCAACAGAAAGCTAGATAAATTCAACATTAATGACATGATGATAATGTAAAATTGTTGGCCGCCAGCGAAATGATGGTAATATTATAGTAGGCGGCCTACCATCTTTACAGTTAGTAAATTAACTGATTTCAGATCGCTCAATGATATTGAAATCAGAGCAGATTTCCAGAGCGTATTTATGAACACACCAAGTCATTTGTCATCTTTCTAAACCGAAGCAGATTTTTTTTTTTGCGCGAGTCTGTGTGCCTGTTCATGGGTGGGTGCCAAGACCCCCAGTCCCCCTTACCCCACCCAGGGTGGCAACCATCCTCCCTACCCCACCCGGGTGTCCCTCCTACCCCACCCGGGTGTCCCTCCTACCCCACCCAGGGTGTCCCTCCTACCCCACCCAGGGTGGCACCCCTCCCCTTCACAGAGCACAGTGATGCCCTTGAACACCCCCCAGTGTGGCCCATCCATCCTATACCCCCCCCCCCCCCCCCCCACAGCAGATGGCCACAAATAGAAAGTGGAGCAGAGCGGTTCTGATGGCATCTGTGAAGGGTCAGTCCTGCCATCACCCTCCCTCCCTCACACACACACCACCCTCCTCACTGACCAGTCACCACACAGATGCCACGGGTGCATGGGCAGCCAACCTCTCTCTGGCATAGCGGTCCATATACTGTACATTACCAGACACAGTCTGGTGAAAAGGTCCGCATGTCTGCAATTCTCAAGTCACGCAAATGACCAAAAAGCTTATTTTAAAAATTCTAAGTGTTTTTCGTTTTTTTTGCATACTATTCTAATTCCCTCTCTTCACTGTTGTCTTTTGGACTCTCTGATCTCTCCACTCCTTGAAACTGCTACAGAGTCTGCTGAGAGCAGAGAAGCCCATATCCTCAGTGACGTCAGCAGACGGGTCTGTTTCCAGAGGACAGATTACAGTTCTAATGGCAGACAGATGGTGATGAATTGGTGTTTATATTGAGCTAGACCTTTTCTGCATAATTTTCTATCTGTAGTATGGTTATCAGTGCAGTCTGGAAACAGGAATTAAAACGTGTGTCTATGGGTGGGTGGTTGGGTGTGTGTGTGTGTGTGTGTGTGTGTGTGTGTGTGTGTGTGTGTGTGTGTGTGTGTGTGTGTGTGTGTGTGTGTGCGTGTGTGTGTGTGTGTGTGTGTGTGTGTGTGTGTGTGTGTGTTGGAGTGTATGAGAGATAGATGTTCCCAGATGCACAAACTAAAATACTGATCACAGTATTACCTGTTTTTTTTTTCTCCAATCAATTACTTTCTCAATCTCATAATTTCAGATAAAATCTGATACACTTCATTTCCATTTCTGTCTGTTGTCGTCCATTTCTGTCTGTCTAAAAGAGATTTGTCTAATGTTAATTCTAGTCGCTTTCTCATGCACCTCACATGCAAGTATGGACACAGGAAGGGGCACGCCTACACAATTTGTCTAGTGTCTAGTAGTGAATCAATGCCGCCATCTAGTGGTGTAACACGGTATATCACATCATCTCATACCAGATGCGTTGTGCTTGTGAGGGGTTAGTGGTTTTTCATCATCTTATCAGCTTGCAAAGTACTTGCAGATGGTGAGCCGTCTGTCACTGAAGGAGGGTCGTGAGGTGATCGGGAGGGCATCATGGTAGCGGCTGAACCTTATTGTAATTACAAACAATAGTTCCTATTAAATTGCTCACACATTGTTTCAACCGCTGTACATATGCAAGAAAGTAACAAGTTGCCGATGTCACCATGTAACCATAATGGTAAGGATTTTTTTTTTTCCTAGTACATAATTACCATTGATTTATCAAGAATGTTAATAGGGATTCAACATAATTATCGCAAAAGGAGAACTGTTGGACTACAGCTCCCATAAAGTATACGGAATTACCCCATCCAATTGTCGGTGTTATTCGAGCGCTCCAATCATCGTGCAGTAACGTAATGAGCACTCTGGGGTTTGACCAATCAAAAATGCATCTCGACATTTCGACGCGATTTTACAGGAAGTGGGGAAAATCCAACAAACCACCTCCCACACGTGAGCTCCTTCGCACCACGCGCAGCCTGTTAGCAGAGAGGAACCGGTAGCGGTGTTGCCAGATGGGATTGGCAACATCCAGTCTAACCACGGTCTAAAAAAACAGCCCGAACGTAGCCCGATTGGAAGGAAAACCACCCGATCTGGCAACACTGACCGGTAGGAGAGACAACGTCATTCCGACGACCACCCGAGTCACAGCCACCCTCGGCAGCAGCAGCGCAGAGACCGAGAGCGGTGCGTGGCTCTGGGCAGGTAAGGTGTCATGTGTGTCTGCAGACGGGGGGTTGACAGTCAGCTGGATCATTTAACGTGTGTTGTTGTTGTCGTGGGGGGCGAAAGGTGGTCGACGACGTTAGATAATGACAAGGGGGGGGGGGGCGCTACGGCCTGGGTGGGAAGATTGGAAGATTGCGTAGGCCTCGTTTTTTTTCCGCGCACTTGACTTTACTAAACACAAGCGCTACTCTGGGTACAGTCAGTCTTTCTCTCCTGGCCTGGTGGTCCACCCCGGGGGGAGTAGTTGCCTCTCGTACACCTCCGCTAGCTCGGAGAGGGGTCGCAGAGACTGGCCGTCAACACCGTTGAGTCCCTTTTACAGCACCGTTTTCACACCGATGTCTGTAAAGTGTTCGTCGCTGTTTTTCTTTTAAACCACAAAATTTTAGCATTTTAGCTTTTTAAATCATAATACTGTTTTTCTTACTATTATTTTTAAATGACTATACTTTTTAAATAGGCACTACATTTTATAAACACTGTTATATCTGTCTGTTTTTATTGTATGTATGTGACCTATGTGTGTTTTTAATGTGGATAACGTATTCATGAACTGCACAAAGCCTGTCAAAGGAGAATTTCTGTCACTCTGTGACAGACAATAAAGCAATCTTGAATCTTGAATCTTGAATCTTGTTCACCGTATAGGTTCTCCTCTTTCCTCCCCCAGGTGAGGCTGAAGCGAATACAACAGAAAGATGGCTGACGACCCCACCGCGGCAGACAGGAACGTGGAGATATGGAAAATCAAGAAGCTGATTAAAAGTTTGGAAGCTGCCCGCGGGTGAGTGGTTGAATACCCCGGGGGATGATGGGGAGTTGGAAGAGACGGTGGTTACGAGTGACCGGCAGTGTGAGTGGGGTCGCCACTTCACAACAACAGCTGGATGAGTGGGGCCTGAGTGTCTTGGGAGTGGTAGTTTAGCTCACTTTTGCTTAGCTGTCACTGTCGCCTGAGATATGATCTGGTTTTACTGTTAGGGCGGGACTGTGTTGTTTTTGTATGATTGCTGTTCGGGGAATGTTGCGACATGTTTTTTTGATGATGTGGAGCATATAGGATGAGGACCTATATGGGACCATATGTACTTTATATACTGAAGAATGTATGCACTCACTGCTATGGAAGTCCCTTTGGATAAAAGTGTCAGCTAGTAAATGGCAGTGTTACTGTCAATGGAATGTTGAGTCATATGTATTGGGCAGTCCCCGCATGTTTCCAGATCGTTGGCTTGCTGTCAAGATACGACATTGTGTCTTGTGTGTATGTGTCTGTGTTGTGATCTGAAAAGCTCGCTACGGCTCTGTGCTTATGGTCAGCAGTAAGCCCAGAATCATGGCGTTAAACGGTTCCAAAATGTCGTGGCTAGCCTTCGGTGTCGTAACTGTGAGAAGACTTGTCAAAGGTGTTTTTATTGGGTTTTTACAAAAACTCAACACCATGTATACCAAGTATACAATCGATCAATCATCAAACAAACAATCAAACAACATTTCAGACAATCAGACATTACATTCAACAACAACCAACGTTCAACTAACTAAAGTGCTCAGTGTTCAGTGTCCAGTGTCCAGTGTCCAGGAAGACTTGTCAAAGATGACAGACCGCTTCGACTACACTAGTAACAAGTTTTTCACACCTGAAACTGTATTTGAGTTTCTACCGCAGAATGAACTGTCCTCTTGAGTCCACACCTATGCACCATGGATCACCAGTTCAGTTGTCCTCCTATATTCACACGCCAGGCTACCTGTGTGTGTGTGTGTGTGTGTATCTGTGTGCACCGTCAGCGTGTATGGTGTGCGGGTGGGCCATTGACCAGGGCAGTGTGAATGGAAGCACAGTGTGGCTGAGGGGAACTTTAACCCAGTCCTTGGTGTCAGGGACGGAGCCTATTGTTCAGTATGTACGCTGTACGCAGCACCCCTTTTTGTTCACCTTTCAGTGGTCCCGTGGTCCTCTGTGGCTCAGTTGGTAGAGCATGGTGCTAACAATGCTTAGGTTGGGGGTTCGATTCCTGCTGGGACCATATGTACTTTATATACTGAAGAATGTATGCACTCACTGCTATGGAAGTCGCTTTGGATAAAAGTGTCAGCTAGTAAATGGCAGTGTTACTGTCAATGGAATGTTGAGTCATATGTCATGGGCAGTGTTATGGACATATTGTACTTATGACTGGTAGGTGTTCTGTCAGAATGCAGTTCAAGAAAACAATAATGGAGAGTGTAATGTTTCACATGGAGAGGGGTGAGTAGAATTGAGTAACCACAAAAAGATATAATTTGCGCTGGGCTTTTTGCAAGTCATTTGATTAGATTGGTCTCCTAACATAAAATTATTCTTATTCTGTGTGTGTGTGTGTGTGTGTTTCAAGTTTTATTGTTACGTCACAAGTGTAAGAGAGTATAATTCTTAGGCTTCGGTTCCTGACCGATGACTGTGTGTGTGTGTGTGTGTGTGTGTGTGTGTGTGTGTGTGTGTGTGTGTGTGTGTGTCTGACCACGTCTCCCTCTCTCCCCCAGTAATGGCACCAGTATGATCTCCCTGATCATCCCCCCTAAGGACCAGATCTCCAGAGTGGCCAAGATGCTGGCGGATGAGTTTGGCACTGCCTCCAACATCAAGAGCAGAGTCAACCGGCTCTCTGTCCTGGGGGCCATCACGTCTGTCCAGCAGAGATTAAAGCTCTACAACAAGGGTGAGCCTGTGTGCTTTGACCTCCACACAACAAACATTTACAGCGATAACGATGGTTGTGGGTCCTGGTGAGTAAAGTCCTGTTGCCCCGCTCTCTCTCTTTTACAGTGCCACCTAATGGTCTGGTGGTGTACTGCGGCACCATCGTGACAGATGAAGGCAAAGAGAAGAAAGTCAACATTGACTTTGAGCCTTTTAAACCCATCAACACCTCCCTGTACCTCTGTGACAACAAGTTTCACACTGAGGTGAGAGGTGTGTGTGTGTATGTGCGTGCGTGTGTGTGTATGCTCTTCAGTGATGAAGTTTAAGAAACGAATATCAAATGATCTCTTTCTACCCCCCACCCCCTTTCCTATCCTCCAGGCGTTGACGGCTCTGCTATCTGACGACAGTAAGTTTGGCTTCATCGTAATCGACGGGAGTGGGGCTCTCTTCGGGACACTCCAGGGGAACACAAGAGAGGTGCTGCACAAGTTCACCGTAGACCTCCCCAAAAAGCATGGTACGCTACCACACAGAGCTGAAGAAACGCCCGCCGGTGGTCCGACTCCTAAAACCACAGCCTCCTTCCCGACTACAGGCAGGAGAGCAATCGGAACGCTGCAGCATTAGTATGTGATTTTTCTCCCTCCCTCCCTCCCTCTTTCTCTCAGGCAGAGGAGGGCAGTCGGCCCTGCGTTTTGCCCGTCTGAGGATGGAGAAGAGGCACAACTACGTGAGGAAGGTGGCGGAGACGGCCTGCCAGCTGTTTGTGTCCAACGACAAGGTCAACGTGGCCGGAATGGTCCTGGCGGGGTCAGCCGACTTCAAGACCGAGCTCAGCCAGTCGGACATGTTTGACCCGGTGGGTGAGTGAGTGTGTGAGTGAGTGTGTGAGTGAGTGAGTGAGTGAGTGTGTGTGAGTGTGGTGAGTGAGGTGTGTGAGGTGTGTGAGGTGTGTGAGTGAGTGAGGTGTGTGAGGTGAGTGAGGTGAGTGCTTGAGTGAATGTGTGAGGTTAATGTGATAAGTGAGTGATGTGTGTATGTGTCTTTTGAAATTCATGAAGCTCACTACAATTGGATCATACTAGGATTATTGTTGCATCATCAATCCATGTTGTTATTGTCTGTCCACTGTGGTTGGCTAACCCCAAGGTGTGTGTGTGTGTGTGTGTGGTTTGTGCGTGCAGAGGTTACAGACGAAAGTTCTCAAGCTGGTGGACATCTCGTACGGAGGAGAGAACGGCTTCAACCAGGCCATCGAGCTCTCCGCAGAGGTCCTCTCCAATGTCAAGTTCATCCAGGAGAAGAAGCTCATAGGTGTGTGTGTGTGCGTCCGTGTGTGCGTGCGAATCGTCATTCTCAATGAAATGATATTCACTTACCCTACACCAGGGGTCACCAACTACATTTGTCCAAGGGCCAGAATTTTTCGAAGCATACACTGTGGGGGCCGGACTTATATTTATTTATTTTATTTAGGCATAATTAGCATATTATTGTTTAATATTTTCACTTTCTTTCAAAATGTATGTTATTAATGGCTTATTATCAGTGTTAACAGACTCCTGACACCTATACTGCAGCCAGCCACCAGGGGGCGATCAAGATATTTTGGCTTCACTTTGTTATTACACATTGTAATAATGTTCAGTTATCAATCATGCAAAATGTCACTCTCAAACAACATGAAGCGTAAAATTCACGTGGAAAACCGCAGCTTTAATGAGGAATGGACTGACAAGTACGCATTCATCTTGCCAACATTTAGTAAAGCAAAACCTGTATGCCTCATCTGCACTGAAACGGTAGCTGTTGAAAAACGATACAATCTTCGCCGTTACAATTATACAAGGCATGCAGCTTTCAGAGAATCATACCCTGAGAAGTCATACCCTGAGACCCGTCGCAGAAAAATTGCAAGCTTAAAAGCAACTTAAAAGCTGGATATGGACATGCCAATGGAATTATTAGCAGAACGTTATCTGAACGAGAGGGCAACTAGTGCATCTCTCCGGGCTGTCTGGGTTCTACAAGCATAACAAGCCATTTACCTCATTCATTTTTTGACTCAGAAGTTAGTTCTTATTTAAGTCACTATAATGTGCATGTGAAAAAATAGGCTATAACACGAAATGTTAAACAAGAGCATGTGGAAAAAAAAAACACAAAATGTTAAATGAGATCTATGAGTGTCCCCTCATTCTTGCATGCGAATAGGCGCTACGTCTGCCGCATTCCATTTAAAAGATGGGAATTAGTTTCAGCTTTGCTACTGCTATTTGTGTGGCGGCCTGGGAAAACCCTTCACATGGTGGCATTTTGACATTTTCATTTTTTATATTTCCATAAATTAGAAGTTCTCAGCTATTCATAACTGGTTGAATGACTGAGATAGCCCTTTATTTTAAAAAGTTATGAGCATTTTAATGTATCATGTCAAAAAAAGTGAAAGGCTTCAAACCACAGGATCGACGTGACGTTGACGTTAACGGTACGTCAAAGTGACGTTGTTTCGCTAGCAAACTACCCACCACAAAAACATAAAAATAAGTACTTTCTCTTTTGTTTTCTTAAAATGTTTATTCACCATAATGTAGTATGGAGTTCAAAGTACTAGAATACCACATAATATCAAAATCGCCGAAATAGGACATTTCCATCTATTTTTGCTCTTTGCCACAAACGAACGCCAGCGACATCCGACGGGTTTTCCCAGGCCACCACACATTTAGATGCAAGGTTGCAGCTTTGTGAATGAGTTAGGTCTGAATCGTCCTGCATTGGTAGAACCATATGAATCTATGCTATGGCCGCGTTCGTAAATTCGCTCTGAGAGAGTCAGAGCGTCCACGTGACTGCCTCTAGTCCAATCAAATTACTTGGTTCCATGACGACGTTGAATCCAGTGTGCGCTCCGACGAATTTACGAACGCGCCCTATATGTTCTAAACGGTATTTCCCTCCTCACATTTTCTGAATTCATTAATATTTTAAAAAACATAAATATTCCACGGGCCCGATGGGAAGCTTTGGTGGGCCGCATTCGGCCCGTGGGCCGCCTGTTGGTGACCCATGGTGTAGGTAGGGCGTCCTGAGGTTAGATTTGGAGTTCTCCCATTGTGTGATTGTGTGTGTTTCCTAGGGCAAGTGAATATCATTTCATTGAGAATGACGATTGTATCCCTCTCTTTGTCCACCCATCCGTCCTTAAAAATAATTTATTTTTTTATAAAAAAATAAAATAGAAATGTAATCTTTTTTTTTCTTCTTTCCCTGCAGGGCGGTACTTTGATGAGATCAGCCAGGACACTGGGAAGTACTGTTTCGGGGTGGAGGACACACTCAAAGCCCTCGAGATGGGTGCTGTGGAGATTCTCATCGTCTACGAGAATTTAGACACCATGCGCTATATTCTCCGTTTACACGGGGCAGAGAGCACTGGAACAGAGAAGGGTACGCACACTCACTCACTCTGCGATACATCCACTCCTCTCATGAAGCAGAGGAACGAATAAGCTCATGGAAACACACTTTGACATGTTTCATCCACCCCTGTGTTCACCTTCCCCTTGTGTTTCAGATGAGAAGACACTGTATTTAACACCGGAACAGGAGAAAGACAAGTCCCACTTCACAGACAAGGAGGTAAACCCTATTCTCACACACACACACACACACACACACACGTAGCCTTGATCACATTCATTCTCCCATAGGGCTTTCACACCGGCAAAGAACCGTGCCGGTTCTGGAACCGGCCTGCGCGTTCAGACCGAAGCTCAATTGGTTCGGAACCTGAAAAGTTGGTTCGCAGCGGGCACCAAAAAATAGTGGTTCTCAAGCGCGAACCAAAACGTAGAACAGTCACGTCGTCAGTGGGTGTGTCCTATTCTAGGCTGCAGAGACCAGCAAGGAGGAAGTAGACAAAATGTAATCTAATCTAAATCTAATCATTAGTGATCAAAAACAATATCAAAAGTGTCATTATTCTCTCTATCTTCCTCACATGCTCAGCAAACACACACACGCACACGCGCGCGGACATGCGCGAACGCGAATTTCGTAAGCCATTTCTATTCCAGTAATGGAGCAGCTGATTAGTAAAAGAACGCATATAGAAAGTGTCTTTTGTTTTGTTTCACAGAAAATTGTGTGTATTTCAGATACTGTAGTAGTGGAAGATATTATCCTCTTTTCCAGTGAAGTAGCTGCCATCTAGTTGTGAATTGTTTTGTTTATCCCGCCCCTTCATCACCCAGCATTGATGACGCGGATGGTTCAGGTTACACTGGTATGAACGCGGGCTCGTTCGCCAGACAGCACCAAGGTTCAGAGGTTTCCGAACGCGAACGCGAACCGGCACGGTTCTTTGCCGGTGTGAAAGCCCTACCAGTCACCTCTCACTAACCGTGTGTGCGTGTGTATTGATGCACCTATGACCATAGACTGGGCAGGACCACGAGCTGATTGAGAGCATGCCTCTGCTGGAGTGGTTCGCCAACAACTACAAGAGGTTTGGAGCCACGCTGGAGATCGTCACCGACAAGAGTCAGGAGGGCTCCCAGTTCGTCAAGGGCTTCGGAGGCATCGGGGGTGAGTACTAGGGGTGCAACGGTTCAGTTTGCCCACGGTTCGGTATGAACCTCGGTTTTTGGGTCACGGTTCACGGTTCGGTTTCGGTACGTGTTTTTTATTTTTAAAATGCTACTATTTATTTACAAGCTGTTACCGGTACTTTACTTTATTTAGCTTATACTTATGGAACTTTAACATTTAGACACATTCCAGAATATGACTGGTATATTGTATAATCTAAATATATATAAACAAAAAACACTTTCAAATGAAAAAAATTACATAAACACTTTCAAATGTGACTTGTTGTGGATTGGAACTACAGATCATAAGCTTTCAAATTATGTGTCATACATTGAAATCCGAAAAAAGATGACAAAGTTATATATATATATATCTATATACTAGAACTGAAAGCGGCAACTAACAGGCACGTAACATCCATGCTGTATAAATAAATATATTTGACTACCAGCAAGACACCGGAGCACTCGTATCTATAACAAACGCAGAGATTGTATGAGCCCCGCCGTCAGTCTAATAGGAGCGTCAAGCACAGCCTTTCCGTAGAAGTACATTTCTCCTTGTCTAACATTATATATCTAACGTTACATGTTTTAAGGCTGATCTGTGCATGATAGTGCTGCATTTTGACATAATTCTTATCGCATTTCCCCCCGTTGAGCTGTATACCGGCACTTATTAAAGTGAAGTGCTCTTATGACACTTAACTCCTCCTACTGTCTCCGCTCGTTCCTGGTCTGTTGTGTATAATGGAGAACGTATTCTACCCGTATCATACCGAACTTTTCAAATGTGTGCCTTGCTGAGCCGTACCGGTCTGGTCAATGGAAAAGCCCCATATGGGTCTGGAGAGAAACTCTGGAGAGAACTACACAGATAAGTTAACTAGACAGATAAGATTAACAGACTGTGTTTACCACCTCAAATTAATTAATTTATGCCCAGCCAAATCCATGTTTAGAGGTAGCTAGCTAACATTACATTGATCATACTCGTAAGACTTTTCACTTTTCAAAAATGCGGGTCGAGAGAGGACGCTTTCGCTGCTTGTTTTCGCCGCTTCTCCACCCGAAATCTAGATATACTTGCAGTATACAGAGTAGATTGTCCTACAAAGACACTTAGATTTAGATTTAGTTATCTAAAAAATAATTAGACCCCTATACTTTCTTTTATTTATTTTTTTGTTTCTTTTTATTTTACTACTCGATCTTTTCAGTCTGTAAAGCGTCTTTGAGTGTCTAGAAAAGCGCTATATAAGTCTAATGTATTATTATTATTATATATTTATATAAACACACACACACGTATAAACACTCACACACAGGCACACATTGGCAAATGCACACAAGCACGCATGCGTACACACACACACACACACACACACACACATACCTCCTCATACACACAAAAAAACATTGTTTCAGACTTTTATTCTGAAAAAAAAGTTGAGACTTTTATTCTTAAAAAAAAGTTTCAGACTTTTACTCCGATTTTTTTTTCCCAGACTTTTATTCAGATTTTTTTAAATTTAACTTTAATTCTGAAATGTTTTGGGGACTTTTATTCTGAAAAGAAGGTTCAGACTTTTATTCTGAAAAAAAGGTTCAGACTTTTATTCTGAATTTATTCTGAATCCCATGTTCACAGACTTCATCGATAACCGCCATTTTTAAACAGATTTCGCTCTCGGAAAATGTCACTTACTGTTTCTATAATAACTTATTAATAAAGATTTGAAAAATTATGATAACCATCTTATTATCTTAGTTTAATGTCATTTCAATGCATCATAGAACTTTTATTTACAAGCATAACAAAAAAATCGCTATTATGGCGATGTGCTGTGCCTATGCTAGACATGCATTGTCGGTGTGTGTGCACTGCGTTTATATCACAAAATGTACATTTGATAAGTAAAGGTAAGCTAGCTAAGTAAGTAATCTAGCTAACTATGATTGGAAACGAAGTACTATCCAGTTAGAATTATAGAAGATCTAGTTGTGTTTTCCTGCTGGTCTTGCTGCCTGGGTTTGAACAGACTTTGGGATCAACTACAACATCTTCATAGCCTAGCCTCATTATAACTTTGCATCCTCTGAAAAAAAATGGTGGGATGTCAGTATCTTTCGCAAAAGCAGCATTTAAATAGTTTAGTTTATGTTCAACTGGAAAAGGTGGTGATCACAGAATGTTGTGTTTTGACTCTGCTGGGATTTCGTAAAAAAAAAGTTTAAAAATAAAAGTCTGAAAAAAAAGTTTCAGAATAAAAGTCCTAAAAAAAAAAGTTGTCTGGTCTGTTGTGTATAACGGAGAACGTATCCTACCCGTACCATACCGAACTTTTCAAATGCGTGCCGTACCGGTCTGGTCAATGGAAAAGCGCCAATAGGGTTAAACTCTGTCATGAAACCGGAAGCAAACGCTGCTAACAAAACAGCGCTACGAACGTCTAAACTGTATTTTAATAACACCACAACATGCTGATAGAACATCAACATGCTAAAAACACATAACTACACATAATTAGATGATCACACAGTCCTTGCTTTTGAACACGTCCTAAAATTAAAGTATGTTTACAAGCCATGTATCACTTACCGTTAGCCTCAAACAATAACAATGAATCCATTCCACAAACGTTTCACGTGAGTGGTTTATGGTTTCACCAGCTGGCGTCACAGAAAAAGTGCCTCTTAGGACTAGTATATAATAGGAGAACAAGAAATGAAGTAAAAAGGCACTTTAGCTATGAGAGCATTTCTGCGACACACATTTCTGTTCACTGTTTTCATTCCCTCATCGCTGTATTCAATACCAAAACCATAATGAATGACTCCACAACGCAGATGTGTAGCAATTCAGGGCTTCCTCAAACTGTTGCCATGTTCTCAACTCCGCTCGCCATGAACAAACATCCAACTTTGAATGAAACACAGGATAAAACGAAAACCGCCACAGTTCACTAGTGTATTGAATAGGGATGCACGATATTATCGGCGCCGATATTGGGAAATTAATGTTACTAAATATTTATCGGTTTTATTAAATTTTAGCCGATATAGAGCCGATAATATGAAGCCGGAAATATTTCCGGTTCCGGTTGTCGCGCTCATGATGCTGCGCCTGCGCGTACAGCCATGCAGTCAATTAACGGTAAGCTAAGGTAAATAGATAGCCAATGTTAGCTAGTGCTAATGTTCACCATCTCTGTAGTCTGCTCTAAAATAAGCAATCAAACAGTGCAGGCAACCCATGCTGTTCTGTGAATGAGACGAGCTATTGACTGATGGCTTTCTACTGCCAAATCATATTATTACAGCAAACATGTCGGTAGTTTGGCATCTGTTCTCTGAACAACAAGGAGAGGCTCATTCCGACATTGACTTCTGTTTTCGTTTTCGCGATTTCAAAATAAAAGCGCCAGCTAAGCGTTGTTGAAAATGAATGACACGTCGCTAGTCAACTAACACAGCTTGTTTTGTGAGCCCGCTAACAATGTAAAGTAGTGTTCTAGTTAACTAGGTAACAAGGTAAAGTAGTGTTCTAGTTAACTTGGTAGCAGTGGGGATTACTCACCCAATCCATGCATTGCAATAGTTTGGCTTGACTAGCGAGTGTGATGTGATTTTCAACAATGTTGAAATGTATTTCCTTTTTTTTAAATAAATGAACATTTGAAGAGTCAGAAGTGTTATCTTTGTTGTGTTAACAATAGTGATGTAAGTTAGATTTGGTGAGATCACTATGGAATATTAAATCATCAATCTTTGCTCACTACAAAGCCTTTCTTACCTTCAGGTGTGCATGAACTACAGGTTATCAACTGTGAAATTATATCTGTTCTCATACCGGTTATCATATCGATTATCGGCCACGAGAAGCGGGTAAACATTGGTTATCGTTATCGGTTGGAAAAAATGCATATCGTGCATCCCTAGTATTGAACCGTGGAACGCAAACCGAACCGTCCGTAAAAAAACCGAGAACCGTAGCACCCCTAGTGAGTACAGTGTAGCCGTAGGGTTTGAACAGAAGCATCTGTCCTCTACTCCTCTAGAGAGCTTTTGCCGCTATCGCAGGTCGATGGTAGTCTGCGTGGCCTTTGTGGTGTTTTTTTTTGTGCTATTTTGGGTATTTAGCAGATGCCTTATTCCAAAGCAACAAATACATTTGACTAAGTAAGGGAATCATCTATCCACCAGTCATAGCAGGAAAAAGTAATCTATGCTCAGGCCAGAGGCCATTGGCAGTCATCATGCTTTTTTTTTATGACACAGAGGAAACCGTACAGGGGGTAGTAGTCTCAGGAGGGACAGTTATGGTGTGACAGGTGAAGTTAATCGTCAGATCCCTTCTGAGGTCAACTGGGTACAGTTGACTGGTGTGTGGTGCTGCTGGGGGCGATGCATCAGTCATGGCAGTTGTGTTTCTCCATCTCTCCCAGGGATCTTGCGGTACAGGGTGGACTTCCAAGGCATGGATTACCTGGGAGAAGACGACGAGTGCTTCGATTTGGATGACTACTAGGTAGTCAAGGGACTTTAATGCAAAACAAAGCGGATCAAAAGGATGGAAGATATAAGGAAAGAAGAAAAAAAAGCCACCTTTTGCAGCAAGTGTGAGGGGGTGCTGAATTGACCATATTGACGAGACATATACACTGTCATAAACATACATACATGCATACACACACACTAACATTCACACAAACTGAAGAGGGGTGAGATTTTCTTTCAATCCAGAGAGGGAGAAAACCTTTTCCTGAATAAATCCCTGCCTTAGAGTGCTGGTTCCTTCCCCTGGTTGGATTGGACACAAACTCCACTTTTTTTTTCTTCTTGTTTTCTTGTTGTTTTTCCCGCTCCATTTTGAATGAACACAACAGCAAGTTCCCAGAATTGTCGCCACCCCCCCCTGTCTGAAGGACACTTTGGACTCACTCCTCGCATATAGAAATCTATTTTTCTTTTCTTCCCTGGTTCTGTCCTTGCCTTCCCTCATCCTCTCCTGTTTTATTTAATTTTGTTTTTATTTTTTGGGGTGTTTCTTTCTCTTTCTTTTTTTTTACTGATAACTGCTGCTGTTGTATTTTATGAAAGTGGGGATTTTTTTTTACCTGGGTTTCTGTAGAGAAAGGGGGGGAGTATTAAAATTGAACTGCTGAAAACCATTGCTACCTCCTCATCCGCTGTGGTCTCAATCTTGTCGAGTCTGTTTTTCCTGGAGGAGCTTGCCCTTACCCGCTCTCCAACCAATTAAAATGTTTAGATTGTTTGGGCCAATAAGCATGTATGAATTAGTTACCTGTAGGATTTCTTAAATTTGTCTTGATGTGCTAACCATTTCCCACGTATTCAGTTGAAACTGATCTGTGGAAAGGTCAGGACAATTCCAGCTGTCGAGGGCCATCACACTATTTCATTGCTGGTCAGTCTTCAACGGTCAACTTAACCCCCTGAGGACAGAGGTAGAAACTGTGAGATAATCCTCTCCACGTCATTCTCCTTTTCATCACCTGAAGCATGTGACATCATCAGCAAACATTCCCAATGTTTGTCTAGGTGGTTCATTGTTCATTGGTTCATTCACCGACAGACAGGCATTGAAGCCTTATGTCCCCCCATAGGGGATGAAGAGGAGACAATATGACAGACATGCATGTACATTAGAGTGAAATGACAGAAAGGTCTGTGTTGTCTTGCACACCATATTCCTGTGTTATGTATTCTGCACGAAGCACAGACAATTTGAGCATGTCTGATCAGTGAGTTTATTGGTGGCGTTTTTCTCCCTACTATGGCAACATCATCATCAACCATTTGCCCTTCTGTTTAGTAGCGTCACCCGGGGGGAAGCCTTGGTAGCTGGCGAGCCAATCAATAACGGGAAAGCCTATAAAGACACGCCCCCATGAGCAGACTTTGTCCAACCAGGGCATATGGGGGTATGATGGGGGCGTTCCAGTACCCCCACCCCCCACCAAACACAGCGCAGCGCCGCGCTGAGCCAAAGTCAATGACGTTTTTGCATTTGCGGCCGCCGCCGACGCAGGGTTGGGTTTCCATTTTCACAGCGAGTTTCGGGGGGGAACAACAAACATGGAGCCGGAGATGGAGGACAAAACGTTGGAATTAATGGTAAGAGCTTCGATAGGATTCACCTTCCCGGGCGGGCCCAGGGTTCATATCGGACCCCGGACAACCAGACGTAAAGAGGCTTGGAAAAATACAGACTTGGGGGTGCTGCGAACCCGGAGCGACAGTCAGAGAGAGGTGGAGGAAAAAGGAGGGGGGGGGGAGATCGATATTTTTCGTTGTGGATTTTCAGTGCAGGGATTGATAAGGTCTTAAGACACCTAAATGTCACAGTCCCAAGAGCTGTCACTGTCTTGTACTTATTATTAATTTGATATATAAACGCCGAGGTTCGAAATGCTACAGGAAAGTCGAAACCGAAGGTTTCACTGCGGTGACGCTGCGCCACTCGGCCCTACGGTGTGTCAGTCACGGCTAGCTGGCTAACTACGGGGTGCGTTCGTCAATTCGCTCTCGAACTCTGATCAGCACTCATGGGTATGCCTCTTGTCCAATCAAATGACTCGGTCGCTCTATGACGTTGTGTCCAGTGTGCGCTCCGGCGCTCTCAGAGCGAACTTACAAACGCATCCTCTTGCTAGTCAGCCACTTGGTAACTAGCCTAGTTAGCTATGGCCCAATACATAGTGGAACTCGGGAACAGGTTACATAAATGCATTATTAACTAGCCAAACTAGCCAACATATGACTAAATGTGGTGCCCTCTCCTGTGTGAATGTGATAATGTTGTTATTGTGGGTGGTTTGCCTGTGTGTTTGTTATGAATCTGCGTAGAAGGAAGTGGCCAGAGAGCTAGCTGGGTAGCTAATTCTGGCTAGCGAAGATATCGCGGGGAGCATTTTCATTAGCGTCTAGTTAGCTGGTTGTCCGGTTTTCTGGACTGATAAAAGTTCATTTCTTATGACAGAGGACATCCTGACCGGTCAGTGGAGTTCCAATGAGTTGGATAGCTAAGCTAGGCATGTTTTTTTACCCCACAGACACAGCAGTACTCAACCAAATTGTTTGTTTTGGCAGAGAAATCAACGGGGTTTAAAAACATAAGAGGGATGTTTTCAATTTCCCGAATTGATTATGATGGTTCTATGTTTTGACCTCGTTGAGCTGGTGACAAGACAACAACTCTCAGTCTCTTCTCCCACCATCCACAATGTGACCAGGCATCTTTCACTCAGTTTGAGAAATGACTAATATTATTAGTTATATGATTGGTTATTATTGATTGATGATTATTAGTTATATGATTGGTCAATGACTGATTCACTCGCCTATATAGGCGAGTGAATCAGTCATTGACCAATCATGTAACATATAATTGACCAATCACGACTGAACAGATCAGTGTGTACTCTTCCTAGTATTTGAGTTAGAGGGGCCCCCCTCTCTCTATGTGCCTTGCTTAGGCAGTGAAGTCCCAGCAAGAAATGACACGCTTATTACTCATATTACAGTTAAACACATTTGATTTCACATTTACCCTGTCCCACCTTCTAGTAAAAGGTAGGCTGCGGGCCTGCGGCAGATGGGTTTATTAGGTGTTGTTTATACAAAATGCCTACTGTCTTAGTGAATTGTACTAAACCAAGTCAATGTTCACTCATGATGGACAAGTAGATTTTTGTATCTTGTGTGTGTACGTGACGCGTGACTGTGTAGTCTGTCCTTAAATCACTAACCACTTCCATAAGAGTCAGTGGGGATGGCAGAACAGAGGGCGGGGCATCCGTCAAAACAGGCGATGGGGCTGAAATTGACCAAGACACCCATTGGCCCCTCCCCCTCCTCTACCCATCCCCACCCACCTACCTCACGTCTAATAATGCTTCTGTGTGTGTCTGTCTATGCCTTGTGTGTGAAAGTATGTGTGTGTGTGTGTGTGTTTCTGCGCTCACTGTGTGCAAATGTGCGTGTAGCTCTAATACTGGTTTTTCCCCTCACTATCCCCCCACCTCCTCCTCCTCCTCCCTTCTTTTCTCTTCATCCTTCCAAACACTGGTTATACCCCCTCCATCTCTCCCCTGTACCAATGTGTTTGACTCTTTCCTGTTCTGTGTCCCCGTCTTTGTCAATTTTGTTCACACCCTCCAATCATCCCATTCAACACCTTTTTCCCCCCTCTCCCTTTCCTGTCTTCCCCAACACCTCTGTCTCCATCCCTCTTTCTTATCCTCTCCCTTTGGTCACTCTCCATCCATCCATCATCCATCCTATTTCTCATTTCTCTCCCTTCTCGCTCTTTCCCACCCCTCACCCTTTCCCCACCTCTCCATTTGTCCCACCCATCTCCTTTCTCTCCCTCTCTCTCCCTCCCTCCCCTCCCTCTCTCTTTCACACAGTGCTCTGTGCCTCGCTCTCTCTGGCTGGGCTGCTCCTCGGTGGCAGAGAGTCTGTGTGCACTCAGGTGCCTGCAGAGTATCCCCTCCTCCACCAGGCCTCACAACCAGGTTCTGCTCTCTCTCCTCTTAATTCTGCTGCCCCTCCCTCCCTCCCTTCCTCCTCCCTCCTCACTCCTGCTCACCCCCCCCCCTCACCCAGCCTTGTTGTTGTGTACTGTCCCCCCCACCCCCTCTCTCTCTCCCCCCACCACCACCACCACCACCACCCAAAAAAGGAAGCTACTTCTCTCAGTCACTTCTCTGACAACCCCACCCTCCACCCCGTCCTCTAGCCAGCGCTAGCACTGCTCACAGGAAGGTCAGCCATTTTGTCTCCCAGGTGTCGGCCCAGATCAAGGTTGAGCCTGTGCTGCCAAGTTCAGCTGGGGAGAGGAGGAGATGTCTGTCTGTCCCCTCTGGTCTGGTCTGGAGGGTGTTCTCTAACAGTTACACTCTGATCCTAGAGCAGATAGTTTAGTAGTGGACACAATTGAAAACTGGGCTCATAAACCACGACGGGCAATAAAAGTGAGATGAGAAAACAGACCAATACATCTAGCTCTGTCTAGACATTGTCTCTCGCTAGAGGCTACAGATATAAGAGATACTTGTTAAACTCGTCGTCGGCGGGCCTGTTTGGATCCGAATCCGATGACTAAGGTTTGGCTGGGGAAGCGTGAGGTACCAGAGGGGAGGCCCTGTAAGAAGGTGGACAGGCTAGGGTGAGGTGAGGGACTCCCCCACCTGCCTGTGTCTGAGGGAGAGTAGAAGGCTCCTCCATGCTTGCCTGTCTGGCTGTCTCTGCCTGCCTGTGTCTGTGGCCTGGCCTGCTTTGTCCCTGTCTGTCTGTCTACCACTCCGCCTGTCTGTCTGTCTGCATGAGCACAGTCACCCCTCTCCCCGGCCTGCCTGACCGACCTGTCAGCATCAACATTGACCTTTGAACCTGGTCTGTGTCACTGTCTCTGTTTATGTTCTCGTCTGTGTTGGTTGGCTGTTCACAGACCTCCCTGTCCCTGTAGCAACATCCCACATGAACCCATCCACCTGGAACACAAACACACACACATACACACACCCAGGCGTGCTTGTCTGTCCTTGTCTCACCTACACACACACACACACATACACATCCAGACGCGCGTTGTCCCTCCTACATACACACATATAAACAGAAAGAATTTTGACTGAAGTCAAACCATGGCAGAGACTGGTTAGTGATGGGCCTTTCCAGGTGTGTGGATGTTTGCTCGCCCAAAGGTCGGAACAACATTGCTCGACGCTGCCCTACCATGTCTCCAAACATACCAACTCAGAGTCGATGCCGCGAACGTGAAGAGAACTAGTCGTCATCGGCCAGTTGACCACGTGGCGTCCATGTTCTCTCGGGAAAAGGACCTTTCAAGTGAAACTGTGCTTCAAGTCAAACTGTCTATTTTAGGAGACCTTTCTGGAGGGATGGGGATAAGGGTAGATGGGTAGATAAGGGTGGTGGTGGTGTTGTTGAGGTGGTTTCGGGGTTTTGTTAGGAGGGGCTTCCCAGGGGTCCAATCGGATGTCCTTTCTTTTCCCTCTTTTTGTGATGGTTGTGTTTGAGGGATAGGACGGCTGACTCACTGTCCCTGGTCCGTTCACGGCGGATGTGTTTGTGACACGCACGTCTGCACAGACGCTGGAGTTAGGGGTTTGCAAATGTGGAAACGCTTCTACAGGGATGGCGGGAAAGGTACCTGAATGTAACGAGTCTAACGACTCCTCTGCTTGTTTTGTTTCGGTGCTTCAGTTTAGACTGCGTTCCGGCCGTCCAGTCTACCAGTCGTCTCGGGATCTGAACGAGGACGTCCCTCCCTCCCTCCCTGAAACCGTCGGTTACGGTGTGCTGTCTGTCCGGTGGCGAGCGGCATCCAACCCCCTCGCCGCGTGTCGAGTACTAACCGTCTAACCGCTTAACGGTTCATTGTGACCCAATGAGACTCTCTGTGCCGGCCTGATTCGATAGCGCCTGTCGCCTCCAATTCACTCTCGTCACTGGCCGTGCCGTTTCAGCAGGAGAGAAACAGCCTATTTAAGAGGGTAACGGGACACCGTACTCTCTCCTCTCCTTCTCCTCTCCCACTCTCTTTCTTCCCTCGCTCTCCTTCTCCTCTCCAGCTCACTCACTCTCTCTCTCTCCTCTCCATCTCTCTCCTCTCCATTTCTCTCTCTCCTCTCCATCTCTCTCTCTCTCTCCTCTCCATCTCTCTCTCTCCTCTCCATCTCTCTCTCTCTCCTCTCCATATCTCTCTCTCTCCTCTCCATCTCTCTCTCTCTCCTCTCCATCTCTCTCTCTCTCCTCTCCATCTCTCTCTCTCTCCTCTCCATCTCTCTCTCTCCTCTCCCCTCTCTCTCTTCCTCTCCTCTCTCTCTCTCTTCCTCTCCTCTCTTTCTTTCTCTCTCTCTCTCTCTCTCTCTCTCTCTCTCTCTCTCTTCCCTCTTCCCTCTCTCTCTTCCTCTCCTCTCTCTGCGCTGCGGGGCCACTATCAGATTATTGTTTCATTACTCGGCCGTTTGGATCTCAGACCGTGGCATACCGACATACCCCTTTAATTTCCTGTCCAGACTTCTTCACATCGTAGGGAGGGAGAGAGAGATCCGCTCTGTTACATCACTAGGGTTGATAGAGAGCTGTGTGTGTGTGTGTGTGTGTGTGTCTTTTGTTGTGTTTGCCACCTGATGGATGCTATTCCCCTAGCTGTGTGTGTGTGCACCATTGTACTAATCCGGCTCTGTGCATTCTGCTACCGCCTCTGTTTCATTATTCCTGACACACACACACACACACACACACACACTCCACATTAGCTCTAACGCCTCCCTGTGTTCTCCTCTCTCCATACAGAACACATCAGTCATGGACTCCCAGAACATCGTAGACGACCTCTCGCCAAAGAAGACGACAGTCCTCAAGGTGCGTGTGCGTGTGCGTGTGTGTGTGTGTGTGTGCGTGTGCGTGTGTGTGTGTGTGCGTGTGCGTGCGTGCGTGTGTGTGTGTGTGTGTTTTTGGGTGGCTGTGTGAGTGACAGTCTGAACACTAATTCTCTTGACGCTCCTTTGAACGATACATTTTGCCACAGAAAATAGTTTTGACTCCCTCACCCCTCTGCCCGTCCGTCCGTCCGTCTAGATCTCGCAATTCACCAACGGCCCGGTGATGACGGGGTCCCGCAAGCGTTCGTCGGAGGGCCACTACGACAAGGAGAAGGAGCACTGCGTCGGCCTGTTCGACCAGTGGTCTGAGGCGGACCAGGTGGAGTTCGTGGAGCACCTGATCTCGCGCATGTGCCACTACCAACACGGCCACATCAACTCCTACCTCAAACCCATGCTGCAGAGAGACTTCATCACCGCGCTGCCAGGTAACACACACACACACACACACACACACACACGGAGCAGGGGTTGGGCTGCTGCCCCTTCAATGTCAGGCAGGATGAACATTTGTATGAATGTCGTTTGGATGACATTATTGAAAGCTGTACCTTTTTATTAAAGCAAGTTTGGTGTCATTCATAATCCGTCCACCCAGCTCGGTAAAAGCGGACGGGCTTCAGGCTATTTGACATTCCCTAACTGGAGCCCTGCCCATCCTAACACCGTCACCACGCTACCATCTAGCGGACACGCCCACGTGTGTAAACAGAGGTTCAGGAGAGAGAGACGTGTCGGACTCATCAAGGGGACTCCACGTTCCTGCCTTCCCACCTCTGCCTGCTCGCGTCTGGAAAAAAACCTGTCACGGAACGCGTCGGTTTAGAGTACGGTGTCATTCTTTTTCAGCCCTTTTTCTTCACCCCACTCTCCTCCTCCTCCTCTCGCCTTTCTTTCGACAGCACACCCGACAAACAATTTGTAGACACTCCTTGTTCGGACAGCAAACACACGCCCGCCAAGTTGACTGACATCTCACTTCTCGGATTGGTGGTTTCCATAGGAACACAGCTGTTAGCCAATATAAAAACGTACGACCCACGGCAGAGAGACGGATGACAGGCTAGTGTCCGGAGAGGAGAGGGCCCGCTGTCAGAGGAGTCGTCTCTCATGCCGGTTCGAGGGGAACCAGAGAAAATGAGACAATCATCCATACAGCACCTTCCATGTGCTACGCGAAATCAACAGCCGCCAACTATTTATAGACCTTGTTATACTTATAGTTATTCTGACACGTGTTCTTTTTTAAATGTTTCTGAAATTCACTGACTAAGGATGCCCCTGCCCTTCCTTCTCTGAGGAACTTCCACTGGCACACACACACACACACACACACACACACACACACTCTCTCTGTCTGGACTCGTGTACACAGGCACTTGAATGTTCACACACACACACACACACACACACATCCAGTCCAGTCACCCTCTTCCCTCTCTCCCTCCCTCTCTCCCTAGCCCAGGGTCTGGACCACATAGCGGAGAACATCCTGTCATTCCTGGACGCGCGGTCGCTGTGTGCAGCGGAGCTGGTGTGTAAGGAGTGGCAGCGGGTCATCTCCGAGGGCATGCTGTGGAAGAAGCTCATCGAGCGCATGGTCCGCACCGACCCCCTCTGGAAGGGCCTGTCTGAGAGGCACCAATGGTGAGCACGCACACACACACACACACACACACAGGGGTACAGGAACCAAGAGAGGAAGTGGATTTCTAACATAATAATAACATCAGAACTTTTTAGAGGACCGCTAATGATCCCGTCTCTTATTGGCTGCTGCTCCTGTCTGTCGCAGCGCTTTCCGGTTCGCTGCAGCACACGACTGGAACACCTTACAGAACACCCTCAAACTCACCGCCCTCACCTCACTCACTGCTTTCAAACAAATCCTGCATCGAACCATAGTCGATCAATGCACCTGCTGATCACCGTCTCTCACCCATCCCATAACCCATCACTGCCTCATTTTAAGTACCCCTGCTCCACTACCCCCGCTATCCCTCACCTCCGCTCTTCCTCACCCCTACCTCCTCCTTCTCTCTCCCCTCTCTCTGACTGTTAGTATTTTAATGCATCTGTATTTGCCAGTGTTTTATTGTTGTAAATTATTTAACCTTGTTTTATTTCTAGCTTCCCACCCCCCCCCCCAAAGAGCCATTGCTTTTTGGTCAGGTTGCATTTGTAAATAAGAATTAGTTCTTACATGTTTGCCTGGTTAAATAAAGGTTAAATAAAATAAAATAAAAAGTCTGTCATCCTAGGGAGAAGTACCTGTTCAAGAACCGCACCACGGAAGTCCCGCCTAACTCCTACTACCATGCCCTCTACCCCAAGATCATCCAGGACATCGAGGTGAGAACCCCCCCCACACACACACTCACACACACACGCTTATGCTGGCTTCTGTATTTACACAGTGTCTAATCTTTATTAAATGCAATGTAGCCTGTTAAGGATCCAACGGCCCACCGGCGGGCCCTAGCGCTATTGTGCTCATGCAAATTGTCTTGCCCTGTACACGCTTCCTATGTTTACGTAGGTATTCATGTGTTACATCATCTTAAAGCTATGATTCTTTCGCTTTGAGTCAAATAATCCATCTCAAGATACAATCACAACAGCAGACACAATTGGTGTCGCTGTCAGGCCACCAACTCCTTCTGAACTCCTTCTACGCCCGGTTCGACGAGGGGCGAACGGAGGTAACCACAACACAAACACCACTCTCTCCAGCTCTCAGCAGCCTCACCCTCACAGAGCATGAAGTGAGACGCGTGCTGAAGGCGGTGGACCCCAGAAAAGCCTCAGGGCCGGACGGCGTCCTGGGACGGGTGCTGAGGGACTGTGCCGACCAGCTGACGACTCTCCACTCCACTCTATCCCACCTGGAGAGGGGGAACAGCTACGCGAGACTGCTTTTTGTGGACTTCAGCTCTGCTTTCAACACTATCCTTCCAGACAGGCTAGTGACCAAACTACTAGACCTGGGACTATCACACTCCATCTGCGCATGGATCAAGGACTTCCTGTCTGACCGCCCCCAGAGAGTGCGGGTGGGCTCCCACACCTCCACAGCCCTCCCCCCAGGGCTGCGTGCTGAGCCCCATCCTCTACAACCTCTACACCCACGACTTCACCCCCGTCCACCCCAGCAGCTCCATCATAAAGTTTGCAGACGACACCACCGTGGTGGGCTGCATCTCGGGGGGGGCGAGGCGGCGTACAGAGATGAGGTGGAGCAGCTGGGCAAGCTGTGCAAGGTTAACAACCTGCTGCTGAACCAGTTAAAGACCCAGGAAATCATCGTGGACTTCAGGAGGAAAAAATCTGAGGTCCAGCCCCTGCTAGTCGATGGAGGGAGCGTGGAGAGAGTCTCAACTCTCCGACTCCTGGGGGTGCACATACAGGAGGACCTGTCCTTGAGGACCAACACAGCAGCCATCATCAAGAAGGCACAACAGCAGCTCTACTTCCTGAGAGTCCTCAGGAAATACCACCTCAGACAGGAGCTGCTTGTGACCTTCTACCGCTGCACAGTGGAGAGCATCCTCACCTACTGCATTTGCGTGTGGTTCTCCAGCTGCACAGCCGCAGAGAGGAAAGCGCTACAGAGAGTCGTGAGATCGTCCCAGAAGATCATCGGCGCCCCCCTCCCCTCTCTGGAAGAGCTGTACAACACACGCTGCCTCAGGAAGGCCTCCAAGATCTCCAGGGACCCATCCCACCCTGGGAACGAACACTTTGTTCAGCTGCGCTCAGGCAGGCGGTTCAGGACCATGTTCGCACGGACAAATAGACTGAAGCTCAGCTTCTACCCTAGGGCCATTCAGGCCCTGAACACAGCAAAGACCTAGGTTCTCGGCCCTGGACAATCTAGACAATTTGATGGCAGCTACTAGATTTTAAACATAAGTGCAATATTGAAATACAACTGTGAACATTTCAAACCTGCTAACTGCGACACTTTAATGAATGTGCAAAAATACTATGTGCAATATGACTACCCTTGTGTACATAAGGTTCAGATATAGGAAAAGTTAGGATATTTATAGCATAGCATAGAGTACAGCACAGTGTTTTATTGTATAGTATAGTAGTATAGTAGATAGTGTACATAGCCTTTATTTATGTAAACCAGCTCTTTTCCCTTTTTTATTTTACCCTTGGACCTCTTGTTTTTAGTCTTTTTTCCAAGCACCAGGGGAGCCCCCCCTCCTAAATTTCGTTGTATGGTACCTGCACTGTATTCATGACAATAAAGACCATTCATTCATTCAACAAACAAACTACGTTGACAAATTTGATAAAACTCATAGAGAAGCCTCATGGTTGACCACCGATCGATAACATTCCGACAACAACCATTTGTTTACATTGCCAAAGGTCTGAGACGATCCAATCCAGTGAAATATTTAGGCCAGTCAACTTTTTCCCATCAAAAACCTCCCACGGATTGCTTGACTAGATTTCAAATTACGCGCAGTGTTTCCCCTACCATTGCCCCCCCAACGGAACCCCCCGCCCCCCCAAGAAAGAGGAATTATTACGGACGTAGGCACCAAACATCTGACAAGTAGGCTAAAATATCAGCTTTTTTTAAATGCACCCAACCCGAATCTGGCGAGTGGCAAGCCCATGGGCTCGTTGGTAACGTTAGTCCGGCAGTAGTCTCGCATAGCCAAACCTATCTCCACACAAGATTGTGCGCGAGTGTGCGCGCGACGCGAGAGAGTTTTTGCAGGGTGAGATGTCTGCAGATGGAAAGTAAGCAAGTTGAAACGTTAGCAAATATAATTGCTGAGTGTTCTAACAGAGCAAGTTGGTTCAAATTGGTCGTTATTATTGTGACTAGAAAGTGTCTGATTATAGTTCCATGGTATGTAAAATAGTGTCAAAGAACTAGCAAGCTAACTAGCTAGCTCAGAGGTGATTAGATGAGCTAACTGGATGCACTTTATTATTTTACTTAAAGTAGATATACTATCTTTCTTATTCTGCTAGAATTGGGCTTTATGGTAATACCATATTGGCATATTTACAGTACATGGACAGTGGATTGAAGTATTGGAAATGTCTTTTTTTATAGTTGGACATATGATTTGTTTTCAGGTGAGAGAGTAAAGTCAAAATGACATTATCTGACTGCATTGCCCACAGCAATCCAATATTCAATTATAATTATGTTATAAATTGATATGGATAAATGTATACCTCTTATTAGATTATAAATACTCTGGTTGTTATGTTTGCCTTTTGGTTGACAGTAAAAGAGGGAGAGAGGAGGATAGAGAGGGAGAGAAGGAGAGAGAGCAGGATGGTGCACCAGAGAGAGAGAGAGAGAGAGCAAGAACCAGGAACCAGAGAAAGTTGACAGGTAGTCAAGATCACATAAGTAAGTAGCCTGCCCATAGGGCAGGAGCCTATGTCCTGTTTCCGTAGCGTGAGGCGACTTAATGTACAAGTTAGTACACCCCCTGGACATGACGCTGGTATGTCGCAGGGTCTTGCCCCCTGGGGGGGGGGTCCATGCCACGGTCCATGTCAATGTCTGCTGCCATGTCAATGTCTGCTGCCTTGTCAATGTATGCTGGCATGTCAATGTATGCTGGCATGTCAATGTCTGCTGCCTTGTCAATGTCTGCTGCCTTGTCAATGTCTGCTGCCTTGTCAATGTCTGCTGCCATGTCAATGTCTGCTGCCATGTCAATGTCTGCTGCCTTGTCAATGTCTGCTGCCTTGTCAATGTCTGCTGCCTTGTCAATGTCTGCTGCCTTGTCAATGTCTGCTGCCTTGTCAATGTCTGCTGCCATGTCAATGTCTGCTGCCATGTCAATGTCTGCTGCCTTGTCAATGTCTGCTGCCTTGTCAATGTCTGCTGCCTTGTCAATGTCTGCTGCCTTGTCAATGTCTGCTGCCATGTCAATGTCTGCTGCCTTGTCAATGTCTGCTGCCTTGTCAATGTCTGCTGCCTTGTCAATGTCTGCTGCCTTGTCAATGTCTGCTGCCTTGTCAATGTCTGCTGCCTTGTCAATGTCTGCTGCCATGTCAATGTCTGCTGCCTTGTCAATGTCTGCTGCCATGTCAATGTCTGCTGCCTTGTCAAACAATCTGTCCGCTGAGTAGGGGAGTGCGGGGTATGTTGTCACACGCTGTCTAACATTTACTGGGCACAATACATCACAATGGTATAAATGTCATACCAAATGAAAGAAGGAAGTCTTGGGCACACATTTGTATTGATTAGATCTTCATATCTTATTTCAGTACAGACCTGTAGACCGTTAAATAGACAGTCTGCATTTGTGACAATTTGCCCCCATCAGTGGGTAAATTGTTACACTACGTCGGGCAAGTTGTCACATTGGATTGTCAACAAATAAGAACACAACTAATTAATTGTGAATATTGAATAGAATTTCAAATTCCAAAACCAAATTCCACTTCATGAAATAGCAAAAAATAAAAACAATCATAACACAAATAATCATCTTTAACACGTTAATACGGTTGATTTTAAGGAACGTAACCATAACAGCACTATTCTAGTCTCTCGTACAACCTTGCTGTTTTTATTTCTCTTGCTCACACCCCACCCCCCTCACTTTTCTTGTTTCTCCTATCCCCCTTGTTCTGTTCTCTCTCCTCTCTCACCCCCCCCCTTCCAAGACGATTGAGGCTAACTGGCGGTGTGGCAGACACAACCTGCAGAGGATCCAGTGTCGCTCAGAGAACAGTAAAGGAGTCTACTGCCTCCAGTACGACGACGACAAGATCATCAGCGGCCTTCGAGACAACTCCATAAAGGTGTGTGTGTGTGCGTGCGTTCTATTGTGGTGTGTGAGTGAGACGGTCTGTGTGCGTGAGCGTGCGCCAGGTGTGTTTATGTGCGTGCGGCCATCTTCATTTGAGATGTGTGAGTGAGAGAGACTGAGTGTGCGTGTGTGGGCGCCTAGTGGGGAAATGAAGCTTGAACGATCCCCTGACCCAAATGTGCTCCTGCCTCCTCTTATACTCCCCCTCTCTCCTCCTTCCCTTTTTATTTGTCTTCTTTTGTTATTCTCATCTTTCTCTCTCTCTCTCAGATCTGGGACAAGCAGACTCTGGAGTGTCTGAAGATCTTGACCGGTCACACAGGGTCAGTGTTGTGTCTACAGTATGACGAGAGGGTCATCGTCACCGGCTCCTCCGACTCCACCGTCAGGTCTGTCTGTCTGTCACCCTGTCCCCTAGTCCTCCACCTGTCTGTCTCTGTCCCCTAGTCCTCCACCTCTCTGTCTGTTTGTCCCCTAGTCCTCCACCTGTCTGTCCCTTAGTCCTCCGTCTGTCTGTCTGTCTCCTAGTCCTCCACCTGTCTGTCTGTACTAGGGATGTCCCGATCCGATATTGATATCGCATATCGCTGCGATATTGGTCCTGAATGCTGGATCGCAGATCACACCAGAAAAAAAATAGGCAGCGATCTGGGTCTCGCGATCCGGCGTGTCACTCACGTGATGACAACAGTAGTAGCCAGTGGTCAAGTGCATGAGAGTTGGCTAGTAGCTACCTGTGTGTAATGAGTCTGACAATGTTATGATGCTAGCTGGTGAAATCATAAACCATTTGCTTACGTAATTTTTCGGTTGTTTACATAGTCTGAAACTACAGACGGTAGGCTTTCAAATGATGCGTCATACATTGAAATCGGAAATAAATTCAAGACGACACGAGTATTTGAATGTTTGTACAGCTCAAGAATGGTGACTGCTAAAAACGCTGCTAACAGCTAGCGGCTAACGTTTCGTTCTAAAACGAAAGTATGTTTACAAGCCAGGTATCACTTAACGGTAGCCTCCGGCAACAGTGAGTCCAACCCACAGATTATAAATATTTAGTGATCGTTAAACTGTTGTATATTATATCGAGTGGTACTTTAAAACTTCAAGTTGCCTGTTATGAAAAAAACGAAAACCAGATATTGACACCCCTTTGATTCTGCGACTGGTTTCTGGTCTCACCAGCAGCGTCACTAGGCTACACTTTTAAAAAGGGTCCTATAATTGATTTGCCATTTGTAAGAGAAGATAAATAGAATAAAAACCTGAAGGCACTAAAACTAGAAATCAGAGAGTAACTTTTTTTTTTTTTTCTACAATGCTGAATGCTGCAGTTTAAATTGTTTTAACTTTAAACTAGTTGGTCACTGAGTACTGCAGAGTTTACTGGTTTTGTTGCTTGAATAAAGGCTGGCAGTCTTTAATAGCCAACTGTTGTTGTGGACTATATACTGGGGAAGTATTTGTTATTATTCAGGAGTAAAACAATAAATACAAATATCGGATTGATATCGGTATCGCAGATACCTGAAGCCCAGGTATCGGTATCGGTAGTGAAAAAATGGGATCGGGACATCCTTAGTCTGTACCCTAGTCCTCCACCTGTCTGTCTGTCCCCTAGTCCTCCACCTGTCTGTCTGTAACCTAGTCCTCCACCTGTCTGTCTGTCCCCTAGTCCTCCACCTGTCTGTCTGTCCGCTAGTCCTCCGTCTGTCTGTCCCCTAATCCCCCACCTGCCTGTCTGTCCCCTAGTCCTCCGTCTGTCTGTCCCCTAGTCCTCCACCTGTCTGTCTATCCCCTAGTCCTCCACCTGTCTGTCTGTCTGTCTGTCTGTCCCCTAGTCCTCCACCTGCCTGTCTGTCTGTCCCCTAGTCCTCCACCTGTCTGTCTGTCCCCTAGTCCTCCATCTGTCTGTCTGTCTGTCCCCTAGTCCTCCACCTGTCTGTCTGTCCCCTAGTCCTCCGTCTGTCTGTCTGTCCCCTAGTCCTCCACCTGTCTGTCTCCTAGTCCTCCACCTGTCTGTCTGTCTCCTAGTCCTCCACCTGCCTGTCTGTCTGTCTGTCCCCTAGTCCTCCACCTGTCTGTCCCCTAGTCCTCCACCTGTCTGTCTGTCTCCTAGTCCTCCGTCTGTCTGTCTGTCTCCTAGTCCTCCACCTGTCTGTCTCCTAGTCCTCCACCTGTCTGTCTGTCTCCTAGTCCTCCGTCTGTCTGTCTGTCTCCTAGTCCTCCACCTGTCTGTCTGTCTGTCTCCTAGTCCTCCACCTGTCTGTCTGTCTCCTAGTCCTCCACCTGTCTGTCTCCTAGTCCTCCGTCTGTCTGTCTGTCTCCTAGTCCTCCACCTGTCTGTCTGTCTGTCTCCTAGTCCTCCACCTGTCTGTCTGTCTCCTAGTCCTCCACCTGTCTGTCTCCTAGTCCTCCGTCTGTCTGTCTGTCTCCTAGTCCTCCACCTGCCTGTCTGTCCCCTAGTCCTCCACCTGTCTGTCTGTCCCCTAGTCCTCCACCCTCTCCTGGTCCCTTCCCCCCTCCTGTCCCCAGTCCCCTCCTGTCCCTCCCCTGTCCTCTCCTCCCCGCCTATCACCACCCTCTGGCCTCTATACTGCACCTCCTAGATATGATTGACATTTTAAAAACATGTTTTTCACCAGTAGAGCGCCCCCTGGAGAGAGCATCTACCGCTTAGGTTTAATGATTTGAAATTGCTGTCCTCCACCTGTCTGTCCCCTAGTCCTCCACCTGTCTGTCCCCTAGTCCTCCACCTGTCTGTCTGTCTGTCCCCTAGTCCTCCACCTGTCTGTCTGTCTGTCTCCTAGTCCTCCACCTGTCTGTCTGTCTGTCTCCTAGTCCTCCACCTGTCTGTCTGTCTCCTAGTCCTCCGTCTGTCTGTCTGTCTCCTAGTCCTCCACCTGCCTGTCTGTCTGTACCCTAGTCCTCCACCTGTCTGTCTATCCTCTAGTCCTCCATCTGTCTGTCTGTCCCCTAGTCCTCCACCTGCCTGTCTGTCCCCTAGTCCTCCACCTGTCTCTGTCCCCATGTCCTCCACCTGTCTGTCTGTCTGTCTCCTAGTCCTCCACCTGCCTGTCTGTCCCCTAGTCCTCCACCTGTCTGTCTGTCCCCTAGTCCTCCACCCTCTCCTGGTCCCTTCCCCCCTCCTGTCCCCAGTCCCCTCCTGTCCCTCCCCTGTCCTCTCCTCCCCGCCTATCACCACCCTCTGGCCTCTATACTGCACCTCCTAGATATGATTGACATTTTAAAAACATGTTTTTCACCAGTAGAGCGCCCCCTGGAGAGAGCATCTACCGCTTAGGTTTAATGATTTGAAATTGCTGGCCTAAAGCCCAATTTATACTTCTGCATAAAATCTACGGCGTAACCCATAGCCATTTGGTAACATTCTGTTCAGTTGTGTGTGTGTGTGTGTGTGTGTGTGTGTGTGTGTGTGTGTGTGTGTGTGCGTGTGTGTGTGTGTGTGTGTGTGTGTGTGTGTGTGCGCGTGCGTGTGCGCACAGAAGCTCAACCTTCACACTCGTATTACTTCACACTCCTGCTGCGCTCGCTGGGCGGTATCCAAGGAAAATGTGACTTCACTTCCTTAGCGACGGCTTTGACGGGCACTTGTTTGTGGGTTGAGTGTCAGCTTTTCCAGTGTGTGTTCTGTCTTTGATTCTCACTGCCCAACAGTGGAGCTCCATAAAAACCCTCTTTAAGTGTGTGTGTGTGTGTGTGTGTGTGTGTGTGTGTGTGTGTGTGTGTCGTGAGGTACTCTCCACAGGGAGACTCATAAACGTCTCTCTCTGTCTCTCATTTCTTCTCCCGCTGTCGCTCTCCTCCACCCTCCGTCTCCCCTGTCCATCATCTCCAACCTCTTTTAACCCTCCTCCCTTCTCTCCCTCTCTCCCCCCTCTCCCTGCTCCGTCCCCTCTGTCCGTCTCCAACCTCTTTTAACTCTCCCTTCTTCCCTCTCTCCCCTCCCTCCCTCCCTCCTCCAGGGTGTGGGAGGTGACGTCGGGGGAGGTGTTGAACACGCTGATCCACCACAACGAGGCGGTCCTCCACCTGCGCTTCGCCAACGGGCTGATGGTGACGTGCTCCAAGGACCGCAGCATCGCCGTGTGGGACATGGCCTCGCCCACCGACATCAGCCTCCGCCGCGTGCTGGTGGGCCATCGCGCCGCCGTCAACGTGGTCGACTTCGACGACAAGTACATCGTCTCGGCCTCGGGGGACCGCACCATCAAGGTGAGTGGGGAGTGGGGCTGCGGGGGGCGGGGTGCGTGTGTGTCGGGGCTGCCCGATCACGTCTCTTCACAACACTGGCTCCCCGCTGGTGGAATGAGCTCCCCACGGCTGTCAGAACGGCAGAGTCACTACCCATCTTCCGTCGTAGACTGAAGACCCATCTCTTCAGGTTACATCTTAACTGCTCCTCCTGAGACATCTTCTGACCCTCACCACTACGTCTCCTAAAGACACCCGCTTTCCCCTCTACTGTGTCCCTAAGAACTTCTATTGCCCCCCTTGTACTGTTTCTCAGTTTCTCCAGTAAAAAAACAAAAAAACAAAAAAAAACAAAAAAATTGTAGAAGGCGATAATAGGGAGAAGGTTTTTCCTTCTATCAGTGGCCCCGGGCCCGAGCTAGAGTACTCTTCCTGCAACGAATGGTGGACTGCTGATTCACATGCTTAGTATTCAAATGTATTGATTGTAAGTCGCTTTGGAATAAGGCGTCTGCTAAATGCCAAAAATGTAAATGTAAATGTGTGTTAGGGCTGTGCCAATAATGTCTTTCCTTCTTTTAATAATGTATCATATACAACATACGTGTCCCCAAAAGAAGGTCAGAGTGGCGCTGCGTCCCATCTCAAAGCAGATGAAACTCTGTATTTAGTCAGGAGAGAGAGGAACGCTCTTGGATATCTCAGACGACGTCGTTGTTAAATGTGAAAACGTTAGGATGTTTCCTCAGTGAATTTACTGTTTTTTGTTAAGCGGTATTTTTGTTGTTGTAACCCACATTTGGACGTGAATAAACATAAGTGGCTTTTTTAGAATTGTCATTCTCATCCGACGCCGTGTGAATAGAGCAACGGATGTTGATGTGTCTGTTGTTGACCTCTGTGTGTCTACAGTACTTCACAGTGTGGTTGTTGTTGGTTGTTGTCCAGCAGGGTGTCTGAATGCCCGTCTCTCTCTCGCCTCCTGCAGGTCTGGAGCACCAGTACGTGTGAGTTTGTGCGCACGCTAAACGGACACAAGCGCGGCATCGCCTGCCTGCAGTACAGAGACAGACTGGTGGTCAGCGGGTCCTCGGACAACACCATCAGGTGTGTGTGTGTGTGTGTGTGTGTGAGAGAGAGAGAGAATGAGAGAAGCGTGGTGGGGGAGGGGGGGTCAAGTTAAGAAATATCTCTGGGCATAATACAGTATTTAGTATCTTGGCTATGTTGTGTAAACTGTGTGTGTGTGTGTGTAGGTTATGGGATATTGAGTGCGGGGCGTGTTTGCGGGTGTTGGAGGGTCATGAGGAGCTGGTGCGCTGCATTCGCTTTGACAACAAGAGGATCGTGAGTGGAGCCTATGACGGGTGAGATACACACACACACACACACACATACTGTCTATCTCATGCGTACAGACACAGAGGCACAATAAGCATGTTAATGGAGCTCACTGATAGTCCATTGTCCTGTTTATTTTACTCTTGCAAACTTGTACCCCCCCACACACACACACACACACACACACACACACACACACATACACACACACACACACACACACACTCACACACTGCTGTACTGAGCGTGTCTCCTCTCTCTGCAGTAAGATCAAGGTGTGGGACCTGCAGGCGGCCCTGGACCCCCGAGCCCCTGCCAGCACGCTGTGTCTGCGCACACTGGTGGTGAGTGTGTGTGTCTGTCTGTGTGTGTCTGTGTCTGTCTGTGTGCGCACGCTTGGGCACTTATGCCTGTCTTTCACTGTGGTCCTGCTGTATGGTTTTTGAGATTGTGTGTGTGTGTGTGTGTTCAGGAGCACTCGGGTCGTGTGTTCCGGCTGCAGTTTGACGAGTTTCAGATCATCAGCAGTTCCCACGACGACACCATCCTGATCTGGGACTTCCTGAACGTGTCGACCAACGGGCAGTCAGAAGGCCGCTCCCCCTCACGGACCTACACTTACATCTCCAGATAGCAGGTACAACACACACACACACACACCGCACACACAGCATACATAGCTCAGCCGGTAGAGCCAGCGACTAATGATCGCAAGTCGGCAGCTTGCAGCGGTTCGAATCACGGCTAACCCTAACCCTACGTGTCAAAGTGCCCCTGACCCTCTAATTGCTCCAGGGTCGCCGTCTATGGCTGACCCCCTGCCTAGAGCAGTGTTGCTTTGGACTTGATTAGTTGAATCAGGTGTGCTGGTGGTGGAACAGATCAAATATGTGGAGCGGCTGGGGCGCCCCGAGGAGAGGGTTGAGAAACACTGGCCTAGAGCATAAAATACCAAATTCCAACAATTGACAGACAAGTTTATGGCATGGCAATAAAACAATTATTTTCATTTTTTACAACTCTCACACACACACACACACACTATTCGTTCAAACTCAGCTGTTAATTCCTCCCTTTCTCCTGCAGGTGGCGCCCGTCTGCTACAGCGTGCGTTTAAAGGGCTGATTGGCTGACGGAGTGTGATGTCGCGCAGAGGAGCCTCCTTGTCATCTCTCGGTCCGCCCCCCCATTCTGACAGACTACCCTGAGCCACCCCCCCCCCTCCCCTACCACCCCAGACACTCATACCTAGTGGAAAACACCCCTCTTCTAGAGCACACACACACACGTTATATCCCCTAACTTATGTTCTCCAGAGTCTACTCACTACTCACTGTAGAATCAGGTCACCTTCCAGCCAAGTCACACAGCCCCCACACAAACACTTCTCACTCCCTCTGTTCACCCAGACACACACACAACACACAGGAACAGGGGCGGACGGGGGACGACGACAGAGCTGTGATGTGGGAGAGAGAGACTCTTAACCCAGCTCTGAGAGGAAGAAGGGGAGTGAGAGAGGGAGAAATGAACGGGGGATGAATTATGCCCCATCCCCCTCCCTCCTCCCTCTCATTCCTAGACCTCTCCTGGTCCCCCTCTTCTCTTCCCCCTGTGATAAACACTCATCTGGAGGTCCACACACACACACACACACACTCTCGCTCGAGGTGTCGTTTGTGGACTTGTGGAATGCGGCACAGAGGAGAAACAACAGACATGGTTGCTCTCCGTCGTCACGGAAGCAGACGTTGCATGTGAGGTTGCCAGGGATACAGCGTCCAGCGGCACACCTCTGCTCTCGTTCTCCTTTTTACTTTCTTACTGGGTTTTTTTATTCTTTCTTTCTTTTTTTCTTTTCTTCTTTTTTTATTTGACAAATCATTTGTTCTTAGTAAAATCATACTAAGCATTGTAGTTTTCTCTCTTTTTCTTTCTCTCTCACACTGTCTTCTCATTCTCATTTCTCACTTTCTCTTTCTTTCTCTATCTCTCTCTCCCGTCATCTGTGCTTGCTTTGGTTATGAGAGAAGCTGGAACTCGGAGCTCAATTTAGCGGTAAACTGAGTCGTCTTGTCAAAAATTGTGTTGTATATTAAAATGATTTTTTTAAAGAAAAAAATACATTATTGTGAATAAAGTTCTTGACAGTGGTGGAGTGTTAAGTAAATCATAGTGTGTGTGTGTGTGTGTGTGTGTGTGTGTGTGTGTGTGTGTGTGTGTGTGTGTGTGTGTGTGTGTGACGTGCGTGCGTGCGTGCGTGCGTGCGTGCGTGCGTGCGTGCGTGCGTGTGTGTGTGTGTGTGTCCGTGTGCACGCGCGCCCTGGAAGCTTTTCCAGAAAGCAGGACCAATGAGTAAACAAAAGAATCCTAAATACTCGGAATTGACCTCATGTTTTAGATTGAATTCATAAAGATAGTTCAGCTACCTTTCCCAATCAGAAAATC
This sequence comes from Nansenia antarctica, assembly GCF_963989245.1. Classification (NCBI taxonomy): domain Eukaryota; kingdom Metazoa; phylum Chordata; class Actinopteri; order Argentiniformes; family Microstomatidae; genus Nansenia; species Nansenia antarctica. The sequence goes on from NC_137688.1 coordinate 18,083,692, forward strand.
AACAAATAATTGTTTAATGTTTTTCCAAGTTGGCTGGGTAATAAAGTGATGATACTTTAATGATCTGGTACAGGCCCCTTGGTCTCAGTATTTCAGAATTTTAAATCCAGATCAGATGAATCACGCTAATTTTTTGCGATCCAGGACCAGATTTGGATTAGTATAAAATCAGCCAGCTCGATCTGATCCAGATTTTGAAGCACTGTGCATGTGTCTTTGTCAGTCCAATATGGCCTTTTCAACATAAACGAGTGCTCTTGTCAGTAGCTGTCAATGTTTGTGTGTGTTTCAACACCAGGTGGCGGTAGAACCACGTGTATCACTGAACTCGAGCCCTCACCATGTGGTTCGCAAATGCACTCACAAAACAACCTGTTACAACACAATAGTCCCTCTCCAAACAGGCCCTGGAGGTAGTGGTAATACAACACAGCTCTACTAAACACAGAACATTGAAAGGGGTTTAAACTCAAACCGACAGAGTTGTTCTGTTTGTGAGAGGGATATCTGATGCTTTACTGTGTTATCAAGACGCTTTCTGGAATGGAAGTCTTTTTACTTATAGTAACAAATGTGTAGAAGTAGTGGTTAGATGCCGTGAGCTGTGTGTGTGTGTGTTTATGGGTGAGAGGGAGAGTCTGTTGAGGGGTGATGTATGGGGGTGTATAGTATAGCACTGAATGTTTATAATTGGTGTCATATGGGTGTGTGTGTGGGTGGGTGGTGTCAGGTTAGCGTCGTATAATGTGCAAAGTTCCATATAGTAGTGTGTGTCTGCGTGTGTGTATTAAGTATGGGTGGATATGTGTGTGTATTAAGTATGTGTGTGTGTGTGTGTGTGTATTAAGTATGGGTGTGTGTGCTTCCTCTGGGTCGGTGGGATTTTGGCCCATAATTCCTGCAGCCTCTCAGGTCACCGCTTCGTTCTCACGCACATAGTTGGCATTCCTTCCCCCGACATGATTACCATACACCTTCCACTCTGGGTTTGGCTCCGCAGAATATTTCCATCATTCCCGAGTGGAACGGCAGCGGCGTTCCAGAAACCCCCCTCACAGTCCCAGATTCCTGCCTGCCCGGGGATCGGAATCCTCGGGTACAGACCTTTTTTCCCCCTGAGTCAGCTGTTTGTGTCGGCCGAGCTGATTGGGTCATTTGGCAGCGACATCTTTTCAATGACCTCCCGCTAAGGCGAGGGGGGGAGGGAGGAGACTTTGCGCCTCATCTCAGTAGGGTTAGAGGGGGATTCCTCCTCTCCTCTCCTCCTTTCCTTCCCATAATGTTTGCACAGACAAATTGGATCGGGATTGATTGCACGCACCGCGATTAAAATGTGTGTTTGTTTGTTTGTGTACAGGAGAAGATAACTCACGGTGGGAGAACCACCATCATGTCTCCCTCTATCCTCTGTTCAGATCAGTGCAGAGGAAGGGAAGGAGAGAAGGACCATTGCGAGTTGAGTCGGGGGTATACTGTAGATGTTGTTTAACCTGAGGCACGGAGGGGTGTGTGTGTGTGTGTGTGTGGCGGTGGGAGACAGTCGTCCCTGGGTGAGATAAGTGATGATGATGGTGTCTGTGCAGTGAGGCGCTAGGACACAGAGATATGTTTCAGTGAGGCGCTAGGACACAGAGACATGTTTCAGTGAGGCGCTAGGACACAGGACATGTTTCAGTGAGGCGCTAGGACACAGAGACATGTTTCAGTGAGGCGCTAGGACACAGAGACATGTTTCAGTGAGGCGCTAGGACACAGAGGACATGTTTCAGTGAGGCGCTAGGACACAGAGGACATGTTTCAGTGTTTCAGAGAGGCACTATGACACAGAGACATGTTTCAGTGAGGCGCTAGGACACAGGACATGTTTCAGTGTTTCAGTGAGGCTCTATGACACAGAGACATGTTTCAGTGAGGCGCTAGGACACAGAGATATGTTTCAGTAAGATTCTGGGATACAGAGGACATGTTTCAGTGTTTCAGAGAGGCACTAGGACACAGAGACATGTTTCAGTGAGGCGCTAGGACAGAGGACATGTTTCAGTGAGGCTCTGGGACACAGAGGACATGTTTCAGTGTTTCAGAGAGGCACTAGGACAGAGGACATGTTTCAGTGAGGCGCTAGGACAGAGGACATGTTTCAGTAAGATTCTGGGACACAGAGGACATGTTTCAGTGAGGCGCTAGGACAGAGGACATGTTTCAGTAAGATTCTGGGACACAGAGGACATGTTTCAGTGAGGCTCTGGGACACAGAGGACATGTTTCCGGAAGGTTTACTGACTTGAGAAAGACGGCTTCACACAGAGCTGAAATAAATAAATGAAATAATTTTATAATAATAACAACAATTATAGTAACAATCATAGTAAGATCGCTTATTTAGGTGTTTTTGTCATCTATATATATATAACTTTTAATAAATTGTTCCCTTTAATATTTTTTGTGTTTATGAGACTTTGGTGTTTTTCACTGAATGTCCTGGGTAGCAGCATTCTGTATCCATGGTAATCGCACGGGAGCATCCTCCCCTGGGTCGTTTCTATAGCAACGCTAATATCAAGAGAAGGCACCCTCCCCCCACGCCCCCTTGTCACCTTCTGGACCTATAAGCAGAGGGTGTTCCGGGGGGCGGGTCATGTTGCTGGTCTCTGGTTGTCTTTGGTTGGGTTGATGGGTTGGTTGGTTTTTGGTCGTTTTTTGGTTTGGTTGATCTCTACATTCCAGAGCTTCAGTCAGTCTGTTCAGTGAGTTGTCGGGAGCTTATATCACATGTACAGTCTCATGAGTTTCTCCGACCAGCTTCACAATGGTCTTTGGTGGCCTTTTACACACACACACATACACACAGACGCAGACAAAACACACACACATACACACACACACATACATACATACACATTCATATTCATGTATCAATCCTAAGTCGCACAGATGTTCCTCGGTAAAGGGGTGAGACAGAGAGAAGTCCGTCAAATCAGTCCACCACTGTGCCAGTCTGTCCCGTGTCCCGTGACATCGCCTCCCCCACTCCGCTGACTTCCTGTGTCTCTCCCTTCCTGTTTCCTGTCCTGTTCCCTTTACCCACTGCTACACCACAGCTCCCTGACACCAGTCTCACAGACCTCTCTCTCTCTCTTTCTCTCCTCTCTCTCCCTCTCCCTCTCTCTCTCTCTCCCTCCCTCTCTCTCTGGTTCAGGGGTACATATCTTTGTCCTGGACAGCGTCAGACAGCTGCTCACCAAACAAATCTTGCGTTCAGGCTTGTGCTTGGGGGAAAATCGAGGCCTACGTAGAGAGTAAAGCCTGGACCTCAGTTTGGCCGCCCTGCAAGGGCCCTGTCAATGTTCCTGGGTTGTGCAGGGGAGTAGGCCAGGCCAACGAGCTGTCAGTGATGGACTGGGTCTGATAGCAGGATTAGCCATTAACGGTTAGCATGCCCGGTGAATGAACACGATAGGGACAGAAGGAAGCGGAACTGGGACAGCTAGCAGGGCTTACAGGCAACTTAGCGGTTCTAGCGCTAGCCCGGTTAGCATTCGTCAGGGTCCGGAAGAAGGTACATTTTTATCCCAGTAGAGGGAAGCGTTAGGTGGGGGGTGGGGGGAGGGGTGTCCTGTGACAGGAGTGGTGTGGGGGTGTAGAGATGAGCGGGTACAGACAGGGGGTGGGCAAGGCGGGTTGGCGTTAGCCGTTAGCGGGGGCCAGTGGCCCGCACCCTCTTGCTCCTCTTGCTGACGGTGGTGAAGCGGAAGGGCTGCAGGTCAGGCTGCTCTCCGGGGGGGAAGCGTTTCATGAAGTGGACATCCTGCTGGTTGGGCAGGGTGTGGGGGCCGCGGCGAGGGCGCCCCCTCTTGGTGAAGCCCACGTACCAGCCGGAGTAGCGCGCAGACATCAGCGCCGTGTAGTGGTTCTCCAGGACCTTCTCCACGAAGACGCAGTCTGCACTGCGGTTACTGGCCTTCTGAGAGGGCAGAGAGAGCACGACACACACACGCACACACACGCACACAAACACATACACACACACACACACACACACACATACACACACACACACACACACACACACACACACACACACACACACACAGAAGAGAGGCAGTTCAGTAAACCATGGAAGGAGTATTTTGTATTTATCTATATGCCCTCTTTATTTTTTTATGTGTTGACACTCTTTGAAACAAAGACTCTTTAGGCACTAGCAGAGGTCTCACCTTCCCCACCAGCTTGCCGCGGCGGTTCATGCACAGGTAGAAGTTGGTCTCCTTGCCTCGGATTCTCACCTGGCTACCAAAGGTATCGGCCTCCACTACGAGCTGGGCTTGTGAAGGGACAGACAGAAGGACAGACAGACGTTAGAGCCACAGACAGACACATCACAGAAAGCAACACACGCTTGTGCATCTGGCATGAGAAACGACATCTGGTGACAAAACGACAGAGAGACAGACAGACAGACAGACAGGTAGACAGAGAGACAGGCAGGTAGAAAGACTGAGAGACTGAGAGACAGGCTGACAAGCTGACAGAATGAAAAACTAGAACAAGAAAGAAATTATTCCACATTGTATATAGAGACATAAATCACAGACAGATGTAAGGTTTGGGTGAGCAGATGTTTGTCAGACAGACTTACAAAGCCTGGTCGCCACAACTGGGCCTCGTAAAAAAGATACAGGCAGAACAGAGATAGACCATCGGCCAAGCCAGAAGACAAGAGGACAAGTAAGAAAGACAGTTGTTACAGGGTGTGAGTGTGTGTGTGTGTGTGTGTGTGTGTGTGTATATATGTGTGTGTGTATGTGTTTTTTTGTGTGTGCCCCCACTCCCCCACCCTGGCTCCACCACTCCACACACACACACACATCTTCAGAGAACGCCTGTTTAAAAATAAATCCCTAAAATGGTTCCTATATGACCTCAGTCAACAAAGGGGTCACAGGAAATCAATACCCCTCTCTCTCTCTCCCTCTTCCACTCTCTCTCTTCCCTTGACTCGCCCCTACCTCTTTCTTTCCTGTGCTCCCTCTCTCTACATGTTTATACCTCCACCCCTCCCCACCCAACATCCCTTTTTCTCTTTTCTTCTCGTCTCTCTCTATCTCACAATGCTTTCCTGCCATCGCCTGATGGTGTTTTTTGCCTCGAGAACCATTTGTCAAAAACAGACACACACACACACAGAGGACAGAAGAGTATGTGCGTGTGTGTGTGTGTGTGTGTGTGTGCATCCGGGTGTGCGTCTGTGTGTGTGTGTGTGTGTGTGCGTGTGTGTGTGTGTGTGTGCATGCGTCCAGGTGTGTGTGTGTGTGTGTGTGTGTGTCAGTCAGGCTGGCCTGGAGAGAGAGTGGCGTGGTTGTGAATGGGTTCGACTGTAACGTGAACCAGGTTCAACCACGCTCGGAGAAGAACGAACCTTCAAAGCTCTAATGCATCGCTCCTCTTCCCCCCATTGATTCTCTGTGGTTTAAGAATGGGGTTAGGAGAGAGAGAGAGAGAGAAAGAGAAGGGGGGAGAGAGAGGAGAGGGGGAGGGAGGAGGGGGTGGAAGGGGGGGAGGGAGAGGAGGGGGAGGCAGCCTAGCGGAGACAACAGGGGAGGGAAGGAGGGGGAGGAGGGGGGGAGGATGGGAGGATGAGAAATCAATGGATTGATCGATGGAGGAGATGAGTTTCTAACACTCTGCCTAACACTCTACCTGCCAGGCCTCTCTCTCTCCTTTCTCTGTCTCCTTCTCTCTCTCTCCTTCTCTCTCTCTCCTTTCTCTCTCTCCTTCTCTCTCTCTCCTTCTCTCTCTCTCCTTCTCTCTGTCTCTCTGGTGAATGTTTGAGTCAGCAGCCAGTCGATGAGGTCTTTGTACTCCTGAGACAAGCTCCACTACCCCCTGCCAAAGCCTGAGGAGTTGTGTGTGTGTGTGTGTGTGTGTGTGTGTGTGTGTGTGTGTGTGTGTGTGTGCGTGTGTGCGTTCATGAGAGACCGAGAGAGAGAGAAAAACTGTGAGTGCCTCTTGGTGTGTTTTGTGGTTGCAGTAGTGTGTGTGTGTGTGTGTGTTTGTGTTTGTGTGCGTGTGTGTGTGGTTTCTGTAGTGTCTGCTCTTAGTGTGTGTGTGTGTGTGTGTGTGTGTGTGTGTGTGTTTGTGTCTTACCATATTTGTCTCCGTCCTCCCCGCGGGCGCTGATCCGCCGGCCCAGCACCTGGACGTGCTTCCCGCTGGTGCGGCTGTAGAGCTGGTAGACCCGGTGGTGCCGGCGGCTCATGGCGTCCCGGACACGCGTCTGGTTCTCCACGTGCACGCTGAAGTTAACCCCGTCCACGCCAAACACCTGCTGCTGCAGGAGGAAGAACACACACAGATACAGACACACACAGATACAGACACACACACACACACACACACACACACACAGACACACACAGATACAGACACACACACACACACACACACACACAGAACAGAAGGGAGGCCGGTCAGTATTAAGAGATTATTTCCGAACCATATGTCTCCCCATCCCTCTGTCCTTCCATCTGAAACACACACACTCACCTGTAACGGATTGCACATCACCAGCAACATCTGGATACATCTGGAAGGAGAACAAGGGATGAAGTCAATGTCTCAGAAGAAGAACCGACCGTCAGTGTGTGTGTGTGTGTGTGTGTGTGTGTGTGTGTGTGTGTGTGTGTGTGTGTGTGCGGGTGTGTGTGTGATTGAGACTGAGAGAGAAAAAGAAAGAGTCCCTCTTGGTGTGTCTTTCTGTGGTTGCTGTAAGTGTGTGTGGCTCTTAGTGTGTGTGAGTAACAGGAGCGCTGTCCTTTTCTCTCTCAACCCATCTGTCCCATCAGGTCAGAGAAGCAGCCAGCCAGGCGGTCTTTCTCTGCGCTAACACACACACACACACCTCTCTGTCCAGGTGATATCATCACTACCATCTCTTAGTTGTACTAAGGAGTGCTACAGGCACCTGAGATAGAGATTGCTGTAAAACTGGAAGTATCTGCACTATTTTCACCATGGGGATCTCTGTACATGGGCGGCTGTGGCGCAGGAGGTAGAGCTGCCATCGAATGATCACAAGGTTGGCAGATCGGCGGTGCGAGCCCCGGCTGGCCACATGTCGAAGGGTCCTTGGGCAAGACACTGAACCCCAAATTGCTCCAAGTGAGCGGGCCGACGCCTTGCATGGGAGCTTGCTGCCATTGGTGTGTGAATGGGTGAATGAGAGGCCGTTGTAAAGCGCTTTGAATAAAAGCGCTATATAAGTTCAGTCCATTTTACCATTTACATAATGTTTTCACGGTTCTCACTTATTTGTATTCATATTTTTAAACTGCAACGTCCACACTTTTCTATTCCTATTTGAAGCTATCTTTATCTACCTGTATTAAACAGCTCTGTTTATAATCATTTCTTTATTCTAAGTCAATACATTCTATTTTGTTTTTGTTTTTATCTTCACACTTGGCAATCTAGACATATGTTTCCCATGCCAATAAAGCCCTTTAAATTGAAATTGAATTGATTGCCGGCCGCAATAAGACTGAGTTAGGCTGGATGATGTTAAATCCTACTGTATATAAGGTTTCAGATTATGTCTATGATCTATTAGGTCTATCTATCTATCTATCTTTTTTTCCCCATCTTTTTTATTACTCTATAACTCAATTGTCACTTTATTTTGGTGTTGTTGTTTGTGGTCTGAGCCTGAATTTCCCTTTGGGGATCGATAAACTACATATCTTATCTCTCTCTATCTGTCTCTCTGTCTCCACCCAACCCTGACAAGCTCATAAAAGTCTTATTTTTAGAGAGAAATATATCACATTTGTAGGAATTCAGAAAATCAGCCATTCAGCCATTAACCTTTCTCCTCTAAGTGACTAAACCTAACCCTAACCCCCCCCCCCCCATCCCACACACACACACACACACACACCCTATTCCCCCCAGACGCTGTTCCAGTCAGACTGTCTCCCCTTACAACCTTCATATGTCCACTCTACCTCCCCCCCCACCAACCCCCTCCTCCTCCCCCCTCCACCCCCCCAACATCAACCTCCCCACCCCTCCCCCCGTGCTGACTTTGTTTCCTGTCACTGTCAATATGGATCTACGTATGTCTTCACACACACACACTCATACACGCACGCACACACACACACACACACACACTCATACACGCACACACACACACACGCATACACACGCACACACACACAGTCATACACGCACGCACTCATACACGCACACACACGCACACACAGTCATACACGCACGCACACACTCGCACACACAGTCATACACGCACGCACGCACACACACACACACACACACACACACAAACACACACACACACACCTTTTCATATAGTCTCTGAATGAAGACCTGAGTACAGTTCACTCTTCAATAGATTGTCTTCTCAGAAGGAAAATCCAAACTGCACAAGCAGTGTAAGCACATGTTTCCATCTTTTCTCTCTCTCTCTCTCTCTCTCTCTCTCTCTCTCTCTCTCTCTCTCTCTCTCTCTCTCTCTCTCTCTCTCTCTCTCTCTCTCTCTCTCTCTCCCTCCCTCCCTCTCTCTCTGGGGGGGTGATTAGTCACGGGAGGGGACAGGGTGTGTGGTTGGCACGGCGACAGGAGAGACAGGCAGGCAAACAGAAAAGACGTCCAGGACACAG
>NC_137688.1:18097566-18100066 GCF_963989245.1 Nansenia antarctica
CACACACACACACACACACAGACACACACACACGCCAGATAGAGAGATATCAGCCCGAACATCGGTTTCTGGGAGAGATACGCTCCCCCGCTCCATCCCGGGCCAAGTCTAAACCGTTCTCCAATGTGTCAACGTACGAGACACTGAGTACAGCTCCTTTGATGGCAGAGGCCCTCGAGAAAGAGTTTTTTTTTCGGACACTCAAGTCCTGGAATGTGTGTACCAGTACAACGCTTTGAAATGGGAACCTGTTCGCCACTTGTCCTCGTCTGGGAAGATGAGAGGACCGACAGCTGTGAACGGAGCGAAAGCAGGAATTAATTACCGCGCCGGCAGAGATGAAGAGAGAAGCAAAATATTGTTTTTATTAGCGGCGATGTTGGTGGTTCGGAGCCCCTCTCTCTCTCTCTCTCTTTTAAGATGATTTCCGTGAATACCGTATATTAACGTTTGCACTTAGTAACTGCGCTCTGGAATTTGTCGCCAGCTGCTGTCTGTCCGAGTTGTACATAGACCAGCCCAGCACTGGAATAACTTTTCTTTGACACTTTCAAGAGGGCTTAAATGCTCGTTTTGGAATGGTGTCAGGGTCATAATTCATAGGCGTAGGTCGCCCGCGGAGTACTAGGCCTGCTGGGTTCTGAACGTAACTGGGAGAGAACGCTTGGAAGTTCTACCACGATGGTGTGATCATCATCTCTAGGTCTGATAACACCATAGGCTGTTGGTTAGAAAGGTGTGGTGGTGGTGGTGTGTGTGGATGAATGGAGCTGGTGTGTCGTTGGGAGTGTTTGGTAGGGGGGTGCGTTCAGTAGCGTGGTGTGTGTGTGTGTGTGTGTGTGTGTGTGTGGATGGGTGTGGCTGGGCCACGGTGTGTGTGAAGTTGTCAGGGAGAGTGTGAAGATGTCTGTGATGTGCATGAGGTTGTGTTTAAGATCATCATGACTGTGAATCGTATTACGTTGTAAGTCAGTGTGTGAGGCTCGTGTCTGTGGTGTGTCTGTGTGTGTGAGGCTTGTGTGTGTGTGAGTGTGTGTGTTTGTGTGTGTGTGTGTGTGTGTGGCTTGTGTCTGCGGTGTGTGTGTGTGTCTGTGTGTGTATGTGCGCGCGCTCTCCTGTGCTCTGTTAATGGTGATGTGAAACGCAGCTGTGGTTTGTGTTGGACCCTGGATCCTGGTTGTTGTTTTTTTTCTTCTTCTTGTTTCATATTCAGACAGACGGAATCCACGGGCCTCACCACCTTCTCTCCTCTCTCCTATTCTTTCCTTTTGTCTCTTCTTCTTCCTCTCTCTTCTTCTCTCTGCATCTCTCCACTCTTCTCCCCCCCCCTCCTCGTCTCCATTGCCCTTCTCTCCTCCTCTTCTCCGCTTCTCATGAATCTCCTCTGCTTCCTTTTTTTGCCCCTGTCTCGTTCTGTCCATTTCTGTGGTTCTGTCTCTCTGTTTTTTTTCTCTCTCTCTCTCTCTGCCCCCTTAGCCCTACCACCGGGCAGAGGAGGAACCGTAATGTTTGTGAAACCCTTTAATGTGCTATGTAATTACCCTGGCAACACCTCACACCATGACTCACGCCAATAAACCACCTTCCAATTGACATGTCAGAGAGAGAGGGAGGGGGGGCAGAGAGAGAGAGAGGGAGGGAGGGGCAGAGAGAGAGAGAAGGAGGGAGGGGCAGAGAGAGAGAGGGGGGGCAGAGAGAGAGAGAGAGGGGGCAATAGAGAGAGAGGGAGGGGGTGCAGAGAGAGAGAGGGAGGGGGGGCAGAGAGAGAGGGAGGGGGGGGGCAGAGAGAGAGAGAGGAGGGGGCAGAGAGAGAGAGGGGGGGGCAGAGAGAGAGAGATAGAGAGACGGGGAGAGAGAGAGAGACGTGGGGCAGAGAGAGAGAGAGAGAGAGGGTGGAGCAGAGAGAGTGAGAGAGAGAGAAAGAGAGGAGTAGAATGAGAGGGAGGTAGAGAAAGGGGGGGAGAGGGAGGTAGAGAGGGGGCAACGGAGGGGGGTGGGACGTAACACACACTCTTTCCATCATCCTTCACCCCCAAATCTTTCCTCTTTCCTGATGCTCGTCCATCTCCATGTGTTCATCTCTCATCATTTCTTTCATTCTTTCCATCCGCATCCCCTCCCCTCTTTTTGCGTCCCCCCCCTTTCTCCCCCTTTCTCTGCCCCTCCCCAATCATCCTGCCTGATGTCAAACGCCCAGGTGGTTGTCACTTTACAGCACATGTCTTTATGGTAAAACAAAGGCATTCTTTGGCCTGGTCTACTGAAGCTGTTTATGGGGAGGCCTGTCTGACTAATACAGACTGTATGAATGGTGGTAGCATACCTGAGGGAGAGAGCGAGAAAGGGGAGAGAGGGAGAGGGGGAGAGGGGGGGGGGGGGCTGGTGAGGGTAGAGGGGCAGGGGTGGGTGGCAAATGCCATGCTGAAGTGTTTGTTTTTGCAGAAGACCTCCTCCCCATCTGGAATAAACACACTCTCTCATAGCATGCACACACACACAC
>NC_137688.1:18110066-18115066 GCF_963989245.1 Nansenia antarctica
TGAATGTTACCTGAACATTAGCTGAATGTTACCTGAATGTTACCTGAACATTATCTGAATGTTACCTGAATGTTACCTGAACATTACCTAAATGTTGTCTGAATGTTACCTGAACGCTACCTAAATGCTATCTGAACGTTAGGTCCATGACCAGCCCTATGCAGCCACGTCAGGTTTCCATCTCCTGACAATGTTCCCCCTGACGTCGTCTCACCCGTCCCCCTGTCAGAGCAGCAGGAGATGTTATTGGAGTGTTGCAGTAGCGTTCCCGTGGCCGTGGATGCGGCTGACGGAGCGTTCCTGGGGTTGCAGTAAAACAAGCGTCTAATGACACCCCCCCTCACCACAGCAAAGGGGGCGCGCGTCACACACGCTAACCCAGGAAATGCTTTGGTTGGCCACAGGGTAATTGGGACTGTCCCGTGTAATTTGGGTGGAGAGGCAGTTTGGCCGGCGCTGCAGCCCTGCACTTGTCTCTCTGGCTGCTGGTCAACCACACGTTACCACATAAACGAGAGGAGAGAGGGAGGGAGGGAGGCAGGGAGGGAGGGAGGGTTGGGGGAGAGGAGAGCTGGGGAGGGGAGGAGGTGGTTGAGATAGAGGGGAGTGAGATAAGGAAAGAGTGAGATCCAGGAAAGTGGGAAGAAAGTGAGAAAAGGCGGTATACTGAGAGACTGGAAAAGAGAGAGGGAAGAGAGGATGGAGAGAGAGAGAGAGAGAGAGGATGGAGGGGTTGATAATGGGACAGATGAAGATGGAGTGGGAGAGAAAGAGGAAGAGAGAGACGGACAGAAAGAAGAGAGAGGAGAGTGTGTGTTGCGTTATGTTGAGAATTATTATTCCCAGGTTCTCCTTCGCTGAGGCAGATGGAAAATAGGAAAGAAGAGAAGGAGAAATCCTGCTTAGTCAGGTCTTCTGCTGCAGCGCTGTACTCATCATACTGTGTGTGTGTATGTGTGTGTGTGTGTGTGTGTGTGTGTTTTCTCTCAGGTCCTCTTCTTTAGCGGTGCTCACTCTAAGTGGGACAGACAGCTGTAACACTAAAGAGCTCGCTGTACCGCGGCCCAAACCACAGGTGTGTGTGCCTGGGTATCAAGTGTGTGTGTGTGTTTGTTAAAGGGGCCATGTAGTCTGTGTTTAATATGGTATTTGCACACCATGAGGTTGAAGTAACACTGTTCAATTGTGAAAAGTATGATGAACGTCCCTAAATATAACTCAAAGGTTTCAAAAGTGTGCCTCGTATTCTAGCTGGTTTTCTGTGGGTGTGTTATTGGCTCTCCTCACAGTGTCTCCTGGGGATTGGACTTGAATACACCAATGATAACCACGTACAACTCAAACAAATAAACAGAGAATATAATTTATTGTTTACGTTTTACATCCCTCACATTTTAGCACCAGACAGCCCCAGGCAAGTACAAATAACTGGCCATTTAAAATGTTGTGGTAAAATGCAGCAAGAGTGTTTGGAATACAGTGTTGTATTTTGCAAGCTAGCAATACGCTAAATTGCTAATTTACATTTGGAACATTTGTAAAATGTTACAAAGCTGGTGCCCCAGTAACTTAACAAAAATGTAGTAGCATCCAACTGCTAACAGGGGTAGCTGGTGAAACCGGGAAGAAGTCAGACCTTTATTCCCGAAAAATGTAAATTTCAGCGTTGTTGAAAATCAATGACACACTTGCTAGTCAAGCCAAAACATTGCAATGCAATGGATTCAGTAAGTAATCAGTAAGTATCCCCACTACTACTTAGTTAGTGTAGTGTAGTAGAGATTACTCACCGAATCCATTGCATTACAATGTTTTGGCTTGACTATCGAGTGTGTTCAACAACGTTGAAATTTATAAAACATTTTCAGAAAAGTCCGAACATTTTGATTGGTTGGCGACTTGTTCCCAATATAACCAAGCTGCTGTCACATATATCAGAGACGACCATACACAACATATGTCACCAGCTGAACTACAGAGGCGTCAATGCAAGGTGCAAAGAAAAAAAAGGATGGTCAGGTTACAGTTTGCTAAAAATACCTAAAAAACCTGTAGAGGTCTGGAAAAAGGTCTTGTGGACAGATAAGACAAATATTATCATGTACCAAAATGATTGCCAGAGAAAAGTTTGGAGAAAAAAGGATCTGCCCAAGATTTCAGCATACCGCCTCATCTGTGAAACAAGGTGGAGGGGGTGCTATGATTTGGGCATGCATAACTGGCACTAGAACTGGCCAACCCGACTCACATGCGGCAACACGTGTCTCTGCGTGTCTTGCTGACATCTCTGCATGGATGTCACGCCACCACCTCAAGCTCAACCTTAACAAGACTGAGCTACTCTTCTTCCCTGGAAAAGCCTTCCTTCTCCAAGACTTCTCCATCACAGTTCTTTACTGTAGAACTCTACTGTAACCTCCTCCCAGACAACCAAGAACCTTAGAGTGAACCTCGACAACCAACCATTATCCTGTGCGGCGAACATCACAGCAACAGCACGCTCCTGCAGATTCTTCCTCTACAACATTATACATCCATTCCTCACCAGAGAAGCAGCAACTCAACCTCCCCAAATTCATGTTAGTCATGTTACCCCTCTCCTTCGCACCCTTCACTGGCTCCCAATAGCAGCTCGCATCAGATTCAAGACCAGGAATCAAAGGGAACAGCCCCTTCCTACCTGCAAGCAATGGTCACTCCCCCAACATCAGCCCGTTCACTCCGCTCCTCCACCTCTGCTGGCCGACTGGCCCCACCACCTCTACGCGGAGGCGACAGTCGTATTCCCCAGTCACGTCTCTTCACTATACTGGCTCCCCGCTGGTGGAACGAGCTTCCCACTGCTGTCAGAATTCCAGAATCACTCTCCATCTCCCACCGGAGACTGAAGACCCATCTCTTCAGTCTACACCTTAACTGTCCCTCCTGAGACATCTATTACCCCCCTGTACTCTTTCCCCTGTGTCAAATTTTTTTTTTAAAACGTCCTTCTTCTAACATGATGACTGCCAATGGCCCCTGGCCTGAGCATAGATTACTTTTTCCTGCTATGACTGGTGGATAGATGATTCACTTACTTAGTCAAATGTATTTGTTGTAAGTCGTTTTGGACAAAGGCGTCCAAAAATGTAAATGTAAATGGAATCCAACCAGGAAACTTGAGATGATATGGCATTTGGGGGCGGCTGTGGTGCAGGAGGTAGAGCCGCCGTCTAATGATCGCAAGGTTCGAGCCCCGGCTGGCCACATGTCGAAGTGTCCTTGGGCAAGACACTGAACCCCAATTTGCTCCCAGTGAGCAGGCCGGCACCTTGCATGGTAGCTTGCCGCCATTGGTGTGTGAATGTGTGTGTAAATGGGTGAATGAGAGGCCTTGGTAAAGCGCTTTGGATAAAGGCACTATATAAGTGCAGTCCATTTACCATTTACCAATTTACCATTTTACCATGCGCTTTAGTGGGCTATGTGACTTAAGCGCCCCAGAACTGTCTAATTTGTCTTAATCGATGATGTAACTGCTGACAGTACCGTATGTATTCTGAAGTGTATAGAAACAAATTGTCTGCTCAAGTACAAATAAATGCCTCCAAATAAGATGGCGCTTCATCATACAATAAGACAATGACCCCAAACATGCTGTCATAGCAACTAGGGAGTTTTTCAGGGCCAAAAAGGTCTTGACAGGCAAATTCAATCTTCAGATTTAAATCCAATTCAACATTTCATGTCCTGATGATTTTAGGCAACAAGACCTCAAAACAAACAACAACTGAAGATGGCTGCAGTACAGGCCTGGCAGAGCCTCACCAGAGATGTCGTAGTGAGTTGTAGACTTGTCGACCAAATACTAAACATGAGTACTTTATTTCAACATTATATTTGATTACATTATATTTTCCAACACTTTTGGAGCCCCGAAATGGGGAAACATGATTCTAAATGGTGAACCCAATCAGAACACCCCCCCCACGCCCCATTGATTTAAAGCAGATAATTGAAGCAGATAATGTATTCTCTTTTGAATCCATAGTAATGGTTTGACTTCAAAACCAAACTGTTGGAATATAGAGGTAAAAGAAGACAAAATGCTTCCTCTTTCCAATACTTATGGAGGGCACTATAAGACACACTGTTGGCTGGCTCTTACAGTTGAAACATTGAACTTAAGAAAGAATGTGTATATAAATGAACGATTCACAACACAAACTATAAATAAAAAATGCACCACCACTCCCACACCGGCAAAGCGTGCATTTCATTGCATGTACAGTATGCACAGTACACTGGAGTGTGTGTGTGTGTGTGTGTGTGTGTGTGTGTGTTTGTGTGTGTGTGTGTGTGTGTGTGTGTGTGTGTGTGTGTGTATGTGTGCGTATGCGCGCTTCATGATCTTGATTTTTGTAGTTTTGAAGTCTGTCATGCTTTATTATGTATAGCAGGGTTCGAGTTATAAGCTGAGCTTTGTGGGGGTCTCCAAAATAACAGTGCGAAATGTTCTCATGCACGCGCGCGAATCATGCCCACACAGCGTTGGGACTTACAAGTTTTAATTAGCCATAGGCTACTCACTCTACACCTACGACTTCACCTCCGTCCACCCCAGCAACTCCATCGTAAAGTTTGCAGACGACACCACCGTGGTGGGATGCATCTCGGGGGGGGACGAGGCGGCGTACAGGGATGAGGTAGAGCAACTGAGCAAGCTGTGCAAGGTTAACAACCTGCTGCTGAACAAGTCAAAGACCCAGGAAATCATCGTAGACTTCAGGAGGAAAAAGTCCGAGATCCAGCCCCTGCTCATCGACGGTGAGAGCGTGGAGAGAGTCTCAACCCTCCAATTCCTGGGGGTGCACATGCAGGATGACTTGACCTGGAAGGACAACACAAAAGCCACCATCAAGAAGGCACAACAGCGGCTATACATCCTGAGAGTCCTCAGGAAGGAACACAGCAAGCAGGAGATACTGGTGACCTTCTACCGCGGCGCAGTGGAGAGCATC
>NC_137688.1:18127566-18347566 GCF_963989245.1 Nansenia antarctica
ACAGTATTACAGTATGACAGTATTACAGTATGACAGTATTACAGTATGACAGTATGACAGTATTACAATATTACAGTATTACACTATTACAGTATTACAGTATTACACTATTACAGTATGACAGTATTACAGTATTACAGTATTACAGTATGACAGTATTACAATATTACAGTATTACAATATTACAGTATGACAGTATTACAGTATTACAGTATGACAGTATTACAGTATGACAGTATTACAGTATTACAATATTACAGTATT
Source organism: Nansenia antarctica (assembly GCF_963989245.1). NCBI lineage: Eukaryota > Metazoa > Chordata > Actinopteri > Argentiniformes > Microstomatidae > Nansenia > Nansenia antarctica. The sequence continues at coordinate 18,127,831 of NC_137688.1, forward strand.
ACAGTATTACAGTATGACAGTATTACAGTATGACAATATTACAGTATGACAGTATTACAATATTACAGTATTACAGTATGAAAGTATTACAGTATTACAATAGTACAGTATGACAGTATTACAGTATTACAGTATTACAATATTACAGTATTACAGTATGACAATATTACAGTATGACAGTATGACAGTATTACAGTATGACAGTATTACAATATTACAGTATGACAGTATTACAGTATGACAGTATGACAGTATGACAGTATGACAGTATTACAGTATTACAGTATGACAATAGTACAGTATTACAGTATGACAATATTACAGTATGACAGTATGACAGTATTACAGTATGACAGTATTACAATATTACAGTATGACAGTATGACAGTATGACAGTATTACAGTATGACAGTATTACAGTATTACAGTATGACAGTATGACAGTATTACAGTATGACAGTATGACAGTATTACAGTATGACAGTATTACAATATTACAGTATGACAGTATTACAGTATGACAATATTACAGTATTACAGTATTACAGTATTACAGTATGACAATATTACAGTATTACAGTATGACAGTATTACAGTATGACAGTATTACAGTATGACAATATTACAGTATTACAGTATTACAGTATGACAGTATTACAGTATTACAGTATGACAGTATTACAGTATGACAGTATTACAGTATGACAGTATTACAGTATTACAATATTACAATATTACAGTATTACAGTATGACAGTATTACAGTATTACAATATTACAGTATTATAATATTACAGTATTACAATATTACAGTATGACAGTATTACAGTATTACAATATTACAGTATTACAATATTACAGTATGACAGTATTACAATATTACAGTATGACAGTATTACAGTATGACAGTATGACAGTATTACAGTATGACAGTATGACAGTATTACAGTATTACAATATTACAGTATTACAGTATGACAGTATTACAGTATTACAATATTACAGTATTACAATATTACAGTATGACAGTATGACAGTATTACAATATTACAGTATTACAGTATGACAGTATTACAGTATGACAGTATTACAGTATTACAGTATTACAATAGTACAGTATTACAATATTACAGTATGACAGTATGATAGTATTACAGCATTACAGTATTACAATATTACAGTATGACAGTATTACAGTATTACAATATTACAGTATTACAGTATGACAGTATTACAGTATGACAGTATTACAGTATTACAATATTACAGTATGACAGTATTACAGTATTACAGTATGACAGTATTACAGTATGACAGTATTACAGTATTACAGTATTACAGTATGACAGTATTACAGTATGACAGTATTACAATATTACAGTATGACAGTATTACAGTATTACAATATTACAGTATGACAGTATTACAGTATTACAATATTACAGTATGACAGTATTACAGTATGACAGTATTACAATATTACAGTATGACAGTATTACAGTATTACAGTATGACAGTATGACAGTATGACAGTATGACACTATTACAGTATGACAGTATTACAGTATGACAGTATTACAGTATGACAGTATTACAGTATGACAGTATGACACTATTACAGTATGACAGTATTACAGTATTACAGTATGACAGTATTACAGTATTACAGTATGACAGTATGACACTATTACAGTATGACAGTATTACAGTATGACAGTATTACAGTATTACAGTATGACAGTATTACAGTATTACAGTATGACAGTATTACAGTATTACAGTATGACAGTATTACAGTATTACAGTATGACAGTATTACAGTATGACAGTATTACACTATTACAGTATGACAGTATTACAGTATTACAGTATTACAGTATTACAGTATGACAGTATTACAGTATTACAGTATTACAATATTACAGTATGACAGTATGACAGTATGACAGTATTACAGTATTACAGTATGACAGTATGACAGTATTACAGTATGACAGTATGACAGTATGACAGTATTACAGTATGACAGTATGACAGTATTACAGTATGACAGTATGACAGTATTACAGTAATACAGTATGACAGTATGACAGTATGACAGTATTACAGTATTACAGTATGACAGTATGACAGTATGACAGTATTACAGTATTACAGTATGACAGTATTACAGTATTACAGTATTACAGTATGACAGTATGACAGTATTACAGTATGACAGTATGACAGTATTACAGTATGACAGTATTACAGTATGACAGTATTACAGTATTACAGTATGACAGTATGACAGTATTACAGTATTACAGTATGACAGTATTACAGTATTACAGTATTACAATATTACAGTATTACAGTATTACAATATTACAGTATGACAGTATGACAGTATTACAGTATTACAATATTACAGTATTACAGTATTACAGTATTACAGTATTACATTATTACAGTATTACAGTATTACAATATTACACTATTACAGTATAACAGTATTACAGTATTACAGTATTACAGTATAACAGTATTACAGTATTACAGTATTACACTATTACAGTATGACAGTATTACAGTATTACAGTATGACAGTATTACAGTATTACAGTATTACAATATTACAGTATTACAGTATTACAATATTACAGTATGACAGTATGACAGTATTACAGTATTACAATATTACAGTATTACAGTATTACAGTATTACAGTATTACATTATTACAGTATTACAATATTACACTATTACAGTATAACAGTAATACAGTATTACAGTATTACAGTATAACAGTATTACAGTATTACAGTATTACAGTATTACAGTATTACACTATTACAGTATTACAGTATTACAGTATTACAGTATGACAGTATTACAGTATTACCTATGGTAGTATTACAGTATTACAGTATTACCTATAGCACTATTACAGTATTACAGTATTACAGTATTACAATATTACACTATTACAGTATGACAGTATTACAGTATTACAGTATGACAGTATTACAGTATTACAATATTACAGTATTACAGTATTACAGTATTACAGTATTACCTGTGGCATTTCAGATGCAGCCATACTGCCTAAAGCTCCTCTCCATACTGCCACCCTCAGGACAGATCTTTTCATTGACGATGATGGGTGCCATAGAACTCCTTATCTTCCTGTAGGTACAGTATTATTGTACCCTACTCCAATTATTATTCTCTTTCCATTGTCATGTTTTTACTTTTAAAAACAGTCTATTTGTTTTCTTTCTTAAAAGCCCACAGGAACAAGAGCTAACACACACTATGGTGCAACACATTGGATGATTGTTTATTCATGTTGATGTGTCTGTATCTGTCCCTATTCAAATCAAATGTAAATGAACAGATGTTTTACTCTTCAGGTAAACACACCCATACCAAAATGACAGGCCGTCTGCCAAGTTGTTGAGACAAACCGGTGGCTGCAAGTTCTCATATTTTCACATGTTAATTAGTTCTATGGCAAATCTCTGGAAAATGTCTGGCAAACACTTCCGGCAGACATTGTTGGCAGACACCAACACCACATTACGTGGGGGTGGTGGAGGTAGTGGAGGTGGAGGTGGTGGTGGTGCTAGCGGAGGTGGTGATAGTTGAGGTGGAGGTGGTGGTGGTGGTGGTAGTCGAGGTGGAGGTGGTCGTGGTGGAGGTGGTGATGGTGATGGTGGAGGAGGGGATGGTGATGGTGGAGGAGGTGGCAGTGGTAGTGGAGGTAGAGGAGTTGGTGGTGGTGGAGGTAGAGGAGTTGGTGGTGGTGGAGGTGGAGCTGGTGGTGGTGGAGCTGGTGGTGGTGGAGGTGGTGAAGGTGGTTGTGGTGGAGGTGGTGGTGGCAGTGGTAGTGGTGGTGGTGGTGGTGGTGCTGGTAGTGGAGGTGGTGATGGTGGTAGTGGAGGTGGAGGTGGAGGAGGTGGCAGTGGTAGTGGAGGTGGTGATGGTGGTAGTGGAGGTGGAGGTGGTGGAGGTGGTGCTGGAGGTGGCAGTGGTATTGGAGGTGGTGATTGTGGTAGTGGAGGTGGAGGTGGAGGTGGTGGTGCTGGTGGTGGAGGTGGTGGTGGTGGTGGTGGAGGAGGTGGCAGTGGTAGTGGAGGTGGTGGTAGCGGAGGTGGTGGTGGTGGAGTTGGTGGTGGTGGTGGAGGTGGTGGTGGTGGTGGTGGAGGTGGTGGTAGCGGTGGTGGTGGTGGTGGAGGTGGTTGTGGTGGTGGTGGAGGTGGTTGTGCTGGTGGTGGTGGAGGTGAAGGAGGTGGCAGTGGTAGTGGAGGTGGAGGTGGTGGTTGTGGAGGTTGAGGAGGTGGCAGTGGTAGTGGAGGTGGAGGTGGAGGTGGAGGTGGAGGTGGAGGTGGAGGTGGAGGCAGTGGTAGTGGTGGTGGTGGTGGAGGTGATGGTGGATCTCAACAGGGGTGGGACGGCAGTAGTGTTTTGTGTCACATGACCATCAGCCTGGTTGTCCAGCTCATCTCCAGGCTTTAGCTCTGCCGTTTAATGTCGCTTTATGATACGTTAATGACGCAGGTTCGAGGTCTGGTTCATTCCATAATCTCCATGAATAATGAGAGAGATAAGTCTGATGTGTTCTCTACTGTGGTGACAGCAAAGACTCTGGAATGGGGAGGATCAAAGGCTCATGATGGACGTGTTGCCACACCCACCTGTTCCGTCTTGAATTCCCTCTGCTCTCAGCATGTGTGTGTGTGTGTGTGTGTGTGTGTGTGTGTGTGTGTGTGTGTCTGTGTCTGTGCCTGTGTGTTATGTCTAGCTGAGTATTTGTGTGTCTGCATGTGTGCGTTCGCATCTGTTACCAGGTGGATCTGGAGATCTGTATGTATGTATGCCTGTCTGGGTCTGCCTGTGTGTGTGTGTGTGTGTGTGTGTGTGTGTGTGTGTGTGTGTGTGTGCAGGCTGTTTCGACACGTCTGTGTAACTTGCGGGAATCTTATAATCTGGAGCTAGCTGGAATATGTGCTCATGTCTGTGTCTGTCTGCCACCGCTCCACACCCTCTCACTCCTTCTCTCTCTCTTTTCTCTCGCTCCCTCGTTCTTTTGACAGCTCTAATAAGTCCAGTAGATCGGGTTACACCCCCCTGATCCGAGCCAACTTCTCCCCGTTTTTCTGTTCTTTGTCTCTGTCCCCCCGTTTCTTTATTTTTCTCTCCCTCTGTTCTCTCTCTCCCTCGTTCTCTACCTCACTCTCGTATAAATACGTACTCACTCTCTCTTACTCTAACACACTCTTTCTCACGAACATGCAGGCAGGCAGACACACACCAAACACACACACACACACACACACACACACACATGCGCACGCACACACACACACACACACACACACACACACACACACACACACACACACACACACACACACACACACTGACAGACAGACACCCACACCCATACATACACACACACACACACACACACTGTCTCTCCAGGCCTCTCAGGTTGCTGACATTTTCCATTTTTGCGCGTATAAAGTAATAATAATAATATTAGCGGGTGTGACAGAGCAAGGGTCCGTGGGCCGCCACTGCCAGCCTCCTATAAATATCCCCCTTTTTCTGGGGAATCCGAGACGCAGCACAGAACTTCAGTTTACACAGCTGAGGAGCATGTGGAAGAAACTCTCCATTTCCCCCCCCCCTCCCTCTCTCTCTCTCTCTCTCTCCCCCTTTTCCTCCCTTCCTCTCTCCTCTTTTTATCCCTCTCTTCATTCCTATCACTCCACTTCTCGGTGAGTCCTGCCCAGGCAGCCAGGCCGCTACTGTACCTCTCTCTTCTCTCTCTCTCTCTCTCTCTCTCTCTCTCTCTCTCTCTCTCTCTCTCTCTCTCTCTCTCTCTCTTTTTTCATTTTCTCTTTTTCATCTCTCACCTTCCTGTTTCTCTTTACTTTGCCCCCCCCCCCACCCCATTTCTACCCTGCATACCAGCCTATTCCTTGTGTCTCCTCACCCAAATCACTCCATCACTCCCTCTCTCTTCTATTGAGTCACTCCATCACTCCCTCTCTCTTCCGTTGAGTCTGTGTATCGCTCCCTCTCTCCTCGTGTGACTGATGTGGTGGTGAGACCTGGGTCATGGTGGAGGGGGAGGTCAGTGGAGGGTGTTGATGTGGAGAGGAAAGTGAGTGGAACTCATCCTTTTCTCCTCCTCTCTCTCTCTCTCTCTCTCTCTCTCTCTCTCTCCCCCCTCCCCTCCTCTCCCGTTGTTGCAGGCTCTCCCTCCCTCTCTCCCCTCTTTCTCCTCAACATCTGCTGCAGCAATCAAAAGTTATCTTCCCATAGGGGCCATGCATGCACACGCCTGGCCACACACACACACACACACACACACACACACACACACACACACACACACACACACACACACTCAAGGTCATGGACCTCTACACACATAAAAGCAGAAGCACACTGATTCAAGAAGCCATAGCACTTATACACACGTGACGGCCTTCTTGACATGTACATATTTGATCACATGGGCACACCAAAGTACGTACATGCGTATGTCTGTTTGCGTGAGTCTGATCGAAAGGCCAGCAGAGCTTCCCCTACCTTTGAGTTTGTTGGTCTCTGTCTCCCCCTAGTGCATAATCAATATGAGTACAACTGCTCGTAATTGCTCCAATCAGACATTACAACTTCTTACAATAATAGGCCTACGTCCACTCAGCGATGTCGTCTTATCGTGAGATTACCTCGGACGCTGCTTGGCGTTTTGCCGTCTTCCCTTTTAAAGTTGCCTAATTGTATGACGACTATCTTCAATAGTTCATTATGTAGTCTATATCTTTAATCATGCATTCATATCGGCCTAGTTGAGACTTGTTTGTTTTTTACTCCTGTGTCTAAATGAGCCATGGTCGCTTTTCTGTGACGATCTCCGTCATACGGAAATAATACGTCTTAAGAGTCTAATTGAATAAAACAGGCCAGGACCCTGAACATCCCAGAATGAGAAAACATGACAATGGCGCTCTTGAATATTATATGTCAAACCACTTCTCATTAATGGTGTTATCTCTGGGCGCAAACTGGACTGTATGTATATGTTTTTAACTGAAAGCAAACCACCTGCACAAACAAAGGGGTGAAACAAGACTACACAGCTACTATGAGCCACCAAGCTAAACTGTTACAAACTACACTACTCAAAGACATGCATCCCTAGACCATCACTGACACACCAAACCGGTCATGTTGGATGATGTTGCAGGCAGCATAACATTCGCCACGGCGAACCAGACTCTTCCACGTCTGTCACATGTGCTCAGTGTGAACCTGCTCTCATCTGTGAAGAGAACAGGGCACCACTGGTGAACCTGCCAATTCTGGTGTTCTCTGGCAAATGCCAATCGAGCTGCACGGTGCTGGGCTGTGAGCAGAAGTCCCACTAGAGGACGTCGGGCCCTCATGGAGCCTGTTTCTGACAGTTTGGTCAGAAACATGCACACGAGTAGCCCGCTGGAGGTCATTTCCTAGGGCTCTGGCAGTGCAGCTCCTGTTCCTCCTCACACAAAGGAGCAGGTGCCAGTCCTGCTGCTGGGTTATTCTTCTACGGCCCTGTTCAGTTCTCCTCGTGTAATGGCCCCTCTCCCGGTATCTCCTCTATGCTCTTGAGACTGTGCTGGGAGACACAGCAAACCTTCTTGCGATGGCGGATGTGCCATCCTGGAGGAGCTGGACTACCTGTGCAACCTGAATGGGCTGCAGGTACCACCTCATGCTACCAGTAGTGACAAGGGCACTAGCAAAATGCAAAACTAGAGAAAAGTCTGTCAGGAAGGATATGGAATGGAGAGAGAAATGCTCTGTGGCCATGACCTGCAAAACCATTTCCTTTCTGGGGGTTGTCTGGCTGTTGCCTCTCATGTCCACCTGTTGTCGCTTTCATTTGCACCAAAACAGGCAAAATTGATTAACAATCGTTTACGCTTCCTAACTGGACAGGTCGATATCCCAGAAGTTTAATTGACTTGGGGGGTATTCCATCAACGTGGCTAAAGGACAATCCAGGCTTATTTTGATAAATCCCCCAAGATTTATAAAGAAATCCAGCCTTATTTTGATAAATCTCACGAGACATATGCATAGAGTTAATACGTTCAGAAAGCATATTGGTTTACGCCGAATAATGTGACATTCATTTGGCGCAATCGAGCTCGTGCAATAAAATGAATGGGGGATATGGTAACTAACTACTGTTAGGCCACCAAGATCTCCAGGGACCCATCCCACCCTGGGAACGAACACTTTGTTAGGCTGCCCTCGGGCAGGCGGTTCAGGACCATGTCCGCACGGACAAATAGACTGAAGCTCAGCTTCTACCCTAGGGCCATTCAGGCCCTGAACACAGCAAAGACCTAGGTTCTAGGCCCTGGACAATCTAGACAACTTGATGGCAGCTACTAGATTGTAAACATAAGTGCAATATTGAAATACAACTGTGAACATTTCAAACCTGCTAACTGCGACACTTTAAATGAATGTGCAACAATACTATGTGCAATATGACAACCCTTGTGTACATAAGGTTCAGATATAGGAAAAGTTAGGATATTTATAGCATAGCATAGAGTACAGCACAGTGTTTTATTGTATAGTATAGTAGTATAGTATAGTAGATAGTGTACATAGCCTTTATTTATGTAAACCAGCTCTTTTCCCTTTTTTATTTTACCCTTGGCCCTCTTGTCTTTTTCCAAGCACCAGGGGAGCCCCCCCTCCTAAATTTCGTTGTATGGTACCTGTACTGTATTAATGACAATAAAGACCATTCATTCATTCATTCATACTGTCCCCTTGGCTGAGTGGCGTACGCCCGGTATAAACACAACCGGTAGATGGCGTGCTAACATAATTTAAAGAAAGACAGCAGCGTGTAAATTGCGGACTTCCCCAATATCTGACCCTTATTGGAAATAAATCCAGCTTCAATAAGAAACTGACTTTTGCCTTGACCATAATACTCATACAAATCCTGCAGCGAACCATAGTCGATCAATGCACCTGTTGATCACCGTCTCCCACCCATCCCATAACCCATCATTGCCTCATTTTAAGTACCCCTGCTCCACTACCCCCGCTATCCTTCACCTCCGCTCTTCCTCACCCCTACCTCCTCCGTCTCTCTCCCCTCTCTCTGACTGTTAGTATTTTAATGCATCTGTATTTGCCATTGTTTTATTGTTTTATAGTTTTATTGTTTTATTGTTTTAATGTTTTATTGTTTATTGTATTACTTAACCTTGTTTTATTTCTTGTTTTATTTCCCCAAAGAGCCATTGCTTTTTGGTCAGGCTGCATTTGCAAATAAGAATTTGTTCTTACATGTTTGCCTGGTTAAATAAAGGTTAAATAAATTTAAAAAATACTGTCGTTCTGGTGTGAGCTCTCTGTCTTCTTCTTTTATTTGGATGCAGATATGGTGGTTGAAACAAATGCAGCTCTCAAATTTCATTTTAATTCTGTTATCGTATATGTTATTTAGTTTTAATGAGTGAATGCTGTTGACTAATTATTCCTTTGTTGGTTGATTTTGTTGTTATTGTATATAGCCTAACAATGTTGTTATTGTCTGTCTTTCATGTGGACCCTAGGAAGAATAGTCTTCACTATGTGTGATGACTAATGGATATCCGTTTAAATAAACAAAAATAAACAGAAGAGGGAAGAGCTTTGAAATGAATCACAAAATAGCTATTTCAGTCTCTTAGGATAGCCTGCTAGCAGGGTTGCTGGTTCGTCGGGTTAGGCTACCCGTGAAGGACGCCTGTTTGCTCTGATTTTACCGGTCTCTCCCCGGTAGGAGGCGCTCACAGACTCCTGAATAGCAGCTAGACAGAATTCTGGGAATCGAGAATCTCATTTGATTTAGTGAGACTATATAATATAATAATAGGCGATATTTCAAACGGTGTTATTTTTGACAGGGTGTTCTCATACTCATGTGTACACATAGGCCGTGTCAGTTCCGTAGAGGCGGAAGTTTGAAGTCATACAATCCTCTGACGTAGCCCGATACACCGTGCAGGCTACACAGTCTTATAGCGTTTTACTGCCTTGGACCGCTGCGCTGGTTTAGCTCAGTGGTTACTTCTACACTCGATGAATGGTCTGTGGCCCATCTAACGGTGGTTCGCGGACCCGGCAACTCCACGGGCGCTGTCCAGCGTTTTCTTTCTTTTCTTTCTTCTTTCTTCTTCAAAGACCTAGGTTCTAGGCCCTGGACAATCTAGACAATTTGATGGCAGCTACTAGATTGAAATCAAGTGCAATACTGAAACACAACTGTGAACATTTCAAACCTGCAAACTGCGACACTTTAAATGAATGTAGCCTTTATTTATGTAAACTAGCTTTTTTCCCTTCTTGTTTTTAGATTTTTTTCCTAGCACCAGGGGAGCCCCCCTCCCAAATTTCGTTGTATGGTACCTGTACTATATCAATGACAATAAAGACCATTCATTCATTCATTCATTCATTATTATTATTCTTCACGGGTTTTTCATTGGTAGGCTAAATGGTACATTGATTCGAAAGCGTGTTGTCAGTGATGGCCGTTCTTGGGTGCAATAGTCATAATACCATCAAGGATACGTTTTTAGATGATTCCTGAATTGGCAGTAGACTACTAGAAATGGAGCCTAATTGACCCAAACACCAGAATGTTTTCGTGCTAAATCATAGCCTATGCCTTAACGGCTGCTCTTTGTAATGTACAATAGCCTTAGACAGGCCTATAGGCTACATTGAGGAGTGGTGAATAAAATATAATAATATAAATAATGTGTGTGTAGTTTTAATGAGACTGACAACACTGCTCTTATTGCTCTTTTTTGCCATTGTATATTATTGATTTTATTTTATTTTTGCTCATAGCCTATAGTTGTTTATGCACCAACCAATTCAGTCAATTTCCTGTATGTGCGAATATACAAAAAAATACTTATGATTCTAATTCTGCTTTCAAATCAATTGACCATTTACCAATGAAAAACACGTGAAGAAAAAAGAAAAGAAAACGCTGGACAGCGCCCGTGGTTTGTCGTCCGCGAACCATGAAATGGTCCATGAACGTGTTTCTTTTTTAGAAGTAACCACTGAGCTAAACCGGCGCCGCGGAACACCTCAGTGAAACGCTTTAAGACTGTGTTGCCTATGTCACCAGTGGGGTTACACCTACTCGGTGTACAGAGCTACGTCAGAGAGGACTTTGAACTTTCCCCTCCACTTCACCACTTCACTTGTCTCCACTTCACCACTTCACTTGTCTGTGCTTTCCTGCAGAGTCGTGTTCAGTGCTAAATAGACTTATAGCCTTCATATTTCTCTATCAATGTACGACAAAGCCCATTTATATACCAGCGCCGATAGAGCCAACCGTCACTAATGACGTTTATGAAGAAAAAAGAACAATCGAATAGGCTAAATAAAAGTAAGAAATTAATTTTTAAAAAGTAGCAAAAGTACCAAAGTAACATGTTTTAAAGATAGTTAGCACATTGTATTCTTTCTTCAAACACCTAACCATCCTAACTGCAATACATTTTGGAGCTAAATCATAAACTAAATCGATACAGGCTACAGTGCTCCGATGTGGGCTACAGAAACAATAGCCTAGTTAGGCCATTATGGCCTAAAGAGCACTCGGCCTATCGGTAGGCTTGTTGTCCTCAGTTTGCTCCGGTGTACGGGCTTATATCCGGCAGATGGCGCTCTAGGACCATGAATGAGAAGGGGCTCTGAATTCAGTCACTGGGTTGCGATTGGAGTTTAGGTCAATTCCATTTAAATTCCATCATTTCAGGAAGGGAATTTTGGAAATCCCACTTTTTATTTGAATATTCACCCCCTAAATTTAAATGGAACTGAACCAAATATAGGCTTAGGGCCTTTATACAACTGGAAGGATGCCTCAAGAAGAGTATGCCAAGTAAAAGTCTGTCAATCTCTCTCTCTCTCTCTCTCTCTCTCTCTCTCTCTCTCTCTCTCTCTCTCTCTCTCTCTCTCTCTCTCTCTCTCTGCAGTCTCCCTCTTGATTTTACTTTCTCACCCCTCTCTCTCTCTCTGCTATCTCCCTCTTGAGAAGTTACAAGTTCAGAGAAAGTAGTGGTGTACAATGGGGGTGGGAGGCGGGGGGGCTGTGGTGAGGGGGAAAGGGTTTAATGCACCGTGTAATGCATGTTAATGTAACCGGCACCCGGGCCTGTCGGTACATCCAACAGAGTACTCCGGGATTACTCGTCACAAAACATTTGTATTCTTCTGTCGGGGAACGGTTGATCCCGGATAGCTACACACTAATCCTTCACTCCGTTAATTAAAAAGACGAGGAAACCAATGGAACTGCATGGTGTTTTTTTCCAGAAATGTAATCATCATCTCGAGAAGCTTAACCATCTGCTGGAGGTTAAATCTGGGAGCAGATTGTGTTTTTGTGGTTATTTAAACTATGCGGATTTGACTTTTTCCGCGAAGGGGCGGGTGGTTGTCGATAGGAGTGCCGGCCGGGGGAGTATGGTCCTTAAGGGAGGGTGTCGGGGTGTTTGGTCTCCGTGGCTGATGTCGTCATCTCAACCGGAGACACGAGCTTGAGCCACCGCGGCTTTTAATTAGAATGCGACTCGAGTCTGTCGAGAGGCGAAAGCGAGCGCGCATCTTCAGCGTGTGTGTGTGTGTGTGTGTGTGTGTGTGTGTGTGTGTGTGTGTGTGTGTGTGCGTGTGTGTGTGTGCGTGCGCGCGCGCGTGCGTGTGGGTGTCTGTGCGTGCTTGTGGGTGGGTGGGTGTGCTGTCTGACTGACTGACCAGGATTAACGGGAGAAAGATTAGATCAGAGCCAACATGTGCCCCACTCTTAAGTTGTCCTCCTTGCCTTCTCAAGGCATAACTGCCTTATTATAAAGTTATTCCTTCATCATGCTCAAATTACTCAATGACTGCATGTGTCTGAGCAAACCACCGCCTTTGTCATCATATTTGTCACGGTGTATTTACCCTAATAAATATAGGTCTAACTGTAAATAATCGGACTTAAATCCGAACAATAATACCTGATAGATTAAATTGAAGTGTGATTATGGTTTTATGACATTTTTGCTTTTATGTTGATTGTGTTGATACGTGTCCGGGTCTACTTATAGAAACAAAGCCGTGTAATGCGTGTTTGTACGGGGGTATGAGCGCCACTCCGATCATCATTGTGATCATTATTATGCTTAAAGATAGGCTCTCATAAATATCTATTAAAATTGAATAACCCATTAAGGATTCTTTTTGTAAACCCCCAAATGGTGTCTGATGATTAATGGATGGGACTGGGACCGTTTAGGCCGCGTGGGCAAGTCTTCAAATAAAAGACATCATCGAATGGCGCCAGACACACAGTGGCCATATACCGCTGTGAAAAAGTCAACTTTTTTCTTCTCTTCGTATTTTTCTGAAGTCATATTTTATTAAGTGTTTATCTGCACACTGATTGGACACTGTGCCTCGACAGACAGTGTGGAAACCTGCGTCACTCAGATGCCCGTGAGAACGACACCCTGGATGAAAAGTAATTTAGTTTGAATCCAGATCAGACCTGTCTTGTGTTTCCGAAACGTATACACTTTTTCTCTTTAATCGGCCGCAGTGAAATGGTTAAACGTGGGACAGTAATTAGAGTCGCTGCTCTCGTGTCGCCGTCCTCCAATACGTTGCTGCGCGATGCCCCCCGCACGCGCCCCTCCCCTCTGTTACACACACACACACACACACACACACACACACACACACACACACACACACACGCACACACACACACACACGCACACACCAGCTCCTCCGAATGTCTAATACATTGGAAAATCAAAGCGCGAGCCTCCCCCGGTCCTCCTCACACACCGCTGGTGCTGCGCGCGGGGAGCAGACGCACAACACAGATAGCGCGCTCTCTTCTCTCCTCCGCCTCGAAGTTTACCTCGGTAGTCGTCTGATAAAAGCAGCCTGTATCTAGTACCTCTAAATGAGACACATATCGTTTTTAAATGTATTTATGATTGTTTTTTTTGTTTTTTTTAAACCAACGCGAACAAATCCATTCATCCGTTTATCGAACGCATGCATCATGTCAGTGACGGTAAACTCGTCTGGCGCTGTTTTAAACACTGTTGAGGGTCTCTGAGCTCCGCTGAGATGGACCACAGGCTCGCCAGGACCAGATGGACCCCGGTGACCGCGCTGCTGGTGGTGGGCTTACTCGTCTGCGCGTGTGTGGTGGACCTGGTCCTCGCGCAGATACGGTACTCTATTCCGGAGGAGTTGGAACACGGGGCTTTCGTCGGCAACATCGCCGAGGACTTGGGTCTGGACGTGGCCAAGCTGTCCGCCCGTCGCTTCCGGATAGTCTCCGGTGCCAAGAAACAGTACCTAGAGGTGAATCTGGAGAACGGTATTTTATTCGTGAACGAGAAGATAGACCGCGAGGAGCTCTGCGAGCAGAGTCCGACCTGCTTCCTCCACCTGCAGGTGGTCATCGAGAACCCGCTGGAGCTGTACCGGGTGGAGGTGGAGATCCTGGACGTGAACGACAACTCTCCCGGTTTCCCGTGGAGCGAGTTCAATCTCGACATCACGGAGTCGGCGGCGCCCGGGTCCCGCTTCCCGTTAGAGAGCGCGCAGGACCAGGACGTCGGCAGCAACTCGCTCCGCTCCTACCAGCTGAGTGCCAACGACCACTTTTTGCTGAACATTCAGACGCGCAACGACGGGAGCAAGTTCGCCGAGCTCGTACTGGACACCCCGCTGGACCGGGAGCGGAGGAAGACGCACGAGATGGTGCTGACCGCCGTGGACGGGGGTTCACCGGAGGAGCGCTCGGGCACGGCGCTCATCACCGTCACGGTGCTGGACGCCAACGACAACGTGCCCGTGTTCGACCGGTCCGTGTACCGGGCGAGCCTGGTCGAGAACGCACCGAGGGGGACGCTCGTGCTGAAGCTGAACGCCACCGACAGGGACGAGGGCTCGAACGGCGAGGTGTCCTACGCTTTCAGCGGGCACGCACCGCTCAAAGTGCGCGAGCTGTTCAGCGTGGACCCGTACACCGGGGAGGTCCGCGTGAAGGGGGTGGTGGATTACGAGAAGGCGAGTGTGTACGAACTTTACGTGCAGGCTAGAGACCGGGGTCCGTCGGCCGTGGCCGTGCACAGTAAGGTCCTGGTGGACATCTTGGACGTCAACGACAACGCGCCGGAGGTCATCCTCACCTCCGTGTCCACACCGGTGCAGGAGGACGCGCCGCCGGGCACCGTGATAGCCGTCATCAGCGTCACGGACCGGGACTCGGGAGAGAACGGCAACGTGGACTGCCAGATACCCAGTAACGTCCCGTTCCAGCTGCACTCCTCCTTTAAGAACTACTACACTCTGGTCACCAGCGAGTTTCTGGACCGGGAAGCCGTGTCCGAGTACAACATCAGCCTGACCGCTCGAGACCTGGGCTCCCCGTCGCTCTCCACGAGAAAAACGGTCCTCGTTCAAGTGTCGGACATGAACGACAACTCCCCGCGCTTCGCCCAGCCGTCCTACACCGTGTACGTGACCGAGAATAACGCCCCGGGCGCCTCCATTTGCTCGGTCACCGCGTTCGACCCGGACTCCAGTCAGAACGCGTACCTGTCCTACTCCATCCTGGACGGGGAGATCCAGGGCATGCCGGTGTCCACCTACGTCTCCATCAACTCCGATAACGGAAACATTTACGCGCTCCGCTCCTTCGACTACGAGCAGCTGAGGAACTTTCAGATCCGGGTGCAGGCGCGGGACGCCGGTTTCCCCCCGCTCGGCAGCAACGTCACGGTGAACGTCTTCGTGTTGGACCAGAACGACAACGCTCCGGTCGTCGTGTCTCCGCTCCCCAAGAACGGCACCGTGGCTACGGAGGTGGTGCCGCGGTCGGTTGACGCGGGTTACCTGGTGGCTAAGATCACCGCCTTGGACGCGGACGCGGGGCAGAACTCCCGGTTATCGTACCAGGTGCTGCAGGCTACAGACCCGGGGCTGTTCAGCGTCGCTCTCTACACCGGAGAAATCAGAACGATTCGCCGCTTCGTTGATAAAGACGCCACCAGGCAGAGACTCGTCGTCCTGGTCAAGGACAACGGCCAGCCGCCGCTCTCCGCCACCGTGTCCATCCTCCTCTCCCTGGTCGACAACGTGCCCGAGTCGCTGTCTGATTACAGTGACCTCACCCTCAGTCCGCAGCCCCCCTCCAACCTGGCCTTGTACCTGATCGTGTCACTGAGCACCATATCGCTCATCTTCCTGGTGGCTATTATCGTGCTGGCAGCGGTCAAGTGCTACAAGGACAGGGAGACCCTCAGCGGGTACAACCTCCCCCCGTTCGCCTGCTGCTGCTGCGGGGGCTTCCAACCCGAGCCTCCCCCCGAGGTGTTCAAAAAGTCCAACCTTAACCTGCAGGTCTCCACCGGAGCTAAGGTGCCCACCAACTGTATGGAGGTGAACGGCAACGGCAGCCTCTCCCAAGCCTACTGTTATAAAGTATGTCTGACCCCCGAATCAGCCAAAAGTGACTTCATGTTCCTGAAGCCTTGCAGCCCGAGTGGCACCCCGAGGAACAACGAGGCGAAGGGGGCAGACAATATGGCCTGGAGCGCGCAAAACCGGAGCGCAACAGTGAACAACGGTGCCACCACACCGAATGAGGTAATATAACAGTAAATGTGTTGGCGCTGCATGGGCAACCAGAATTCATTTCGTTATACTTTCAATACACTGTGTGTTTAGTTCTGATCATCATAACGTATGATTCTTAGATGTAATCGAATCAAGGTCAAATCATACATTATTACTCCATCCACGTAAGCCTCAACGTATTGTAACTTGAACGGAATTAGATTTACACCAGCCTCATTGGTCTGTGCGTTTGTGCGCAAATTCACTCATAAATAAATCATCTTTATCTTTTCTGTTTATATGTAGGCTATACTGCCATAAATAGAATAGTAGTTACAAAGTACAATATGTTTCAATCAAGTTATTTTAAATACTTGGGAGAGGGAAACAAGAGATACGTCTAAACACTGTCATTTTTACGTCCGTTCCTCCGCTTATCTCTCCGCTCGCACGTGAAACTGAACACCCGAGACATCGGTTATAACGGACAAACTGAGCAGAGAGGAATGAACCTCGACATACAAGCCTATCGCCTGGATGCAGCTTCCTCATATCCAGTTCTCATGTAGCATAGTACTCTATCTTTTATGCGAAACAACCATTTTGTTTATTCATAAACAATTGTCATATTAATTGAGAAACCCCATAACCCATGCGTTATGATGTGTTATGATAAAGGCATTTATGTCATTCGATGACATTGACTCGAGGTCCTTCTCGGAATGAGAGCGAGAAATGTCGTCTACTTTTTCCTCACATATCCAACAGTGCGAATAGTTGTTTTTTTCTTTTTACCATAATTTAAAGGTTAATAGGCTATACATGATACAATGTGAATAGCAGTTATCTCTGAGATAGAATAGCGACTGTCTGGTTGTATTCCACTGCGACCAGCCGCAGTCGTGCACCTCTCACTGATTGTCAAACTAACGCTTTTGGACAGATAACCCCACTAACTACGCCTCAAGGGCACAGACGCGGCCGAGCCATTATACAGCACACAATGCGGCACATACGCAAGGGGGTCGCGTCCATTATTGATGAAAAATGTCAAAGGACTGGTTTTGGGGCGACAGGGGGAGTGTGTGTGTGTGTGTGTGTGTGTGTGTGTGTGTGTGTGTGTGTGTGTGTGCGTGTGTGTGTGCGTGTGTGTGTGTGTGTGTGTGTGTGTGTGTGTGTGTGTGTGTGGGGGGGGGGGGGGGGGGGCAAGGACCTGCTTGGGACGTGGCGCGCCTGTAGATAGCACCCGCGTTGTCCTCGGAGAGGGAGATGTGGCTATGTGTTTTGTCTGAATTCTGAGAGAGGAAGGAAGGAGGGAGGGAGGGAGGGAGGCAGGCAAGCGCGGGATGTCGACACCAAAATCCACTAGATGGAACCAGCAGACCGTGAATGTGTGCGTATTGTCCGTTGTCATCTCTATAATTCAATACAATGTAGACGGGCAGTGATGGAGAACCTGGACACACTTCTCCCTCGAATCCACGCGTCTCTGTTTGATAGAGGACAACAAATGTCAGTCCGTTCATAGCGCACACCTCTGGCCATAGAAAGAGAGGATTTGAGGTCACGGTGATTGTTCGGCTCCCAGCGACGTCCCTCCAGGGGCTGGATGTCCTCGATGACGGTAATTGGTTCCCTAATCAGCCATGTTCTCCACGCGTCCCCTCGATGAGTCACACTGGATATCCATGCCCCGAATGACACCAGAAATATAACACACTCAAATTGGTGATAATCCTACTTTTATTAGCTATACACAGACCCAAGCTATACAGTTATCTACGCGCCAATAAGGTGAAGTGTGAACAGTGTTAGTGAACTATGTATGAACAGGTGAGATGACCTAGTTAGTCGGACGGCGAAGTCTTCAAGCCTCTCAGTGTGGCTATAATTAAAGTATGCTCTCGGAGCATCAGGCTGATATTAATGTAAAAAATAATGCCTAAAACTTCGCTACAACAATTACGTGTATAATTTTCTTAATTTCCTCAGTGGCACGGTTTCCTTTGAAGATTAAAATCGTGTTTCGTTTCATCCCGATGGGGTTCTAATTGGTTTTTGTGCGGAGCTAGCGTGGAATGTATTTTGAATACCGAGGCTAATAATACGCTTACGTCGCATTCTCCTTGTTAACAGCTCTAAGTGAATTAATAGAGCGTGGAATCCACACTACGACTTACACCCGGAATAAATATCACTCGGCAGCGACCGCCCCCCCCCCCCTCCTCACGACCCCCTTTAGAGGATGAAAGCGAAATAAGTGACAGGCGAGTCACTCCTCTTCTCCGACCGCTGTGAGAAAAGGTGTCTACAATATGACCACAGGGGGGCAGTCAAGCTCCATACATTTTATTTTTTGTCATTATCAACATTCAATGAGGCATCCGTCCCTAAGAATGACATGAATGGATCGAATAAAAAGTGACATTAATGAACGTCTATGAAAATGTTAATTCTCTAGCTAGATGATAATTGGATGTTATTGGATTCCTCCAAATTAATTATTATTGTTTGAAATGTTTTAAAAACTATTTTCCCCCATTTTTCAGCTCAAGCAGCCTAATACAGACTGGACTCTCACAAAGAACCAGAATTCTACTCTTAAAAGGTAACCATGACTTCTGTGTGTCTTTTAGGCCACTACTTGAAGTCAAAGTCATCGTCTGTCATCAATTCACTTATGCAAGATACCTATAAAATCTGCTGTTCATCCTATAGCTATCTCACTAGCTGTTAGAGAACCATTAATAGAGCAGATACTGCCGTGTGTGATCATGAATAGAGCATTTTTGTGATTGAATATTGGCTGTCTCTCCTCCGCAGCTACAATTCCATCAACATGGACGGCACCCTAATGCGAAAGGCCATGCATGCAGACCCAGAGAACTACATCACCCCCATGGCTGGCCAGTACTGGACCTGGGGCACTCACATGAGGGGTACGCACGTACGCATGCACACACACACACACACACAGACACACACACACACACACACACACACACACACATATAGAGGGGCTCACTATGTGTGAGAGTGGTGCATGGTGTTTGTGTTAAAGAATGACTGATATGAATGATTCATATCCGACTCATCTCCATGTTCCTCTGTCCCTCTCCCTCCAGACTACAAGATGTCCCCTCCGTCCCAGGGCCTCCCTCCTCCTCGCTCCTGGACCCCCCGGTGCACCCCCCCGCCCCAGCAGCAGCAGCAGCAGCAGCAGCCCTCCCTCCCCCCCCTCCCCCCACACCCCCACCCACCCCCCCACCCTCACCCTCACCCCCACCCCCCACCAGACTACCAGCACAACGTCTACATTCCCGGGACTCCCTCGGGGTTCTGCACCCTCCGACCGACCACCGCGGTCCACCGCAGCGAGCTGGACGTCCACAACGGCTTCTCCACCTTCGGCAAGAAGAGACGCTTCATCTCCCACTACGAACCCCAGGGGGGGGAGGCGGCCGCCGTCATCAACAATGACCTGTACAACGACTAACCAAGACTCTCTCTCAGGAGACGGCAGGAGAGGGATAGAGTACCTGCCTGACTGAATGACCTCTGTGATAGAACAGAGAAACAGAGAAATAGAGGGGGAATGGATGAATGGGTGAATGACCTCTATGATAGAACAGAGAAACAGAGGGGTTAAATGGATGAATAAGTGAACCCAAGAATAATAACCTCTGTGTCACGCAGACGGAACTGACTAATGAGGAGCAGGGCCCAGTTGTTCTAAACGTTTAATCTGGATCAGAATGTTCCTGATTCTTTTTTTGCTATCCAGGGTCAGATCTATCTGGCTTATTTTGCTCGACCTCATCATGGATGACATCAGGATCATTCTGATCCAGGTTAAAAGTTTTGAATGACTGGGCCCAGATGATTGAATGAAAGAGTGAACCAATGAAGTGAACCCAATTCTGTAATGAATAATAAACGGCCATCAGCCAACCTCAACAATAAGGACGGATGAAGATGGAAAAGATGAATGGATGAAGCTCACCTTCTTTATCACTAACTCTGATGGCCACTGTTTCACACGTTACTTTCACATGTTTGCCATAGTCTGTGGTTTTCAATTATCCATGTTATTATTATTATTATTATTATTATTTAGACAATCAGCCTGAAACACACTTTGATGAGAAGCATTCAATAGGGCAAATGTTGGACAGAGCATTGCACATTGTCATGGAGTTCTATTTTTTAATGTGTATGAAAAAGAGGGTGAGTATGAGGGAAACACCAGGTTGCATTCATTCAGTTTTTAATTATTGTTACACTATTGTAACACTATTGTTATCTCACATATATATTTCTAAAATGTGGTTCTGATAAGCAGAGCTAATGTGAATATCTATATATATATGAATATATTTGTTTGTATGATATGCAAACTGCATTTGTGATGCAGGTGACTCTCAAAGGCTTAGCGACACGTGTACTGTACATACATTTCTGAGATTAAAGTATTTTTTCTCATATATTCATGATTCTGTCATAATTGCATTTTAGTATGCAGGCTATAGATGACCCTAATTTCGTACACTTACTGTCTTTAGATTTAATGAAGGTTAGGCCTGCGGTGACAGGTTTAATTCATGGTATAAAATCAAGAAAACAGACACGCTTTAATGTTTTAATCATCTTGAGTCATACATCCTCTTTAAAGTTAGGAAATTGCTTTAGGGTGAAAAAGTTCCACAGAACTCTTGACATCATAAGCTTTTTGCCACGCTAAGCTGTTTTCCGTGCCACGAAATAAACATAGTAAAATGCTAACATATGCTAATCGGCGTGCCTGCATTTCCATTCGCCCGCAGAGAATAGTCGAGGTTCATTAACTGAACAAACAGAATCTCCTCTCGAAATATCATTTTAATTAAAGACGGTGAGCCTGGGAACCAGCGTCGGAGAGGAAGCCACACTTCCAAATGCCACACCTGGATGATCTGCCGAGCCCCGCGCCCCCCTCTCGCTCCCTGCCCTTTTCCTTTTAATTTCCCGGGGAATGAGTTCCGAATGTCAACAGATGAGTATCGGCAAAATTCAGGAGGGTAATTAGTTCGGCTGTTAATAAGGAAACGGTCTCCTTGGAGGAACGAGGCTTGTTGAGCTGGAGAGTAGCCTCCTCTGACTGGGGAGGGGGGAGGCAGGGGAGGGGGGAGGCAGGAGACAAGGGAGGGAGAGTCAGGGGGGGAGGGGGGGCAGGGCAGTGGTATTTAGGTCAGCTCGGCGCACTTCAATGCGTGCGAAAAAGGAAGTGGAGCCTTAATGTGCTTAAAAATAGAGACAGATAATAGTTCTCATCTTATATGAACAAGATGAAACGCCTTGATGTGATGGTGTAAGTGAATATGACCTTCAGAGGCTTTTTGGTCAGGCTAGATTGAGTGGGTGAACTTATTCACATCGTAGGCCACCAGACCCGGCTGTTATGTTACCATAAGCAAAAGCACTAGGTAGGCTAGTTCAGGTGAGTTGATGCAACAAAGATATTTGTTCATTTGACTAGAAAAAACAAGTTGAAAGAATGGTTTACTTGCTTTAATTAGTCCTGTGAACTTGGTCTTTTAAGTTGTAGAAACTTAATTGTGAGTTGAAATTACTTGATATCCTTTCATGGCCTTAATCAAGATTTTAAGGCAGAAAGGTTAGAATTTAAATTAATAAGTCTTGAGACAACTTGCCATTTTTTACAGTGGTGGGCGGAAGTTCGTCCTCTTCAGGTCGCCGCCCACTACTGTACTACAGGCACATGTCCCAGTGAGGTCACGACCTTTGACCTATGATTCCGGGCCCAGTTCTACAGCCAGACCTCAGAGGGCAGTGAATCACCATCTCAGAGCATCACATCTCCCCTGTAGCTCTATGGCCTCTGGGACCTTCAGCAGGGCAAACATGTTCTCCATGCCCTTTCCCTCGTCTGTGTTCACCTCCCACCCCTCATCTATCTCTCCCTCATGTTTATATTTGAGTTGGCTTCCCTCGCTCCTATTTTCTGATCAATACAGGTCAATGAGAGACAGAGAGACTAGCACATTAGTTACGTAAGAAAAAACACTTTACAAAAAATCCATGTAAAAAAAAAAAGACCATGCATAGAACTCCATGACCTAGATATGTCTTATTATGAAGATGATCAACAATCCAGGAAGCCTAAATGGAACACAGCCTCCCACATCGTGGCCTGTATCATATTGGCTGCACAGTGGCCGGTTTGACCCGGTATTAGAAATAATCAAGACATGAGCTGAAATGATGGGGTGATGGGGTCTTTTCAGCCGCAGCCCTGTCCCTCTGCAACGCCCTCCCCAACCACATCAGACAGGCCAACACCCTCCCAACATTTAAACAGGCCCTCAAAGCCCACCTCTTCAAGCTCGCCTTCGCCAGTTAACCCTCTCCCCCTCCCCTTCCCATGTGTCCCCAGCACTACCTCAATTAGGCTGCTATACTTTCTTCTATTTACCTTTTGTTTCCTTTTATTATTACTACTCGATCTTTTCAGTTTGTAAAGCGTCTTTGGGTGTCTAGAAAAGCGCTATATAAGTCTAATGTATTATTATTATTATTATTATTATTATTATTATTATTATTATTACTATTATTACTATTATTAAATCATTAGACGATGCCGATTGCCTCCATTCACCACCAGAGGGCGCTCTTCAATAAGAAACAGGCAGAGAGTTTGAAATGGAACAGATACAGACGCACACATGAATCGCGAAACATAATACAGAACTAACGAGTTTACTTTGTAGTTTGTACTACATGTAATTGGTTTTAGTGTTTGGCGGGCTTCTTGGTCATCTTCAGTGGTCTTCATGTTTGGCTGTGTTGTTTTCTGGTCCTCCTGTCACCTGGAACAGAAAACACAAGCCTCTCAGCATGTCAGGAACACGACACCTCCCACCCTCTCCTCCCTCCTCCACTCGCGTCCCCGTTGGAGGAGAAGATCTAGGTTCCTCCCTGACATATTCTCCTCCAATGCTATTTGAGGACGAAGCGTATGGAGGACAGACGAGAGGACGTCCTAGAAAAGCTATTAGCCTGTATGATGGACAGAGGGAGTTAGAGGAGCGGAATGGCAGACAGCCACGTACTTCATTAGGCATCAATAACAAATATGAATCACTGAAAGTAATACTACAGTAAGATAAGCATTCTAAATGTATTGAGGGCTTTAATAAACGTTAAAACACATGGCTTAATTCTTGCACTGGCGCGATCCCTTACGCGTCTTGGATAACATTGAGACTGACTGATGGTCGGTGCACATATATATATACACATATATAATACTGTACATATATACAACAATACTGAGGAGCCTCAAGGCCAAAACTCAGAGGCTAACCGCTACTCAGGCGATCAGGCTCATGAACAAGCCTGTAGTAGACTATCATCCACAAGCACATACGGACTACCTAAGCTTAAGTTCACAGTCACTTTACTACGGTCACTTATGTCCTGTACTATTGACTCTTTTCATTGAATTATGCCTATTGCCTTATTGTCTTGTGCTGCAATGTCAGGAACCGAAGCCTAATAATTTTACTCTCTTACACTTGTACAATTGTGTAATGTGACATAACAATAAACGTGAAACTTTCATGTCAGTTCTGACACAGTGGCCTTTCAATGTCAGTTCTGGTATACTTAAACTTTTAAACTTAGAGTAACAGTGAGGCGCTGTCCACTTGCATGGTGTTGAAATGTCAAAACATGTATTTAATACGCTGGTTAAGTGATTGAATCACAATAAAGTAATACCATGCCAAGTACCATGTGAAGAGCAAACATATCAAGTTTGGAAACTATATAAGAGACTTGTAAATAAAGCTATTTTAGGTATTTTTTTAGCTTAATAAAATATTTACAGTACAGGCCAAACGTTTGGACACACCTTCTCATTCAATGTGTTTCCTTTATTTTCATGACTATTTACATTGTAGATTCTCACTGAAGGCATCAAAACTATGAATGAACACATGTGGAATGATGTACTTAACAAAAAAGTGTGAAATAACTCTAAATATGTCTTATATTTTAGATTCCTCAAAGTAGCCACCCTTTGTTTTGTTGTTGTTAATAAAATAAACAAATGTTGTTGTTAATAAAATATATAATAATAATATTAAATATATATATAATAACATATTATTATTAACACATATTATATTTAATATGATTATTATATATTTTATTAACAACAAAAAAGCAAAGGGTGGCTACTTTGAGGAATCTAAAATATAAGACATATTTAGAGTTATTTCACACTTTATTGTTAAATACATAATTCCTATGTGTTCATTCATAGTTTTGATGCCTTCAGTGAGAATCTACAATGTACCAAATAGTCATGAAAATAAAGGAAACGCATTGAATGAGAAGGTGTGTCCAAACTTTTGGCCTGTACTGTATATTTGATCATTCAGACGTGTAGGCTACTGCTAAGATACAAGTAAAGTGTCTACCGTGACCAGACGCTAATAGGCCTAGCTATAGCTAAAAATAAATCTTCTAACCTGTGCAGTTTTTCACTCCGTCTCCGTTTCAGGGTTGATGAGGAAAGATAAATATGACCACTAATCAATTTCATTGTGGTGGGATGAAGTTTAACAGCCAAATAGCTGCATTATCATGTCATAGTTACAGAAATGTTTTTATTTTATTTGGGTGTGTCAGTGACTAGCGAATAGTTCATTGTTGCGTCACACAAACAGATTCCCTAGGCAAAACGTTCTAGTTTTCGCGGGTGATGTCTTCATAATCAGTCATATACAGTCAGATAAAAAAAACACGCTATGCCTTGAATCTTGCCTTATAGAACTTAACTTTCACATACTGATTATCCACACGGAAATGGATAACTGTAAATTAACTGTTGCTTAAAACAACTGATTAAAATGTAACATTGTTACGTCCCAAGTCCTGTCGTGCTGGAGTTTTTTGTGTTCATTTCTATATCTCCTCCTCTCACTCTCATTCAGTTCAGGCGTCCGTCTACGATTGGCCTATCATCACTCCATCATCATTCGCGCACCTTTTCCGGACCAATCAGACGTCCGTCCGTCTATTTAAAGCCCTCCTGTCCTCTGTTTGGAAGTCGTTGTCTGTCGTGTTTTGTTTGACGCTGTGGCTGAAAGTAAAGTAGCAGAGCCACGTGCTTTGTTTATCTGTTTCTGGTTCTGGTTGAAATTATACATAGTCTTTGTAATTTTTACGTGCAGGGCCAGAGGGGATGGGGCTAGGAACTGGTGCCACCCAATTTATTTATATTATATCTGGTGTGGTTCGGTAGTTAGGACCTTATTTTGTTTGGCACCGTTCAACGTCCTCTTTGTTTCCCTGTGGCATTAGTACAATACATTATT
Source organism: Nansenia antarctica (assembly GCF_963989245.1). Lineage (NCBI taxonomy): Eukaryota > Metazoa > Chordata > Actinopteri > Argentiniformes > Microstomatidae > Nansenia > Nansenia antarctica. The sequence goes on from NC_137688.1 coordinate 18,153,919, forward strand.
TCATTTTAGTTCTGGTTTCGTAACGTGTTGTTTGTAACGCGACTACATTCAGCAACATCGCTGTAGCGTGTTAGGCCCTGGTTTTACACTAGACCGAAGGGTCGTAACAAACATTAATATTTACTTACATTGTTACTAGATTAGTCGACATATGACCATATACAGTAGACAATGCTGCAGCATGACTGAAGCCTACGAGGCCCAGGTGCTGTCCGTGTGTGTGGTGCTGAAACCACAGCCAACGGTAACAGTCTGTGTATGCGTCACATTCGGACGCCACACATTCGGACACAGTACCACTTTTACTGTCTAGTTTTCCTGGGTGATGTCATAATCAGTGAGACCAAACCACATACAAACACAATGCATTAGCTTTCACCATAAACATATCAACCTGGTCTCACACGGCAGACGTCAGAATTCGACGTTTATGGACAAACGTCGAAATCTGACGTGAGATTGCATCCAAACGTCGAATTCTGACATGAGATTGCATCCAAACGTCGAATTCCGACGTGACATTGGGGTAGCTCGTTCTGAAAGCGCAGGGGTGCGCATGCGCCTGTCGGGGCTTCTCTCGGGATTTTTCCATTTTTAATTGCACTTTGGATGCAATCTCACGTCAGAATTCGACGTTTGTCCATAAACGTCGAATTCTGACGTCTGCCGTGTGAGACCAGGCTGCACAGAATGTGTCCTTCTTTCTATTAATGCACACTGAAATTAGTGCCTCATCAAGGTATAAAATAGAATGTTTAATATTCAATATCGAAACTGATATGAACCTGACAGTAATGTTAAGACTATCTCTGACATTGTTACCAGATAGTCGAAGTATGGTCATAGTATAGACGGTGCTGCAACGTCATATTCGTCTGGTCCAGCCGACTGGCTGTGACAGCGTTAGTCACAAGGTGTCACTGTTCACTAGGACATGTCGCAGGGTGTAGGCTCTAAAGAAGCCATGACACTCCCATTCATCCCTGCTGCAGGAAAGACATGTCTCGGTTTTAGCTGAAGCAGATATGTCATTTTTATATGATAACAAACAGCCTATATTTCCTTGAACATCAGTTTTATACAAGGGATTTTTCGACAAGCGTTATTAGCATCCCACATCTTATAGCGGGAGTAGGAAGAATCTAACATTTAGGATGCCTCGGCAGAGGGGCTGCCTCTGGGCTGTCTTTGTCTTTAGTGCACTGTGGAGCACCGCTTTGTCCGTGACCCGCTACTCGATCCCCGAAGAGATGGAGAGGGGCTCCGTCGTGGCGAATCTAGCCGCGGATTTGGGACTGGAGGTTGAGGGTCTGTCTCATCGCGAGGTAAAGCTTGATATTTTCCATACCAAGAAATACCTGGATGTCAACAAAAAGACAGGAGAGCTCCATATTGTTGAGACGATAGATAGGGAGTATCTTTGTCCCACCAAAACAACCATTTGTTTCATAAAATTGGACGTTATCATTGAGAGCCCTTTACGCATTTTCAATATTGAGTTAGAAATCACAGACATTAATGATAACGCGCCTCATTTTCGGAGGGACAGGGTTGAGCTTGACGTTTCGGAATCGGCCACGCCAGGAGAGAGATTCTCTCTGCCCAATGCAGTTGATCCAGATGTAGGGATAAATACGGTAAAAATGTACAAACTCAGTGACAGTGAACATTTCACAATCGAAATACAGACTGGGAGTGATGGGACTAAATATGTAGACTTAGTTTTGACCAAGGCTTTAGATCGAGAGGAGCAGGCAGTTCACAATCTGATATTAACAGCGTTGGATGGCGGAATCCCCGCGCGCTCAGGAACAGCTAATATTATTGTTCGTGTGCTAGATGTGAACGACAACGCCCCTCGGTTTGACCAGCCCGTTTCTTCCATTAATATGACAGAGAATTCTCCATCTGGAACGCTGATAATGACACTAAACGCCATAGATCTAGACGAGGGATCCAATGCAGAAATCATCTATTCGTTCACGCTTTACACGTCGGAGAAAACACAAGAGGTGTTTGCATTGAATCCAAATACAGGAGATATAACAGTGAAGGGGACTATTGACTACGAAGACATGAAGTTTTACGAGATGCATGTTGAGGCAAAGGACAGCGGACTGCTTCCCCTGCTGGGTCAGTGTAAAGTTGTAGTGCATGTAACGGATATGAACGACAATTATCCTCAGATAACCATTCAATCTCTAACGAGCACGGTTAATGAGAACATTCCCGTGGGAACAGTCATAGCTATTATAGGCGTGAGTGACAGGGACACGGGGGACAATGGCAAAGTGAATCTTTCCATAAACCAACGCCTGCCGTTTGTTTTAAACAAGTCGTCTGACGTCCATTATGAGCTCATTGTATCAGAACCTTTAGACCGCGAGAAAGTTCCTGAATATGACATCACTTTCGTTGTGACGGACGGCGGAAAGCCCTCCTTGTCTGATAATGAAACGATAACAGTACATCTATTAGATGTAAATGACAACGCGCCACAGTTCCCCCAGACGTTCTATACTATTCCGGTTATGGAGAACAACGCGCCTGGGGCCTTGCTAAGTTCCCTCACTGCGTTTGATCCAGACCTCCACGAAAACCAGTATCTAGTTTATTTCATCATAGAGAAGGAGATAGTGAACACCTCCATGTCCATGTTGTTCTCCATCAATCCGGAGAACGGTAATCTTTACGCGCTAAAGACGTTTGACTATGAGATAGAGAAGGAGTTCCTCTTCCACATTGAGGCCAGAGACTCTGGTGTTCCTCCTCTCAGCAGTAACGTGACTGTCCACATCATTATTGTGGACCAGAACGACAACAGCCCGCTCATAGTCTCTCCGTGGCGCGCGCACGGCTCCGTGGTGGAGGAAAAGATCCCCAGATCCACCGATAAAGGATCCCTGGTCGCCAAGGTGATAGCCATCGACACAGACTCGGTACAGAACTCTCGGATTACATACCAGTTCCTACAGGTTACTGACGCCACGTTATTCAGTCTGGACCAATACAACGGAGAGATCAAAACTATGAGAATGTTCAGTTACAGAGATCCGCGTCACCAACGGCTGGTTGTCATCGCCAAGGACAACGGGGAGCCTTCTCTCTCTGCTACAGTCACCATCAAGCTGTCAACAGTGGAGACTGCTGTTAAAGCCTACTCTGACATGACTGAAGTGCCTCTAGAATATGACATCTTCTCAGACTTAAACCTGTATTTGGTGATCGGGCTGGGCTCGGTGTCGTTTCTGTTGTTGATCACCATATTGGTCACCATCGTGCTGAAGTGTCAGACACCGAAGCCCAGCAAAGCGGCTCCTGTCTGTAGGAACAGCGTGATCAGCGAGAGGAACTCTACCATCGCAGATTCCACCCTGGTCTCCAACGACGCCTACTGGTACAGTCTGTTTCTAGCGGAGACGAGGAAAGGAAAGCTGGTGGTCAGACAGCCTGCACCAAAGGGCTCCAGATACATCGTGTCCAGTATACCAAGGAGCACGGGACTGACAGAGACCAGCGACTCAGCGGCCTCTACACTACAGGTAGGATAAAATACGTTTCTGATCAGCAAACAATTGATTTTGTACTCGTATTATACCCGCTCATAATAGAGTTGTACTCTGTTGTATTGTCTGCGTGTCCCGTTGCAAATCCAAACATTATTTTGATTGTCTAATTATGGGCTTTTGCTAGATTTGTTTTCATTCAAATCAGCCCCGCTGTCAATTGTACCTTTAATCTAAATTTAACGTTGTTCTTTATGTCGAAAAAAAAAAAAACTAAGTTATTTGTACAAATCCAGGCTTAAAATAAATCAGAAGGGCTGAACGCTGATGTGCCGGCTTGTCATAAGCGCAAAGCGTCGCTGTCGACCAGGTAAACGCACTCGCCTGTGAGGTCATAAACGCCATGACAGTTCGTCATAATGGGCGTTGCATGAACAGAGGACAGCTCCCTGGTGCTGAATCCATTGCTAAAAACGACAATAAGCTATTTCCCAGATTTTCACACCAACGCCAAAAGGATTATAGTATTCCATCACTTTCCGTTGCGGTACCTCGATTTACATTTTGTTGGCTGAGCTGCACAATAACACATCCAACAATGGAGTCATATAAAACCGAACAGCGCTGGAGAAGGTACGTCTCGGTCTTTCTTCTTTTCTTTGCCATCCTGAACAAGGTCTCTGCGGTAACCCATTATTCTATTTCTGAGGAAATGAAGGAAGGATCCGTTGTCGCCAATTTAGCCGCAGATTTAGGACTGGATGTGAAAACATTGAGCGAACGTAAAATGCGGATAGACATTATCGCCAATAAGAAATATCTGGATGTGAACAAAGAAACAGGAGAACTGTACATTGTAGAGAAGATTGACAGGGAGTATCTTTGCACCACCAAGACGTCGACCTGCTATCTAAAAATGGAGGTAATAATTGAGAATCCGTTACGGATATTCAATATAGAAATAGAGATAATGGATATGAATGACAATGCACCACAATTTCGAAGGGATGCCATACATCTAGATATATCGGAGTCTACCCCTGTCGGAGAGAGATTCTCTCTAAGCAATGCTGTGGACCCCGACGTCGGAACAAATTCAGTTAAAACATACTATCTGAGTGAAAGCGATCATTTCAACATTGAAGTGCAGACAGGAAGAGACGGCTCAAAGTTTTCTGATTTGATCCTTAAAAAGGCTTTAGACCGAGAGGAGCAGGCTGTTCATAATCTAATACTTACCGCCGTAGACGGAGGAGTGCCCACGCGCTCCGGTACAGCCAGCATTATTGTGCGAGTTTTGGATACTAATGACAACGCCCCTAAGTTTGATAAAGAAACATACAATATAGATATAATGGAAAACTCTCCAATAGGGAGCCTAGTGGTTAAACTGAATGCAACTGACCTAGATGAGGGTACCAATTCAGATATAGTGTATTCTTATAGTCTGTATACGTCGGAGAAAACACAAGAAACATTCACCTTAAACTCTAATAACGGTGAAATCACAGTGACGGAGATGATTAATTATGAGGATTTCAGGATTTATGATATGGAAGTCATAGCAACAGATAAGGGAGCCAATTCGTTATCAGGACAATGTAAATTAACTATCTTAGTAACGGATATGAATGATAACCACCCCGAAATATCCATAAAATCATTCCTAAGTCCAATTAAAGAGAATATAGCAGTAGACACGGTGATAGCAGTGATTAGTGTCAGCGATAAAGATTCAGGTGAAAATGGCCTGGTCGATATTCATATTCCGGATAATTTACCCTTTGCATTGAGAGAGTCTTCTGATAATTATTATGAGTTAGTAGTTTCTGAACCTTTGGACCGCGAAAAGGTCGCAGAATATGACATCACATTCACGGTAACAGACAGGGGTTCCCCTCCGCTATCTGACAATGAAACCATGACGTTAGAACTACTGGACGTTAACGACAACGTTCCACAGTTCCCCCAGACGTTCTATACTATACCTGTTATGGAGAATAACGCGCCTGGGGCCTTGCTAAGTTCCCTCACTGCGTTTGATCCAGACCTCCATGAAAACCAGTATCTAGTTTATTTCATCATAGAGAAGGAGATAGTGAACACCTCCATGTCCATGTTGTTCTCCATCAATCCGGAGAATGGTAATCTTTACGCGCTAAAGACGTTTGACTATGAGATAGAGAAGGAGTTCCTCTTCCACATTGAGGCCAGAGACTCTGGTGTTCCTCCTCTCAGCAGTAACGTGACTGTCCACATCATTATTGTGGACCAGAACGACAACAGCCCGCTCATAGTCTCTCCGTGGCGCGCGCACGGCTCCGTGGTGGAGGAAAAGATCCCCAGATCCACCGATAAAGGATCCCTGATCGCCAAGGTGATAGCCATCGACACAGACTCGGTACAGAACTCTCGGATTACATACCAGTTTCTACAGGTTACTGACGCCACGTTATTCAGTCTGGACCAATACAACGGAGAGATCAAAACTATGAGAATGTTCAGTTACAGAGATCCGCGTCACCAACGGCTGGTTGTCATCGCCAAGGACAACGGGGAGCCTTCTCTCTCTGCTACAGTCACCATCAAGCTGTCAACAGTGGAGACTGCTGTTAAAGCCTACTCTGACATGACTGAAGTGCCTCTAGAATATGACATCTTCTCAGACTTAAACCTGTATTTGGTGATCGGGCTGGGCTCGGTGTCGTTCCTGTTGTTGATCACCATATTGGTCACCATTGTGCTGAAGTGTCAGACACCGAAGCCCAGCAAAGCGGCTCCTGTCTGTAGGAACAGCGTGATCAGCGAGAGGAACTCTACCATCGCAGATTCCACCCTGGTCTCCAACGATGCCTACTGGTACAGTCTGTTTCTAGCGGAGACGAGGAAAGGAAAGCTGGTGGTCAGACAGCCTGCACCAAAGGGCTCCAGATACATCGTGTCCAGTATACCAAGGAGCACGGGACTGACAGAGACCAGCGACTCAGCGGCCTCTACTCTGCAGGTAAGGGTTAGCATAAATGTCTGATCTGCAAACAATTGTTTTTGTACTCGTATCATATACGCTATCATACTAGAGTTGTACTCAGTTTTATTGTCTGCATGTCCCGTTACCTCATGCGTAAATGGCTAGGATACTCTTTGTCTACCATAAGGTCAAACATTATTTTGTCTAATTATGGGCTTTTGCTAGATTTGTTTTCATACAAATCAGCTCTAATGTCTATCAGAGTTAAATGTCTTTCAATTTTTGGGGGCAAAACACATAATGTACCTTTAATCTCCTTTTAGCGTTGTTATTTATGTCGATAATAAAACAAAATCTAAGTTATTTGTACAAATCCAGGCTTAAAATAAGTCAGAAGGGCTGAACGCTGATGTGCCGGCTTGTCATAAGCGCAAAGCGTCGCTGTCGGCCAGGTAAACGCACTCGTCTGTGAGGTCATGAACGCCATTACAGTTCGTCATAATGGGCGTTGTATGAACAGAGGACAGCTCCCTGGTGCTGAATCCATTGCTAACAAAGGTAATGGGCATTTCCCCTTTCTTACAAATCAACGCCAAATGGATTATAGGATTCCATCAATTTCCTTTGCCGTAGGTCTATCTCCATTCATATTTTGTTGACTGAGCTGTACAATAACACATACAACAATGGAGTTATATAAAACCGAACAGCACTGGAGAAGGTACGTCTCGGTCTTTATTTTTTTCATTGCAGTCCTGAACACGGTATCTGCCATTACGCACTATTCTATTCCTGAGGAAATGAAGGAAGGATCCGTTGTCGCCAATTTAGCCGTTGATTTAGGACTGGATGTGAAGACTTTGAGCGAACGTAAAATGCGAATAGACATAATCGCCAATAAGAAATATCTGGATGTGAACAAAGAAACGGGAGAACTGTACATTGTAGAGAAGATTGACAGGGAGTATCTTTGCACCACCAAGACGACGACCTCTTGCTATTTAAAAATGGATGCAACGATTGAAAATCCGATACGAATGTTTAATATAGAATTAGAAATACTGGATATTAACGACAATGCACCTCACTTCCGACGAGATACAATGCATTTGGATTTATCTGAGTCTACCCCTGCGGGCGAAAGATTTTCATTAAACAATGCCGTGGACCCAGACATCGGGTCGAATTCAATTAAAACATATTATCTGAGTGAAAGCGAACATTTCAATATAGAAATTCAGACAGGAAGAGACGGGTCTAAATTTACTGATTTGATTCTGAAAAAGGCTTTAGACCGAGAGGTGCAGGCTGTTCATAATCTAATACTTACCGCCGTAGACGGAGGAGTCCCCACGCGCTCCGGTACAGCCAGCATTATTGTGCGAGTTTTGGATACTAATGACAACGCCCCTAAGTTTGACAAAGAAACATACAATATAGATATAATGGAAAACTCTCCAATAGGGAGCCTAGTGGTTAAACTGAATGCAACTGACTTGGATGAGGGTACCAATTCAGATATAGTGTATTCTTATAGTCTGTATACGTCGGAGAAAACGCAAGAAACATTCACCTTAAACTCTAATAACGGTGAAATCACAGTGACGGAGATGATTAATTATGAGGATTTCAGGATTTATGATATGGAAGTCATAGCAACAGATAAGGGAGCCAATTCGTTATCAGGACAATGTAAATTAACTATCTTAGTAACGGATATGAATGATAACCACCCCGAAATATCCATAAAATCATTCCTAAGTCCAATTAAAGAGAATGTAGCAGTAGACACGGTGATAGCAGTGATTAGTGTCAGCGATAAAGATTCAGGTGAAAATGGCCTGGTCGATATTCATATTCCGGATAATTTACCCTTTGCATTGAGAGAGTCTTCTGATAATTATTATGAGTTAGTAGTTTCTGAACCTTTGGACCGTGAGAAGGTCCCAGAATATGACATCACATTTACGGTAACAGACAGGGGTTCCCCTCCGCTATCTGACAATGAAACCATGACTTTAGAACTACTGGACGTTAACGACAACGTTCCACAGTTCCCCCAGACGTTCTATACTATACCTGTTGTGGAGAATAACGCGCCTGGGGCCTTGCTAAGTTCCCTCACTGCGTTTGATCCAGACCTCCATGAAAACCAGTATCTAGTTTACTTCATCATAGAGAAGGAGATAGTGAATACATCCATGTCGATGCTGTTCTCCATCAATCCGGAGAACGGTAATCTCTACGCGCTAAAGACGTTTGACTATGAGATAGAGAAGGAGTTCCTCTTCCACATTGAGGCCAGAGACTCTGGTGTTCCTCCTCTCAGCAGTAACGTGACTGTCCACATCATTATTGTGGACCAGAACGACAACAGCCCGCTCATAGTCTCTCCGTGGCGCGCGCACGGCTCCGTGGTGGAGGAAAAGATCCCCAGATCCACCGATAAAGGATCCCTGGTCGCCAAGGTTATAGCCATCGACACAGACTCGGTACAGAACTCTCGGATTACATACCAGTTTCTACAGGTTACTGACGCCACGTTATTCAGTCTGGACCAATACAACGGAGAGATCAAAACTATGAGAATGTTCAGTTACAGAGATCCGCGTCACCAACGGCTGGTTGTCATCGCCAAGGACAACGGGGAGCCTTCTCTCTCTGCTACAGTCACCATCAAGCTGTCAACAGTGGAGACTGCTGTTAAAGCCTACTCTGACATGACTGAAGTGCCTCTAGAATATGACATCTTCTCAGACTTAAACCTGTATTTGGTGATCGGGCTGGGCTCGGTGTCGTTTCTGTTGTTGATCACCATATTGGTCACCATCGTGCTGAAGTGTCAGACACCGAAGCCCAGCAAAGCGGCTCCTGTCTGTAGGAACAGCGTGATCAGCGAGAGGAACTCTACCATCGCAGATTCCACCCTGGTCTCCAACGATGCCTACTGGTACAGTCTGTTTCTAGCAGAGACGAGGAAAGGAAAGCTGGTGGTCAGACAGCCTGCACCAAAGGGCTCCAGATACATCGTGTCCAGTATACCAAGGAGCACGGGACTGACAGAGACCAGCGACTCAGCGGCCTCTACTCTGCAGGTAGGCTAAATCAACTGCAAAATATGGTTTTCACTGTAGCCTTACATATCAATGAGTTTAACAGTCACCAAGTGCGTTAAAGTGTAAACTCTCTTTCGTAAGCAGTGGCGCGTATCAGTCGGGCCAATATGTAATGACAAAATTCGATTGATATTTGCTTTTAATAATCAATTTAATATAGGATCAACAAACATTACCAAAAACATTTGTCCCAAAACTAATCCTGATCCTAACCATATTAGGAAACCGTCGTCTGACGACCAATTGTTTTCTTCTCTGATGAAAACCTTTAATACAATCAATGGTGCTTTACACGTTGTAATCCTTATCCAGTTTTGAATGTACATGTACAGTTCGACTAAATCATAGAGATTTGGAGAGCAGGCTCGTTTTATGCGCAAAGCGTCGCTGTTGACCAGTTAAAAAGTATTCCTCAGACGTCATGGTCGCCATGACACTTCGTCACAGTAAGGAAGGCTCGGTATGCACAGAGTGGACAGCTCCTGGTTCTGAATTCTCCCGGAAAAAAGGATTATATTGCACCCTCTCGTCTTACAACTGCGAACGTGTTATGATATTGTCTTGTTGATTATTATCATACTCTGACCCAATTTAAGCTGACTGCATTGCACATATTGGAGAACATAACATGCCAACAATGGAGGCGCATTTTACGGTACAACCATGGAGAAGGTACGTTTCGGTATTTATTTTCTTTGCCACTCTGAACACGGCATTTGCCGTTACTCATTATTCTATTCCCGAGGAAATGGAGGGAGGCTCCGTCGTCGCCAATTTAGCCGCAGATTTGGGTTTGGATGTGAAAACATTAAGTACACGGAAGATGCGGTTAGATGTCATAGCCAATAAGAAATATCTGGACGTGAACAAAGAAACGGGAGAGCTCTATATTGTAGAAAGGATTGACAGAGAGTATATCTGCACTTCTAAGACATCTACATCATGTTATTTGAAAATGGAGGCTATTATAGAAAACCCACAGCGGATATTTTATATCGAAATAGAGATAATGGACATCAATGATAACGCGCCCCATTTTCGAAGGGATACAATAAACTTGGACATATCGGAAGCAACCCAGGCTGGTGAACGGTTCTCGGTTAACAATGCAGTGGACCCAGACGTTGGTTCAAACTCAGTAAAAACATATCTATTGAGCGAAAGTGACCATTTCACAATCGAAATTCAGACAGGAAGAGACGGATCCAAGTTTGCCGATTTGATTTTGAAAAAGGCTTTAGACCGAGAGGGGCAGGCTGTTCATAATCTAATACTCACTGCTGTAGACGGAGGAGTCCCCGCGCGCTCCGGTACAGCCAGCATCATTGTTCGCGTGCTGGATACTAATGACAACGCCCCTAGGTTTGACAGAGAAATCTACAACATATATATAATGGAAAACTCTCCAATCGGAAGTCTTGTGGTTAAACTGAATGCATCTGACTTAGATGAGGGCACCAATTCAGATATCATATATTCATACAGTTTATATACATCAGAGAAAACGCAGGAAACGTTCAGTTTAAACCCAGATAACGGTGAAATATCGGTAAAGGAGATGATTAATTATGAAGATTTCAGGATTTATGATATGGAGGTTATAGCAACAGATAAGGGAGCCAATTCTCTATCAGGACAATGTAAATTAACTATCTTAGTAACGGATATGAATGACAATCACCCAGAAATATCCATAAAATCATTCCAGAGCCCAATCAAAGAGAATGTAGCAGTAGACACGGTGATAGCAGTAGTTAGTGTCAGCGATAAAGATTCAGGTGATAATGGCGTGGTCGATATTCATATTCCTGACCAATTACCTTTTGCGCTAAGAGAGTCTTCTGATAATTATTATGAGTTAGTAGTTTCTGAACCTTTGGACCGTGAGAAGGTCCCAGAATATGACATTACTTTCACTGTAACAGACAGGGGTTCCCCTCCGCTATCTGACAATGAAACTATGACTTTAGAACTACTGGACGTTAATGACAACGTTCCACAGTTCCCCCAGACGTTCTATACTATACCTGTTATGGAGAATAACGCGCCTGGGGCCTTGCTAAGTTCCCTCACTGCGTTTGATCCAGACCTCCATGAAAACCAGTATCTAGTTTATTTCATCATAGAGAAGGAGATAGTGAACATCTCCATGTCCATGTTGTTCTCCATCAATCCGGAGAACGGTAATCTTTACGCACTAAAGACGTTCGACTATGAGATAGAGAAGGAGTTCCTCTTCCACATTGAGGCCAGAGACTCTGGTGTTCCTCCTCTCAGCAGTAACGTGACTGTCCACATCATTATTGTGGACCAGAACGACAACAGCCCGCTCATAGTCTCTCCGTGGCGCGCGCACGGCTCCGTGGTGGAGGAAAAGATCCCCAGATCCACCGATAAAGGATCCCTGATCGCCAAGGTGATAGCCATAGACACAGACTCGGTACAGAACTCTCGGATTACATACCAGTTTCTACAGGTTACTGACGCCACGTTATTCAGTCTGGACCAATACAACGGAGAGATCAAAACTATGAGAATGTTCAGTTACAGAGATCCGCGTCACCAACGGCTGGTTGTCATCGCCAAGGACAACGGGGAGCCTTCTCTCTCTGCTACAGTCACCATCAAGCTGTCAACAGTGGAGACTGCTGTTAAAGCCTACTCTGACATGACTGAAGTGCCTCTAGAATATGACATCTTCTCAGACTTAAACCTGTATTTGGTGATCGGGCTGGGCTCGGTGTCGTTCCTGTTGTTGATCACCATATTGGTCACCATCGTGCTGAAGTGTCAGACACCGAAGCCCAGCAAAGCGGCTCCTGTCTGTAGGAACAGCGTGATCAGCGAGAGGAACTCTACCATCGCAGATTCCACCCTGGTCTCCAACGATGCCTACTGGTACAGTCTGTTTCTAGCGGAGACGAGGAAAGGAAAGCTGGTGGTCAGACAGCCTGCACCAAAGGGCTCCAGATACATCGTGTCCAGTATACCAAGGAGCACGGGACTGACAGAGACCAGCGACTCAGCGGCCTCTACTCTGCAGGTAGGCTAAATCAACTGCAAAATATGGTTTTCACTGTAGCCTTACATATCAATGAGTTTAACAGTCACCAAGTGCGTTAAAGTGTAAACTCTCTTTCATAAGCAGTGGCGCGTATCAGTCGGGCCAATATGTAATGACAAAATTCGATTGATATTTGCTTTTAATAATCAATTTAATATAGGATCAACAAACATTACCAAAAACCTTTGTCCCAAAACTAATCCTGATCCTAACCATAGGAAACCGTCGTCTGACGACCAAATGTTTTCTTCTCTGATGAAAACCTTTAATACAATCAATGGTGCTTTACACGTTGTAATCCTTATCCAGTTTTGAATGTACATGTACAGTTCGACTAAATCATAGAGATTTGGAGAACAGGCTCGTTTAATGCGCAAAGCGTCGCTGTTGACCAGTTAAAAAGTATTCCTCAGACGTCATGTTCGCCATGACAGTTCATCACAGTAAGGAAGGCTCGGTATGCACAGAGTGGACAGCTCCTGGTTCTGAATTCTCCCGGAAAAAAGGATTATATTGCACTCGCTCGTCTTACAACTGCGAACGTGTTATGATATTGTCTTGTTGCTTATTATTATACTCTGACCCTAATTAAGCTGACTGCATTGCACATATTGGAGAACATAACATGCCAACAATGGAGGCGCATTTTACGGTACAACCATGGAGAAGGTACGTTTCGGTCTTTATTTTCTTTGCCACTCTGAACACGGCATTTGCCGTTACTCATTATTCTATTCCCGAGGAAATGGAGGGAGGCTCCGTCGTCGCCAATTTAGCCGCAGATTTGGGTTTGGATGTGAAAACATTAAGTACACGGAAGATGCGGTTAGATGTCATAGCCAATAAGAAATATCTGGACGTGAACAAAGAAACGGGAGAGCTGTATATTGTAGAAAGGATTGACAGAGAGTATATCTGCACTTCTAAGTCATCTACGTCTTGTTATCTAAAAATGGAGGCTATAATTGAAAACCCAAAACGCATATTCTTTATAGAGATAGAGATATTGGACATTAATGATAACGCTCCCCATTTTCGGAGGGACACAGATCTGGATATATCGGAAGCAACCCAGGCTGGTGAACGGTTCTCGGTTAACAATGCAGTGGACCCAGACGTTGGTTCAAACTCAGTAAAAACATACATATTGAGCGAAAGTGACCATTTCACAATCGAAATTCAGACAGGAAGAGACGGGTCAAAGTTTGCAGATTTGATTCTAAAAAAGGCTTTAGACCGAGAGGAGCAGGCTGTTCATAATCTGATACTCACTGCTGTCGACGGAGGAGTCCCCGCGCGCTCCGGTACAGCCAGCATCATTGTTCGCGTGCTGGATACTAATGACAACGCCCCTAAGTTTGACAGAGAAACATATAATATAAATATAATGGAAAACTCTCCAATAGGGAGCCTTGTGGTTAAATTGAATGCAACTGACTTAGACGAGGGCACCAATTCAGATATAATATATTCATACAGTTTATATACATCAGAGAAAACGCAAGAAACGTTCAGTTTAAACTCAGATAACGGTGAAATATCGGTAAAGGAGATGATTAATTATGAAGATTTCAGGATTTATGATATGGAGGTTATAGCAACAGATAAGGGAGCCAATTATTTAACTGGACAATGTAAATTGACAATAATAGTAACGGATATGAATGACAATCACCCAGAAATATCCATAAAATCATTCCAAAGTCCAATCAAGGAGAATGTAGCATTAGACACGGTGATAGCAGTGATTAGTGTCAGCGATAAAGATTCAGGTGATAATGGCGTGGTCGATATTAACATTCCTGATAATTTACCCTTTGCATTGAGAGAGTCTTCTGATAATTATTATGAGTTAGTAGTTTCTGAACCTTTGGACCGTGAGAAGGTCCCAGAATATGACATCACATTCACCGTTAAAGACAGGGGTTCCCCTCCGCTATCTGACAATGAAACTATGACTTTAGAACTACTGGACGTTAACGACAACGTTCCACAGTTCCCCCAGTCGTTCTATACTATACCTGTTATGGAGAATAACGCGCCTGGGGCCTTGCTAAGTTCCCTCACTGCGTTTGATCCAGACCTCCATGAAAACCAGTATCTAGTTTATTTCATCATAGAGAAGGAGATAGTGAATACATCCATGTCGATGTTGTTCTCCATCAATCCAGAGAACGGTAATCTTTACGCGCTAAAGACGTTTGACTACGAGATAGAGAAGGAGTTCCTTTTCCACATTGAGGCCAGAGACTCTGGTGTTCCTCCTCTCAGCAGTAACGTGACTGTCCACATCATTATTGTGGACCAGAACGACAACAGCCCGCTCATAGTCTCTCCGTGGCGCGCGCACGGCTCCGTGGTGGAGGAAAAGATCCCCAGATCCACCGATAAAGGATCCCTGGTCGCCAAGGTGATAGCCATAGACACAGACTCGGTACAGAACTCTCGGATTACATACCAGTTTCTACAGGTTACTGACGCCACGTTATTCAGTCTGGACCAATACAACGGAGAGATCAAAACTATGAGAATGTTCAGTTACAGAGATCCGCGTCACCAACGGCTGGTTGTCATCGCCAAGGACAACGGGGAGCCTTCTCTCTCTGCTACAGTCACCATCAAGCTGTCAACAGTGGAGACTGCTGTTAAAGCCTACTCTGACATGACTGAAGTGCCTCTAGAATATGACATCTTCTCAGACTTAAACCTGTATTTGGTGATCGGGTTGGGCTCGGTATCGTTTCTGTTGTTGATCACCATATTGGTCACCATCGTGCTGAAGTGTCAGACACCGAAGCCCAGCAAAGCGGCTCCTGTCTGTAGGAACAGCGTGATCAGCGAGAGGAACTCTACCATCGCAGATTCCACCCTGGTCTCCAACGATGCCTACTGGTACAGTCTGTTTCTAGCGGAGACGAGGAAAGGAAAGCTGGTGGTCAGACAGCCTGCACCAAAGGGCTCCAGATACATTGTGTCCAGTATACCAAGGAGCACGGGACTGACCGAGACCAGCGACTCAGCGGCCTCTACTCTGCAGGTAAGATAAACGAATATACGCTGCACCCTTTACGTATGTTGTCTGTAGCCTATATACGACTTTTTAAACAATATCACATCGTGCGTAAATAGCTATCTTCTTTTTCCCCATTTAATGAAAGACACACTTGGATGATCATATAACACGCTGATAAAGTAGAACGTCATTGGAGATACCCAAACAAGTGCGCAGCGCTGTAACACTGGCATGCAGACATGTTGCTGTTAAACTTGATCGCACTGTAATACAATGTACTAGTGGTAATTATGTCGCTTTCCCCATCATCCCAGAAACGAGGACATTGTGAAAACTGAGCAAGTGTTACGAACCCCAGGTCTTATGGCTCTACGTCTAGGGGGTGTAGGGGGGAGCCGTAACATAAAGGGTGTACGTACGCTGCCACTTGTAGTGTGGGAGGGAAACGACTAAATAAAAGGCACAACACGAACGAACTAAAGTGCAATGATTTAATGAACAAATGGTGGTGTACAAAAACACAAGCCATAGGACAACAGGCAGACTATGAGCGGTGTCAACCCAAAGAAACAAAAGAATAAAGTGTGACCCTACCAGTGTACAATTCTACATAATGACAGCCGCTCCTTTGCCTACTGTATTTAACATAGATGAGGCTACGTGATGTAATGTATACCCAAGGGTATCTCACCTACGCCTGTTTCCTATGGCTAGTGTGTGACAATACAAAAATAGAAAATAAACTATAGTCAAATACTAAATCAAATAAACAAACAACCAACTTAATCTTAATCTAAACAAACTACTAAATGGAAAATGGAAAGATACGTACTAAATAACACAAATAACAAATAACCTAAAGCTAAGAGTCGACAAACTAACAAACAAAACACAACTAAACAGTCGACTAACAATGGGAGACAAGGAGGAGCATTTAAACAGACGGGCAGCCCTCTGATTGGAGGATGGGCAGCCTTCTGATTGGGAGTGGGATGATGAATGAGGGAATGATTGGCCAATTGACAACACCTGGATGGAGAATGATAGAGGAGAACACAGAAGGGAAGGAAACACAACAAGGACACATGTGGACGTAACAGCAAGTTATAATCGTATTTCACTTGTCACGTTAGCCACGTTACTTGTACCAGTATGTCATCAATATCAAGCAAAACATATTGTGTCACGCAAAAAATAATAATTAGCTAAACAACTATTTACTAGTCTCCTATGGACCTTCCAATACAAATGTGCTATGTTTGTCGAGACAGTTTTGATGTCATGGTATTATTTGATCATGATGCAAACTTTACCGGCGTATAAGGTAGGTCTTATCAGATGCCATTATTGGTATCAAAATCAAATATAGTAGACCTACATGTTAAACTGCACATCAACCATTTTGGTGCATGTATCTTTAGTATTTTAATTGTTATTTTGTACACAAATAGGCCTGTAAATTCAAAGGAGCACATAGTGCAGGCTTGTTACGCGCGCAAAGTGTCGCTGTTGACTAGATAATAAGCGATGGTTTGTGAGGTCATAGTCGCCATGACAGTTCGTCATGACAGCAGTGAATAAGCTGAATGAACAGCGCCCAGTGCTGAATCCATCTTCAACGAAAACAGAACCATTTTATTTTATTTGCTATTGAGACAAAGCTGAGAAGGATTCTATCCATTACTTACTATCATAACCGTGGCTTTCTCGACTCACATTCGGGTTGACGGCACTGCGCATAGTGCAAATATAACAATGGAGACGTATGTATCCACACAGAGGTTGAGAAGGTACGTCTCGGTCTTTCTTCTTTTCTCCGTCGCACTGAACACGGTGGCTGCCGTGACTCACTACTCTATTCCCGAAGAAATGGAGGAAGGATCTGTTGTCGCCAATTTAGCCACAGATTTGGGACTCGATGTGAAAACGTTGACTAGACGAAAAATGCGGTTGGATGTTGTCGCCACTAAAAAATATTTGGAGGTGAACAAAGAAACGGGTGATCTCTACATTTTACAAAAAATGGACCGAGAAAATCTTTGCGCCTCTAAAGCGAATTGCTTTCTTAAATTGGACGCTACAATTGAAAATCCATTACGAATGTTTAACATTGAACTAGAAATCATGGATATCAACGACAATGCACCTTATTTTAGAAGGGATGAAATGCAGTTGGATATATCGGAGTCTAGTCCAGTAGGAGAGCGCTTCTCGTTAAACAATGCAGTGGACGCTGATGTTGGTGTTAATTCGTTAAAAACATACCATCTAAGCGAAAGTGATCACTTTAACATAGAAATTCAGACCGGAAGAGATGGGTCAAAGTTTGCTGATTTGATTCTGAAAAAGGCTTTAGACAGAGAGGAGCAGGCTGTTCATAATTTAATACTCACGGCTGTAGACGGAGGAGTCCCCACGCGCTCCGGTACAGCCAGCATCATTGTTCGCGTGCTGGATACTAATGACAACGCCCCTAGGTTTGACAGAGAAAGCTTCACTATCGAGATGATGGAAAACTCTCCAATTGGGAGTCTTGTAGTTAAACTGAATGCAACTGACTTAGATGAGGGCACCAATTCAGATATCATATATTCATACAGTTTATATACATCAGAGAAAACGCAGGAAACGTTCACTTTAAACCCAGATAACGGTGAAATATCGGTAAAGGAGATGATTAATTATGAAGACTTCAGGATTTATGATATGGAGGTTATAGCAAAAGATAAGGGAGCCAATTCTTTATCAGGACAATGTAAATTAACTATCATAGTAACGGATATGAATGATAACCACCCCGAAATATCTATAAAATCATTTCAAAGTCCAATTAAAGAGAATGTAGCAGTAGACACTGTGATAGCAGTGGTTAGTGTCAGCGATAAAGATTCGGGTGAAAATGGCATAGTCGATATTCATATTCCTGATAATTTACCTTTTACGCTGAGAGAGTCTTCTGATAACTATTATGAGTTAGTAGTTTCTGAGACTTTGGACCGAGAGAAGGTCCCAGAATATGACATCACATTTACTGTAACAGACAGGGGTTCCCCTCCGCTATCTGACAATGAAACTATGACTTTAGAACTACTGGACGTTAACGACAACGTCCCACAGTTCCCCCAGACGTTCTATACTATACCTGTTATGGAGAATAACGCGCCTGGGGCCTTACTAAGTTCCCTCACTGCGTTTGATCCAGACCTCCATGAAAACCAGTATCTAGTTTATTTCATCATAGAGAAGGAGATAGTGAACATCTCCATGTCCATGTTGTTCTCCATCAATCCGGAGAACGGGAATCTTTACGCGCTAAAGACGTTCGACTATGAGATAGAGAAGGAGTTCCTCTTCCACATTGAGGCCAGAGACTCTGGTGTTCCTCCTCTCAGCAGTAACGTGACTGTCCACATCATTATTGTGGACCAGAACGACAACAGCCCGCTCATAGTCTCTCCGTGGCGCGCGCACGGCTCCGTAGTGGAGGAAAAGATCCCCAGATCCACCGATAAAGGATCCCTGATCGCCAAGGTGATAGCCATAGACACAGACTCGGTACAGAACTCTCGGATTACATACCAGTTTCTACAGGTTACTGATGCCACGTTATTCAGTCTGGACCAATACAACGGAGAGATCAAAACTATGAGGATGTTCAGTTACAGAGATCCGCGTCACCAACGGCTGGTTGTCATCGCCAAGGACAACGGGGAGCCTTCTCTCTCTGCTACAGTCACCATCAAGCTGTCAACAGTGGAGACTGCTGTTAAAGCCTACTCTGACATGACTGAAGTGCCTCTAGAATATGACATCTTCTCAGACTTAAACCTGTATTTGGTGATCGGGCTGGGCTCGGTGTCGTTCCTGTTGTTGATCACCATATTGGTCACCATCGTGCTGAAGTGTCAGACACCGAAGCCCAGCAAAGCGGCTCCTGTCTGTAGGAACAGCGTGATCAGCGAGAGGAACTCTACCATCGCAGATTCCACCCTGGTCTCCAACGATGCCTACTGGTACAGTCTGTTTCTAGCGGAGACGAGGAAAGGAAAGCTGGTGGTCAGACAGCCTGCACCAAAGGGCTCCAGATACATCGTGTCCAGTATACCAAGGAGCACGGGACTGACAGAGACCAGCAACTCAGCGGCCTCTACTCTGCAGGTAAGAAAGGCTCCCTATGCAAAATAAGCATACGACCTGAAATAGCTTTGATTTAGGCGTTTTCTTTTCTTTTCAATGCGTAAAGGCAGAACAAAATCAGGATAGAGTTCATAGGCTTCGGGTTCTGGAGCAAACCAACGAGTATATCAGCAGTATATTTACCATGGCTTAATTAATTCTCTAATCATTATTGTTTCACACTTTTTCAATATGGCATCTTTAACCGCCGGGATCGAACCCACGCCATCCACGCATGCCAAACCTACGCGTATACCACTGACTAGACCAAGGGACCACCTCCATGCCCAATGAGGACATTTGGACTTAGAAGTCTCAGGCAGTTTAGTTTAGTTTAGTTTATTAGTTTATTATATCGAGGACAATCCAAATACATGAACCATATAAAATACAGTAAAAAAGGCAGCGTTAGCCTAGTCGGCTAATTTTCAGCTGAAGTCCCCGGCCAATTGCAAGATGGCATCCTGAAAAGTAACGTCATTAGTTAAAATAAAACATTTAAATATTCTAAGAACACGTGGCTGAGACAAGGTACCCCAACATCACACTTGACAAAAAACGTAAGCAAGCTGAGGTGATTGAAGGGGCTACAACAAACACCACATACACACTTATGGGGTCAGCGACATTTCAAGCACATAGAAGCCACAGGACAATTACAGGCCACATAACATTAAGCACTTATAAACAGCAATACATTAAACAAAACAAAACATACAAAAAAAGGCATTATGGGGAGGCAGCACAGAGAGGGATTAATGAGGACAAGTATAGTTCTGTGTCAGCCAGGCTTTCATGTGTGTTGTGAAGGTGGAGTAAGTATGTATGTCTTTGAGTTGGTTGGGTAGTGAGTTCCAGTTTTCTATTGCTATCACTGAGAAGGATTGCTTACTGAAGGTGCTTTTCCTGAATGGAACTATAAGGTCGCCACGAGAGGTGCTTCTGGTGGGCCGTAAGCTGTGGTCACGCTGGTTTATGAAAGAGTTAAGCGGGGGGGGGGGGGGGGGAGCTTTGTTATGCAGAATTTTATGGATGAGACAGATGTTTTTGTATTTGATGGTGTCTTCCCAGCTAAGGTATTTACATTTGTCTAGGATGGTACAGTAGTGTGTGCTGTTGGGCTTCTGGTCCATGACCTTAAGGGTCTGCTTGTATAGGGTGGCTAATGGCTTTAGGGAAGTGCTGTATGCATGGCCCCAGCTTGTCAAACAATATGTGAGGTGCTACCAATCACTGGAGTGTGATTCCAAATCACCTCCACTAAAATTACAACTCGATTGTTTTCACTGTACGACTGCGTCATCCATTGGAGCAACAACAAACTAACTTCGAATTAAATGATGTGGCCTTATTTGCGAGTCCTTTATAACTCTTGGCCTGAACACAAAACTATTTTTGTGATGCGTTTCGTTCACAAGCTTGCAGAATGACATTTAGGAATGCAAGTGCTGATGAAATGCACAAAGTGTCGCTGCTCACCAGTAAAACGCATTCGTTCTTGATGTAGACCTACTGGTGTAAGTCGCCATGACAGTTTGTCAGAAGAAGGAGAGAAAGACACATTCCCAGGACAGCTCCCAGGTTCTGAATCCATCGTTTACAATGGATTAACAAATAACCTGCATCTTGATTCACCATCGGAAAGACCTCCGTGCATTTTTAAATATAGTGGTAATCTCTATTCGATATTGTGCTTTGTTGCGTAGGTTTAACAATTCTAACAATGGAATCGTACATCAGCGTGCAGTCATGGAGGAGGTACGTCTGGTTCTTTCTTCTTCTCTCTGCCGCCCTGAAAACGGCGTCTGCTGTTACCCACTATTCTATTCCGGAGGAAATGGAAGAAGGTTCAATTGTCGCCAATTTAGCAGCAGATTTGGGAATTGACCTAAAGACTTTGAATAAACGGAAACTTCGGTTAGATATAATCGCCAATAAGAAATACCTAGATGTGAATAAAGAAACGGGAGAGATGTACATTGTTGAAAAGATGGACCGGGAACATCTCTGTGCCTCTAAAACCACATGCTATTTAAAAATGGAAGTTATAATAGAAGATCCAGTTCGAATATTTAACATTGAGTTAGAGGTAATGGATATTAACGACAATGCACCACAGTTTAGAAGGGACGTAATCAATTTAGATATATCCGAGTCTACTGCCGTTAGAGAGCGTTTCTCTCTGAGCAACGCGGTGGACCCAGATGTGGGCACGAATTCGGTGAAAACCTATCATCTAAGCAAGAGCGAGCACTTTGATATTGAGATTCAGTCAGGAAGGGACGGTTCCAAATTTGCAGATCTTATTCTAAAAAAGTCATTAGATCGAGAAAAACAGGCTGTTCATAATGTAATACTCACCGCTGTTGACGGTGGAGTCCCGGCGCGCTCCGGTACAGCAAACATCATTGTTCGCGTGTTGGATACGAATGACAACGCCCCCAAATTTGATAAGGATAGCTACACCATTGATGTGATGGAAAACTCCCCAATTGGAAGCCTTGTGGTTAAACTAAATGCAACAGACTTAGACGATGGGACCAACTCGGATATAATATACTCATATAGTTTGTATACATCAGAGAAAACGCAAGACACCTTCATATTAAACCCAGATAACGGTGAAATATCGGTAAAGGGAATGATAAATTATGAAGACTTTAGGATATATGATATGGAAGTCATAGCAACTGATAAGGGCGCCAATTCTTTATCAGGACAATGTAAATTAACCATTCTTGTCACAGATATGAATGATAACCACCCAGAATTATCTATAAAATCATTTCAAAGTCCAATAAAAGAGAATGTAGCAGTAGACACGGTGATAGCTGTGGTTAGTGTCAGCGATAAAGATTCAGGTGATAATGGAATAGTTGATGTACATATTCCAAATCATTTACCTTTTACGCTGAGAGAGTCTTCTGATAATTATTATGAGTTAGTAGTTTCTGAATCTTTGGACCGTGAAAAGGTCCCAGAATATGACATCACTTTCACCGTTACAGACAGGGGTTCCCCTCCGCTATCTGACAATGAAACTATGACTTTAGAACTATTGGACGTTAACGACAACGTTCCACAGTTCCCCCAGACGATCTATACTATACCTGTTATGGAGAATAACGCGCCTGGGGCCTTGCTAAGTTCCCTCACTGCGTTTGATCCAGACCTCCACGAAAACCAGTATCTAGTTTATTTCATCATAGAGAAGGAGATAGTGAACACCTCCATGTCCATGTTGTTCTCCATCAATCCAGAGAACGGGAATCTTTACGCGCTAAAGACGTTTGACTATGAGATAGAGAAGGAGTTCCTCTTCCACATTGAGGCCAGAGACTCTGGTGTTCCTCCTCTCAGCAGTAACGTGACTGTCCACATCATTATTGTGGACCAGAACGACAACAGCCCGCTCATTGTCTCTCCGTGGCGCGCGCACGGCTCCGTGGTGGAGGAAAAGATCCCCAGATCCACCGATAAAGGATCCCTGGTAGCCAAGGTGATAGCCATAGACACAGACTCAGTACAGAACTCTCGGATTACATACCAGTTTCTACAGGTTACTGACGCCACGTTATTCAGTCTGGACCAATACAACGGAGAGATCAAAACAATGAGAATGTTCAGTTACAGAGATCCACGTCACCAAAGGCTGGTTGTCATCGCCAAGGACAACGGGGAGCCTTCTCTCTCTGCTACAGTCACCATCAAGCTGTCAACAGTGGAGACTGCTGTTAAAGCCTACTCTGACATGACTGAAGTGCCTCTAGAATATGACATCTTCTCAGACTTAAACCTGTATTTGGTGATCGGGCTGGGCTCGGTGTCGTTTCTGTTGTTGATCACCATATTGGTCACCATCGTGCTGAAGTGTCAGACACCGAAGCCCAGCAAAGCGGCTCCTGTCTGTAGGAACAGCGTGATCAGCGAGAGGAACTCTACCATCGCAGATTCCACCCTGGTCTCCAACGATGCCTACTGGTACAGTCTGTTTCTAGCGGAGACGAGGAAAGGAAAGCTGGTGGTCAGACAGCCTGCACCAAAGGGCTCCAGATACATCGTGTCCAGTATACCAAGGAGCACGGGACTGACAGAGACCAGCGACTCAGCGGCCTCTACTCTGCAGGTAAGAAATACGTGGTCATCTGAGAACAAACTAGGCCAAAAATCGTTTGACGTGCGCTGGATTTCCGTGCGTAATAATAGTTTACATGCAAATGGTGTCTGTTAACGAGTATGTGTTAATAACCTCATAGTAGCCAACGGACCCACAGGTGGATCCGAAGTGATATAAAGAGCTTACCTCGATCAATTCTCTCCATCGATATCACATTTTTTTCACAACTTTGCATGCTATACGATGCCACCATTTTTTCCCCGAGACGGTAAACACGGCCTAAGTCACATCCAGTTTTCTCCAACTGGAGAATGTGTCATGTCCGGTCTCAACGCCGAATTTCCATACCATTGGTCGGCCAACCCAAAAAAATCCCTCCCCCCCCCCCAAAAAAGAAAAGAAATCTGATACATGAGAAAGGTCAAAGGTCAAAGACGGTGCCAAAATATCTCCAAATGGCCTAAACATATTGGTGTCCGCCTAAACATACCTGTACTAAAACAGGTACAAAGTTGCATTTGCTCACATTACTAGCATCGACTTTGGCACAAGTACTAATAAGACCCTGGAGTACTGATTCCTAGATGATTTGGGCTTGGTCATCAGGTTTCCAAGGTGATATTCACTGTAAAAGCTGTTGTTTTTTTAGGCGGAGACTGAATTTGAGATGTTTTATAATGTTCTAGCTCTATATATATATTTACTCTGACACAGTAACATAGATTTTGATTCTGACACTTCTACAGCCACTCCACAGGTGTTAGCTTTCATTTGATAACAAGATCATTATGAAGGCCCTTGTGATTGTGGAGATATTCTATATTCACTGTGGGCATGTCATTTCGAGCAGAAAACCAGAAAAATTAGGTGGATAAGATCAGGGACATCCATCGAAGTATACAGTGTTTTTATGTATCCCTTATTTATACATTGAGATGAAAAGTCACATTTGGTATTAATTAATAACATTTTTTTTTTTTTTTTTACAAAGAAACCCTATAAGACGAAGTCATCGATCATGCTTTATTGTTATCAATTAGCCGACGACTGAAACAAATTTAGCTGCTATAAAAAGTACACTTAGAATGCAATTTCCTTCTTAAAGCTGGCTTGAATTCCATGCGATGTATGTAGGCCTAAGTCATATCAAACAATTACAATTCTACCAAGAAGTTGTAATATATTTCTAGAGACGTGATGACTGGTGAAATGCGCAAAGCGTCGCTGCTTACCAATCAAATGAACTCTTACATGATGTCATAGTCGCCATGACAGTTTTCCACTGAGGCAGATCCTCTTTGGTTTAGACAGCTCGCAGGTCCTGAATTCAGAGCTATAGGATATGCAATTCTCACCATCGTCACAGCGTCAAACTATCATCTCCTTTTCTCGCTATACATCCCCCACTACCTTGACGTTTTCGTTTTTCTGAATTACGCACAGAGAAAATCAATCCAAAGATGAAGTCGCATACCAGAACAGAGTCATCTGGCAGGTATGTCTCGGTCTTTATTCTTCTCTCTGCCGCCCTGAACACGGCATCTGCGGTCACTCACTATTCTATTCCCGAGGAAATGGAGGAGGGATCCGTGGTGGCCAATCTAGCCACTGACTTGGGTCTGGATGCGAAAACCATAGCTAAACGTAAAGTCCGACTGGATGTCATCGGCAATAAGAGGTATCTGGAGATGAATAAAAACACGGGGGAGCTAATCATTGCAGAGAAGATTGACAGAGAACAGTTATGTAACAGTAAGACTCCATCATGTTTCCTCAAAATGGATGTTACGATTGAAAACCCAATAAGATTGTTTAACATTGAAGTGGAAATAACGGACATCAATGACAACGCGCCCCAGTTTCGCAGAGACACAATGCACTTGGATGTATCTGAGTCGACACCTGCAGGAGAACGATTCTCGCTAACCAATGCTGTAGACCCTGATTTTGGTTCAAACTCGGTGAAGACGTATTACTTAAGCGACAGTGAGCATTTCAATGTAGAGATTCAGACTGGAAGAGACGGATCGAAATTTGCCGATTTGATTTTGAAAAAGGCTTTAGACCGAGAGGAGCAGGCTGTTCGTGGTCTAATACTCACGGCAGTAGACGGAGGAGTCCCCCCGCGCTCCGGTACAGCCAGCATCATTGTTCGCGTGCTCGATATGAATGACAACGCCCCTAAGTTTGACAAAGAAAGCTACACGATAGATATAATGGAAAACTCTCCAATAGGGAGTCTTGTAGTTAAATTGAATGCAACCGACTCAGATGAAGGTACTAATTCGGAGATAGTATATTCATATAGTCTTTATACATCAGAAAAAACGCAAGAAACATTCACCTTAAACTCGAATAACGGTGAAATCACAGTCAAAGAGATGATTAATTATGAGGATTTTAGGATTTATGAAATGGAGGTTATAGCTACGGATAAAGGGATAATTTCCTTATCAGGACAATGTAAATTAATTATTTTGGTTGCAGATATGAATGACAATCACCCAGAAATATCAATTAAATCATTCCAGAGTCCAATCAAGGAGAATGTAGCAATAAACACGGTGATAGCAGTGGTTAGTGTCAGTGACAAAGATTCAGGAGAAAATGGCAAAGTTGATATTCATATTCCTGATAAATTGCCTTTCACACTGAGGGAGTCCTCTGAAAACTATTATGAGCTTATAGTTTCAGAACCTTTGGACCGTGAGAAGGTCCCAGAATATGACATCACATTTACGGTAACAGACAGGGGTTCCCCTCCGCTATCTGACAATGAAACTATGACTTTAGAACTACTGGACGTTAACGACAACGTTCCACAGTTCCCCCAGACGTACTATACTATACCTGTTATGGAGAATAACGCGCCTGGGGCCTTGCTAAGTTCCCTCACTGCGTTTGATCCAGACCTCCATGAAAACCAGTATCTAGTTTATTTCATCATAGAGAAGGAGATAGTGAACACCTCCATGTCCATGTTGTTCTCCATCAATCCGGAGAATGGTAATCTTTACGCGCTAAAGACGTTTGACTATGAGATAGAGAAGGAGTTCCTCTTCCACATTGAGGCCAGAGACTCTGGTGTTCCTCCTCTCAGCAGTAACGTGACTGTTCACATCATTATTGTGGACCAGAACGACAACAGCCCGCTCATAGTCTCTCCGTGGCGCGAGCACGGCTCCGTGGTGGAGGAAAAGATCCCCAGATCCACCGATAAAGGATCCCTGGTCGCCAAGGTGATAGCCATAGACACAGACTCAGTACAGAACTCTCGGATTACATACCAGTTTCTACAGGTTACTGACGCCACGTTATTCAGTCTGGACCAATACAACGGAGAGATCAAAACTATGAGAATGTTCAGTTACAGAGATCTGCGTCACCAACGGCTGGTTGTCATCGCCAAGGACAACGGGGAGCCTTCTCTCTCTGCTACAGTCACCATCAAGCTGTCAACAGTGGAGACTGCTGTTAAAGCCTACTCTGACATGACTGAAGTGCCTCTAGAATATGACATCTTCTCAGACTTAAACCTGTATTTGGTGATCGGGCTGGGCTCGGTGTCGTTTCTGTTGTTGATCACCATATTGGTCACCATCGTGCTGAAGTGTCAGACACCGAAGCCCAGCAAAGCGGCTCCTGTCTGTAGGAACAGCGTGATCAGCGAGAGGAACTCTACCATCGCAGATTCCACCCTGGTCTCCAACGATGCCTACTGGTACAGTCTGTTTCTAGCGGAGACGAGGAAAGGAAAGCTGGTGGTCAGACAGCCTGCACCAAAGGGCTCCAGATACATCGTGTCCAGTATACCAAGGAGCACGGGACTGACAGAGACCAGCGACTCAGCGGCCTCTACTCTGCAGGTAAGGACACTCTTTCCATCTGATTGAAAAGAATCCTATCGATTTGAAACCGTGCTGGACTTTCGTTTTTTTTCACAGTGATTACTGAAAAATAACATGTATCAAACGCTATTTCTTCCAGGCCCTGAGCCTCAGATTATTAGGCCGATATCTACTATCACTGTAACGACAAAAGCTACTTTTACGTGTGACGATAAATCAACATTGACATCTATTTGCTATCCATTTTATAACCTTTATAAACGCTGTATTTAATGACACATTACTGTGTATGTATAGCCCTTCACACGCCGTTTTCATTATCCACAGTCATAAACGTTAAGTGCTCAACCAAATCTTTTTAAATCAAAGATAAGGCAAATGCGTATTTATAAAGATTGCTCACACTTTCTAAGCAAACTTTGGGATTCATAAAAAACTAACTCGATGGGAGAATGTGCGGTCATCCAAGTAGCACTTTGCGTACGTACATAAACTGGAGAAATGAGCAGCTGCGACTCCGATGGCAGAAGGATAAAACTCGAGAAAGGCTTTGAAATTGATAACATTGTGTAAAATAAATCGAAATATTACCTATCACATATTATTAAGAGTTCCCTGGAGTGCACACAAAAAAACCTCATTCTAAAATGTAATCTACTTTACCATAGAGTATTTGGAGGCCTCTTTATAACTTTCCTTCTTTTCCTTTTCCTGATGTTGATGGCTTCCCAACTGTCACAGGGGATGGAAATTGTATGATGGTTAAATGTGCACATGTTGAGATAAACTAAATAAACAAATATTTGACTGGAATATCATGTTTGGACTTTTATTCACAATCAGGGTGATGTTATATGGTATTAGGAACAGTACACTGTAAAAAACCCTGTATGGAACCCAGGTGGTAACATA
The DNA here is from genome assembly GCF_963989245.1 of Nansenia antarctica. Taxonomy (NCBI): domain Eukaryota; kingdom Metazoa; phylum Chordata; class Actinopteri; order Argentiniformes; family Microstomatidae; genus Nansenia; species Nansenia antarctica. The sequence goes on from NC_137688.1 coordinate 18,182,639, forward strand.
GTTACCATGGTATCAAGCAATGTGACCATCAGTAACCACTGCAGGGCATTGTTCGTGGTTCTGAGAGGAATCGATGATGATGATTGCGTATGAAAACGTAGGGTTAATTACAAGCAGCCCTGCAGTTTAATGCACATGGTAAACATGTAACATCCTGTTCACCATGTCGTCATAGACTCCTGCCATGCCATATCAAGTGAGCTACTTACTTCGAACCTATTAAGGCATTCATATTTTCCCTGCCTTTTATTGCTGTTGATATAATAGTCAGGTGTAGATGACTCCACCCTTTCCACCACATTACCAGTCTAAAACAGGTCACCGTCTACATGACCAGCTAATCCTTCTGACGCGAACCCTTTCCCACTGAAAGGCACCTGTGATTTATTCATGTTAATGTCCTTCTAGCACCTCCGTAAGCAGCTGCAGAATCCCTCCCTCATTGAGTGACAGGCTGAGTGATGTTGTTGCTGTGCAGCTTGTGCGTCCTGTGGCCTACATTTCAACACAGTGACTGAAGGCCTCCGTCACACAAAGCTGCACAGCATGACTTTTTGGAGTTACGTGAACACATGGAGATGACCTGGTAGGGTAGCATGTGATTTATATCTGGTACAGCCTGATCAGGGCATTTCACAGAGCTTTTATAGGCCGGAATATAAATTGATTTAAGACAATTGATGGTTATTTAAAGCTTAAGGTCTTGAGTGTCCATCTTCTCATCGTTGATATGCTTTTATTTCCAAAGGCACATCCTTCTTGAGATCCGTTTCATCAAATGTTTCCACCCACAGCAACAAAAATACACCAACCCTTCTTTCTCCCCCAGTGAGGCCAGCCTGGCAGGCTGCAGGCTGCAGGCCTCACTGGGCTGTAGAGCAGAGTGTGAATGCGGCCGCTCCTCCGTCTGTGCTGCAGGGGTTTGCTCTCCGTGCGTTACGTCACTCAGGAGGGAAAAGAGAGCAGGGGAAGGTCTGCAGTAAGAGAGAGAGAGCGGTCAGGGTGCTTGTGTTGAGCTGGTTTTGGCTGTCTCTCTCTCTTTCTTTCTCTCTCTCTCTCATTCTCACTCTTTCTGTCTCTGTCTCTCTCAATTTCAGCAATATCTGCATTCAATGATGATAGGCTTTGACCTCATGTCGTGTTATAACACTTTAATAATGTATCCAGGCCTGTGTTGAACTCATTTGTTTGTATGGATGGTTCCTTTAAAAAGGTAAGTATGTGCAGAATAAGTGAGGTGTGTGTGTGTGTGTGTGTGTGTGTGTGTGTGTGTGTGTGTGTGTGTGTGTGCGTCGCACGTTCTTGTGTGACTGTGGGTTTTTGTGTGGATTGCTTAATTCTGTGCTGTCAGTTTACTAACCAAATCTTTCTCTTTTCAGGCTATCATCCAGTTTTTCTGCCATGCAGTTTTTTTGCCTGTTCTACATTTGTTTGGCTGTAAAATGTTTTTTTGGTTGAGTTATATGACTTTTGGAGCATATGGCATAGGGTTAAAACCAAAGTCTCCTGATTCTGACAAAAAAAATTAAATAAACAAAAGATTAACTAGAGAAGTTTAGTAAAGCCATAGAAAACCATGCATATCATTTGTGTTTATGTTGACACTGACTTGACCATTGAAATGCCTGTTTCTTTTCTCTCCGTTCTAAAGTATCCTAAATGAGAGAAGTCCGCTCTGCAGCTGGAGGTACGCAGAAGTCTCACTCCCCCCACCCCGGACCCTGTTTTCAATACACAAATGACTGTTTCTGTTTTTGTGTTTTTCTTTTCTTTTGCGGTGGAGTTGTTCTTATGTCCTGTTTTTCCTCTTGGAGAAGGAGTTATGATTTTGATGACAAACGTCACGTTGTCAATACACACACACACACACACACACACACACACACACACACACACATACTGTCTACTATCACCTATTATCCTCTTTGGCCAATTTAACAAGTCCTTAGCCTACATATATAAGCCAATCTTACAGGCTCTCCCTCAAGGCCCCAGTCCCTCAGCTCTAACCACATAATCAATATACTTCATATTACTATTCTAATGCTGATGTGTCGGTGGTGGTGTCCTATTGCCCTAGACCTTCTTCCAGTCTTTCTGCCTTGCCACAACAATGCCTGGTGGATGCTTTCCTATCAAGAGAGTCATAATGGCATTGCTTGACCTTATGGGACATCAGAGAGAGTAGTAATCATAATGCTGCTGGTGATATTAATCTGTGGCCTGTTTGACAGAGGCCCTTAATGGTAATCCAGATTAAGGAGGGGGATTAAGATGTGCCCTTTTCCCCCCACTCATGTCCCTGTGCCCTGTACCTGGCCTTGGGGCCACAGAACAATATATACCCCCCAACACCCCCCCCCCCCCAGGCCTGGCACACCAGGCTGGACACACAGACACACACCTACTTCATAATCTACTTTGGTTTTGGATGGGACAAAAGATCTGTCCCCCTGCATCTCAGAGCCAATATGCTCTTACACTGTCCTCCTGTGCATGTGATATTAACCTGTGTTCATCTCCTTTAGTCCCATCACTAAAGCAGATTAGGCACATTATTGTATTTCAGATTGTGTGTTTGTGTGTTTGTGTGTTGGATTAGACTGTGCTGTTTGTGAGTGATTGATTGTTAGACAAGATCACGTGATGACTCCGGTGACTTCTTGTATGCTGCAGTGTGATTTGTGATCTTAATTCTCCGCGCAGGGGGACGCAAAATGAAACTAAGCACCCTGTTACTTAGCAACCACCCTCCCTCACGTAGTCCTGGAGCATGGTATTCATTGATAGCCTCACCCACCCCCCCCCCCCCCCCCCCCCAACACGACATGTTCACGGACCATCCCCTGCCCTCCTCTCTGTCCTTTTGCCTGAAGCACCTGTCTGAGTGACAGACCTCGGCTGCATGAGACATGTCAGGGTCTGGCCCAATCACAAGGCTATGAATGTCATGGATGTCCCTCCCACCTTTGTCTAATTCTCTCCTCTCGTTGGCAGGACTCCACCACGACCAGCAGTAGTTCCTCGTAAGGCCCCTCCCCCCCACCTGTCCACTGGAGGGACGTCCAGATGAACCCCCGGCAAGTGATGAAAGGAACACCCCCTTCTCCTCTCTCCCCAAACCCCCCCCCCCCCCCCACTGATCCTCAACACCTGCATCTCCTTGCCCATTCCATGGTGACTATATGGTGACTTCTTGACCCCGGCCACACCCCCTGATCTCTAAGCACACGCTAACCCAATCAGAGCAAACACATTTATCCCTTCAACACGCATGATTCTGCATGGCTATGGCCCATCACTCTGGGCTTTACATGTCTCTACCCACAGTTGAGAGAAAAGACACTCGAGAAACTAAACCGCACAAGAAATGCTACTTCTGGACACACAGAAGGAGTTCAAAACAACAGTCCACAACATGAACTTAAGGAGACGGGACATTGGAATGTGGAATTGCCTTCAAAGACTGTAACCCGTCTCTAAAAAGGAAATAAACTTGGATATGATGTGTTTTTTTTCCTCCTCTGTATTTCGTCTTGCTCTGTCAGAGCATGGGTGTGGAAATGTATAATCAAACAAACATGTCAGAACAAAAAACAACAGATAGTATTAGTGAGTATAGGACAAAAGGGAATTAGTGTTGTGTGATGTAGTGTAGTTTTCTGTAGTGTACAACAACCTTGTGCTTATATGTGTGAGAGACATGTTTAGAGTCATTTTCATGACATCAATCAATATCAATATCAGAAAGAGTGAGGCCTTCTTTATCAGTGTATAATGGTAGCTGCCTTTTTGTTCATTTGCATGGAGATGTCCATCTAAGTGCTTTGTTGGTAGTGTTAGATCCAGGACCTGAGTCATCCACAGTGTCTACGAAGGCCTCACTCTTCAATCATCCTGTCGTTGTTGTTGTTGTTGTTGTTGTTTTTCATCCAGAACAGAGATTCAAGATGGTAGAGAGATGCAGGAAGGGGAATAGACACACAAGGGTTTGAATAGAAGCCCTGAGAGCGCCACCTTATGACCCCACGGAGGCTGCTGGTCTTGAGAGGGGGTCGGAGGTCAAAGCCATTGGCCTATGTGCTCTGAGGAAACAAACTTGCATTGTGACATCACCTCCAAACCCACATGTCCGACCAGCGTCCTTGACAGGGTGGAACAGGATTCCTCAACCCAGATCTGTGAAGGCTGCTGATGTTCATTTATAAGGATTTAAAGTATGTAGTCAAGAGACTTCAGTTGCTTGTCCTTACTTAAGCGTAACTGGCACAAATGAAAACCTTGGGTCTTTTGGGTCTGGGTTGAGAAATGTGGCTGTACAGATAATACTCCCCACATACTTACTGTATGTGACAATGTATTTGGTTCTGTATGCCAAACTATTCCTGTCTCTCGGCATCAGGTTTTTAATTACCTAAGATGATGACATTTGAACTCAAATCCAAATACGTAGTCCACATATAGTTTGCATTAGCGTAAATGTAATATTCTATTTCAGAGCCTTTTAACGTTTGCTTTAAAATCAAGAAGAGAAGATATGGAGTTTTTTTTTATCAGTTCAATGAATCTGTTAAGAGTGTCCTTTATCAGTATATATTAACATGTTTGATGTTTTTGATGCCAATGCTTTAGTGTCCAAGTGAACAAACAAACAAAAATGTTGGAATTGTTCAATGAAATACACGAAATGTTTTAAAGTTCACATTACTTTTTTAAATCTTTTTTTTTTATCGGTCTATAGAATGTGACTGCGTAACAAAGAGAAACAATATGTATGTAATAGTATTAATAACGACTATTGCTGCTTTAAGTTGTGTTCAAGGCAAGCATAAAAGTGCTTTGTGTATAGTTATCTATTGACAGTGCAATTATGTATGTATTCATTTTGTCCTACTGTGTACTATTGTGATCTGTTACAGTATATCTAAGACCATTACATTTATTACAAAATATCTCTTGCTTTGTGAGTTACTCGATAAATGGTTCACTTAGCTTTCTGGCAGGCCCACGCTCCATAGAAGGCTCCGGCTGAGGTCACTACCACTGGTTAGGAGGTAATCTCTCCTTTCGTTGACGTGTTTTGCTAGGCTTCTTTTGAGGAAGTTAATCAGACAGTAGCAGACTGTGGTGTGGTGCCAATAGTTAGTAAGATCTTATGAAGCGAAAGTTGTCTGCAAGTTTAGTTGCAGTTCAGACTGCATGTTATTAGCAACACTCTACTCTTCATTGAGTTGGCTGTATTATTAAGTACAACGAATGTGAGGAACGATGGGACGTCGTCTACAAAGGTAAGCATGTGCATCGTTGCGATGCCGCTCGACTCATCACAAATGAAATTGTATTAATGTTTTACTACATAAATCGCTCGCTAGCTACATGTTACTTGAGGTAAAGTTGTATGATGGTAACCAGTTTGACATATACTTGTAGCACCGCCTAGAAACTGTAACAATGGGCCCTGTAAAAGACAACATCTGTACTTAAAAGGGTAAGATGTCTTCTTGATAGAATGCTCTAGACAGCACTGCTGTACTTATGATAGGTACTGACTGAGGTCTAGCTTTATGTAGGCCAGTCACACACTCTGCGCTTATGAAACACCTGATTATTAATGTCATAAATGAACAGCCTATGAGGAACTATCAGAACTGCCACTGCTATTTTTATCTTGACCTTTTCTCTCAGACAAGACAGGCCTGTTTCCTATAAGTCATCCGTAGTAGTCAGAGATGCCATTGAAACCCCCCACCTCACCGCCCTATTGAAGAGAAGATGTGTGTGTGACCCTGATTCTGCTGAGCTAATAACTCTGAAGAGCCTGTTAGCATCGCTTGCTAGCAAATCTGCTCCATCTAGCCATGGGCTTCTAGTCTCAGTTTCAGTGTTAATTAAAGGTTCACATCTGGTGTAGTAAAGCTAATTGCACCATTTGTGTTCAAGCTGTTAGCATCTGTGTGTGTTGTAGTTGCTGTTCTACTGTACATATGGTGAAAACAAACAAACTAACCAAAAGGTTGCCTACCTGTAACCTGTGCCACTGTTCTACACAATGGATATTAGAGGTATACTGTATATTTACTGGCATACATTTGTGATCTTGTGATTGCATTATTCTGCCACAATCGTGACCTGCAGCTTCAAATGGTATGTTAAGATGAACGATCCTGGGTTGAGGTACAGATCATGATGGAAGTGATTATTCAAAACAGCTTGTTTTGACCGAGGGTAGTGCAAGCTCTGTAGTAGACTGAACCCCTTTACAATAGCTTGTGTTCTCTCTGTACTGTTATACAATGACACAATATGAGAATTACTATTTTCATTGTGATTCTTTTACTGTATGCACCTCTTTGATGTAAATAGAACTCATTGCTCTGTGTTAGTATGTAAAGGTCAACGGTCATACTCTGTGAAAGACAGAAGCATTAGTTGAACCCCTGACCCCAGTGGCGGGGTTTTATAGAGAGACTGAGCGACTGCATTGTTTGTTGATCTGGTTCATGTTCCCCTGTTGCCTTTGGCTTGCCAGGCTTTCTACTTTTGTTATAAGTGCATTTGTGCATGCATGCATGTGTATGATTGTGCCTGTCCGTATGAGTGTGTGTGTATGTATACTACCATGCTTGTTTTAAAGTGTGTGTGTGTGTGTGTGTGTGTGTGTGTGTGTGTGTGTGTGTGTGTGTGTGTGTGTGTACATCTCCATAGAGAGATGAGGTAATGCAGCAGAGAGACATTTAGGATCAGAGCATGAGTCTCTTATTTTACTATTTATTTTCTTCTTCTTTTTACTGAATTGTGTTGTGACCACATCTCCTGATAATCACTATCAATGTGAATGTCTCATTAGCGTAAATGTAATATTCTATTTCAGAGCCTTTTAACGTTTGCTTTAAAATCAAGAAGAGAAGATATGGTGTTTTTTTATCAGTTCAATGAATCTGTTAAGAGTGTCCTTTATCAGTATATATTAACATGTTTGATGTTTTTGATGCCAATGCTTTAGTATCCAAGTGAACAAACAAACAAAAATGTTGGAATTGTTCAATGAAATACACGAAATGTTTTAAAGTTCACATTACTTTTTTAAATATTTTTTTTTTATCGGTCTATAGAATGTGACTGCGTAACAAAGAGAAACAATATGTATGTAATAGTATTAATAACGACTATTGCTGCTTTAAGTTGTGTTCAAGGCAAGCATAAAAGTGCTTTGTGTATAGTTATCTATTGACAGTGCAATTATGTATGTATTAATTTTGTCCTACTGTGTACTATTGTGATCTGTTACAGTATATCTAAGACCATTACATTTATTACAAAATATCTCTTGCTTTGTGAGTTACTCGATAAATGGTTCACTTAGCTTTCTGGCAGGCCCACGCTCCATAGAAGGCTCCGGCTGAGGTCACTACCACTGGTTAGGAGGTCATCTCTCCTTTCGTTTACGTGTTTTGCTAGGCTTCTTTTGAGGAAGTTAATCAGACAGTAGCAGACTGTGGTGTGGTGCCAATAGTTAGTAAGATCTTATGAAGCGAAAGTTGTCTGCAAGTTTAGTTGCAGTTCAGACTGCATGTTATTAGCAACACTCTACTCTTCATTGAGTTGGCTGTATTATTAAGTACAACGAATGTGAGGAACGATGGGACGTCGTCTACAAAGGTAAGCATGTGCATCGTTGCGATGCCACTCGACTCATCACAAATGAAATTGTATTAATTTTTTACTACATAATTCGCTCGCTAGCTACATGTTACTTGAGGTAAAGTTGTATGATGGTAACCAGTTTGACATATACTTGTAGCACCGCCTAGAAACTGTAACAATGGGCCCTGTAAAAGACAACATCTGTACTTAAAAGGGTAAGATGTCTTCTTGATAGAATGCTCTAGACAGCACTGCTGTACTTATGATAGGTACTGACTGAGGTCTAGCTTTATGTAGGCCAGTCACACACTCTGCGCTTATGAAACACCTGATTATTAATGTCATAAATGAACAGCCTATGAGGAACTATCAGAACTGCCACTGCTATTTTTATCTTGACCTTTTCTCTCAGACAAGACAGGCCTGTTTCCTATAAGTCATCCGTAGTAGTCAGAGATGCCATTGAAACCCCCCACCTCACCGCCCTATTGAAGAGAAGATGTGTGTGTGACCCTGATTCTGCTGAGCTAATAACTCTGAAGAGCCTGTTAGCATCGCTTGCTAGCAAATCTGCTCCATCTAGCCATGGGCTTCTAGTCCTAGTTTCAGTGTTAATTAAAGGTTCACATCTGGTGTAGTAAAGCTAATTGCACCATTTGTGTTCAAGCTGTTAGCATCTGTGTGTGTTGTAGTTGCTGTTCTACTGTACATATGGTGAAAACAAACAAACTAACCAAAAGGTTGCCTACCTGTAACCTGTGTCACTGTTCTACACAATGGATATTAGAGGTATACTGTATATTTACTGGCATACATTTGTGATCTTGTGATTGCATTATTCTGCCACAATCGTGACCTGCAGCTTCAAATGGTATGTTAAGATGAACGATCCTGGGTTGAGGTACAGATCATGATGGAAGTGATTATTCAAAACAGCTTGTTTTGACGGAGGGTAGTGCAAGCTCTGTAGTAGACTGAACCCCTTTACAATAGCTTGTGTTCTCTCTGTACTGTTATACAATGACACAATATGAGAATTACTATTTTCATTGTGATTATTTTACTGTAGGCACCTCTTTGATGTAAATAGAACTCATTGCTCTGTGTTAGTATGTAAAGGTCAACGGTCATACTCTGTGAAAGACAGAAGCATTAGTTGAACCCCTGACCCCAGTGGCTGGGTTTTATAGAGAGACTGAGCGACTGTATTGTTTGTTGATCTGGTTTATGAATGAATGAATGAATGGTCTTTATTGTCATTGATATAGTACAGGTACCATACAACGAAATTTGGGAGGGGGGGCTCCCCTGGTGCTAGGAAAAAAATACTAAAAACAAGAAGGCCTTTGGCCTTTGGCTTGCCAGGCTTTCTACTTTTGTTATAAGTGCATTTGTGCATGCATGCATGTGTATGATTGTGCCTGTCCGTATGAGTGTGTGTGTATGTATACTACCATGCTTGTTTTAAAGTGTGTGTGTGTGTGTGTGTGTGTGTGTGTGTGTGCGTGTGTGTGTGTGTGTGTGTGTGTGCGTGCGTGTGCGTGTGCGTGTGGGTGTGGGTGTGCGTGTGCGTATGTGTGCGTGTGTGTGTGTACATCTCCATAGAGAGATGAGGTAATGCAGCAGAGAGACATTTAGGATCAGAGCATGAGTCTCTTATTTTACTATTTATTTTCTTCTTCTTTTTACTGAATTGTGTTGTGACCACATCTCCTGATAATCACTACTTCTCAGTGTTTTGATGTGTTGCTTGTAAATACAAAATGTGAATAAAAGCTTTAAAATTAAATGGTTTTTACGAGCTGATATTTACCATGGTCTGATGGGAATGGCTGGAGACGATCAGCACTTAGCAGTGTTCCGTTCCCAGAAGTTTTCCGGAACAAAGTGTCTCCCTCCTCCTGACCCAGATAGGAGACTCCCACTGTACTGCTCTGCTGCTGGGAGCCGCTGACAGGCAGACACACGGACAACACACGGCGGCCAGCACTCAGAGCTCCCAGGCTGGCTGCAGCAGGGTGGTATCAGTGGTGATCTTCATAGGCCTGCCCTGCATGGTTCTCCTCTAACCGCACCACATCTGGGCCCTGTTATTCAAAACGTTTAATCTGGATCAGAATGATCCCGATTCTTTTCTCTGATCCAGGATCAGATCGAGCTGGCTGATTTTGAGTCGTATATATGGGAAATCAGCCAGCTCGATCTGATCCTGGATTAAACATTTTGAACAACTGGGCCCTCATGATGATCCTCCCCCGCCCATGACTCCTGTCCTCTGTGACATCCCCAATCCCAGCCTTCGCTCATCCCACAGCTGACTCATGGTCCCCCCCGTCCCCCCCCGGCACCCTGAGAAGGACAGGATGGGTCAGGAGAGGGGTCCGGTGACAGAGGTTAAGGGAGATGAGGAAGGGAAGGGTAGAGTTTCACTGAAGAACGGCTTGCTTTTGGGTGTTTAATGATGTGTGTGTGTGTGTGTGTGTGTGTGTGTGCGTGTGTGTGTGTGTGTGTGTGTGTTGTTATCTGGTGTGAAGTCAAGGTAGGTTTAAGCGTTGTTTTATAATTACCCAGACACATGTTTTTTTTTTCTTCCAGCCAAACAATGATGAGGGAAGATTCATCCTGTATCTAGGCGACAGCGGCTATGGTGTCTCAATGTGACAAATCTAAGGCAGGGAGAAGGGAGGGGGGAAGTGGGGGAGGAGGGGAGGGGAGCGGAGGAAAGGGGGTGAAAAGGGAGGTAAGTCTGTGTATAAACGTTTAACAATTAAGAGACGAATTAGTTGAAAATTAGCTAAAAAACATAGATTTCATTGTCTCCAGCAGCCATGGCCCGCTCCCCCCTCCCCCTCCTGCCCTGTTCTCTCGCTGCGCGCGCCTCGTTTCAGCACCACGGACAGCGACCTGCCTCGCAGAGCTCCGTTGCCACGGCAACGCGCTGCCTGCTCGCAGGGGCACGTGGTGCGCTTTGAAGCAGCCTGTAATTTGATATTCTGACAAGCCCCTCAGCTCGTGTTACAGCATCCGGTGATCGCACAGACAGCAACTGCAGTGATTTAAATGCAATTTTAGCAATATAAGGAACACTGAATTATCTTACTGTCTATACAATACCCATGTCATGGTACTGCTAAGAAATAACGCGTTGTGTTCGCGTGTGTTTCAGAGGGGGAGAGAAAAGGGGGAGAGAGGGGAGGGGAATGATGGAGGAAGAACGAGGGGAGGGGGAGGATACTGTGTGTGTGTGTCTGTGTGTGTGTGTGTGTGTGTGTGTGTGTGTGTGTGTCTCTGCGTGCGTGTGTGTCTGCGTGCGTGTGTGTCTGCGTGCATGTGTGCGTGTGTGTCTGCGTGCGTGTGTGCGTGTGTATGTCATAGAGCGATATGACGATGTTTATGTGTGATTATCATCATTCTATCAGTGAGTTGATTTTTATTCATGGTATTGTCAACTGTTTTACAGTTCGGCCATGCTGCCTCACAGTCATGTGATCGAGGCAATGGCAGCCGAGTTTACTGAACAGTCCTACCTATCTCGGCCAGAGGCTGTCAGTGTTTACCGTTGCAATAGGCAATGGAATACCAGGGGATGTCCTAAAGATGAATGACGAGGGCACACCGGGAGAATTTGAAAGGCATACAATTATCACCTACATATTAAGATGAACTGAATTACTCATAATATCTAACATGTATGGTTTGATGGCAATGGTGAAATGGGCACTTGAGGGTGGCAGAGAGTGTGGATATATTTAAAATAAATCTTAAAACACCCCTTTTTAGCCTGGCTTTTATCTAGTGTTTATCTCAACTTGCAATTGTACTCCTTGTAGCACCCTATAATGTAATAATTTCCTGATAATGTAATAACGCCTGATAATGTAATAAAATGTCCACTTAACTCCATCGAAAATGTAATAAAACCCAATAATGTAATAATTTACCAATAATGTAATAAAATAACCTGACTGTAATAACAGTTTTACTGATAATGTAATACCTTATTACATTATTGGGAATTTATTACACTTTCAGGTGGGTCATTTTTTTTTTTTTACTGATAATGTAATACATTATGTGGATAATGATAACTCCCCTAGATTTCCAGAAGAATCATTCCATTTAACAATAGTGGAGTCCGCAACAACCGGGGCTCGATTTCAAGTGGAGGGGGCACATGATCCAGACGTTGGCTTAAATGCTTTGCAATCATATAAGATAGGCCCTAACCAATATTTTCGTGTGGAAACAGAGGAATTTGGTGATGATGGCAAAATTCCCTTTCTCGTGTTACAAAGGCCTTTGGATAGGGAGCTTATTGCTCAACACAATTTACAGTTATCTGCGTTAGAATATCTGCTACTGGGGAAAGCCACAAAGATCTGGAGCTCTAAATATTTCAGTTACTGTGTCTGACGTAAACGATAACGCGCCGGTGTGTGACAAGCAGAAATACACCGTTACCATAAAGGAAAATGCACCAAAGGGAAAATTTTTGTTGCAAATTGTTGCTTCTGATTCGGACGAAGGAGTGAATGGCGAGGTCGAGTATTCTTTACGGAGTAAATTCAGAGGTTTGGCAGCTGAGCCCTTTGAGTTGGACAGTAAAACGGGGGAACTAAAGGTGAAGGGGGGCCTTGACTTCGAGGAAAAGCAGGTTTACGAGATGAAAGTCCTGGCGGCGGACAAGGGAGCGGTGTCGCTCTCCACACACTGCAACGTGCTGGTCAGAGTGGAGGATGTGAACGACAACAGGCCCGAGATTGACGTCACCTCGCTGTCCAGCCAGATACCCGAGGATGCGCCTCCCGGTACCGTGGTGGCGCTGATGGGGGTGACCGACTTGGACTCCGGTGTGAACGGACAGGTTGTCTGTTCTTTATCGAAGGAGATACCGTTTGATCTGAAGCCCTCCCCCGATGGGCAGTTCTATTCGTTAGTCACCAAAGACTACCTTGATAAGTCCAAATCTCTATATGATATTACAGTCATGGCAAACGACTTAGGGTCCCCAGCTTTGTCTTCAACTAAAGTGATTCAAGTGCAGGTACAAGACGTTAACGATAACAGTCCTCTCTTCACTCAGAGTCCATATACGTTCTATGTAGTTGAAAACAACAAACCTGGTGTGGCAATCTTCTCTGTTAGCGCATCTGATTTGGATGAAGGCGAACATGGACAGGTTTCTTATTCACTGGACCGTATGAAGAAAGGGCAAAGCGTAACATCCTTCCTAAATATAAATGAAGGCAATGGTACCATATATGCCCACAAGACCTTTGACTTTGAGGCGCTCAAAATGTTCCAGTTTCACGTAATTGCAAGAGACTCTGGAACTCCGTCTCTAAGCAGCAACATCACAGTGAACGTGTTCATTCTGGATCAGAACGACAACGCTCCAGTGATCTTGTATCCAGTCAGCGCTAACGGTTCCGCTGAAGGTGTGGAGGAGATTCCTCGCAATGTGAACGCAGGACATTTGGTGACTAAAGTGAGAGCCTATGACGCTGATATAGGATATAACGGCTGGTTATTATTTTCACTCCAGGAAGTTACAGACCACAGTCTCTTTAGTTTGGACCGCTATACAGGACAGATCAGGACACTTCGGTCATTCACAGAGACAGACGAGGCTGAGCATAAACTGGTCATACTGGTAAAAGACAATGGGAACGTTTCACTCTCAGCAACAGCTACTGTGATTATCAACGCTGTGGAGCCCAAAGAGGCTTTTGCAGCTTCTGATGTCAAAAGCTCAGTAAATGTCGAGGAGGCCAACAACGTTACATTTTATTTGATGATTACTTTGGGGTCAGTTTCAGCGCTTTTTCTCGTTAGTATCATCGTGTTGATTGTAATGCAGTGCTCCAAAGCCACAGACTATTCCTCCAAGTATTTACAAGATCCGAATTACGACGGGACACTGTGCCACAGCATCCAGTACAGATCCGGAGACAAACGGTACATGTTAGTTGGACCCAGAATGAGTATAGGTTCTACTATAGTCCCGGGCAGCAATGGGAATACTCTAGTGGTCCCCGGAGACAGGAGGAGAGCTTCTGGAGAGGTAAGAGCTGTTTAGGGGTATTTTTTAAAAACGTTTAAATTACGCTACTTATTGTTATTTTTAGATTTTTTTTTTAAAGAAATGTTATGATTCCAATCACATCAAACCAGTTCTCTGCGTAATTTGCCTCATTGTTTTGTGCAATGTTTTCTCCGTTTGTTGTGAAGGAGAGTGTTGAAAGTCGTTAACATGGTTACTGTTCACTCTCGTGGTTCTGAAACAAACGCTCGAATTTGAATGTTCGGTAACCTACTGCTTCAGGTGTATTACATTTTCTGTTAACTCCTTCGTTTTAGCAAGTCTCTAATTTCTTATGCTCTCGGCCCACTATAATTATTGGTGTTTGTGTATTTATTATTAATTATTATTAATTAATTAAATTAAATTATTATTTATTGATACATAACGCCTAAATGAGGAGTAGGCTATGGGCTATTTGATCAAATAATTGTGGAGATCAGATTCCTGGACCACATGGTGTCAGTGTTATACTAGGTAACAGTGTTGTGCTTTGTACATCAACCCTGCCCCTTAAAGATGCATTTCGTTCCACAAAAATCCTGTCGACATCGGAGACGGCCGTGATATGTTGAACGGAATAGTCTAATCCTTTCACAAGATTTTACTATACATGAATTTCACTATCGGGTATAACACATGGAACTATTTATTCCAGGAAACACTTTGCTCTGATTTTTAGCTCGTGTTTTATTGTATTTCATACGATGGGAGACGGAGGACAAAGGCGCAGATGGGAGTACTGGTGGGTTGCTCTGCGTTTCTCTCTGCTGCTGTGCTTCGGGGAGCAGGTTTCTGCACAGATCAGATACTCTATTCCAGAGGAGGTTAAGGAGGGATTCGTTGTTGGAAATATTGCAAAGGATTTGGGTCTTGACGTCAGTACTTTGGTGGAGAGACGGTTTCGTATCGTTTCTGGATCTAAGGACGCTCTGTTCCAGGTAAATCAGAACAATGGGGTCTTGTATGTTCATAATAATATTGATAGAGAAGAGCTCTGTGAAGGCGATGGAGCTTGCATTATTCACCTGAAGACTGTTGTCGAGAACCCTTTGGAAATACATTATGTAGAATTGGAAATCCGAGATGTAAATGACCATTCGCCTGTATTCTCAGAACATGAGCAGCATTTTGAGATAGCGGAGCACATTCCTCCGGGGACGCGCTTCCAAATCCCGGCAGCTCGTGATCCCGATTTAGGAGTAAACTCTGTTCGTTTTTACAAATTAAGCCAAAGTGATCATTTTGATATCGAGGTAAAAGACAGCGATGAAGACAAAATACCTTTTTTAATATTACAGAAATCTCTGGATAGGGAGCACAAAAGCAACCACACACTGGTGTTAACAGCAATTGATGGAGGGAATCCACCAAGATCAGGTTCTCTAAATATAACAATAACTGTTCTTGACATTAATGACAACAAGCCCGTGTTTACTCGTGACACATATTCAGTAACCTTACAAGAAAACTCACCAGTAGGTACCATTGTGTTACAAGTAAATGCTACTGATTTAGATGAAGGGTCTAACGGTGTTGTTGAATATTCTCTTGGCAGAAACCTTAAGCGCAAAGTGTATGACGTCTTTGAATTGGATAGCATTACAGGTGAAATTCGTGTGAAGGCAGAAGTCGACTTTGAAGACACCGAAGTGTACAAGCTAAATGTGCAGGCTTCAGACAAAGGTCAGCCTCCATGGGCCGTAGAATGCAGAGTCATAATAAAGATACTTGATATAAATGACAACAAACCTGACATTGAGGTAACTTCGCTTTCTAGCATGGTTTCTGAGGATGCAAAACCTGGAACTGTTATTTCATTAATTAGCGTAAACGATATTGATTCCGGGAACAATGGAAAAGTTATATGTAGCCTATCCGAGAGTGAACCCTTCGAGTTAAAACCTTCGTTTAAGGAAAAGATGTACTCTTTAGTGACGAATCAACGATTAAATAGAGAGCACGTGTCCAGCTATGATATCACAATAACAGCCACTGACTGTGGTCAGCCTCCTTTGTCCACATTCAAAACTCTGAGCGTCCAGATATCAGATGTGAACGATAACAGCCCAGAATTCTCCCAGAACCCCCTCGAGCTGTACTTAGTGGAAAATAACACTCCTGGTGGGTCCATATTCTCTGTTAGCGCCTCTGATAAAGACTTGAATGAAAATGCTGTCATCTCATATCAAATTGTTAGAGGTGAGGGGAAACACAATGATATGGCATCCTTCCTCAATATTAATTCTGATATTGGTTATATTTCTGCGCTAAAAAGCTTTGACTTTGAAACCCTCAAAACATTTAAATTCCAAGTAGTTGCTACAGACTCTGGAACTCCGTCTCTAAGCAGCAACGTCACAGTGAACGTGTTCATTCTGGATCAGAACGACAACGCTCCAGTGATCTTGTATCCAGTCAGCGCTAACGGTTCTGCTGAAGGTGTGGAGGAGATTCCCCGCAACGTGAACGCAGGACATTTGGTGACTAAAGTGAGAGCCTATGACGCTGATATAGGATATAACGGCTGGTTATTATTTTCACTCCAGGAAGTTACAGACCACAGTCTCTTTAGTTTGGACCGCTATACAGGACAGATCAGGACACTTCGGTCATTCACAGAGACAGACAAGGCTGAGCATAAACTGGTCATACTGGTAAAAGACAATGGCAACGTTTCACTCTCAGCAACAGCTACTGTGATGATCAACGCCGTGGAGCCCAAAGAGGCTTTTGCAGCTTCTGATGTCAAAAGCTCAGTAAATGTCGAGGAGGAGAACAACGTTACATTTTATTTGATGATTACTTTGGGGTCAGTTTCAGCGCTTTTTCTCGTCAGTATCATCGTGTTGATTGTCATGCAGTGCTCCAAAGCCACAGACTATTCCACCAAGTATTTACAAGATCCGAATTACGACGGGACACTGTGCCACAGCATCCAGTACAGATCCGGAGACAAACGGTACATGTTAGTTGGACCCAGAATGAGTATAGGTTCTACTATAGTCCCGGGCAGCAATGGGAATACTCTCGTGGTCCCAGGAGACAGGAGGAGAGCTTCTGGAGAGGTAAGAGCTGTTTAGATGTATTTTTAAAACGTTTAAAGTATAGGCTGTTATTTTTAGATTATTTTTTCAAGAAATGTTATGATTCCAATCACATCAAACCAGTTCTCTGCGTAATTTGCCTCATTGTTTTGTGCAATGTTTTCTCCGTTTGTTGTGAAGGAGAGTGTTGAAAGTCGTTAACATGGTTACTGTTCACTCTCGTGGTTCTGAAACAAACGCTCGAATTTGCGTGTTCGGTAACCTACTGCTTCAGGTGTATTAAATTGGGCGATCAGTTTTCTGTTAACTCCTTCGTTTTAGCAAGTCTCTAATTTCTTATGCTCTCGGCCCACTATAATGATTGGTGTTTGTGTATTTATTGATACATAACGCCTAAATGAGGAGTAGGCTATGGGCTATTAGATCAAATAATTGTGGAGATCAGATTCCTGGACCACATGGTGTCAGTGTTATACTAGGTAACAGTGTTGTGCTTTGTACATCAACCCTGCCCCTTAAAGATGCATTTCGTTCCACAAAAACCCTGTCGACATCGGAGACGGCCGTGGTATGTTGAACGGAATAGTCTAATTCATTCACAAGATTTCACTATACATGAATTGCACTATCGGGTATAACACATGGAACTATTTATTCCAGGAAACACTTTGCTCTGATTTTTAGCTCGTGTTTTATTGTATTTCATACGATGGGAGACGGAGGACAAAGGCGCAGATGGGAGTACTGGTGGGTTGCTCTGCGTTTCTCTCTGCTGCTGTGCTTCGGGGAGCAGGTTTCTGCACAGATCAGATACTCTATTCCAGAGGAGGTGAAAGAGGGATTCGTTGTTGGAAATATTGCTAAGGATTTGGGACTTGACGTCAGTACTTTGGTGGAGAGGCGATTTCGTATCGTTTCTGGATCTAAGGACGCTCTGTTCCAGGTAAACCAGAAAAATGGCGTCTTGTCCGTTCATAACAACATTGATAGAGAGGAGCTGTGTGATGGAAATGGAGCCTGTTTGATAAACCTGAAAATTGCGGTGGAAAACCCTCTAGAAATACATTACGCAGGAGTAGAAATTATGGATGTCAATGATCACACGCCCAGTTTTCCTGAGCAAGATATACAATTAGAAATACCAGAGAATACTCTCACCGGAGCGCGCTTCGAGCTCCAGACCGCGCGTGATCCAGACATTGGAACTAACTCCGTACGATTTTATAAATTAAGCCAGAATGACCACTTTGAGATAGAGTTAAGGGATAGTGGGGAGGGAGATAAAGTTCTCTTTTTAGTTTTAAGGAAGCCGTTGGACAGAGAGCAAAACTCTAAGCATGCATTGCTTTTGACTGCAATAGATGGTGGGAATCCGCCAAAGTTTGGTGCTCTTAATGTAACTGTTACGGTGCTTGATACGAATGATAATAGACCAATATTCAGTCAAGAAACATATTCAGTCAGTTTAGTAGAAAATTCTCCCGTTGGAACCATTGTTCTCAGAGTAAACTCATCTGATGCAGATGACGGCTTGAACGGAGAGATAGAATATTCATTTGGAAGAGCTGTGAAGAGTAATGTCCGTGACATTTTTCAGATGGATAGCATAACTGGTGAGATTAGAGTGAAAGGACACGTTGATTTCGAGGAGAACGAGGTCTACAGGTTAAATATTCAAGCTTCAGATAAGGGACAACCCCCAATGACTGTCGATTGTCGCGTTACCATCAAGATAATAGACATTAATGACAACACACCAGAAGTAGAAGTGACATCACTTTCTAACATGGTGTCGGAGGATTCAAAAACAGGAACCGTTATTTCTCTCATTAGTGTGACAGATAGGGACTCTGGTCTCAATGGGAAAGTATTGTCTAGTATTCTAGACAATGTACCATTTGAATTAAAACCTTCATTTCAAGAAAATGTGTATTCTATAGTCACAAAGGGACGCTTAGATCGAGAGCTTGTATCACATTATGACATCACAATAACAGCGACTGACTGTGGTCAGCCTCCTCTGTCCACATTCAAAACTCTGAGCGTCCAGATATCAGATGTGAACGATAACAGACCGGAATTCTCCCAGAACCCCCTCGAGCTGTACTTAGTGGAAAATAACGCTCCCGGTGCGTCCATATTCTCTGTTAGCGCCTCTGATAACGACTTGAATGAAAATGCTGTGATCTCATATCACATTGTTAGAGGTGAGGGGAAACACAATGATATGGCATCTTTCCTCAATATTAATTCTGATAATGGACACATTTCCGCGCTAAAAAGCTTTGATTTTGAAACCCTCAAAACATTTAAATTCCAAGTTGTTGCTACAGATTCTGGAACTCCGTCTCTAAGCAGCAACGTCACAGTGAACGTGTTCATTCTGGATCAGAACGACAACGCTCCAGTGATCTTGTATCCAGTCAGCGCTAACGGTTCTGCTGAAGGTGTGGAGGAGATTCCCCGCAACGTGAACGCAGGACATTTGGTGACTAAAGTGAGAGCCTATGACGCTGATATAGGATATAACGGCTGGTTATTATTTTCACTCCAGGAAGTTACAGACCACAGTCTCTTTAGTTTGGACCGCTATACAGGACAGATCAGGACACTTCGGTCATTCACAGAGACAGACAAGGCTGAGCATAAACTGGTCATACTGGTAAAAGACAATGGCAACGTTTCACTCTCAGCAACAGCTACTGTGATGATCAACGCCGTGGAGCCCAAAGAGGCTTTTGCAGCTTCTGATGTCAAAAGCTCAGTAAATGTCGAGGAGGAGAACAACGTTACATTTTATTTGATGATTACTTTGGGGTCAGTTTCAGCGCTTTTTCTCGTCAGTATCATCGTGTTGATTGTCATGCAGTGCTCCAAAGCCACAGACTATTCCACCAAGTATTTACAAGATCCGAATTACGACGGGACACTGTGCCACAGCATCCAGTACAGATCCGGAGACAAACGGTACATGTTAGTTGGACCCAGAATGAGTATAGGTTCTACTATAGTCCCGGGCAGCAATGGGAATACTCTCGTGGTCCCAGGAGACAGGAGGAGAGCTTCTGGAGAGGTAAGAGCTGTTTAGATGTATTTTTAAAACGTTTAAAGTATAGGCTGTTATTTTTAGATTATTTTTTCAAGAAATGTTATGATTCCAATCACATCAAACCAGTTCTCTGCGTAATTTGCCTCATTGTTTTGTGCAATGTTTTCTCCGTTTGTTGTGAAGGAGAGTGTTGAAAGTCGTTAACATGGTTACTGTTCACTCTCGTGGTTCTGAAACAAACGCTCGAATTTGCGTGTTCGGTAACCTACTGCTTCAGGTGTATTAAATTGGGCGATCAGTTTTCTGTTAACTCCTTCGTTTTAGCAAGTCTCTAATTTCTTATGCTCTCGGCCCACTATAATGATTGGTGTTTGTGTATTTATTGATACATAACGCCTAAATGAGGAGTAGGCTATGGGCTATTAGATCAAATAATTGTGGAGATCAGATTCCTGGACCACATGGTGTCAGTGTTATACTAGGTAACAGTGTTGTGCTTTGTACATCAACCCTGCCCCTTAAAGATGCATTTCGTTCCACAAAAACCCTGTCGACATCGGAGACGGCCGTGGTATGTTGAACGGAATAGTCTAATTCATTCACAAGATTTCACTATACATGAATTGCACTATCGGGTATAACACATGGAACTATTTATTCCAGGAAACACTTTGCTCTGATTTTTAGCTCGTGTTTTATTGTATTTCATACGATGGGAGACGGAGGACAAAGGCGCAGATGGGAGTACTGGTGGGTTGCTCTGCGTTTCTCTCTGCTGCTGTGCTTCGGGGAGCAGGTTTCTGCACAGATCAGATACTCTATTCCAGAGGAGGTGAAAGAGGGATTCGTTGTTGGAAATATTGCTAAGGATTTGGGACTTGACGTCAGTACTTTGGTGGAGAGGCGATTTCGTATCGTTTCTGGATCTAAGGACGCTCTGTTCCAGGTAAACCAGAAAAATGGCGTCTTGTCCGTTCATAACAACATTGATAGAGAGGAGCTGTGTGATGGAAATGGAGCCTGTTTGATAAACCTGAAAATTGCGGTGGAAAACCCTCTAGAAATACATTACGCAGGAGTAGAAATTATGGATGTCAATGATCACACGCCCAGTTTTCCTGAGCAAGATATACAATTAGAAATACCAGAGAATACTCTCACCGGAGCGCGCTTCGAGCTCCAGACCGCGCGTGATCCAGACATTGGAACTAACTCCGTACGATTTTATAAATTAAGCCAGAATGACCACTTTGAGATAGAGTTAAGGGATAGTGGGGAGGGAGATAAAGTTCTCTTTTTAGTTTTAAGGAAGCCGTTGGACAGAGAGCAAAACTCTAAGCATGCATTGCTTTTGACTGCAATAGATGGTGGGAATCCGCCAAAGTTTGGTGCTCTTAATGTAACTGTTACGGTGCTTGATACGAATGATAATAGACCAATATTCAGTCAAGAAACATATTCAGTCAGTTTAGTAGAAAATTCTCCCGTTGGAACCATTGTTCTCAGAGTAAACTCATCTGATGCAGATGACGGCTTGAACGGAGAGATAGAATATTCATTTGGAAGAGCTGTGAAGAGTAATGTCCGTGACATTTTTCAGATGGATAGCATAACTGGTGAGATTAGAGTGAAAGGACACGTTGATTTCGAGGAGAACGAGGTCTACAGGTTAAATATTCAAGCTTCAGATAAGGGACAACCCCCAATGACTGTCGATTGTCGCGTTACCATCAAGATAATAGACATTAATGACAACACACCAGAAGTAGAAGTGACATCACTTTCTAACATGGTGTCGGAGGATTCAAAAACAGGAACCGTTATTTCTCTCATTAGTGTGACAGATAGGGACTCTGGTCTCAATGGGAAAGTATTGTCTAGTATTCTAGACAATGTACCATTTGAATTAAAACCTTCATTTCAAGAAAATGTGTATTCTATAGTCACAAAGGGACGCTTAGATCGAGAGCTTGTATCACATTATGACATCACAATAACAGCGACTGACTGTGGTCAGCCTCCTCTGTCCACATTCAAAACTCTGAGCGTCCAGATATCAGATGTGAACGATAACAGACCGGAATTCTCCCAGAACCCCCTCGAGCTGTACTTAGTGGAAAATAACGCTCCCGGTGCGTCCATATTCTCTGTTAGCGCCTCTGATAACGACTTGAATGAAAATGCTGTGATCTCATATCACATTGTTAGAGGTGAGGGGAAACACAATGATATGGCATCTTTCCTCAATATTAATTCTGATAATGGACACATTTCCGCGCTAAAAAGCTTTGATTTTGAAACCCTCAAAACATTTAAATTCCAAGTTGTTGCTACAGATTCTGGAACTCCGTCTCTAAGCAGCAACGTCACAGTGAACGTGTTCATTCTGGATCAGAACGACAACGCTCCAGTGATCTTGTATCCAGTCAGCGCTAACGGTTCCGCTGAAGGTGTGGAGGAGATTCCCCGCAATGTGAACGCAGGACATTTGGTGACTAAAGTGAGAGCCTATGACGCTGATATAGGATATAACGGCTGGTTATTATTTTCACTCCAGGAAGTTACAGACCACAGTCTCTTTAGTTTGGACCGCTATACAGGACAGATCAGGACACTTCGGTCATTCACAGAGACAGACGAGGCTGAGCATAAACTGGTCATACTGGTAAAAGACAATGGGAACGTTTCACTCTCAGCAACAGCTACTGTGATGATCAACGCTGTGGAGCCCAAAGAGGCTTTTGCAGCTTCTGATGTTAAAAGCTCAGTAAATGTCGAGGAGGAGAACAACGTTACATTTTATTTGATGATTACTTTGGGGTCAGTTTCAGCGCTTTTTCTCATCAGTATCATCGTGTTGATGGTCATGCAGTGCTCCAAAGCCACAGACTATTCCTCCAAGTATTTACAAGATCCGAACTATGACGGGACACTGTGCCACAGCATCCAGTACAGATCCGGAGACAAACGGTACATGTTAGTTGGACCCAGAATGAGTATAGGTTCTACTATAGTCCCGGGCAGCAATGGGAATACTCTAGTGGTCCCCGGAGACAGGAGGAGAGCTTCTGGAGAGGTAAGAGCTGTTTAGATGTATTTTTAAAACGTTTAAAGTATAGGCTACTTATTGTTATTTTTAGATTATTTTTTCAAGAAATGTTATGATTCCAATCACATCAAACCAGTTCTCTGCCTAATTTGCCTCAACGTTTTGTGCAATGTTTTCTCCGTTTGTTGTGAAGGAGGGTGTTGAAAATCGTTAACATGGTTACTGTTCACTCTCGTGGTTCTGAAATAAACGCTCGAATTTGCGTGTTCGGTAATCTACTGCTTCAGGTGTATTATATTGGGCGATCAGATTTCTGTTAACTCCTTCGTTTTACCAAGTCTCTAATTTCTTATGCTCTCACACTATAATTATTGGTGCTACTGTATTTATTGATTCATAACGCATACATGAGGAGTATATGGGCTATTTGATCAAATAATTGTGGAGATCAGATTCCTGGACCACATGGTGTCAGTGTTATACTAGGTAACAGTGTTGTGCTTTGTACATCAACCCTGCCCCTTAAAGATGCATTTCGTTCCACAAAAACCCTGTCGACATCGGAGACGGCAGTGGTATGTTGAACGGAATAGTCTAATTCATTCACAAGATTTCACTATACATTAATTTCACTATCGGGTATAACACATGGAACTATTTATTCCAGGAAACACTTTGCTCTGATTTTTAGCTCGTGTTTTATTGTATTTCATACGATGGGAGACGGAGGACAAAGGCGCAGATGGGAGTACTGGTGGGTTGCTCTGCGTTTCTCTCTGCTGCTGTGCTTCGGGGAGCAGGTTTCTGCACAGATCAGATACTCTATTCCAGAGGAGGTTAAGGAGGGGACCGTTGTTGGAAATATTGCTAAAGATTTGGGTCTTGATGTCACTACTTTGGTGGAGAGACGGTTTCGTATCGTTTCTGGGTCTAAGGACGCTCTTTTCCAGGTAAATCAGAACAATGGCGTCTTGTACGTTCATACGAATATCGACAGAGAGGAACTCTGTGAAGGAAATGCCGCCTGTTTGATAAACCTGAAAATGGTTGTTGAGAATCCTTTAGAAATCCATTATGTAGGAGTTGAGATAATGGATGTTAATGATAACTCGCCCAGTTTTCAAGAAAAAGAGAAACAAGTCGACATTGCAGAGACTACTCTCCCCGGGAAGCGCTTCCAACTGCCCGCAGCGCGTGATCCAGATGTTGGTATTAATGCAGTACGGGTCTACAAGTTAAGCCACAATGACCATTTTGATATGCAAATAAGAGACAGGGGAGATGATAAAATTCCGTTCTTAGTGTTACAGAAGCCCTTGGACAGAGAGAAACAATCTGAACACAGGTTAGTTTTAACAGCCGTCGACGGTGGAAGTCCACCTAGATCAGCCACTCTGAACGTCACCGTCGTTGTTCTCGATTCCAATGACAACCACCCAGTGTTTAGCCAAGAAGTATACTCTATTACTTTGTCTGAAAATGTCCAAGTCGGAACTAGTGTATTACAAGTTAGCGCAACTGATTTGGACGACGGTGTCAATGGCGATGTCGAATATCTCTTTGGTAGTGAACTTGACCCCAAGGTTTATAATGTCTTCAATTTAGATAAAGTTACAGGTGAAATTCGAGTTAAAGGTTACGTTGACTTTGAGGATGTAGATACTTACAAACTAGATGTTCATGCCACCGACACAGGGCAGCCCCCAATGAGCACGGATTGTAGAATCATCATAAAGATACTCGATTTGAATGACAATAAACCTGAAATAGATGTAACGTCCCTCTCTAACATGGTCTCTGAAGATTCGAAACCGGGCACTGTTATTTCTCTCATCAGTGTGACAGATAAAGACTCCGGTATTAATGGGAAAGTTATTTGTCGCCTGTCAGAGAACGTGCCATTTGAATTGAAACCCTCATTTCAGAATAACATGTACTCTTTAGTGACAAAACAACGTTTAGATCGAGAGGCTGTAACACACTATCACATCACAATAACAGCCACTGACTGTGGTCAGCCTCCTCTGTCCACATTCAAAACTCTGAGCGTCCAGATATCAGATGTGAACGATAACAGCCCAGAATTCTCCCAGAACCCCCTCGAGCTGTACCTAGTGGAAAATAACGCTCCCGGTGCGTCCATATTCTCTGTTAGCGCCTCTGATAAAGACTTGAATGAAAATGCTGTCATCTCATATCAAATTGCTAGAGGTGAGGGGAAACACAATGATATGGCATCCTTCCTCAATATTAATTCTGATATTGGACATATTTCTGCGCTAAAAAGCTTTGACTTTGAAAAGCTCAAAACATTTAAATTCCAAGTAGTTGCTACAGACTCTGGAACTCCGTCTCTAAGCAGCAACGTCACAGTGAACGTGTTCATTCTGGATCAGAACGACAACGCTCCAGTGATCTTGTATCCAGTCAGCGCTAACGGTTCCGCTGAAGGTGTGGAGGAGATTCCCCGCAATGTGAACGCAGGACATTTGGTGACTAAAGTGAGAGCCTATGACGCTGATATAGGATATAACGGCTGGTTATTATTTTCACTCCAGGAAGTTACAGATCACAGTCTCTTTAGTTTGGACCGCTATACAGGACAGATCAGGACACTTCGGTCATTCACAGAGACAGACGAGGCTGAGCATAAACTGGTCATACTGGTAAAAGACAATGGGAACGTTTCACTCTCAGCAACAGCTACTGTGATGATCAACGCTGTGGAGCCAAAAGAGGCTTTTGCAGCTTCTGATGTTAAAAGCTCAGTAAATGTCGAGGAGGAGAGCAACGTTACATTTTATTTGATGATTACTTTGGGGTCAGTTTCAGCGCTTTTTCTCGTCAGTATCATCGTGTTGATTGTCATGCAGTGCTCCCAAGCCACAGACTATTCCTCAAAGTATTTACAAGATCCGAATTACGACGGGACACTGTGCCACAGCATCCAGTACAGATCCGGAGACAAACGATACATGTTAGTTGGACCCAGAATGAGTATAGGTTCTACTATAGTCCCGGGCAGCAATGGGAATACTCTAGTGGTCCCAGGAGACAGGAGGAGAGTTTCTGGAGAGGTAAGAGCTGTTTTAAAGTATTTACAATCAATTGAATAATTGTATTGGCAATGTGATTTTTTTTGATTGATTGAGAATGTTTATTTTGGTCCCCTATACAATTCACAATACAGATATAAAAAAACATACACAGTCACAATTCATAACGCCAGGACCAAAAAGGTGCTGAAGCCGTGGCTTATTGCGCCTACCCTTGTTACATGTATGCATGTCCCCCCATGAATGCATAATCAAAACATTGAAACTTTTATAAACAAAATTTCACTTACGCATGTCAACAAAAAGTTCAAAAAATACCAAACAAAAACTATATTTAAACCTCTGTTTTATACTTGTTAATCATCTTATTTTTAAATAATTTTAAAAATCCTTTTAGTGTACTACACATTTTAATTTCCTTTTCAAAAGTATTCCATAAATTAACTCCTTTAACTATTATACATCTTTGTTTTGCATTTGTTCTAATCTTTGTTTTCATAAACATACATATTCCTCTGAGTTCGTAATTACTCTGTCTAACTTGAAATAGTCTCTGGATACAGTCTGGAAGCATCTTATTTTTTACTTTATACATTACTTGTGCCATTTTGAAGTCCACCAATTCTTTAAATTTGAGATCATAGGTGTTTATGAATAATTTGTTAGTTGGTTCTTGATAGGCAGCTCTGTTTATAATTCGTATAGCTCTTTTCTGTAGTAAATAAATTGGATTTGTGATTGTTTTGTATGTGTTTCCCCACACTTCCACACAGTAAGTTATGTATGGAACTATTAGAGAACGGTACAATATGTGTAATGAATTTGGATTAAGTATGTCTTTCGTTTTATGCAGTATTGCAATAGACCTTGATATTTTAGTCTTTAAGTAGTTTATGTGTGTTTTCCAACATAGTTTGTGGTCTATAACAACTCCCAAAAATGTGTTTTCATAAACTCTTTCAATTTCAACATTATCTATCTTGATTTGTACTTGACTATTCATTTTTCGATTTCCAAATATCCCAATTTTGTTTTTTCTAAGTTCAATGACAACTTGTTTGTGTCAAACCATCGTTTTATAGTTTTTAGTTCCGTTTCCACTGTATCCAGAAGCTGCTCCAAATCTTTGCCAGAACAAAATAAATTTGTATCATCTGCAAACAAAACAACATTTAACAACTGATTTAGTTATTACTGAGAGGTATACGATGCGCTCTGCATGATATGACACTTTAAAACACATATCTGTGTATGGTTGGCGTTGTTTTAGCCTTCTATTACAAAGCCGTGTATAATGGTTGCTGTCCATCACCATGGTCCTGAAACTAAAGTTAATCTTTCGTTGTCGAACCACACGATTTTAAACTACTATGTAATTGTTTTGTTCTGATCTGTATAGCTACCTTCCCGCTGTCGTCTCTTCCCATCTCTTTGCTCTCTGTTTAACCTTTCATCATTTACTTAATGCCAATCATTTCAAGTTGTGTGCACGCTGAACTTAATGGGAAATCTTCAGAATCAATTATCTTTGCTCGATTCCAAATCCCGTGCCACAGGGTGTCAGTGTAACACCAGCATAAAGACGGTATATTTTTGTATCAGGCCCTGCCTCATACGGCTGTTTTGTTCTACGTAAACCGAGTGAAGTGATCGGACATCAGAGGAAGACGTGTGCGTTGTTCAGGGATCATTAATGGTCTTTTTTTGTTGCTGAAGGATTGGATTCAGTATGGGTCACTACGAATTGTCTGTATGATCATTAAGATTATATATGTTTAGCTGACAACCGTGTTTTATTGTATTTTTAACGATGGGAGACGGAGGACAAAGGCGCAGATGGGAGTACTGGTGGGTTGCTCTGCGTTTCTCTTTGCTGCTGTGCTTCGGGGAGCAGGTTTCTGCACAGATCAGATACTCTATTCCAGAGGAGGTTAAGGAGGGGACCGTTGTTGGAAATATTGCTAAAGATTTGGGTCTTGACGTCAGTACTTTGGTGGAGAGGCGGTTTCGTATCGTTTCTGGATCTAAGGATTCTCTGTTCCAGGTAAACCTGAACAATGGCGTCTTGTCCGTTCATAAGAATATCGATAGAGAGGAGCTCTGTGATGGCAATGGTGCTTGCATGATGGACCTAAAAATCGTTGTTGAAAACCCTTTAGAGATTCATTATGTAGGAGTTGAAATAACGGATGTAAATGATCATTCTCCCATGTTTCCTGAAAAAGATCAGTATCTAGAAATGGCAGAGAATACTCTCCCCGCTTCTCGCTTCGAACTCCAGACTGCACGAGACCCAGATGTTGGTATTAACTCTGTCCGTTCTTATAAGTTACGTCAAAATGCACATTTTGAATTGGAGTTGATAGACAGTGGAGAAGGCTACAAGATACCGTTTTTAATTTTGCAAAAGCCACTGGACAGAGAGCAAAACACTAAACATGTATTATTTTTGACAGCACTGGATGGCGGGACTCCACCTAGGTCAGGTACTTTGAATATAACTGTTACAGTTCTTGATATAAACGATAACCGTCCTATCTGCAGCCAAGAGGTGTATTCAGTGTCATTCCCAGAAAATGCTTCCATAGGAACTGTTGTCCTTACAGTTAACGCAACCGATGCTGACGAAGGACCAAATGGAGAAG
This sequence comes from Nansenia antarctica, assembly GCF_963989245.1. NCBI lineage: Eukaryota > Metazoa > Chordata > Actinopteri > Argentiniformes > Microstomatidae > Nansenia > Nansenia antarctica. The sequence continues at coordinate 18,211,211 of NC_137688.1, forward strand.
TTGAATACTCTCTGGGTAAAACCATAAAACGTAAAATACACGATATATTTGAATTGGATCAGGTCACCGGTGCCATTAAGATCAAAGGCCAGGTTGATTTTGAAGAGAATGAGGTCTATAGATTAAATGTACAAGCGTCTGATAAAGGACAGCCTTCAACAAGTGTTGATTGCAGAGCTATCATAAAGATAATAGATGTTAATGATAATAAACCAGATATTGATGTAACATCGCTCCTTAATACGGTTCAAGAAGATTCAAAACCAGGAACTGTAATCTCTCTGATCAGTGTGACAGATAAAGATTCTGGCATGAATGGGAAAGTAATTTCAAGTCTATCAGAAAATGTTCCCTTTGAGTTAAAGCCATCATATAAAGAAAATGTTTATTCTGTCGTCACAAAGGAGCCCTTAGATCGAGAACTTGTGTCCCATTATGACATCACAATAACAGCCACTGACTGTGGTCAGCCTCCTCTGTCCACATTCAAAACTCTGAGCGTCCAGATATCAGATGTGAACGATAACAGCCCAGAATTCTCCCAGAACCCCCTCGAGCTGTACTTAGTGGAAAATAACGCTCCCGGTGCGTCCATTTTCTCTGTTAGCGCCTCTGATAAAGACTTGAATGAAAATGCTGTGATCTCATATCACATTGTTAGAGGTGAGGGGAAACACAATGATATGGCATCTTTCTTGAATATTAATTCTGATAATGGACATATTTCCGCGCTAAAGAACTTTGACTTTGAAACTCTTAAAACATTCAATTTCCAAGTAGTTGCTACAGACTCTGGAACTCCGTCTCTAAGCAGTAACGTCACAGTGAACGTGTTCATTCTGGATCAGAACGACAACGCTCCAGTGATCTTGTCTCCAGTCAGCGCTAACGGTTCCGCTGAAGGTGTGGAGGAGATTCCCCGCAATGTGAACGCAGGACATTTGGTGACTAAAGTGAGAGCCTATGACGCTGATATAGGATACAACGGCTGGTTATTATTTTCACTCCTGGAAGTTACAGACCACAGTCTCTTTAGTTTGGACCGCTATACAGGACAGATCAGGACACTTCGGTCATTCACAGAGACAGACGGGGCTGAGCATAAACTGGTCATACTGGTAAAAGACAATGGGAACGTTTCACTCTCAGCAACAGCTACTGTGATTATCAACGCTGTGGAGCCCAAAGAGGCTTTTGCAGCTTCTGATGTTAAAAGCTCAGTAAATGTCGAGGAGGAGAACAACGTTACATTTTATTTGATGATTACTTTGGGGTCAGTTTCAGCGCTTTTTCTCATCAGTATCATCGTGTTGATGGTAATGCAGTGCTCCAAAGCCACAGACTATTCCTCCAAGTATTTACAAGATCCGAACTATGACGGCACACTGTGCCACAGCATCCAGTACAGATCCGGAGACAAACGGTACATGTTAGTTGGACCCAGAATGAGTATAGGTTCTACCATAGTCCCGGGCAGCAATGGGAATACTCTAGTGGTCCCCGGAGACAGGAGGAGAGCTTCTGGAGAGGTAAGAGCTGTTTAGGGATATTTTTAAACGTTTAAATTACGCTACTTATTGTTATTTTTATGAAATGTTATGATTCCAATCACATCAAACCAGTTCTCTGCCTAATTTGCCTCAACGTTTTGTGCAATGTTTTCTCCGTTTGTTGTGAAGGAGAGTGTTGAAAGTCGTTAACATGGTTACTGTTCACTCTCGTGGTTCTGAAATAAACGCTCGAATTTGCGTGTTCGGTAATCTACTGCTTCAGGTGTATTATATTGGGCGATCAGTTTTCTGTTAACTCCTTCGTTTTAGCAAGTCTCTAATTTCTTAATTAATAATTTCTGCTCTCGGCCCACTACAATTATTGGTGTTTGTGTATTTATTGATACATAACGTGTAAATGACGAGTAGGCTATGGGTTATTTGATCAAATAATTGTGTAGATCCTATTCCTGGACCACGTGGGCTATTTGATCAAATAATTGTGGAGATCAGATTCCTGGACCACATGGTGTCAGTGTTATACTAGGTAACAGTGTTGTGCTTTGTACATCAACCCTGCCCCTTAAAGATTCATTTCGTTCCACAAAAATCCTGTCGACATCGGAGACGGCCGTGGTATGTTGAACGGAATAGTCTAATTCATTCACAAGATTTCACTATACATGAATTGCACTATCGGGTATAACACATGGAACTATTTATTCCAGGAAACACTTTGCTCTGATTTTTAGCTCGTGTTTTATTGTATTTCATACGATGGGAGACGGAGGACAAAGGCGCAGATGGGAGTACTGGTGGGTTGCTCTGCGTTTCTCTCTGCTGCTGTGCTTCGGGGAGCAGGTTTCTGCACAGATCAGATACTCTATTCCAGAGGAGGTGAAAGAGGGATTCGTTGTTGGAAATATTGCAAAGGATTTGGGTCTTGATGTCACTACTTTGGTGGAGAGACGGTTTCGTATCGTTTCTGGATCTAAGGACGCTCGGTTCCAGGTAAACCAGAACAATGGTGACTTGTATGTTCATAAGAATATCGACAGAGAGGAGCTCTGTGACGGCAATAGCGCCTGCCTGATGGACCTAAAAATCGTTGTAGAAAACCCTCTCGAAATCCACTATGTCGGTGTAGAAATAGCTGATGTAAATGATAATTCTCCAAATTTCCCTGAAAACGAACAGCACTTAGAAATAACGGAAAACAAGCTCCCAGGAGCGCGCTTTGAACTCCAAACAGCGCGCGATGTCGACGTTGGCGTAAACTCCGTCCGTTTCTATAAATTAAGCCAGAATGACCATTTTGAGTTGGAGTTGAGAGACAGTGGCGAGGGGGACAAAATTCCCTTTTTGATTTTACGGAAACACTTGGACAGGGAAAAGAAGGTCAACCATACTCTGATACTGACATCACTGGACGGAGGGATTCCACCTAGATCTGGCACTCTTAACGTGACCGTTACTGTGCTAGATACAAATGATAATCAGCCTGTATGTGGCGAAGAGGTCTACTCTGTAACGTTACCGGAAAATGCTCCGATTGGCAGACATATAGTAACAGTAAACGCAACAGATGCTGACGAAGGATCAAATGGAAAGGTTCAATACACATTCGGTAAAACAGTAAAGCGTAGAGTGCGTGACATGTTTGAATTGGACAAAGAGACGGGTCAGATTACAGTGAAAGGAACAATTGACTTTGAGGAGGATGAGGTTTATAGATTCAACGTTGAAGCGTCTGATATGGGCCAGCCTCCGATGACTTCCGATTGTAGAGTTGTCATAAAGATACTTGATGAAAATGATAATAAACCAGAAATAGAGGTGACATCTCTCTCAAACACAGTTTCTGAGGATTCAAAGCCTGGGACAGTTATTTCACTAATCAGTGTTACAGACCAAGATTCCGGAATCAATGGTAAAGTCCTTTCAGGTATTACTGAGGAGGTGCCATTTGAATTAAAACCTTCGTTTAAGGTGAATGTATATTCTGTCGTCACAAAAGGGCACCTAGACAGAGAACTCATGGCACATTATGACATCACAATAACAGCCACTGACTGTGGTCAGCCTCCTCTGTCCACATTCAAAACTCTGAGCGTCCAGATATCAGATGTGAACGATAACAGCCCAGAATTCTCCCAGAACCCCCTCGAGCTGTACTTAGTGGAAAATAACGCTCCCGGTGCGTCCATATTCTCTGTTAGCGCCTCTGATAAAGACTTGAATGAAAATGCTGTGATCTCATATCACATTGTTAGAGGTGAGGGGAAACACAATGATATGGCATCTTTCCTCAATATTAATTCTGATATTGGGCATATTTCTGCGCTAAAAAGCTTTGACTTTGAAACCCTCAAAACATTTAAATTCCAAGTAGTTGCTACAGACTCTGGAACTCCGTCTCTAAGCAGCAACGTCACAGTGAACGTGTTCATTCTGGATCAGAACGACAACGCTCCAGTGATCTTGTATCCAGTCAGCGCTAACGGTTCCGCTGAAGGTGTGGAGGAGATTCCCCGCAATGTGAACGCAGGACATTTGGTGACTAAAGTGAGAGCCTATGACGCTGATATAGGATATAACGGCTGGTTATTATTTTCACTCCAGGAAGTTACAGATCACAGTCTCTTTAGTTTGGACCGCTATACAGGACAGATCAGGACACTTCGGTCATTCACAGAGACAGACGAGGCTGAGCATAAACTGGTCATACTGGTAAAAGACAATGGGAACGTTTCACTCTCAGCAACAGCTACTGTGATGATCAACGCTGTGGAGCCAAAAGAGGCTTTTGCAGCTTCTGATGTTAAAAGCTCAGTAAATGTCGAGGAGGAGAGCAACGTTACATTTTATTTGATGATTACTTTGGGGTCAGTTTCAGCGCTTTTTCTCGTCAGTATCATCGTGTTGATTGTCATGCAGTGCTCCAAAGCCACAGACTATTCCTCCAAGTATTTACAAGATCCGAATTATGACGGGACACTGTGCCACAGCATCCAGTACAGATCCGGAGACAAACGGTACATGTTAGTTGGACCCAGAATGAGTATAGGTTCTACTATAGTCCCGGGCAGCAATGGGAATACGCTAGTGGTCCCAGGAGACAGGATGAGAGCTTCTGGAGAGGTAAGAGCTGTTTTAAAGTATTTACAATCAATTGAATAATTGTATTGGCAATGTGATTTAGTTATTACTGAGAGGTATACGATGCGCTCTGCATGATATGACACTTTAAAACACATGTCGGTGTATGGTTGGCGTTGTTTTAGCCTGCTATTACAAAGCCGTGTATAATGGTTGCTGTCCATCACCAATGGTTCTGAAACTAAAGTTAATCTTTCGTTGTCGAACCACACGATTTTAAACTACTATGTAATTGTTTTGTTCTGTTCTGTTCTGTTGCTACTTTCCCGCTGCGTCTCTCCCCATCTCTATGCTCTCTGTGTAACATTTCATCATCAACTTATTGCCAATAATTTCAAGTTGTGTGCACACTGAACTTAATGGGAAATCTTCAGAATCAATTATCTTTGCTCGATTCCAAATCCCGTGCCACAGGGTGTCAGTGTAACACCAGCATTAATACGGTACATTTTTGTATCAGGCCCTGCCTCTTGTACGGCTGTTTTGTTCTACGTAAACCGAGTGAAGTGATCGGACATCAGAGGAAGACGTGTGCGTTGTTCAGGGATCATTAATGGTCTTTTTTGTTGCTGAAGGATTGGATTCAGTATGGGTCACTACGAATTGTCTGTATGATCATTACGATTATATATGTGTTGCTGACAACCGTGTTTTATTGTATTTTTAACGATGGGAGACGGAGGACAAAGGCGCAGATGGGAGTACTGGTGGGTTGCTCTGCGTTTCTCTTTGCTGCTGTGCTTCGGGGAGCAGGTTTCTGCACAGATCAGATACTCTATTCCAGAGGAGGTTAAGGAGGGGACCGTTGTTGGAAATATTGCTAAAGATTTGGGTCTTGACGTCAGTACTTTGGTGGAGAGGCGGTTTCGTATTGTTTCTGGATCTAAGGATTCTCTGTTCCAGGTAAACCAGAACAATGGCGTCCTGTATGTTCATAAGAATATTGATAGAGAGGAGCTCTGTGATGGAAATGGAGTCTGTTTGATAAACCTGAAAACCGTTGTTGAAAACCCTCTAGAAATCCATTATGTGGGTGTAGAGATTACCGACATAAATGACCATTCTCCGAGTTTTCCAGAAACTGAGCAGTACTTGCAAATATCTGAACATGTTCCTCCAGGTACACGCTTCCCAATCCATGCTGCTCGTGACCCTGATATTGGAATAAATTCGGTCCGTTTTTACAAACTAAACCCAATTGATTATTTTGAAATCGAAGTAAGAGACAGTGATGAAGATAAAACACCGTTTTTAGTTTTGAAGAAACAGTTGGATAGAGAGCACAAGACTCAACATGGTTTAATTTTAATGGCACTAGATGGAGGCAGTCCGGTGAGATCAGGACGTCTTAATTTAACAGTCACAGTTCTTGATAGTAATGATAATCGTCCCGTTTTCAGTCAAGATACGTATACAGTTTCTTTACAGGAAAACGCCCCGATTGGTACTGTCGTGATTAGAATAAATGCAACTGATTTAGATGAGGGCGTTAACAAAGAAATAGAATACAGTCTTGGGAAAACACTGAAGAGGAAAGTATATGATGCATTTATGTTAGATAGCGTCACTGGTGATATTCGAGTAAAAGGAAACGTGGACTTCGAGGATATTGAAGTTTACAAACTAGATGTGCAGGCTTCAGACAAAGGTCAACCTCCATGGACAACTGAATGTAGAGTGATCATAAAGATTCAAGACATAAATGATAACACACCCGAGATAGAAGTTACATCACTCTCGAACGTGATTCCTGAAGATACAAAACCAGGAACCGTTATATCTCTCATTAGTGTGACAGATAAAGATTCCGATGTTAACGGTAAGGTGTTGTGTAGTATCACAGATTATGCACCGTTTGATTTGAAGCCATCGTTTCAAGAAAACATGTACTCTCTGGTGACAAAGGGACGTCTAGACAGAGAAATCATGTCAAATTATGACATCACAATAACAGCCACTGACTGTGGTCAGCCTCCTCTGTCCACCTTCAAAACTCTGAGCGTCCAGGTATCAGATGTGAACGATAACAGCCCAGAATTCTCCCAGAACCCCCTCGAGCTGTACTTAGTGGAAAATAACGCTCCCGGTGCGTCCATATTCTCTGTTAGCGCCTCTGATAAAGACTTGAATGAAAATGCTGTGATCTCATATCACATTGTTAGAGGTGAGGGGAAACACAATGATATGGCATCTTTCCTGAATATTAATTCTGATAATGGACATATTTCCGCGCTAAAAAACTTTGACTTTGAAACCCTCAAAACATTTAAGTTCCAAGTTGTTGCTACAGACTCTGGAACTCCGTCTCTAAGCAGCAACGTCACAGTGAACGTGTTCATTCTGGATCAGAACGACAACGCTCCAGTGATCTTGTATCCAGTCAGCGCTAACGGTTCCGCTGAAGGTGTGGAGGAGATTCCCCGCAATGTGAACGCAGGACATTTGGTGACTAAAGTGAGAGCCTATGACGCTGATATAGGATATAACGGCTGGTTATTATTTTCACTCCAGGAAGTTACAGATCACAGTCTCTTTAGTTTGGACCGCTATACAGGACAGATCAGGACACTTCGGTCATTCACAGAGACAGACGAGGCTGAGCATAAACTGGTCATACTGGTAAAAGACAATGGGAACGTTTCACTCTCAGCAACAGCTACTGTGATGATCAACGTTGTGGAGCCCAAAGAGGCTTTTGCAGCTTCTGACGTTAAAAGCTCAGTAAATGTCGAGGAGGAGAACAACGTTACATTTTATTTGATGATTACTTTGGGGTCAGTTTCAGCGCTTTTTCTCATCAGTATCATCGTGTTGATGGTAATGCAGTGCTCCAAAGCCACAGACTATTCCTCCAAGTATTTACAAGATCCGAATTATGACGGGACACTGTGCCACAGCATCCAATACAGATCCGGAGACAAACGGTACATGTTAGTTGGACCCAGAATGAGTATAGGTTCTACCATAGTCCCGGGAAGCAATGGGAATACTCTAGTGGTCCCCGGAGACAGGAGGAGAGCTTCTGGAGAGGTAAGAGCTGTTTAGGGGTATTTTTTAAACGTTTAAATTACGCTACTTATTGTTATTTTTAGATTTTTTTTTTTAAAGAAATGTTATGATTCCAATCACATCAAACCAGTTCTCTGCGTAATTTGCCTCATTGTTTTGTGCAATGTTTTCTCCCTTTGTTGTGAAGGAGAGTGTTGAAAGTCGTTAACATGGTTACTGTTCACTCTCGTGGTTCTGAAACAAACGCTCGAATTTGAATGTTCGGTAACCTACTGCTTCAGGTGTATTACATTTTCTGTTAACTCCTTCGTTTTAGCAAGTCTCTAATTTCTTATGCTCTCGGCCCACTATAATTATTGGTGTTTGTGTATTTATTATTATTTATTATTTTATTAATTATTATTAATTAATTAAATTAAATTATTATTTATTGATACATAACGCCTAAATGAGGAGTAGACTATATGGGCTATTTGATCAAATAATTGTGGAGATCAGATTCCTGGACCACATGGTGTCAGTGTTATACTAGGTAACAGTGTTGTGCTTTGTACATCAACCCTGCCCCTTAAAGATGCATTTCGTTCCACAAAAACCCTGTCGACATCGGAGACGGCCGTGGTATGTTGAACGGAATAGTCTAATTCATTCACAAGATTTCACTATACATGAATTGCACTATCGGGTATAACACATGGAACTATTTATTCCAGGAAACACTTTGCTCTGATTTTTAGCTCGTGTTTTATTGTATTTCATACGATGGGAGACGGAGGACAAAGGCGCAGATGGGAGTACTGGTGGGTTGCTCTGCGTTTCTCTCTGCTGCTGTGCTTCGGGGAGCAGGTTTCTGCTCAGATCAGATACACTATTCCAGAGGAGGTTAAGGAGGGATTCGTTGTTGGAAATATTGCAAAGGATTTGGGTCTTGATGTCACTACTTTGGTGGAGAGACGGTTTCGTATCGTTTCTGGATCTAAGGACGCTCTGTTCCAGGTAAATCAGAACAATGGCGTCTTGTCCGTTCATAAGAATATCGACAGAGAGGAGCTCTGTGAAGGAAATGCCGCCTGTTTGATAAACCTGAAAATGGTTGTTGAGAATCCTTTAGAAATCCATTATGTAGGAGTTGAAATTATGGATGTTAATGATAACTCGCCCAGTTTCCAAGAGAAAGATAAACAAGTCGACATATGGGAGTCTACTCTCCCCGGGAAGCGCTTCCAACTGCCCGCAGCGCGTGATCCAGATGTTGGTATTAATGCAGTACGGGTCTACAAGTTAAGCCACAATGAACATTTAGATATGCAAATGAGAGACGGGGGAGATGACAAAATTCCGTTCTTAGTGTTACAGAAGCCCTTGGACAGAGAGAAACAATCTGAACACAGGCTAGTTTTAACAGCCGTCGACGGTGGAAGTCCACCTAGATCAGCCACTCTGAACGTCACCGTCGTTGTTCTCGATTCCAATGACAACCACCCAGTGTTTAGCCAAGAAGTATACTCTGTTACTTTGTCTGAAAATGTCCAAGTCGGAACTAGTGTATTACAAGTTAGCGCAACTGATTTGGATGACGGTGTCAATGGCAATGTTGAATATCTCTTTGGTAGTGAACTTGACCCCAAGGTTTATAATGTCTTCAATTTAGATAAAGTTACAGGTGAAATTCGAGTTAAAGGTTACGTTGACTTTGAGGATGTAGATACTTACAAACTAGATGTTCATGCCACCGACACAGGGCAGCCCCCAATGAGCACTGATTGTAGAATCATTATAAAGATACTCGATTTGAATGACAATCAACCTGAAATAGATGTAACGTCCCTCTCTAACATGGTCTCTGAAGATTCGAAACCGGGCACTGTTATTTCTCTCATCAGTGTGACAGATAAAGACTCCGGTATTAATGGGAAAGTTATTTGTAGCCTGTCAAAGGACGTGCCATTTGAATTGAAACCCTCATTTCAGGATAACATGTACTCTTTAGTGACCAATCAACGTTTAGATCGAGAGGCTGTAACACACTGTGACATCACAATAACAGCCACTGACTGTGGTCAGCCTCCTCTGTCCACATTCAAAACTCTGAGCGTCCAGATATCAGATGTGAACGATAACAGACCGAAATTCTCCCAGAACCCCCTCGAGCTGTACCTAGTGGAAAATAACGCTCCCGGTGCGTCCATATTCTCTGTTAGCGCCTCTGATAAAGACTTGAATGAAAATGCTGTCATCTCATATCAAATTGTTAGAGGTGAGGGGAAACACAATGATATGGCATCCTTCCTCAATATAAATTCTGATATTGGACATATTTCTGCGCTAAAAAGCTTTGACTTTGAAACCCTCAAAACATTTAAATTCCAAGTTGTTGCTACAGACTCTGGAACTCCGTCTCTAAGCAGCAACGTCACAGTGAACGTGTTCATTCTGGATCAGAACGACAACGCTCCAGTGATCTTGTATCCAGTCAGCGCCAATGGTTCCGCTGAAGGTGTGGAGGAGATTCCCCGCAATGTGAACGCAGGACATTTGGTGACTAAAGTGAGAGCCTATGACGCTGATATAGGATATAACGGCTGGTTATTATTTTCACTCCAGGAAGTTACAGACCACAGTCTCTTTAGTTTGGACCGCTATACAGGACAGATCAGGACACTTCGGTCATTCACAGAGACAGACGAGGCTGAGCATAAACTGGTCATACTGGTAAAAGACAATGGGAACGTTTCACTCTCAGCAACAGCTACTGTCATTATCAACGCCGTGGAGCCCAAAGAGGCTTTTGCAGCTTCTGATGTTAAAAGCTCAGTAAATGTCGAGGAGGAGAACAACGTTACATTTTTTTTGATGATTACTTTGGGGTCCGTTTCAGCGCTTTTTCTCATCAGTATCATCGTGTTGATTCTCATGCAGTGCTCCAAAGCCACAGACCTTTCCTCCAAGTATTTACAAGATCCGAATTATGACGGGACACTGTGCCACAGCATCCAGTACAGATCCGGAGACAAACGATACATGTTAGTTGGACCCAGAATGAGTATAGGTTCTACTATAGTCCCGGGCAGCAATGGGAATACTCTAGTGGTCCCCGGAGACAGGAGGAGAGCTTCTGGAGAGGTAAGAGCTGTTTACACAGATTCACACACATAGTTAGATAGTCTTTCATTTTTTGTTTTGCGATTTGAGTCGACACTATTGCGAGGTGTATATTGCAATCCATGAAATTACGTGTGTTGTTTGGGTGATTGGGATACCGAAATTGATTATATTGTCCGTGCGTAATGGAGAAGAGTGTGCGCATTTTCTGGATCTGTTACTGCTCACTTGTTATGCTCATGTTTGCTCATGTTTCCAGACATTATCCATGTACCTGCCTCCACATCAGTCTATCTCACAATGTCCATCCACCCTTCTTTCGCCACTATATTGATACATTTCTTTAGATATAAATCTACGGATTTAAAAAAACAGAAAATTATTCAAAGAATATTTAGCAACTCGACTAGTTATTGAATTCATCCAGATGCCCGAGCCACAGAGTGTCAGTGTAACACAAGGGTATTCTCCGGTGCTTCGTGTTAAGCCCTGCCCCTTATTGGGCTGTTCTTACCATACCGAGCCAAGCCGAGGCAACGGTGAATGGACATCTGAACCAGACGTGCGATGATGGTTGAACATATTTGTCCTCTGTTTCGGTGCCTAAGTATTAGATTCCGTATGGACTGACCCTCCGATCTGAAGGATTGTACATTCGATTTTTGCACCGTGTTTTATTGTTATTTTAATGATGGGAGACGGAGGACAAAGGCGCAGACGGGAGTATTGGTGGGTTGCTCTGCGTTTCTCTCTGCTGCTGTGCTTCGGGGAGCAGGTTTCTGCACAGATCAGATACTCTATTCCAGAGGAGGTGAAAGAGGGATCCGTTGTTGGAAATATTGCTAAAGATTTGGGTCTTGACGTCAGTACTTTGGTGGAGAGGCGGTTTCGTATCGTTTCTGGTTCTGAGGACGCTCCGTTCCAGGTAAACCAGAACAATGGCGTCCTGTATGTTCATAAGAATATTGATAGAGAGGAGCTTTGTGATGGCAATGGTGCTTGCATGATGGACCTTAAAATCGTTGTTGAAAATCCGCTGGAGGTCCATTATGTTGGTGTGGAAATAACTGATGTAAATGACAATTCTCCGATCTTCCAAGTAAAAGAACAGCATTTGGAGATGTCTGAAAGCACTCGTACAGGGGCGCGCTTCGAACTCCAGACCGCACGTGATCAAGACATGGGGACCAATTCTGTCCGTTTGTATAAACTAAGTCAGAATGACCATTTTGACATTCAATTACGAGATAGTGGAGAAGGGGATAAAATCCCATTTTTAATTCTACAGAAACCTCTAGATAGGGAACTAAACACAATGCACACCTTAATATTAACGGCAAGCGACGGTGGTAATCCACCGAGGTCAGGTACTCTGAATGTGACGATTACTGTTCTTGATATGAATGATAATCATCCTGTTTTTAGTCAGGATGTGTATACAGTATCGTTACAGGAAAACGCAGCTATAGGGACAATTATAATTACTGTTAACGCCACTGATTCAGACGACGGTCCAAATGGAGAAATTGAGTATACGCTCGGTAAAACCATGAAGCGCAAAGTATATGATATTTTCAATTTAGACAGCGTTACTGGAGCAATAACAGTGAAAGGGCAAATTGACTTTGAGGAGGATGACGTATATAGACTAAATATACAGGCCTCCGACAAGGGACATCCTCCAACAAGTGTTGACTGTAGAGTTAATATAAAGATAATAGATGTTAACGATAATAAACCAGAGATCGATGTTACCTCTCTCTCAAATACAGTGGCTGAAGATTCAAAACCAGGAACTGTCATATCTCTTATTAGTGTGACAGATAAAGACTCCAGCATGAATGGGAAAGTAATATCAAGTATATCAGAAAACGTCCCTTTTGAGTTAAAGCCATCATATAAAGAAAATGTGTATTCTGTCGTCACAAAGGGGCGCTTAGATCGAGAGCTTGTATCACATTATGACATCACAATAACAGTGACTGACTGTGGTCAGCCTCCTCTGTCCACAGTCAAAACTCTGAGCGTCCAGATATCAGATGTGAACGATAACAGACCGGAATTCTCCCAGAACCCCCTCGAGCTGTACTTAGTGGAAAATAACGCTCCCGGTGCGTCCATATTCTCTGTTAGCGCCTCTGATAAAGACTTGAATGAAAATGCTGTGATCTCATATCACATTGTTAGAGGTGAGGGGAAACACAATGATATGGCATCTTTCCTGAATATTAATTCTGATAATGGACATATTTCCGCGCTAAAAAGCTTTGACTTTGAAACCCTCAAAACATTTAACTTCCAAGTTGTTGCTACAGATTCTGGAACTCCGTCTCAAAGTAGCAACGTCACAGTGAACGTGTTCATTCTGGATCAGAACGACAACGCTCCAGTGATCTTGTATCCAGTCAGCGCTAACGGTTCCGCTGAAGGTGTGGAAGAGATTCCCCGCAATGTGAACGCAGGACATTTGGTAACTAAAATGAGAGCCTATGACGCTGATATAGGATATAACGGCTGGTTATTATTTTCACTCCAAGAAGTTACAGACCACAGTCTCTTTAGTTTGGACCGCTATACAGGACAGATCAGGACACTTCGGTCATTCACAGAGACAGACGAGGCTGAGCATAAACTGGTCATACTGGTCAAAGACAATGGGAACGTTTCACTCTCAGCAACAGCTACTGTGATGATCAACATTGTGGAGCCCAAAGAGGCTTTTGCAGCTTCTGATGTTAAAAGCTCAGTAAATGTCGAGGAGGAGAACAACGTTACATTTTATTTGATGATAACTTTGGGGTCAGTTTCAGCGCTTTTTCTCGTCAGTATCATCGTGTTGATTGTCATGCAGTGCTCCAAAGCCACAGACTATTCCTCCAAGTATTTACAAGATCCGAATTATGACGGGACACTGTGCCACAGCATCCAGTACAGATCCGGAGACAAACGGTACATGTTAGTTGGACCCAGAATGAGTATAGGTTCTACTATAGTCCCGGGCAGCAATGGGAATACTCTAGTGGTCCCCGGAGACAGGAGGAGAGCTTCTGGAGAGGTAAGAACTATATTTAACTTTGTAAGCCTTTGTACGTTGTTGATGTGCCTATTCCGTTTATTTGGTTTTAATTCATGCAGTCTGGTCGTCCCTACAAAATGAACGTTTTTTCCTCGTCTGTTCCTCGAACGTTTTTTTCAAAATGAACGTTTTTTTCCTCCTGGATTCATCATTATAATGTCCATTCCTTAAATGAGGAGTATTTCGTTCGAATTTCGTTCGAATTTCGTTAACGATTAAAGAGTAATTCCATCGTGTAATTTACCTACCATTTCCTTACATTTGCAGATATTTTAAACTGATTGTTTTTTTATGTTGTGACCAGTAAGAGATTATTTTGTAGACCTTGTACTTTATTTGTTTTGAGATTTCGTTGAATGGCGCATGGTGTCGCTATCCTTCTGTGGTATATGTGCTGGTTAATGACACACGTTTTGTTGAAAGCCCTCCCCTATTTTTCGTGTTTGAAAATCATACAGGAGACGAGTACTGAATGTGCGGCACCTAGGATACTATCGTTATGGATGCTTGCTTGGAAATGTTTTGTGGATATTCAATTTATCAAGCGTTTTCTTTGTAAAACAGTCTGCAATGGTGCGATAGTAACAGGGCATAACAAAATGATACACGGACAGAGAAATAAGGTACCTCGCGGGGTGCTGATGCGTTATTTATTTTTGTTGTGCATTTTCCGAGGGGCTTATTGTCAGATTCGCTATTCCATCGCGGAGGAGTCGAAACAAGGCACTATTGTGGGAGACGTGGCGAAGGATTTGGGGTTCGGTGTGGATAAACTGGCAGAGCGAAGGTTTCGGATTGTATCGGGCTCTAAGGAAGGTCTTTTGCAGATAAATCAAGACAATGGCGTGTTGTATGTGAACAAAAACATCGACAGGGAGGAGCTCTGTGAGAAAAGCAGCATTTGCTTGATAAACCTAAAAACCGTCTCGGAAAATCCATTGGAAATCCATTATGTGGAGGTAGAAATTATAGATATTAATGACCATTCTCCGATTTTTCCGGAAAAAGTAAAGCGTTTGGAAATATCAGAGAGTCTAATGCTCCAAGGAACGCGCTTCCCTCTGGACGCTGCGCATGATCCTGATGTGGGAGCGAATAGCCTCCGTAAGTACACTCTCAGTCCAAACGAATACTTCGAATTAGATGTTAAAACTCGCGGTGAAGATAAAATTCCTTTCTTGATTTTGAAAAAGCCGCTAGACAGAGAGCAGCAACCAGAAATAGTGTTAGTCTTAACAGCGTTTGACGGAGGTAAGCCAGAGAGAACTGGCTTGGTCAATATAACCATTAATGTTATTGACATCAATGATAATGTTCCCGTTTTCGACCGACAGGTGTATACAGTGACATTAGAGGAAAACTCTCCCTTGGGGACCTCTGTTCTACGGTTGCACGCCACAGATTTAGATGATGGCGCGAACGGAGAGATTGCATACACATTTGACAATAGTCTTAAAAACAAAGCCTTTGATTTATTCGAAATAAATGCCGTCACAGGTGAGATCAAAGTGAAAGGATTAGTAGACTTCGAAGAGCAGAGCGTTTACGAAATTGACGTACAGGCTTCTGATATGGGTCAAGTGAGCTTGACAGGTCACTGCAGTGTCGTCATAAACGTGAAAGATGTAAATGACAACGCACCTGAGATGGACGTGACGTCCCTGTCGAGCCAACTCCCCGAGAACGCTCGAGCTGGCACAGCGGTAGCTCTGATCAGTGTGTCAGATCTGGACTCCGGTGAAAATGGCCTTGTCATCTGTACAGTATCAGACAACATCCCTTTCGAATTAAAACCGTCATTTCAGAAAAATATGTACTCTTTGATAACTAAAAGTCGTCTGGATAGAGAATCAGAGCCGAGGTATTCAGTAACCATAACTGCCACGGATAAAGGAGACCCTGCCTTATCTTCCCTTAAAACTATCATCATCCATATCTCAGATGTAAACGATAACAGCCCTGTATTTTCCCAAAGTCCATATACTTTTTATGTTGCAGAAAACAATGTTCCAGGCACGTCTGTCTTTTCCTTGACTGCATCTGATCGAGACTTAGAAGAAAACGCTCATCTTTCGTATCATATTTGGAAAGGAGAAGGAGCTGATACCCCCATCGTATCATACCTAAATATTAATTCTGATGGTAACATTTACGCGCTAAAGAGTTTTGACTTCGAAACTGTGAAAACATTTAAGTTCCAAGTTGTTGCTACAGACTCTGGAACTCCGTCTCTAAGCAGCAACGTCATAGTGAACGTGTTCATTCTGGATCAGAACGACAACGCTCCAGTGATCTTGTATCCAGTCAGCGCTAACGGTTCCGCTGAAGGTGTGGCGGAGATTCCCCGCAATGTGAACGCAGGACATTTGGTGACTAAAGTGAGAGCCTATGACGCTGATATAGGATATAACGGCTGGTTATTATTTTCACTCCAGGAAGTTACAGACCACAGTCTCTTTACTTTGGACCGCTATACAGGACAGATCAGGACACTTCGGTCATTCACAGAGACAGACGAGGCTGAGCATAAACTGGTCATACTGGTAAAAGACAATGGGAACGTTTCACTCTCAGCAACAGCTACTGTGATGATCAACGCTGTGGAGCCCAAAGAGGCTTTTGCAGCTTCAGATGTTAAAAGCTCAGTAAATGTCGAGGAGGAGAACAACGTTACATTTTATTTGATGATTACTTTGGGGTCAGTTTCAGCGCTTTTCCTAGTCAGTATCATCGTGTTGATTGTCATGCAGTGCTCCAAAGCCACAGACTATTCCTCCAAGTATTTACAAGATCCGAATAACGACGGGACACTGTGCCACAGCATCCAGTACAGATCCGGAGACAAACGGTACATGTTAGTTGGACCCAGAATGAGTATAGGTTCTACTATAGTCCCGGGCAGCAATGGGAATACTCTAGTGGTCCCCGGAGACAGGAGGAGAGCTTCTGGAGAGGTAAGACTTGAATAAGCTTTTATAATTTTATTTTTTTTATTTTTATCAAATTACTTACCATAGGCCTGCTTGATGATACATTAATATCTTTAGGGACCGAAAGTGTGTTTTATTGTCTACATATAAATATATATTCAGATGAGTGGCACATACTGTATATGTTGTTTTGGAGTGAAAGGGTTGTCCTCAAAGCTGGACCAAGCGCTGTCCATTGAGGAGGTGCTGAATTGTTGCAGAGGTCATTGAGCATTTTTTCTGGACATACACATAACTTAGAGGCTACACGAGCGTAAAGTAGGCGAGTCGCCTCTTCAAATACATTGATTTATGTATGTGGAAGACACTTATTGTAGGCTACCGGCCTCTCGTTAACGATGTACTTTGTACATACATATTATGAAACCTGTTTAGCGGTTGTTAATTGTTTCAGGTGTATTTTGCACGGATAGCATTCGATATTGGTTTCAATTTGTTTTAACAACCGTGCAATGTGAGACATAATCGCATGGTGTCAGTACGTTACTATAGTATACAGCTCCCGCTCCTTTCGTCATATCGTTGAATCCGCCCCTTCGTTGGTTTTCTATTCAGTATCTCAAAGACGAGCACACAGCCCTGAGCTTTCAAGATAAATATTTGGAGACCGTGTTTGGCGAAAATCCGAAATCAACATCGTTTTTCCTCTTGAGAAATTATCATGCGAATGTAATGGATATGCAGTTGTTTGCTACAGAGGCGTAGTGGACGTGTTGTGGATTATTTTGTATCTTCTGAACATGGAACAAAGAGGACGCGGGACATGGCGAAAGCGACGACAGTGGGT
Source organism: Nansenia antarctica (assembly GCF_963989245.1). NCBI lineage: Eukaryota > Metazoa > Chordata > Actinopteri > Argentiniformes > Microstomatidae > Nansenia > Nansenia antarctica. Next base: position 18,228,824 of record NC_137688.1, read on the forward strand.
CGCCTACATGGTTGCTTTGGCTCTCTTTCTCAGCGGGGCTTCGGCGCAGTTAATATACTCTGTCTCTGAAGAGGTTAAGGATGGAACTGTCGTGGGGAATATAGCTAAGGATTTGGGATTAGATCTCAGCACCCTGAAACAAAGAGGATTCAGAATTGTATCAGGTTCGACTGAACCCCTTTTCCAGGTAAATCAGAACGACGGCATCTTATATGTGAAAAGAAAAATAGACAGAGAGGAGGTGTGTGAACGGAGCAGCGTGTGTTTGATCAACCTGAAAACGGTGCTAGAAAACCCGCTGGAGATCCATTATGTCGAGGTGGAAGTTCTGGATGTGAACGACCATTCTCCCAGCTTCCCCGAGAAAGAGAAACGGTTAGAGATTTCAGAGTCTGCGTTACCAGGTGCGCGATTTCAACTCCAAGCTGCGCGCGACCCAGATGGAGGCCAATACTCTATACAACAATATAAACTCAGTCACACTGAGCATTTTCGTTTGGAAGTTAAAGATAGAGGGGAAGACCGTAAAATCCCTTATTTGGTTTTACAGAAGCAGTTAGACAGGGAGGCTGTTAGGAGGCATGTTTTGCATCTTACAGCCATTGACGGAGGAAGACCAGCGAAGTCTGGTACTATCGAAATACACGTAGAGGTACTTGATGTTAATGACAATTCACCTTTTTTTACTAAAGATGTATACTCTGTAATGCTGAGTGAAAATGCCCCAGTTGGAGCAACAGTTATTCAGGTAAATGCAACCGATTTCGACGAAGGTGCTAACAGTGAAATTATATATTCTTTTGGTAATGAAGTAGATAGCAAATTACTAGAGTTGTTTTGTTTAGATCCAATTACTGGTGAAATAACTGTTAAAGGACCAATAGATTTCGAGGAAAACAATATCTATGAATTTGATATTCAGGCATCTGATAAGGGACATGTTCCTTTCACCACTGACAAAAGCGTAATAATAAATATAGTTGATGTCAATGATAATGCGCCAGAGATAGAAGTGACATCCTTCTCTAACGCAATTCCTGAGGATGCTAGACCCGGAACTACGGCCGCATTAATCAGTGTTAATGATTTGGATTCTGGTCTTAATGGGAAAGTTATCTGCTCTATACTTGATGATGTCCCTTTCAAACTGCTACCGTCTTTAAAAGATAACATGTACTCTGTCGTTACCAAGTCACCACTGGATAGGGAGAAACAATCTCAATATGAAATAACAATAGTGGCAAAAGACGCAGGAGAACCAGCCTTGTCATCTGTAAAGACTATAAGTGTTGTTGTATCAGATGTGAATGATAACAAACCAGAGTTTTCACTGAGTCCCTATACTTTCTATGTCACTGAAAATAACGATCCAGGTGCCTCTGTGTTTTCAGTTAGTGCCTCTGATAGAGACTTAAATGAAAACGCAGTTGTTTCATATCACATTCTTAGAAATGGTGGCAACGAGAATAAATTATCAGCTTTTCTAAACATTCATCCTGAAAATGGGAACATATTGGCTCTAAAAAGCTTTGACTTTGAGACACTTAAAACTTTCCATTTCCAAGTTGTTGCTACAGACTCTGGAACTCCGTCTCTAAGCAGCAACGTCACAGTGAACGTGTTCATTCTGGATCAGAACGACAACGCTCCAGTGATCTTGTATCCAGTCAGCGCTAACGGTTCCGCTGAAGGTGTGGAGGAGATTCCCCGCAATGTGAACGCAGGACATTTGGTGACTAAAGTGAGAGCCTATGACGCTGATATAGGATATAACGGCTGGTTATTATTTTCACTCCAGGAAGTTACAGACCACAGTCTCTTTAGTTTGGACCGCTATACAGGACAGATCAGGACACTTCGGTCATTCACAGAGACAGACGTGGCTGAGCATAAACTGGTCATACTGGTCAAAGACAATGGGAACGTTTCACTCTCAGCAACAGCTACTGTGATGATCAACGCTGTGGAGCCCAAAGAGGCTTTTGCAGCTTCAGATGTTAAAAGCTCAGTAAATGTCGAGGAGGAGAACAACGTTACATTTTATTTGATGATTACTTTGGGGTCAGTTTCAGCGCTTTTCCTCGTCAGTATCATCGTGTTGATTGTCATGCAGTGCTCCAACGCCACAGACCTTTCCTCCAAGTATTTACAAGATCCGAATTATGACGGGACACTGTGCCACAGCATCCAGTACAGATCCGGAGACAACCGGTACATGTTAGTTGGACCCAGAATGAGTATAGGTTCTACTATAGTCCCGGGCAGCAATGGGAATACTCTCGTGGTCCCCGGAGACAGGAGGAGAGCTTCTGGAGAGGTAAGACTTGAATAAGCTTTTATAATTTGATTCTTTTTTTTTTATCAAATTACTTACCATAGGCCTGCTTGATGATACATTAATATCTTTAGGGACCGAAAGTCTGTTTTATTGTCTACATATAAATATATATATATTCAGATGAGTGGCACATACTGTATTATGTTGTTTTGGAGTGAAAGGGTTGTCCTCAAAGCTGGACCAAGCGCTGTCCATTGAGGAGGTGCTGAATTGTTGCAGAGGTCATTGAGCATTTTTTCTGGACATACACATAACTTAGAGGCTACACGTGCGTAAAGTAGGCGAGTCGCCTCTTCAAATACATTGATTTATGTATGTGGAAGACACTCATTGTATAGGCTACCGGCCTCTCGTTAACGATGTACTTTGTATATTATGAAACCTGTTTAGCGGTTGTTAATTGTTTCAGGTGTATTTTGTACCTGTACATTCGATATTGGTTTAAATTTGTTTTAACAACCGTGCAATGTGAGATAGAATCGCATGGTGTCAGTACTTTACTAGAATACAGCTCCCGCTACTTTCGTCATATCGTTGAGTCCGCCTCTTCATTGCATTGATATTCAGTGTCTCAGAGACGAGCCCACAGATGTGCGCTTTCAGGAGAAATATTTGGAGACTGTGTTTGGCGAAAATCCGACATCAATATACGTTTGACTATATTGAGAGATGATATGCGAATATAATGGATAGGCAGTTGTTGGCAGAGGCGTAGTGGACGTGTTGTTGATTATTTAGTATTTTCTAAACATGGAACAAAGAGGATGCGGGCCATTGCGGGAGCGACGGCGGTGGGTCGCCTACATGGTTGCTTTGGTTCTCTTTTTCTGCGGGGCTTCGGCTCAGTTAAGATACTCTGTCTCTGAAGAGGTTAAGGATGGAACTGTCGTGGGAAACATAGCTAAGGATTTGGGATTAAATCGGAACACCTTGAAGGAGAGGGGATTTCGAGTCGTATCTGGCTCGACCGAGCCCCTTTTCCAGGTAAATCAGAACGACGGCGTCTTGTATGTGAAAGGAAAAATAGACAGAGAGGAGGTGTGTGAACGGAGCAGCGTGTGTCTGGTCGACCTGAAAACGGTGCTAGAAAACCCGCTGGAGATCCATTATGTCGCCGTGGAGGTTCTGGATGTAAATGACCACTCGCCCAGCTTTCCGGAGGAAGAAAAACGTTTAGAGATTTCCGAGTCCATGTTACCAGGGGTGCGATTCCAGCTACAAGCTGCGCGCGACGCTGATGTTGGCCCGTTCTCTGTTCAGCAGTATAAACTCAGTCATAATGAGCATTTCCGTTTGGAAGTTAAGGAACGAGGCAAGGATGGTAAAATCCCTGTTTTGAACCTACTGAAACCGCTAGATAGGGAAACCACGAGGAGTCATAGATTGCTGCTCACAGCCATTGACGGTGGAAAACCTCCTCGATCTGGAACTGTGGATATAATTGTGGATGTATTAGATGTAAATGATAATATGCCCATTTTTACCAAAGAGGCATACTCTATAATGTTGAATGAAAATTCACCCATTGGCACAACAGTTGTGCAAGTGAACGCTACGGATTTAGACGATGGTTTAAACGGTGAGGTGATTTACTCTTTCGGTAATGATGTAAATAATAATTTACGCAAACTGTTCGATATTGACAGCGATACGGGTGAAATAATTGTGAAAGGACAGATAGACTTTGAGCTAGAAGACAGCTATGAAATAGACATAAAGGCATCTGACAAAGGACAGGTGCCTTTTAAAACGGACAAAAGTGTAATTGTAAAAATTGTTGACGTCAACGACAATGCCCCTGAGATAGAAGTGACGTCATTTTCTAACGCAGTCCCTGAAGACTCTAGAATCGGAACCACAGTGGCATTAATCAGTGTTAAGGATCTAGACTCTGGTCTGAATGGGAAAGTTATCTGTTCTATACGTGATGATGTCCCTTTCAAACTAATACCGTCTTTAAAAGATAACATGTACTCTGTAGTCACCAAGTCACCACTGGATAGGGAGAAACAATCTCAATATGATATAACAATAGTAGCAAAAGACGCAGGAGAACCAGCCTTGTCATCTGTAAAGACTATAAGTGTTGTTGTATCAGATGTGAATGATAACAAACCAGAGTTTTCACTGAGTCCCTATACTTTCTATGTCACTGAAAATAACGACCCAGGCGCCTCTGTGTTTTCAGTTAGCGCCTCTGATAGAGACTTAAATGAAAATGCACTTATTTCATATCACATTATGAGAGACGGTGGCGACAACAACAAATTAGCATCATTCCTAAACATTCATCCTGAAAATGGGAAACTATTGGCACTAAAAAGCTTTGACTTTGAAACTCTTAAAACGTTCCAATTTGAAGTAGTTGCTACAGACTCTGGAACTCCGTCTCTAAGCAGCAACGTCACAGTGAACGTGTTCATTCTGGATCAGAACGACAACGCTCCAGTGATCTTGTATCCAGTCAGCACTAACGGTTCTGCTGAAGGTGTGGAGGAGATTCCCCGCAATGTGAACGCAGGACATTTGGCGACTAAAGTTAGAGCCTATGACGCTGATATAGGATATAACGGCTGGTTATTATTTTCACTCCAGGAAGTTACAGACCACAGTCTCTTTAGTTTGGACCGCTATACAGGACAGATCAGGACACTTCGGTCATTCACAGAGACAGACGAAGCTGTGCATAAACTGGTCATACTGGTCAAAGACAATGGGAACGTTTCACTCTCAGCAACAGCTACTGTGATGATCAACGTTGTGGAGCCCAAAGAGGCTTTTGCAGCTTCTGATGTTAAAAGCTCATTAAATGTCGAGGAGGAGAACAACGTTACATTTTATTTGATGATAACTTTGGGGTCAGTTTCAGCGCTTTTTCTCATCAGTATCATCGTGTTGATTGTCATGCAGTGCTCCAAAGCCACAGACTATTCCTCCAAGTATTTACAAGATCCGAATTATGACGGGACACTGTGCCACAGCATCCAGTACAGATCCGGAGACAAACGGTACATGTTAGTTGGACCCAGAATGAGTATAGGTTCTACTATAGTCCCGGGCAGCAATGGAAATACTCTAATGGTCCCCGGAGACAGAAGGAGAGCTTCTGGAGAGGTAAGGAGTTCATTTTAGCATAACTTTGCTCAATTGTTCTCATTACTGACCTAAGATAGCAGCTTGCTTTGCAGGAACATATACAGTATATGGTGACTAAATACAGCAATACTTAATTATAATGTTATCTTCAGCATTCGAGGTTTGTTGTTAGACAGTTTTTTAACATTGATTTTGCATTTGTCCCTGACACAGACAGGATATATGACTTCACAGGGCGCTGTCCCATGCACGGTCGTCGCGCGTGGCGCTGTCCATTAAAGTGGTGCTGAGACTTCACAGATTTCAATATGAAGTGTATCAAAATCAGAATCCTAAAGCACACAAGAGTAAAAAGATACGGCTTTGGTTCCTCAACATTTACATTGTAGCATTAAGATACAACATCACTATAATAAATAAAGTAAATAAGTACTTTATTAAAGTAAAATAAGAATACTACATGAATAGTAAGTAATCAAGTGATGGTACTACAGTGGCTTCGATAGTGCAAAAAATGCTGTGCAAAGTACAATGAGATAAAATGCAATATAATACAGTACAGTAGATAGGTAGTCAAGTAGTTTATAAGTAATCCAGTAGTGTGCAAGTAGTTGAAATAATATAATATGCTCATTTTTGTAGTGTGCGTGGGATTGGTTTGGTAGTGGCAGTCATAGCATTATATCAATCTAATTTAGTTATTATTCATAGTCCTTAATGTATTACCCTGACTTTGTTGAAAGCGTTGTTGTAGGCATTCTCTTGGTGCGTTAAACCCTCGCACAAAGGTATTCTGTCCCATAGTTTTGTATTATTTGTTGAAGTTGTTTGCATGAATGTTTTTTGTTTTGTATTAAGTTGATAATGGAGTAGTACAAGTTACGGGACACAATTAGCCCAGTGACAGTTCGGCAATGTGAGGTGGCATCACTTGGTGTCAGTACAAGGCTACAATAACGATTATGGAACACCTTCTTTCGTCATGCTTATGAGTCCGCCCCTAGCTGGTTTGGTGTTTCGTCGCTGACGGTAGACTATAGCCTGTACGTTGTGCAGCTCTGAGGATACATTTTGTCCTAGAACATACAAGGTATCATCGTAGTTTAGGATAAACAGCATTTATTATATTCTGGAAACGTAATGGCTAGATGGTTTTCGCTAATGGAGACATAGTGGAAATGCTGTGGATTCTTATCTATCTTCTGAACATGGAACAAAGAGGATGCGGGGCATGGCGGGAGCGACGGCAGTGGGTCGGCTACATTGTTGCTTTGGCTCTGTTTTGGAGCGGGGCTTCGGCGCAGTTAAGATACTCTGTCTCTGAAGAGGTTAAGGATGGAACTGTCGTGGGGAACATAGCGAAGGATTTGGGACTAGATCTCAGCACCCTCAAGGAGAGAGCATTTCGAATTGTGTCTGGCTCGACCGAGCCCCTTTTCCAGGTAAATCAGAACGACGGAATATTGTATGTGAGTCGAAGCATTGACAGAGAAGAGGAGTGTGAACGGAGCAGCGTGTGTTTGATCAACCTGAAAACGGTGCTAGAAAACCCGCTGGAGATCCATTATGTCGCGGTGGAAGTGCTAGATGTTAACGATCACTCACCAACCTTCCCTGAGAAAGAGAAACGATTGGAAATATACGAATCTGCGTTACCAGGGGCGCGATTTCAGCTGCAAGCTGCGGTCGATCCAGATGGTGGTGTTTATTCTGTTCAGCAGTATAAACTTAGCCACAATGAACATTTTCGTTTGGAAGTTAAAGATCGAGGCAAGGATGGTAAAATTCCTTTTTTAAATCTACAGAAGCCGCTTGATAGGGAAGCTACGAAGAGCCATAGATTACTGCTCACAGCCATTGATGGAGGAAAACCTCCTAAGTCTGGGACTGTCGAAATATCCGTAGCTGTATTAGATGTAAATGATAATATCCCTGTTTTTACTAAAGATGCATACTCTGTAATGCTTAATGAAAATTCTCCAATAGGCACAATCGTAGTACAGGTTAATGCAACGGATTTTGATGAAGGTTTGAACGGAGAAGTAATTTACTCCTTAGGTATTAATGTAAATAGTAAGTTACGTAGTCTTTTCGAAGTAGACGCTCACACGGGTGAGATCATTGTCAAAGAATGTATAGATTTTGAAGTAGAAGACAGCTACGAGATTGATATACAGGCGTCTGATAAAGGATCTGCTCCTTTAACAACAGACAAAAGCGTAGTGGTGAAGATAGTTGATCTCAACGACAATGTACCTGAGATTGAGGTGACATCATTTTCTAACGCAATTCCTGAGAATTCAAGAACCGGAACTACAGTCGCATTAATCAGTGTTAATGATTTGGACTCTGGTCTCAATGGGAAAGTTATCTGCTCTATAAGTAACGATGTCCCTTTCATATTAACTCCGTCTTTACAGGATAACATGTACTCTGTAGTCACCAAGTCACCACTGGATAGGGAGAAACAATCTCACTATGAAATAACAATAGTGGCAAAAGACGCAGGAGACCCAGCCTTGTCATCTGTAAAGACTATAAGCGTTGTTGTATCAGATGTGAATGATAACAGACCAGAGTTTTCACTGAGTCCCTATACTTTCTATGTTAATGAAAATAACGAACCAGGTGCCTTTGTGTTTTCAGTTAGTGCCTCTGATCTTGACTTAGATGAAAATGCACTTATTTCATATCACATTATGAGACACGGTGGCGATGAGAACAAATTAGCTTCATTCCTAAATATTCATCCTGAGAATGGGAACATTTTGGCGCTAAAAAGCTTTGACTTTGAAACTCTTAAAACGTTCAAATTCCAAGTTGTAGCAACAGACACTGGAACTCCGTCTCTAAGCAGCAACGTCACAGTGAACGTGTTCATTCTGGATCAGAACGACAACGCTCCAGTGATCTTGTATCCAGTCAGCGCTAACGGTTCCGCTGAAGGTGTGGAGGAGATTCCCCGCAATGTGAACGCAGGACATTTGGTGACTAAAGTGAGAGCCTATGACGCTGATATAGGATATAACGGCTGGTTATTATTTTCACTCCAGGAAGTTACAGACCACAGTCTCTTTAGTTTGGACCGCTATACAGGACAGATCAGGACACTTCGGTCATTCACAGAGACAGACGAGGCTGAGCATAAACTGGTCATACTGGTCAAAGACAATGGGAACGTTTCACTCTCAGCAACAGCTACTGTGATGATCAACGCTGTGGAGCCCAAAGAGGCTTTTGCAGCTTCAGATGTTAAAAGCTCAGTAAATGTCGAGGAGGAGAACAACGTTACATTTTATTTGATGATTACTTTGGGGTCAGTTTCAGCGCTTTTCCTCGTCAGTATCATCGTGTTGATCGTCATGCAGTGCTCCAACGCCACAGACCTTTCCTCCAAGTATTTACAAGATCCGAATTATGACGGGACACTGTGCCACAGCATCCAGTACAGATCCGGAGACAACCGGTACATGTTAGTTGGACCCAGAATGAGTATAGGTTCTACTCTAGTCCCGGGCAGCAATGGGAATACTCTCGTGGTCCCCGGAGACAGGAGGAGAGCTTCTGGAGAGGTAAGACTTGAATAAGCTTTTATATATATATATATATTTTTTAAATCAAATTACTTACCATAGGCCTGCTTGATGATACATTAATATCTTTAGGGACCGAAAGTCTGTTTTATTGTCTACATATATATTCAGATGAGTGGCACATACTGTATTATGTTGTTTTGGAGTGAAAGGGTTGTCCTCAAAGCTGGACCAAGCGCTGTCCATTGAGGAGGTGCTGAATTGTTGCAGAGGTCATTGAGCATTTTTTCTGGACATACACATAACTTAGAGGCTACACGTGCGTAAAGTAGGCGAGTCGCCTCTTCAAATACATTGATTTATGTATGTGGAAGACACTTATTGTATAGGCTACCGGCCTCTCGTTAACGATGTACTTTGTACATACATATTATGAAACCTGTTTAGCGGTTGTTAATTGTTTCAGGTGTATTTTGTACCTGTACATTCGATATTGGTTTAAATTTGTTTTAACAACCGTGCAATGTGAGATAGAATCGCATGGTGTCAGTACTTTACTAGAATACAGCTCCCGCTACTTTCGTCATATCGTTGAGTCCGCCCCTTCATTGCATTGATATTCAGTGTCTCAGAGCTCAGAGACGAGTCCACAGATGTGCGCTTTCAGGAGAAATATGTGTTTGGCGAAAATCCGACATCAATATACTTTTTACTATTGAGAAATGATATGCGAATATAATGGATAGGCAGTTGTTGGCAGAGGCGTAGTGGACGTGTTGTGGATTATTTAGTATTTTCTGAACATGGAACAAAGAGGATGCGGGCCATTGCGGGAGCGACGGCGGTGGGTCGCCTACATGGTTGCTTTGGTTCTCTTTTTCTGCGGGGCTTCGGCTCAGTTAAGATACTCTGTCTCTGAAGAGGTTAAGGATGGAACTGTCGTGGGACACATCGCTAAGGATTTGGGATTAGATCTGAACATCTTGAAGCAGAGGGGTTTTAGAATCGTATCTGGCTCGACCGAGCCCCTTTTCCAGGTAAATCAGAACGACGGCGTCTTGTATGTGAAAGGAAAAATAGACAGAGAGGAGGTGTGTGAACGGAGCAGCGTGTGTCTGGTCGACCTGAAAACGGTGCTAGAAAACCCGCTGGAGATCCATTATGTCGCCGTCGAGGTTCTGGATGTAAATGACCACTCGCCCAGCTTTCCGGAGGAAGAAAAACGTTTAGAGATTTCCGAGTCCGTGTTACCAGGGGTGCGATTTCAGCTACAAGCTGCGCGCGACCCTGATGTTGGCCCGTTCTCTGTTCAACAGTATAAACTCAGTCACACTGAGCATTTCCGTTTGGAAGTTAGGGAACGAGGCAAGGACGGTAAAATCCCTGTTTTGAACCTACTGAAACCGCTAGATAGGGAAACGACGAGGAGTCATAGATTGCTGCTCACAGCCATTGACGGTGGAAAACCTCCTCGATCTGGAACTGTGAATATAATTGTGGATGTATTAGATGTAAATGATAATATGCCAATTTTTACCAAAGAGGCATACTCTATAATGTTGAATGAAAATTCACCCATTGGCACAACAGTGGTGCAAGTGAACGCTACGGATTTAGATGATGGTTTAAACGGTGAGGTGATTTACTCTTTCGGTAATGATGTAAATAATAATTTACGCAAACTGTTCGATATAGACAGCGATACGGGTGAAATAACTGTGAAAGGACTGATAGATTTTGAGGTAGAAGACAGCTATGAAATAGACATACAGGCATCTGACAAAGGACCAGTACCTTTAAAAACGGACAAAAGTGTCATTGTAAAAATTGTTGACGTCAACGACAATTCCCCTGAGATAGAGGTGACGTCATTTTCTAACGCAGTCCCTGAAGACTCTAGAATCGGAACCACAGTGGCATTAATCAGTGTTAGTGATCTAGACTCTGGTCTGAATGGGAAAGTTATCTGCTCTATAAATGAGAATGTCCCTTTCAAATTATTGACTTCTTTACAAGATAACATGTACTCTGTCGTTACCAAGTCACCTCTCGATAGGGAAACACAATCACAGTATGATGTAACAATAGTAGCTAAAGACGCAGGAGAATCAGCCTTGTCATCTGTAAAGACTATAAGTGTTGTTGTATCAGATGTGAATGATAACAGACCAGAGTTTTCACTGAGTCCCTATACTTTCTATGTCACTGAAAATAACGATCCAGGCGCCTCTGTGTTTTCAGTTAGTGCCTCTGATCGTGACTTAAATGAAAATGCACTTATTTCATATCACATTATGAGACACGGTGGCGATGAGAACAAATTAGCTTCATTCCTAAATATTCATCCTGAGAATGGGAACATTTTGGCGCTAAAAAGCTTTGACTTTGAAACTCTTAAAACGTTCCATTTCCAAGTTGTTGCTACAGACTCTGGTACTCCGTCTCTAAGCAGCAACGTCACAGTGAACGTGTTCATTCTGGATCAGAACGACAACGCTCCAGTGATCTTGTATCCAGTCAGCGCTAACGGTTCCGCTGAAGGTGTGGAGGAGATTCCCCGCAATGTGAACGCAGGACATTTGGTGACTAAAGTGAGAGCCTATGACGCTGATATAGGATATAACGGCTGGTTATTATTTTCACTCCAGGAAGTTACAGACCACAGTCTCTTTAGTTTGGACCGCTATACAGGACAGATCAGGACACTTCGGTCATTCACAGAGACAGACGAGGCTGAGCATAAACTGGTCATACTGGTCAAGGACAATGGGAACGTTTCACTCTCAGCAACAGCTACTGAGATTATCAACGTTGTGGAGCCCAAAGAGGCGTTTGCAGCTTCTGATGTTAAAAGCTCAGTAAATGTCGAGGAGGAGAACTACGTTACATTTTATTTGATGATTACTTTGGGGTCAGTTTCAGTGCTTTTTCTCATCAGTATCATCGTGTTGATGGTAATGCAGTGCTCCAAAGCCACAGACTATTCCTCCAAGTATTTACAAGATCCGAATTATGACGGGACACTGTGCCACAGCATCCAGTATCGATCTGGAGACAAACGGTACATGTTAGTTGGACCCAGAATGAGTATAGGTTCTACTATAGTCCCGGGCAGCAATGGGAATACTCTAGTGGTCCCCGGAGACAGGAGGAGAGCTTCTGGAGAGGTAAGAACTTTATCTAACTTCATAAGCCTTTGTACGTTGTTGGTGTGGCTATTCCGTTTACTAGGCTGTGAGGGGCTGTATTAAGCATCACTATGCTTTTATAATTTGATTTTCTGTTTTGCCCAATTACTTACCGTAGGCCTGTCTGATTCTAAAATAATATCTATTGGGACAGAATATCTGCTTTACTGTCTACATACATACCGGTACATATTCAGATGAGTGGCTGTGTGTATTGTTTTGGAGTGAACGGGTTATCCTCAAAGCTGGACCAAGCGCTGTCCATTGAGGAGGTGCTGAATCATTGCAGAGTTCGGTGAGCATTTTCTCTGGACATACACATGACTTATAGGCTCCACGTGCGTAAAGTAGGATAGTCGCCATCTTCCTCGTCAATCTTGGTTTATGTAGCCTACGTGGAAGACATTTATTGTATAGACTACAGGCCTCTCGTTAACGATGTACCGTGTAAATATGAAACCTGATTAGAGGTTGTTAATTGTTTCAGATGTATTTTTAACGGATAGCATTCGGCATTGGGTTAAAGTTGATTTTAACAACCGTGCAATGTGAGACATAATCGCATGGTGTCAGTACGTTACTATAGTATACAGCTCCCGCTCCTTTCGTCATATCGTTGAATCCGCCCCTTCGTTGGTTTTCTATTCAGTATCTCAAAGACGAGCACACAGCCCTGAGCTTTCAAGAGAAGTATTTGGAGACCGTGTTTGGCGAAAATCCGAAATCAACATCGTTTTTCCTCTTGAGAAATGATCATGCGAATGTAATGGATATGCAGTTGTTTGCTACAGAGGCGTAGTAGACGTGTTGTGGATTATTTTGTATCTTCTGAACATGGAACAAAGAGGACGCGGGACATGGCGGAAGCGACGACAGTGGGTCGCCTACATGGTTGCTTTGGTTCTCTTTCTCAGCGGGGCCTCGGCGCAGTTAAGATACTCTGTCTCTGAAGAGGTTAAGGATGGAACTGTCGTGGGGAACATAGCTAAGGATTTGGGATTAGATCTCAGCACCCTGAAACAAAGAGGATTCAGAATTGTATCAGGCTCGACCGAGCCCCTTTTCCAGGTAAATCAGAACGACGGCATCTTGTATGTGAAAGGAAAAATAGACAGAGAGGAGGTGTGTGAACGGAGCAGCGTGTGTTTGATCAACCTGAAAACGGTGCTAGAAAACCCGCTGGAGATCCATTATGTCGAGGTGGAAGTGTTAGATGTCAACGACCATTCTCCCAGCTTCCCAGAGAAAGTGAAACGGTTGGAGATTTCAGAGTCCGCGTTACCCGGGGCGCGATTTCAGCTACAAGCTGCGCGCGACCCAGATGGTGGCCAATACTCTATACAACAATACAAACTCAGTCACACTGACCATTTTCGTTTGGAAGTTAAAGATAGAGGTGAAGATCGTAAAATTCCATTTCTGGTTTTACAGAAGCAGTTAGACAGGGAGGCTGTTAGGAGGCATATTTTGCAGCTTACAGCCACCGACGGAGGAAGACCAGCGAAGTCTGGTACTATCGAAATACACGTAGAGGTACTTGATGTTAATGACAATTCACCTATGTTTACTAAAGTTGTATACTCGGTAATGCTGAATGAAAATGCCCCAGTTGGTGCAACAGTTATTCAGGTTAATGCAACCGATTTCGACGACGGTGCTAACAGTGAAATTATATATTCGTTCGGTAATGAAGTAGATAGCAAATTACTAGAGTTATTTGGTTTAGACCCGATTACTGGTGAAATAACTGTCAAAGGACTGATAGACTTCGAGGAAAACAATATGTACGAGATTGATATACAGGCATCTGATAAGGGACATGTTCCTTTGACCACTGACAAAAGCGTAATAATAAATATAGTTGATGTCAATGATAATGCGCCAGAGATAGAAGTGACATCCTTCTCTAACGCAATTCCTGAGGATTCTAGACCCGGAACTACGGCCGCATTAATCAGTGTTAATGATTTGGATTCTGGTCTCAATGGGAAAGTTATCTGCTCTATACGTGATGATGTTCCTTTCAAACTGCTACCGTCTTTAAAAGATAACATGTACTCTGTAGTCACCAAGTCACCACTGGATAGGGAGAAACAATCTCACTATGAAATAACAATAGTGGCAAAAGACGCAGGAGAACCAGCCTTGTCATCTGTAAAGACTATAAGCGTTGTTGTATCAGATGTGAATGATAACAAACCAGAGTTTTCACTGAGTCCCTATACTTTCTATGTCACTGAAAATAACGACCCAGGTGCCTCTGTGTTTTCAGTTAGTGCCTCTGATAGAGACTTAAATGAAAACGCAGTTGTTTCATATCACATTCTGAGAGATGGTGGCGACAGTAAGAAATTAGCATCATTCCTAAACATTCATCCTGACAATGGGAACATATTGGCACTAAAAAGCTTTGACTTTGAAACCCTCAAAACATTTAAATTCCAAGTTGCTGCTACAGACTCTGGACATCCTTCTCTAAGCAGCAACGTTACAGTGAACGTGTTCATTCTGGATCAGAACGACAACGCTCCAGTGATCTTGTATCCAGTCAGCGCTAACGGTTCTGCTGAAGGTGTGGAGGAGATTCCTCGCAATGTGAACGCAGGACATTTGGTGACTAAAGTGAGAGCCTATGACGCTGATATAGGATATAACGGCTGGTTATTATTTTCACTCCAGGAAGTTACAGACCACAGTCTCTTTAGTTTGGACCGCTATACAGGACAGATCAGGACACTTCGGTCATTCACAGAGACAGACGAGGCTGAGCATAAACTGGTCATACTGGTAAAAGACAATGGGAACGTTTCACTCTCAGCAACAGCTACTGTGATTATCAACGTTGTGGAGCCCAAAGAGGCTTTTGCAGCTTCTGATGTCAAAAGCTCAGTAAATGTCGAGGAGGAGAACAACGTTACATTTTATTTGATGATTACTTTGGGGTCAGTTTCAGCGCTTTTTCTCGTCAGTATCATCGTGTTGATGGTAATGCAGTGCTCCAAAGCCACAGACTATTCCTCCAAGTATTTACAAGATCCGAATTATGACGGGACACTGTGCCACAGCATCCAGTATCGATCCGGAGACAAACGGTACATGTTAGTTGGACCCAGAATGAGTATAGGTTCTACTATAGTCCCGGGCAGCAATGGGAATACTCTAGTGGTCCCCGGAGATAGGAGGAGAGCTTCTGGAGAGGTAAGACTTGAATAAGCTTTTATCATTTGATTCTTTAAAACATTTTAAAAAAATAAAAAATATTTACCATAGGCCTGCTTGATGATACATTAATATCTTTAGGGACCGAAAGTCTGTTTTATTGTCTACATATAAATACATATTCAGATGAGTGGCACATACTGTATGTTGTTTTGGAGTGAAAGGGTTGTCCTCAAAGCTGGACCAAGCGCTGTCCATTGAGGAGGTGCTGAATTGTTGCAGAGGTCATTGAGCATTTTTTCTGGACATACACATAACTTAGGCTACACGTGCGTAAAGTAGGCGAGTCGCCTCTTCAAATACATTGATTTATGTATGTGGAAGACACTTATTGTATAGGCTACCGGCCTCTCGTTAACGATGTACTTTGTACATACATATTATGAAACCTGTTTAGCGGTTGTTAATTCTTTCAGGTGTATTTTGCACAGATAGTATTCGATATTGGTTTAAATTTGTTTTAACAACCGTGCAATGTGAGATAGAATCGCATGGTGTCAGTACTTTACTAGAATACAGCTCCCGCTACTTTCGTCATATCGTTGAGTCCGCCCCTTCATTGCATTGATATTCAGTGTCTCAGAGACGAGCCCACAGATGTGCGCTTTCAGGAGAAATATTTGGAGACTGTGTTTGGCGAAAATCCGACATCAATATACTTTTGACTATATTGAGAAATGATATGCGAATATAATGGATAGGCAGTTGTTGGCAGAGGCGTAGTGGACGTGTTGTGGATTATTTAGTCTTTTCTAAACATGGAACAAAGAGGATGCGGGCCATTGCGGGAGCGACGGCGGTGGGTCGCCTACATGGTTGCTTTGGTTCTCTTTTTCTGCGGGGCTTCGGCTCAGTTAAGATACTCTGTCTCTGAAGAGGTTAAGGATGGAACTGTCGTGGGACACATCGCTAAGGATTTGGGATTAGATCTGAACATCTTGAAGCAGAGGGGTTTTAGAATCGTATCTGGCTCGACCGAACCCCTTTTCCAGGTAAATCAGAACGACGGAGTGTTGTACGTGAACCGAAAAATAGACAGAGAGGAGGTGTGTGAACGGAGCAGCGTGTGTTTGATCAACCTGAAAACGGTCCTAGAAAACCCGCTGGAGATCCATTACGTCGAGGTGGAAGTGCTAGATGTAAATGACCATTCTCCCAGCTTCCCAGACAAAGAGAAACGCTTAGAGATTTCGGAGTCCGTGCTACCAGGGGCGCGATTTCAACTGAAAGCTGCGGGCGACGCAGATGTTGGCCCGTTCTCTGTACAACAGTATAAACTTAGTCAAAATGAACATTTCCGTTTGGAAGTCAGAGATCGAGGAGAAGATGGTAAAATCCCTGTTTTACATTTACATAAACCACTAGACAGGGAAGCAACTAGCAGGCATATACTTCTCCTCACAGCTATTGATGGAGGAAAACCTCCTAAATCTGGAACTGTCGAAATTATTGTTGACGTTTTAGATGTGAATGACAACATTCCAGTGTTCACCAAGGACACGTACTCTGTTTCGCTGACTGAAAATTCTCCCATTGGCACAACTGTCGTACAAGTAAATGCTACGGATTTGGACGAAGGTTCAAACGGTGACGTCATTTACTCATTCGGTAGTAATGTGAATGATAAATTACGTAAACTTTTCGATGTAGATGCCAATTCGGGGGACATTATTGTCAAAGGACTGATAGATTTTGAGATAAAAGACAACTTTGAGATCGATATACAGGCATCTGATATGGGATCTGCACCTTTGACGACAGATAAAAGTGTAAAAGTAAGAATTGTCGACCTCAACGACAACGCGCCCGAGATAGAGGTGACATTATTCTCTAACGCAATCCCTGAGGATTCTAGACCCGGAACCACAGTGGTACTAATCAGTGTTAATGATCTGGACTCTGGTCTCAATGGGAAAGTTATCTGCTCTATAAATGAAGTTGTCCCTTTTAAACTAATGCCGTCTTTAAAAGATAACATGTACTCTGTAGTCACCAAGTCAACTCTTGATAGGGAAAAACAATCTCAGTTTGAAATAACAATAGTAGCTAAAGACGCAGGAGAACCAGTCTTGTCATCTGTAAAGACTATACGCGTTGTTATATCAGATGTGAATGATAACAGACCAGAGTTTTCACTGAGTCCCTATACTTTCTATATCACTGAAAATAACTACCCAGGCGCCTCTGTGTTTTCAGTTAGTGCCTCTGATCGTGACTTGAATGAAAATGCACTTATTTCATATCACATTCTGAGAGACGGTGGCGACAATAACAAATTAGCATCATTCCTAAACATTCATCCTGAAAATGGGAAAATATTGGCACTAAAAAGCTTTGACTTTGAAACTCTTAAAACGTTCCAATTCCAAGTTGTTGCTACAGACTCTGGAATTCCGTCTCTAAGCAGCAACGTCACAGTGAACGTGTTCATTCTGGATCAGAACGACAACGCTCCAGTGATCTTGTACCCAGTCAGCGCTAACGGTTCCGCTGAAGGTGTGGAGGAGATTCCCCGCAATGTGAACGCAGGACATTTGGTGACTAAAGTGAGAGCCTATGACGCTGATATAGGATATAACGGCTGGTTATTATTTTCACTCCAGGAAGTTACAGACCACAGTCTCTTTAGTTTGGACCGCTATACAGGACAGATCAGGACACTTCGGTCATTCACAGAGACAGACGAGGCTGAGCATAAACTGGTCATACTGGTAAAAGACAATGGGAACGTTTCACTCTCAGCAACAGCTACTGTGATGATCAACGCCGTGGAGCCCAAAGAGGCTTTTGCAGCTTCTGATGTTAAAAGCTCAGTAAATGTCGAGGAGGAGAACAACGTTACATTTTATTTGATGATTACTTTGGGGTCCGTTTCAGCGCTTTTTCTCGTCAGTATCATCGTGTTGATTGTCATGCAGTGCTCCAAAGCCACAGACTATTCCTCCAAGTATTTACAAGATCCGAATTATGACGGGACACTGTGCCACAGCATCCAGTATAGATCCGGAGACAAACGGTACATGTTAGTTGGACCCAGAATGAGTATAGGTTCTACTATAGTCCCGGGCAGCAATGGGAATACTCTCGTGGTCCCCGGAGACAGAAGGAGAGCTTCTGGAGAGGTAAGGAGTTCATTTTAGCATAACTTTGCTCAATTGTCCTCATTACTGACCTAAGATAGCAGCTTGCTTTGCAGGAACATATATATGGTGACTAAATACAGCAATACTTAATTATAATGTTATCTTCAGCATTCGAGGTTTGTTGTTAGACAGTTTTTTAACATTGATTTTGCATTTGTCCCTGACACAGACAGGATTATATATGACTTCACAGGGCGCTGTCCCACGGTCGATACAACATCACTATAATAAATAAAGTAAATAAGTACTTTATTAAAGTAAAATAAGAATACTACATGAATAGTAAGTAATCAAGTGATGGTACTACAGTGGCTTCGATTGTGCAAAAAATGCTGTGCAAAGTACAATGAGATAAAATGCAATATAATACAGTACAGTAGATAGGTAGTCAAGTAGTTTGTAAGTAATCCAGTAGTGTGCAAGTAGTTGAAATAATATAATATGCTCATTTTTGTAGTGTACGTGGGATTGGTTTGGTAGTGGCAGTCATAGCATTATATCAATCTAATTTAGTTATTATTCATAGTCCTTAATGTATTACCCTGACTTTGTTGAAAGCGTTGTTGTGTATTCTCTTGGTGCGTTAAACCCTCGCACAAAGGTATTCTGTGCCATAGTTTTGTATTATTTGTTGAAGTTGTTTTCATGAATGTTTTTTGTTTTGTATTAAGTTGATAGTGGAGTAGTACACGTTACGGGACACAATTAGCCCAGTGACAGTTCGGCAATGTGAGGTGGCATCACTTGGTGTCAGTACAAGGCTACAATAACGATTATGGAACACCTTCTTTCGTCATGGTTATGAGTCCGCCCCTAGCTGGTTTGGTGTTTCGTCGCTGACGGTACTATAGCCTGTACGTTGTGCAGCTCTGAGGATACATTTAGTCCTAGAACATACAAGGCCATCGTAGTTTAGGATAAACAGCATTTATTATATTCTGGAAACGTAATGGCTAGATAGTCTTCGCTAATGGAGACATAGTGGAAATGCTGTAGATTCTTATCTATCTGCTGAACATGGAACAAAGAGGATGCGGTCCACGGCGCGAGCGACGACAGTGGGTCGGCTACATGGTTGCGTTGGCTCTGTTTTGGAGCGGGGCTTCGGCGCAGTTAAGATACTCGATCTCTGAAGAAGTTAAGGATGGTACTGTCGTGGGGAATATAGCTAAGGATTTGGGATTAGATCTCAGCACCCTGAAGCAAAGAGGATTCAGAATCGTATCTGGCTCGACTGAGCCCCTTTTCCAGGTAAATCAGAACGACGGAATCTTGTATGTGAAAGGAAAAATAGACAGAGAGGAGGTGTGTGAACGGAGCAGCGTGTGTTTGATCAACCTGAAAACGGTGCTGGAAAACCCGCTGGAGATCCATTATGTCGCCGTGGAAGTGTTAGATGTAAACGACCATTCTCCCATCTTCCCAGAGAAAGAGAAACGGTTGGAGATTTCAGAGTCCGCGTTACCAGGGGCGCGATTTCAGCTACAAGCTGCGCGCGACCCAGATGGAGGCCAATACTCTATACAACAATATAAACTCAGTCACACTGACCATTTTCGTTTGGAAGTTAAAGATAGAGGTGAAGATCGTAAAATCCCCTTTTTGGTTTTACAGAAGCAGTTAGACAGGGAGGCTGTTAGGAGGCATATTTTGCAGCTTACAGCCACCGACGGAGGAAGACCAGCGAAGTCTGGTACTATCGAAATAAACGTAGAGGTACTTGATGTTAATGACAATTCACCTATGTTTACTAAAGATGTATACTCTGTAATGCTGAGTGAAAATGCCCCAGTTGGTGCAACAGTTATTCAGGTTAATGCAACCGATTTCGACGAAGGTGCTAACAGTGAAATTATATATTCGTTCGGTAACGAAGTAGATAGCAAATTACTAGAGTTATTTGGTTTAGACACGATTACTGGTGAAATAACTGTTAAAGGACCGATAGATTTCGAGGAAAACCATATATACGAGATTGATATACAGGCATCTGATATGGGACAGGCTCCTTTGACCACTGACAAAAGCGTAATAATAAATATAGTTGATGTCAATGATAATGCCCCCGAGATAGAGGTGACGTCATTCTCTAACGCAATCCCTGAAGATTCAAGACCAGGAACTATGGCCGCATTAATTAGTGTTAATGACTTGGACTCTGGTCTCAATGGGAAAGTTATCTGTTCTATACGTGATGATGTCCCTTTCAAACTAATACCGTCTTTACAGGATAACATGTACTCTGTAGTCACCAAGTCACCACTGGATAGGGAGAAACAATCTCAATATGATATAACAATAGTGGCAAAGGACGCAGGAGAACCAGCCTTGTCGTCTGTAAAGACTATAAGCGTTGTTGTATCAGATGTGAATGATAACAGACCAGAGTTTTCACTGAGTCCCTATACTTTCTATGTCACTGAAAATAACGGCCCAGGCGCCTCTGTATTTACAGTTAGTGCCTCTGATAGAGACTTAAATGAAAACGCACTTATTTCTTATCATATTATGAGACACGGTGGTGATGACAACAAGTTAGCATTATTCCTAAACATTCATCCTGACAATGGGAACATATTGGCGCTAAAAAGCTTTGACTTTGAAACCCTCAAAACATTTAAGTTCCAAGTTGTTGCTACAGACTCTGGAACTCCGTCTCTAAGCAGCAACGTCACAGTGAACGTGTTCATTCTGGATCAGAACGACAATGCTCCAGTGATCTTGTATCCAGTCAGCGCTAACGGTTCCGCTGAAGGTGTGGAGGAGATTCCCCGTAATGTGAACGCAGGACATTTGGTGACTAAAGTGAGAGCCTATGACGCTGATATAGGATATAATGGCTGGTTATTATTTTCACTCCAGGAAGTTACAGACCACAGTCTCTTTAGTTTGGACCGCTATACAGGACAGATCAGGACACTTCGGTCATTCACAGAGACAGACGAGGCTGAGCATAAACTGGTCATACTGGTAAAAGACAATGGGAACGTTTCACTCTCAGCAACAGCTACTGTGATGATCAACGTTGTGGAGCCCAAAGAGGCGTTTGCAGCTTCTGATGTCAAAAGCTCAGTAAATGTCGAGGAGGAGAACAACGTTACATTTTATTTGATGATAACTTTGGGATCAGTTTCAGCGCTTTTTCTCGTTAGTATCATCGTGTTGATTGTCATGCAGTGCTCCAAAGCCACAGACTATTCCTCCAAGTATTTACAAGATCCGAATTATGACGGGACACTGTGCCACAGCATCCAGTACAGATCCGGAGACAAACGGTACATGTTAGTTGGACCCAGAATGAGTATAGGTTCTACTATAGTCCCGGGCAGCAATGGGAATACTCTAGTGGTCCCCGGAGACAGGAGGAGAACATCTGGAGAGGTAAGGAATAAAACACTGTCATAAAATAAAATCTCTTGCCTGTCCTCACGCATCCCTTGGTTCTACAGGAAAACAATTTATATATATATATATATTAATGTCCTGAATACATCAGCAAATCATTAATTGTTAAAAGTCAGGTTTTGTATTTGGAATAATGTAGTAATTATTCTGCATAGCAGCTGGTGAGTTAGTATACATCGTTTTATGATCTCAAACGGCGCTGTCAGGGATTGTAGACTATGTAAACTGATGCGCCCTGGAGGTGTCGCCTTCCATGGTGCTGAAATATTGCGGCATTCCTTACAGAGGTCATCCTCGTAAAAAAAAAAAAAAAAAAAGGCTATAAATGCTGTTGGCCTATGTGTAGCAGTCTTGTGTCCCTGTTAAAATATTTCTTAACTTTCTAGCAGTCTGTGCGACACTTTTTGACAGTTTGCACAGTTGCACAGTTTCGAAAATGCTTTTTGACATTGCCATTTAACCGTTTCCCATGTCTGTTGACGTAGTGTATATCCGTATTGTATATAGTGTATATCCGTAGTGTATATATTAGAAGTTAGTAAGTCTTGTTTTTTGTTTGTTTTGTTCTCATATAGCACTTGTTGTAAAAGTGTGTGCAAGATGTAAGAAGCCGACACAACTCTGCAATGTAACATGGATCGCATGGTGTCAGTGTGCTAGTAGAATATCGCCCATTAAAGAACGTTGTTCGTTATGCCTTCTCATGAGTATATGCCCCTTGCGTATTTCATAGCCACCAGACTATCAAATAATGATTTGGGATCCTAGGTGAACCTGTCACGGTCGTAGCTAAACTTCTGCACTCCGGGGTTGTCGCTGTCCATGGTGCTGAAACGTTACCGACGTTGCCCTTGCAGTGTCAATCTTTTCTGAAAATGTCAAAGTGTGAAGACCATTACGACAGTTTTACGTTCTTATTATTCTGTATGCAACACCTGTTGCACACTTTTGAACACACTGTAGATATTCGCCATTCAATGCTTCCTATGTGTCTCCCAGTTTTGAATATTCACATTAGTTCTTATGTCTTATGTTGTTCGTTTTGATCTACTACAGCACGATTTCTAGGAATATATAATAAGCCGACACAATTCTGCAATGTAACATGGGATCGCATGGTGTCAGTGCGCTAGTAGAATATTGTCCATGATTAAATGACGCTGTTCGTCACGCCTCCTTATGAGTCCGCCCCTTATAGCTGGTGGGTTTTCCGTCGCTGGCAGACTAGCATGCATGTATGGTTTTGGTGAAGAATACCGATCTAAAACCTATATTATGAGATAATGCTCAGTGACTATATCTTGGAAATTTAATAGTCAGTTGTCGCTCATCCAAGAATAGTGGAAGTGGATACCTTCACCTTTAAACATGGAACAAAGAGGATGCGGGGCATTGCGGGAGCGACGGCAGTGGGTCGGCTACATTGTTGCTTTGGCTCTGTTTTGGAGCGGGGCTTCGGCGCAGTTAAAATACTCAATCTCTGAAGAGGTTAAGGAAGGAACTGTCGTGGGGAACATAGCTAAGGATTTGGGATTAGATCTGACCACTTTGAAGCAGAGGGGATTTCGAATCGTTTCTGGCTCGACCGAGCCCCTTTTCCAGGTAAATCAGAACGACGGCGTCTTGTATGTGAACCGAAACATAGACAGAGAGGAGGTGTGTGAACGGAGCAGCGTGTGTTTGATCAACCTGAAAACGGTCCTAGAAAACCCGCTGGAGATCCATTATGTCGCGGTGGAGATACTAGATGTAAACGACCATTCTCCCAGCTTCCCAGAAAAAGAGAAACGGTTGGAGATTTCAGAGTCTGCATTACCAGGGACGCGATTTCAGCTACAAGCTGCACGGGACGCTGATGGTGGCCCGTTCTCCGTTCAGCAGTATAAACTCACTCACAATGAGCATTTCCGTCTGGAAGTTAAAGATCGAGGCGAGGACCGTAAAACCCCAACTCTGGTCTTACAGAAGTCATTCGATAGAGAAGCTGTAGGCGTGCATAGGTTATTGCTCACATCCATTGATGGAGGCAAGCCCCCAAGGTCTGGAGACATGAGCATAACGGTAGATGTATTGGATGTGAACGATAATGCACCTGTCTTCACTCAGGACGTGTACACGGTATTACTGAATGAAAATGCTCCTGTAGGCACAACGGTCGTACAGGTGAACGCTACTGATTTGGATGAAGGATCTAATGGCGAAGTAATCTATTCTTTTGGTAATGACGTGGATGCGGGCATGCGCAAACGTCTTGATTTAAATCCTAATACCGGTGAAATAGTTGTAATAGGACTTATAGATTTCGAAGAAAATAACAAATACGAGATAGATATACAAGCATCTGACAAAGGGACGGCTCCTTTAACAACAGAAAAAAGTGTCATTATTAGAATAGTTGACATTAACGACAATGCACCAGAGATCGAGATGACGTCATTTTCTAATGCAATCCCTGAAGACTCTAGGCCCGGAACCACCGTAGCATTAATCAGTGTTAATGATTTGGACTCCGGTGTCAATGGGAAAGTTATGTGCTCTATAAGTGAGAATGTCCCTTTTAAACTAATGCTGTCTTTACAGGATAACATGTACTCTGTAGTTACCAAGTCACCACTGGATAGGGAGAAACAATCTCAATATGATGTCACAATATTTGCTAAAGACGCAGGAGAACCAGCCTTGTCATCTGTAAAGACTATAAGTGTTGTTGTATCAGATGTGAATGATAACAGACCAGAGTTTTCACTGAGTCCCTATACTTTCTATGTCACTGAAAATAACGAACCAGGCGCCTCTGTATTTTCAGTTAGTGCCTCTGATAGAGACTTAAATGAAAACGCACTTATTTCTTATCATATTATGAGACATGGTGGTGATGACAACAAATTAGCATCATTCCTAAACATTCATCCCGAAAATGGGAACATATTGGCGCTAAAAAGCTTTGACTTTGAAACCCTCAAAACATTTAAATTCCAAGTAATTGCTACAGATTCTGGAACTCCGTCTCTAAGCAGCAACGTCACAGTGAACGTGTTCATTCTGGATCAGAACGACAACGCTCCAGTGATCTTGTATCCAGTCAGCGCTAACGGTTCTGCTGAAGGTGTGGAGGAGATTCCCCGCAATGTGAACGCAGGACATTTGGTGACTAAAGTGAGAGCATATGACGCTGATATAGGATATAACGGCTGGTTATTATTTTCACTCCAGGAAGTTACAGACCACAGTCTCTTTAGTTTGGACCGCTATACAGGACAGATCAGGACACTTCGGTCATTCACAGAGACAGACGAGGCTGAGCATAAACTGGTCATACTGGTAAAAGACAATGGGAACGTTTCACTCTCAGCAACAGCTACTGTGATGATCAACGCTGTGGAGCCCAAAGAGGCGTTTGCAGCTTCTGATGTTAAAAGCTCAGTAAATGTCGAGGAGGAGAACAACGTTACATTTTATTTGATGATTACTTTGGGGTCAGTTTCAGCGCTTTTTCTCATCAGTATCATCGTGTTGATGGTAATGCAGTGCTCCAAAGCCACAGACTATTCCTCCAAGTATTTACAAGATCCGAATTATGACGGGACACTGTGCCACAGCATCCAGTACAGATCCGGAGACAAACGGTACATGTTAGTTGGACCCAGAATGAGTATAGGTTCTACTATAGTCCCGGGCAGCAATGGGAATACTCTAGTGGTCCCCGGAGACAGGAGGAGAGCTTCTGGAGAGGTAAGGAGTTTAACACATTCTTCCAATTACTATAGGCCTATCCCTTTTCCTCACTGCCTACATCAACAGTAATTCTACAGGAAGTTCTATTTTTTTTTATTTTCAGCAAAGTGCTCTTTCCGGACTATTTCATTATTTCCGGACTACAACATTATTGTGTCGTATTTTTGGCTGAATCAAACGAACTGGTGGAGTAGTTACCATGGTATGATGATCTAAGAGACAGCTACCCAACAGTTGTCTCTGTCCACAGCCGTGGGTTCTGAAATCTTGCGGCATTCAACATCTGCCCTATTCAAGGTCTATTTTTCCTGATATAATCTAAACAAGGGCTTCATTATGAGCTGATTCCTTTCTTTCTGTAATTCAGGACACTTGTTGCGCGCTGTTTAACATAACGAGGCCTAGCGTTTGTTAAAGTATGTTTTCTGTGTGCTAGTTTTGCATACCCTGTTTTTTTGTGCAAGATAGCACTCGATGTTACTGTGGTATACTCTAAAAAGAAAAGGAGGCTCTTTTGGAGGTTTTTAAAGTTGAAGGTTAGCAACCTTTTAAGAAGTTGAAATGGGATTTTCAGCAAAACACAATCAATTATAAGCTTTGTGTATACGAGTGAGAAGCTTATCTCTTTTAATTTCAATAAGTTGTTTTCAAATCTGAGCCTGTCAGTGCCTGCTAAAACACAGTACAACTCATTAGAGAAATTGCTAACCATTTATCCCTGGAGTGTGTTTAACGATGTTACAGCTCTTAGGTTGACGATAACAACAAGTGTGGGGGAACTCGAAACTAATTACAATGTAGCCGGAAATCATTCCTATATGCAGAGCGTACGAGTACTCTACCAGTAGGCGATACCTCGTTACAATGTCACGTTAGGTAACACCCATTGATAAATTAGCCTACACAGTGTCACTGCTCAAACGGCAAGTAGCCTAAACTGGCTCAAAATAAATACTGTTTCTATCTTAAGATATCTGGGTCATTTTGCGGGTGCATAAGGTTGGAGAACATACCTCATTTAGGAAATAATAGCTAACCCTAGAGAAACCTTGATCCTGGAATAACTTTTATTGAACCCCTAATATTTTTTTTATATACAGTACAGGCCAAAAGTTTGGACACACCTTCTCATTCAATGCGTTTCCTTTATTTTCATGACTATTTGGTACATTGTAGATTCTCACTGAAGGCATCAAAACTATGAATGAACACATAGGAATTATGTATTTAACAATAAAGTGTGAAATAACTCTAAATATGTCTTATATTTTAGATTCCTCAAAGTAGCCACCCTTTGCTTTTTTGTTGTTAATAAAATATATAATAATAATATTAAATATAATATGTGTTAATAATCATATGTTATTATATATATATATATTCAATATTATTATTATATATTTTATTAACAACAACATATTTTTATTTTATTAACAACAAAAAAGCAAAGGGTGGCTACTTTGAGGAATCTAAAATATAAGACATATTTAGAGTTATTTCACACTTTTTTGTTAAGTACATCATTCCACATGTGTTCATTCATAGTTTTGATGCCTTCAGTGAGAATCTACAATGTAAATAGTCATGAAAATAAAGGAAACAGATTGAATGAGAAGGTGTGTCCAAACTTTTGGCCTGTACTGTAGTCTAACATTTTGTACAATACATAGCCAAGGAAATGCTGCAGTGTGAGTTGGTATCGCATGGTGTCAGTGTGCAAGGAGAATACATCTCATGTCATGAGAGATAACTGTTTTCGTCATACTTATGAGTCCGCCCCTAAGCAGGTTTGGTGTTTCATCGCAGTCGGTGGTGAGCTTGCCTTGGACAGATACATTTGGATTACGTTTTGCTTCATTGCCTATGTAGTATAATGAGCAGTAATGATTTTTTTTGAACATGTAATGGGTAGACAATTGTCTGATATCGAGGCATAGTGGAAGTTGATTTTTACACACCGAAAAAACATGGAACAAAGAGGATGGGAGTCATGGCGGGTGCGAAGACCGTGGGTTCCGGTTATTTTGGTTCTCTTTTGGAGCGGGGTTTCAGCGCAGATAAAATATTCCATCTCTGAGGAGCTTCGTGGAGGAACTGTCGTGGGGAATATAGCTAAGGATTTGGGACTAGATCTGAGCACCTTGAAAGAGAGGAGTTTTAGAATCGTATCTGGCTCTACTGAGCCCCTCTTCCAGGTAAATCAGAACGACGGCATCTTGTATGTAAAAAGAAAAATAGACAGAGAGGAGGTGTGTGAAAGAAGTGGCGTGTGTTTGATCAACCTGAAAACGGTGCTAGAAAACCCGCTGGAGATCCATTATGTCGCGGTGGAAGTGTTAGATGTAAACGACCATTCTCCCAGCTTCCCCGAGAAAGAGAAACGCTTGGAGATTTCAGAGTCCGCCTTACCAGGGGCGCGATTTCAACTCCAAGCTGCGCGCGACCCAGACGGTGACATGTATTCTATTCAACAGTATAAACTTAGTCACAATGACCATTTCCGTTTGGAAGTCAGAGATCGAGGTGAAGATGGTAAAATCCCAATATTACATTTACAGAAGCCGCTAGATAAAGAAACCACGAGGAGTCATAGATTGCTGCTCACAGCCATTGATGGAGGAAAACCTCCGAGGTCTGGGACCATCGACATCATCGTGGATGTTTTAGATGTAAATGATAACATGCCCGTTTTCACCAAGGATACATATTCAGTTATGCTAAATGAAAATTCGCCCATTGGCACAACAGTGGTGCAAGTAAACGCCACCGATTTAGACGATGGTTTAAACGGCGAGGTCATTTACTCTTTCGGTAATAATGTCAATAGCAAGGTACGTAAACTTTTTGATGTAAAGGCCGATACGGGTGAAATTATTGTGAAAGGACTGATAGATTTCGAGATAAAAGACAGCTATGAAATAGACATACAGGCATCTGACAAAGGACAGGTACCTTTGAAAACGGACAAAAGTGTAATTGTTAAGATTGTTGACGTCAACGACAACGCACCTGAGATCGAGGTGACGTCATTTTCTAAAGCAATCCCTGAAGACTCTAGACCCGGAACCACCGTAGCATTAATCAGTGTTAATGATTTGGACTCCGGTGTCAATGGGAAGATTATCTGTTATATAGAAAGTGAGGATGTCCCTTTCACATTAAGTCCATCTTTAGAAGATAACATGTACTCTATAGTTACCAAGTCGCCACTGAATAGAGAAAAACTATCTCAATATGATTTAACAATAGTTGCCAAAGACACTGGACAGCCACCATTGTCATCTGTAAAAACTATGAGCGTTGTTGTATCAGATGTGAATGATAACAGACCAGAGTTTTCACTGAGTCCCTATACTTTCTATGTCACTGAAAATAACAACCCAGGTGCCTCTGTGTTTTCAGTTAGTGCCTCTGATAGAGACTTAAATGAAAACGCAGTAGTTTCATATCACATTCTGAGAGATGGTGGCGACAATAACAAATTAGCATCATTCCTAAACATTCATCCTGACAATGGGAACATATTGGCACTAAAAAGCTTTGACTTTGAAACTCTTAAAACATTTAAGTTCCAAGTTGTTGCTACAGACTCTGGAACTCCGTCTCTAAGCAGCAACGTCACAGTGAACGTGTTCATTCTGGATCAGAACGACAACGCTCCAGTGATCTTGTATCCAGTCAGCGCTAACGGTTCCGCTGAAGGTGTGGAGGAGATTCCCCGCAATGTGAACGCAGGACATTTGGTGACTAAAGTGAGAGCCTATGACGCTGATATAGGATATAACGGCTGGTTATTATTTTCACTCCAGGAAGTTACAGACCACAGTCTCTTTAGTTTGGACCGCTATACAGGACAGATCAGGACACTTCGGTCATTCACAGAGACAGACGAGGCTGAGCATAAACTGGTCATACTGGTAAAAGACAATGGGAACGTTTCACTCTCAGCAACAGCTACTGTGATGATCAACGCTGTGGAGCCCAAAGAGGCTTTTGCAGCGTCAGATGTTAAAAGCTCAGTAAATGTCGAGGAGGAGAACAACGTTACATTTTATTTGATGATTACTTTGGGGTCAGTTTCAGCGCTTTTTCTCATCAGTATAATCGTGTTGATTGTCATGCAGTGCTCCAAAGCCACAGACTATTCCTCCAAGTATTTACAAGATCCGAATTACGACGGGACACTGTGCCACAGCATCCAGTACAGATCCGGAGACAAACGGTACATGTTAGTTGGACCCAGAATGAGTATAGGTTCTACTATAGTCCCGGGCAGCAATGGGAATACTCTAGTGGTCCCCGGAGACAGGAGGAGAGCTTCTGGAGAGGTAAGGAGTATTACTGACTCACTAAGTATCAGTGTCATCATGAATTGTTTACCATATGTGTTATTTTGTAGACAGCTTCATGTCAATCAACTGAGAGCTGGCCATCTTGCAGTGACGTCACCTGCCCTGGGACTCAACAGTCCCAGGGCAGATATTGAGAGAGTTGTTTAGTCTAATAATTTTAATTTATAATAATGTTGCCATTTAGCAGACGCCTTTATCCAAAGTCTGTCATGGTGGGGTGAGCTGTTGTCGGTGTTTGTCCTATGGTAAACTGATCCTGAAGCAGAGTGTTTGCGACATGATGTGGCATGCATGGCTGTTTGTGTTTTGCCAACTGTTGACCCTCTTGAACAGATGAGGTCATCTTTGATCCCCTCAGTGATCAAACAAGTCGTCACGGATCGATTCAGAGACTGGTGATCATGTCCCTTGGCAGGTCTGTGTCCAGGTTAATAACACGTCTGTGTCCAGGTTAATAACAGGTCTGTGTCCAGGTAATTACAGGTCTATGTCCAGGTTAGTAACTGGTCTGTGTCCAGGTTAATAACAGGCCTGTGTCCAGGTTAATAACAGGTCTGTGTCCAGGTTAATAACAGGTCTATGTCCAGGTTAGTAACTGGTCTGTGTCCAGGTTAATAACAGGCCTGTGTCCAGGTTAATAACAGGCCTGTGTCCAGGTTAATAACAGGTCTGTGTCCAGGTTAATAACAGGTCTGTG
Organism: Nansenia antarctica; assembly: GCF_963989245.1. NCBI lineage: Eukaryota > Metazoa > Chordata > Actinopteri > Argentiniformes > Microstomatidae > Nansenia > Nansenia antarctica. The sequence goes on from NC_137688.1 coordinate 18,259,530, forward strand.
TCCAGGTTAATAACAGGTCTATGTCCAGGTTAATAACAGGTCTGTGTCCAGGTTAATAACAGGTTTATGTCCAGGTAATAACAGGTCTGTGTCCAGGTTAGTAACAGGTCTGTGTCCAGGTTAGTAACAGGTCTGTGTCCAGGTTAATAACAGGTCTGTGTCCAGGTTAGTAACAGGTCTGTGTCCAGGTTAGTAACAGGTCTGTGTCCAGGTTAATAACATGTCTATGTCCAGGTTAGTAACAAGTATATGTCCAGGTTAATAACAGGCCTAGTGGCAGGTCTATGTCCAGGTTAATAACAGGTCTATGTCCAGGTTAGTAACAGGTCTGTGTCCAGGTTAGTAACAGGTCTATGTCCAGGTTAGTAACAGGTCTATGTCCAGGTTAATAACAGGTCTGTGTCCAGGTTAGTAACAGGTCTGTGTCCAGGTTAATAACAGGTCTGTGTCCAGGTTAGTAATAGGTCTATGTCCAGGTTAGTAACAGGTCTATGTCCAGGTTAATACCAGGTCTGTGTCCAGGTTAGTAACAGGTCTGTGTCCAGGTTAGTAACAGGTCTATGTCCAGGTTAATAACAGGTCTGTATCCAGGTTAGTAACAGGTCTATGTCCAGGTTAGTAACAGGTCTATCTCCAGGTTAGTAACAGGTCTGTGTCCAGGTTAGTAACAGGTCTATCTCCAGGTTAGTAACAGGCCTAGTGGCAGGTCTGTGACCAGGCCTTGTATAGCACCTGCTCCTGGTAGTGCTGCCCTACAATGAAAGGCTTTGTATAATCCTGAACGGTGGGCTCTCTGCAGCTTCAGAGAGGGAGGCTAGTAGGACATTACATTCAAACCTCTATCACCTCTGGCATGAAGTAGGCCAATTTAGTCAGGCAGTGTTCTCATCCTAACAATCCTGTTTGATGTTGTCATGGCGTCGACTGTCTGATGCTTCTTATGTCGTTGGTGAAGCCCAGTGGTTGTCAGGACCAGGCCTTCCCTAATGTATTACAAGTATTTGTTGTTTGTGTTTAGCTTTCTCTGACAAGTGTAGGTTAAAGGACAAACAAGAACATCGGTATACTGTGTGTATGTGTATGTGTATGTGTATGTGTATGTGTATGTGTATGTGTATGTGTCTGTGTCTGTGTCTGTGTCTGTGTCTGTGTGTGTGTATATGAATGTGTGAAGGCCTGTGCTGGTGCACGGTAGAGGCTGGGAGAGAGCTGCCGGAGGCTGATGCGCGGTGACTCACATGGCTGGGCTGGGCGGGGGTTGGGGGGATTGGGTGGGGGGGGCATGTGCTGCTTTGCTTGGAAACCGTTATTCATTATTTACACAGAACACAACCAGGAACGAGTGTTCCTTTTACCTTCTCTCTGCAGTGAGGCTCCAAATATAACAGAAGAAGGTGCCTTCCACTGCCCTTGTTTGCTTTGTGTGTGTGTGTGTTTTTTAAATTTGATTTAATTTATGAATGTATGTCGTGTTTAATCACTTGTATGTGAGTGTATGGTGAAGGGGCTGGTTCTCTAGGCGACGTGTTGCCCATAGCAACCCCACTGGCAGAAGTACCTCTCTGAATTCACTGGTTTTCCCTCCACGGTGACGAGCCTTGTGTGCATGCAGCAGTCTCAGCAACGGGAGAGGGAGGGAGAGGAGGAGAGGGAGAGGGAGGGAGCGGAAGAGGAAGGGGGGAGGGGACGTGTCTTTTCTATGGCTCCTCGTATTTCATCTCCCAGTATTTAATGGAAATGGCTTCATTAGGATTGAAACACACAGATTATGTTTGTAAAATCCTCACTGGGCAACAGATGGTGTCAATATAAGCCCAGAGTAACTCCTAATTGATCATTTTGCATTATGACCATTTTCTATTTTTACAAACTGGGTCACTTCAGATTTGACCCATTGGTTATTGCATAATGTATTAGGACAGAAGCTTGGGTTGCTATGTTAAGTTACTCCTGGGCCTTGCTGTGTAAAAAGCAGCAGTGTTGCTAAGAGGATTGTGGAATAATGCAGAAGGAAAGGGAAAGGTTGGAGATTGGGTAGTGAAGGATACGAGGATGGAAGGAGGGAGAGAGGAACCAGGTTATTAAAAGGAGCGAGAGATGAACCAGTGTATGAAAGAGAAGGATAGGTTGAGATGCAGAATAGAGATATTCTATTCTGAAGAACTAGTGGCAGTATTCCTATTTTGTGTGTGTGTATGTGTGTGTGTGTGTGTGTGTGTGTGTGTGTGTGTGTGCGTGTGTGTATGTGTGCATGTGCGTGTGCTTGTGCTTGTGTTGGTGCATGTCTGTGTGTGTGTATTCCTCTCCGAAGACTTTGAGTGTGTGTCTCTGTCAGCTTGTGTTCTTGTTTTCTTGTATGAAGGAATGAACATTTGTTCAGTGGGTCACATTTGCAAAGTCAACTCATGTTTGTGCATGGATATTAGATGTCCACAACCCTGGCGTGTGTGTGTGTGTGCCTCAAGACCAGAGGGTCATTAGATGGATACCAAACCCTCCCATTTAAGTAAGTAAGTAGCCTTGAGAACCGATGGTTCTCGAGCCTAACGGCCCTTAGGGCAGGAGCCTATCTCCTGTTTCCGTAGTGTGAGGCGGCTTGATGTACAAGTACACTCCCTGGACATGACGCTGGTATGTTGCAGGGTCTTACCCCCAATCTAACCCTTAATGCAGAGTGCCAAGCAGGGGAGGCATCGGGTACCATTTGTATAGTCTTTGGTATGACTCGGCCGGGGATCGAACTCAATCTCAGGGTGGACACTCTAACCTCAAGGCCACTGAGCTGGTAAAAACCCTCCAATTTGCTGCAGTCTATTATCTGATGGAGGGATATCGTCTATAGATGTATTGTTCTAGAGGTTTGGCGTTCCTTTGCTTCAGTCGCTTCCAGTGTGTGCTTGCTTGGTTTGTTTGTGGTGTAATTGTGTTAGTCTGACCAAACGGCTGCGTTCGGCTGCGGTCGTTCACTGTTGTGCTGCGTCGGCTGTTGGTATGAGCGAGTGTGTGTGTGTTCAGTGTCAGGTGGAGGCAGAGTAAAGAGGCAGGCTTGAGTGTCACCCCCCCAAAAAAGCCACCTAAGTTTTTGTAGCAGTATTGTACTTGACGCCAGCAGGCTGAGAGAAAATGGACCCTATTGGACACGCCTGCACACACACTCCCCCCACGCTTGTCCTTTTTCATTACCCGTTTTTCCTTTTTTGTCCCTGTATTAACCATGCTCTCTCTCTCTATCTCACTTTCTCTCTCTCTCTCTCTCTCTCCATTTCTCTTTCTCTCCCTCTCTCTCCCCCCTCTCTCCCTATAGATATATCTCACTCTCTCTCTCTCTTGTGCTCTGGTCGTTTAATTCTGCTCCCCCCCTCTCTCTTGCTTTTGCCCTCCTCCCTCTAGCCTTCTCTACCACCTCCCTTTATTCTCTCTCTTCTCTCGCCCCGTTGCTCTCGTTCTCGGTTCCCGCGGCTCCTTGAATCTCCTCCTCCCCCTCTTGCTTTTTTCTGCGTTTCACACAATGCTCTCTCTCTTCCTCTCTTCCTCCCTGCTCTATTCCTCCTGGTTCAAACCTCTCCCATACCCCCCTCAGCGTTCCCTGCGTCCCACTCTCATCTCTCTCTCATCCCTATCATTGGTGCTGCTCCTTTTCTCCCTCTGTCTTTCTCTCTCACCTCTCTCTCTCTCTTTCTCTTTCACTCTCTCTTTCTCACTTACCTCCCCCATACCTTCTTTCTCTCTCTCTCTCTTTCACCTCTCCCTCACCTTCTCTCTCTCTCTTTCTCCTCTCCACCCTCCCCCATCTCCCTCTCTCTCTCTGTCTCTCTCTCTCTCTCACCTCCCCCTCACCTTCTCTCTCTCTCTCTCTCTCTCTCTCTCCACCCTCCCCCATCTCTCTCTCTCTCTCTCTGCCTGTGGGGCTGTGGCTGGGGATGCAGTGTGTGTGTGCTGTAAGCTGCTGTGTGTCAGTGGGGCACATGCTCTCTGCTGCTCTGGCATTGTTAGGACACGACGTCACTCACATTGAGGTCAGAACTGTGATGATAATCCAATTTACACACACACACACACACACCACACACACACACAGTCAGTCCAATTTACACACACACACACACACACACACACACACACACACACACACACAGTCACACAGAGGAGTGTGCACCCGAATCACCACTCCATCCTGTGTTCACAAACACACACACACACACACAAACACAGACACCTCTCGCCCCTCCCACACACACACGTAAATGCATTTACAATGGTTAGGATAATCCAATTCTCGACAAGCCCTCCGTGCTCCCCATGCCAGGCAGGCTCATCAGCTCCATCCTCTCAGCTGCTCCGTCCCTCTGCGTCTCACCACCAGACCAGAGAGGCCATCACACTAATGACCAGGCCTCCCTCCTCTGACAGGCAGGCGGGCGCAGGGACAGTTACGTAACACCCCCCCATGCCCTGCCATCACACATGCAGAGCACAGGATCATCGTCTCCCCCATGCCTCACCCCCTCGCCCCCCTCCCCGAACCGTCTGGATGAAGGAGGGAAAGTCTGGACGTATCAGATCACCCAGAAGAACTGTGTGTGTGTGTGGGTGTGTGTTTGACTGTGTGTGTATGTGACTGTGTGTGAGTGTGTGTGCCTGTGTGCGTGAGTGTGTGTGTGTGTGTGTGTGTGTGTGTGTGTGTGTGTGTGTGACTGTGTGTGCACGTGTGTGTGTGTGTGGATGTGTTTGACTGTGTGTGCTGTGCGTATGTGTGTGTGTGTGTGTGTGTGACTGTGTGGGTGTGTGTGACTGTGTGTGTGTGTGTGTGTGTGTGACTGTGTGTGTGGGGGTGATTGACTGTGTGTGGGTGTGGGTGTGTGTGACTGTGTGTGTGTGGGTGACTGTGTGTGTGACTGTGTGTGCGTGTGTGTGACTGTGTGTGTGTGTGTGTGTGTGTGTGTGACTGTGACTGTGTGTGACTGTTTGCGCGTGTCTGTGTGTGTGTGTGTGTGTGACTGTGTGTGTGCGTGCGCGTGTGTGTATGACTGTGTGTGTGTGTGTGTGTGTGTGTGTGTGTAGGAACTGGCCCCCATACGAAAAGAACTGCACATTCCTCTCTCCCCTCTTCTCACATATCAGTGCATTCTGCATGGACGCTCTCTCTGCAAGATGCTTAGGTCATCTGTCGTTTTCGCTCGTTTCCCTCTCCTCAGCATCCCTCCATCTGTCAAATACACCCCCCCCCCCTTCTTATTTCTTCCCCCATTCTTTTCTGCCCTGTCATTGTTGCGGTATTTGTTTACCGAGGTCGAACAACTGAAAGTGAAAAGGAATGACAGAAGCAGGGATGTTATATCATTGAGATACAAACATCTTTTTTTTTCTTTCTATTTTTCTTTTTAAACCTCATCTTATCCACCTCATTTTTCTGGTTTTGCTCGAAATGACATGCCCACAGTGAATATAGAATATCTCCACAATCACAAGGGCCTTCATAATGATATTGTTATCAAATGAAAGCTAACACCTGTGGGGTGGCTGTAGAAGTGTCAGAATCAAAATCTATGTTACTGTGTCAGAGCAAATAGAGCTAGAACATTATAAAACATCTCAAATTCAGTCTCCGCCTAAAAAAACAACAGCTTTTACAGTGAATATCACCTTGGAAACCTGATAACCAAGCCCAAATCATCTAGGAATCAGTACTCCAGGGTCTTATTAGTACTTGTGCCAAAGTCGATGCTAGTAATGTGAGCAAATGCAACTTTGTACCTGTTTTAGTACAGGTATGTTTAGGCGGACACCTATATGTTTAGGCCATTTGGAGATATGTTGGCACCATCGTTGACCTTTGACCTTTCTCATGTATCAGATTTGTTTTGTTTTTTTGGGGGGGGGGATTTTTTGGGGTTGGCCGACCAATGGTATGGAAATTCGGCGTTGAGACCGGACATGACACATTCTCCAGTTGGAGAAAACTGGATGTGACTTAGGCCGTGTTTACCGTCTCTGGAAAAAAATGGTGGCATCGTATAGCATGCAAAGTTGTGAAAAAAATGTGATATCGATGAAGAGAATTGATCGAGGTAAACTCTTTATATCACTTCGGATCCCCATCGGGGTCCGTTGGCTCCTATGAGGTAAAGGCTAGACCGTGTTATATATATACTGTATATATGTTGTATCTTCTCTAACGTGAATCCAAAACAGTTATTCCTAGAATCACACCGACTCAGGTGTGTGTGTGTGTGTGTGTGTGTGTGTGTGTGTGTGCGTGTGTATTGTGAGTTTTGCCGGTGCTTCAGTGTGTCTGTCTGGAGTCTGGCCAGAGGAAGAAGAGAACAGAGAGTTCTGGGCAGCGTCAGCACATTGAGTATCCAGGTGATGTGGACGTCCATGAATCAGTGGAGGTCGTTAGTGTTGACGTTAGCAAGCCTGGCCACTGCGGCAGAGTTTAGGTGTTGGCCCATTATGTGTGTGTGTGTGTGTGTGTGTGTGTGTCTTTGGAATAGTTTTGTAATAGTGTGTGTGCGTGTGTGTGTGTGTTAGGAATAGTTTCGTAACAGTGTGTGTGTGTGTGTGTGTATATGTATATGTGTATGTGTATGTGTATGTGTATGTGTATGTGTATGTGTATGTGTATGTGTATGTGTATGTGTGTGTGTGTGTGTGTGTGTGTGTGTTTCACCTACGACAGACCCACAGTGACAGTGTGGCATAGACGACGGGGTAAGCGGTCATTTTGCACACCATCAATCGATCTGGGAGTATTGACTAACAGAGGCAGGTCCTCCCCATGGGGGAAGGGTGGAGATGAAATGTATCACTTTACTGAGCGTCCAACACAGGCTCAACAAGAGAATAAACCCCAAACTGGTGGTTTGTTGTTTATTGCAAATCTACCCTCTCAGTAAGCCTGTGGATCAGTGAAGCAGACAGTCCTGTCCTAGTTTTCACCACACTGACGGAAGAGAATAGGCGACTCATCTCATCCTCAACTCATCTTCTCATTAAAACATTACAATAGGCCCAGGGATCAGATATGGAACATTTCATCCTCGTGTTGGATGGTTAGGCCAGGGCCTGGGTGGGTCCAGTGGGCCCAGAGCGGGTCCTAAGTGGGTCAGGCGTAGTTCTGCTGTGATGGCTGGTGGCAGGTCTGGCCATGGCTGGTTGGGTCCAGGGTCCAGACCGTGATGTCTCTCTACCGCTGGACCCAGAGCTGAGGCCTAATCCTTGTCATTTCTGCTGCTCTTTTGTTCTTCCTCCTCCCTCCCCCCTGTCTTCCTCTCTTTCTCTACTCCCCCGTCTCCATGTCCACTCCCTCTGTTCCTCGTTATCTTTCACCCCCCCCTCTCTCTTTTACTCCTCCTCTCCCTCACTCCCTTCCCATCCTCTTCCTCATTCTCTCACGCTTCCCCTCTCTTCTTTTCTCCCCTCATCAGCATCTCTCTCTTTCTCTCCCTCCATCTATCGACCTCTCTCTCTCGGTCGCATTGGCCGTCTCTCTCCTTTCCTCTGCTCTGTCTCTCTCTTCTCTCTCCATGACTCGGTTGTCATGGCGTCTCAGTGAGTAGAATGCACAGCAGCGTGGAGGACGTGCGTCCCTGCCACGGTAGTTTCAGACCCCCTTGGCTGCAGCTGAATCAGGGTCAGAGACGAGTCCGTTACGCTCGGCTGGTGAACATGAATAATAACCATAATAAATAATAATAACCATGCCACACGTACTGTATGAATGTATGTCGAGAATTCCTCCCATATGCTCAGTATCGAGCGTTGGCTATCGCACTCACTGACTGTGTGTCATTTCAAAAATGTGTCTGCTGTGCACAGAGGGTAAAGTATTTATAAGGTTTTCTGAGTCCGTAGCCTATTTTTAAGCTCACATGGTGGGTGGACTTTGAGCAGGGATGTAGGCCTGTTCCTCTCGTTGGGGGGGGGGGGTGCTGCTGCTCCCAGCCTCAACAGCTGTTGCGGGGGCAGAGGTCCTCACTGCGTACCCTGGAGATGGAGCCGACTAGGGGGTCAGAACGAGGGTTGCGTTCAAGTCACTGAGCCGTGAAGAGCCAAGAGTTACGCAAACAGCAACACGGCAAAGTTGTTGAATGAACGGCCGTTTGCAAGAACGTCTGTTGAAGAGCGGGAACAACAGGCGTCCTTGTCCACGTGATGCTGTCATCTCTCGTTCAAGAATGGGAGAACGGTTGCGGAAGGGTGAAAAATATTAGTGTTGTCTCGAACGTAGCTCTGTCAGGGTGATTTTCCCCACAGAATGTAATCATGCACTGTCCAGTTCCCACTATGGCAGGCTCGGTAAACACATGTCCACACTGGAACGTGGCCACAGTTGCTGTTTACACTTCAATGACAATTCTGTGTCACATTTATATTTTATTCATGATTGGAATAGAGACTCTTTCGTTGGCTGTTTAAGAGAGGGAGAGAGAGGGAGAGAGAGGGAAAGAGAGGGAGAGAGGGAGGTAGAGAGAGAGGGAGAGAGAAAGAGGGAGAGAGAGGGAGAAAGAGGGGGAGAGAGAGTCCCCAGCTGCAGGGTTTCTTCCCCCCTGGGGACATTCCTGGTATTCTCGCTCAGCATTCTGGGTAACTAGGTTGTTGTGAGAGGGCTCAATGTAGAATGTCCCAAGTGGCCAACCTCCTGTATGAACACAGAAACACACACACGGTAGGTGACCCACACACACACGCACGCACACACACACTGTTACAAAACTATTCCTAACACACACACACACACACACACACAGAGTTGTGCTGGTTACATGCATGAGAGCTTGACCTCTGCGATGCTGAAACCCCCCAAACCTCCCACACTTGAAAATGTAGGTAATTGCAATAATTATAAAACATTGTGAATCGTTTTGGGGGGTGTTTTGTCTCTCCTGAATTAGTGGGATAGTTTTTAGGGGGGCAGGTTTTTGACACACCCATGGATAGGAAATGGCCACATCGATACAGAAGTGGTTTGATGTTTCACATCGAGGCTACAGTTTCATTGTGACAGAAAGTGAATGCGTTTTGCTATATTCCTATTGATTTGAACACTAGATGGTCTCTGCCTGTGTGACAGGCTGTGTAGGTGTGTTCAGTCTAAAGCTATTTCCTAGAAGTATCTGCCCACCATTTTCTTTTTTGCCTTTTTATGCCTGGACTCTGAGTGACTCATCTAGCCCACACGTAGTGTGTGTGTGTGTGTGTGTGTGTGTGTGTGTGTTGGGGGGGGGGGGGGGGGGGGGGGGGGTGCGTGTGTGTGTGTGCCATTTATTTTTAGGTAAGCCATCTGACATAGAGGAAAATCTGACATTTGGGTATTTTGGTTAATACCAGTATTATAATAGCTTATGTCAGTGTCATCTCCTGCAATGACCAGACCTGGGGGGTATTCCATCAACGTGGCTCAAGGAAAATCCAGGCTTTTGTGATAAATCCTGCGAGATATAATACAAATTCAGCTTTTAAGTCTCACGAGCCTAGATTTTCCTTTAGCCATGTTGATGCAATACCCCCCTCCCCACTTACTTCAGTCAAAACATTTTTATTCTCCCTTCTAGTGTGTGTGTATGTGTGTGTGTGTGTGTGTGTGTGTGTGTGTGTGTGTGTGTGAGAGAGAGAGTGTGAGCTTAGGTACGGGAGTATATCTCCCTCTGGTTTTGTCAGTCATTGTTATCCAACCTGTCCATCTTCTCTTGTGGGCCCACACACACACACACACACACACACACACACACACACACACACACACACACACACACAAATGAAGCAGTGAGATGATGTGGGTGTCGTGGTTCAGTGGTACACTAGGAGACAGAGTGACTCAGACAGCTCTCCCCCCTCCCAACCTGTCTTTCTCATCCTTCCGTTATTCACATCACCACTCTCATTCCTTTCCTCTTTCTGGTCCTAGTTTTTTTCTCTATCTACCTATACTGATTTTTTTCCTTTAATTTAGCTTTTCTCTCCTGACAGAAATTCTATTTTTCTCTCAATCTCTCTCTCTCTCTCTTTCTCTCGCTTCACCTCCCACACAGTCTGTTTCTCCCTAGTTCCTGCTCTCTCTCTCACACTCCCCCCTCTGTCTCTTTGTGGGAGTGCATTCATATATAAAATGGCTGACGCCTTTCTCTTTCTCCCTGCACTGTGCTAACTCACCCCTCCTCCCTCCTCTCTCCTCTCTATTCTATTCTCTCTCCTTTTAAAAAAAAATCTAACCTCACCTTTCTGCTCTCCTGTTCATTTGTTCTCCTTTCCTTTTCCCTCCTGTTTTTCCTGACCTATCCTTTTCTCCTCTCTATGTTCTCTTCTTCCTTTTCTTCTCCTCTCCTCTGTGCTGCACAGTCTCTGTGTGTCCCACATCTGACAGTCCTCCTCTCCTCTATTTTCTCTTTTTCTCTGTGGAGACCAGACCGCTGTTTGCAGTCACTGCTGACTATTTCAATGCGTCAGTCCCACCCTCACCTGTGTGTGTGTGTGTGTGTGTGTGTGTGCGTCTGTGTGACAGGGAGAGAGAAGGAGGAGGATGCTGCCCTTCCACAGTCTGCCTCTACAGCCTCAGGCAAAAATATTGTTTGTGTGTGTGTGTGTGTGTGTGTGTGTGTGCGTGTGTGTGTGTGCGTGTGTGTGTGCATGTGTGTGTGCTCGTGCGGTTCGGCGTCGTCACAGCGGGGTGGTTTTAGTGACTGTGATTGAAACAGCACGGTGGGTTCCGGGGGTGGAGGGCACTGTGGCCTGGGAGCGGTGTGGCCTGGGAGCGGTGTGTTCTGGGAGCGGTGTGTCCTGGGAGCGGTGTGTCCTGGGAGCGGTGTGTCCTGGGAGCGGTGTGTTCTGGGAGCGGTGTGTCCTGGGAGCGGTGTGTTCTGGCTGTGTGTCCTGGGAGCGGTGTGTTCTGGGAGCGGTGTGTTCTGGGAGCGGTGTGTTCTGGGAGCGGTGTGTCCTGGGAGCGGTGTGTTCTGGGAGCGGTGTGTCCTGGGAGCGGTGTGTCCTGGGAGCGGTGTGTCCTGGGAGCGGTGTGTCCTGGGAGCGGTGTGTTCTGGGAGCGGTGTGTTCTGGGAGCGGTGTGTCCTGGGAGCGGTGTGTTCTGGGAGCGGTGTGTTCTGGGAGCGGTGTGTCCTGGGAGCGGTGTGTCCTGGGAGCGGTGTGTTCTGGGAGCGGTGTGTCCTGGGAGCGGTGTGTTCTGGCTGTGTGTTCTGGGAGCGGTGTGTCCTGGGAGCGGTGTGTCCTGGGAGCGGTGTGTCCTGGGAGCGGTGTGTTCTGGGAGCGGTGTGTCCTGGGAGCGGTGTGTCCTGGGAGCAGTGTGTTCTGGGAGCAGTGTGTTCAGCGTAGACAGCGTGGTCCTGGACAGTATGAGCCTTATTTGTGTGTTTTCTTTTTGCAGACGTGGCTGTTCAAGTATTGAGTGTGTGTGTGTGGCCGCGGGGCGTGGCTGGGACGACTGCTCTGCGTGTGCGTGAGCGTGAGGCCAATCGGCACATGACTACAGACCATTTGATGAGGAATCCGAGATATGTATCTGTAGTGTGTCATACTCACGGATGACATGATGCTGGACAGACAGTCTAGAGAACCATGAATCATACTAGACAGCCTACTGCTCTATATCCATACTAGACAGTCTGCTGCTCTATATCTATATAGGGTGTACTCTGATAAAGTAGTATTGTGGATGCATGATCTAGTCGTGAAGCTAGGTCATATAGCCACAATTCATCATTCTGGATAATGAGACACACGGTTGACTCTAATGAGTGTTGCACACCAAGGCCAACTGTAAACAAACACACAAACAAACCAACAAAACATACAAAGAGAAGCCCCTGCCGAAATAACATGCAAGGTTGTTCAGTTTCTCCGTCCGGGGTCTAGATGATGAGAACAGACAGTTAATCCCTTGTTTACTTCGCTCCCTCCAATCCCTCCCTTTCTCCTTGCTGTGTCCTCCACCATCGTTCCAGAGTAGACACTGCCCCCCCCCCCAAGTGTCTGTACTGTGACCTTGTCAAGGCTCTCTACAAACATACAACATTCCCTTCAGGTACCGTGGTTTAAATCCCGCTCCGTAAAACAACTGCCTTCCCGCCAAGCGGATCGGTATTCCCAGTTTCCCAGGATTAGGGTGTCCGTTTACTGTGGCGTGTGTGAGTGATAAATCCACTTTGGTGCTTCTCTAATGCGATTAGAGGAAATCATCTTAATGGTGCAGTGAAGAGGAGGTTTATAGAAGCAGCATGAAGAACAAACTGGGACACCACTCCATCTTATCCTCTATCCTCCAACGCTGCGGCCTCCTCTTCTTCCCCTCCTCCTCCTCCTCTTCCTTATTGTGTGGCTTGCTGTCAACATGTTTGCTATGCCTCTCTTTCTCCGCTTTAGCTTAGTCTGTCACTTTTTTCAGTGTTTGATCTGTCTTGTGCCTTTCTCCTTTAAAAATGGTCAAATGTGAAATATCCCACTTTTTCTTCATAGAGGTATTATATTTAATATTAATACATTTTCTCTGATAGTGTTGTTGAATGAGGAGATGTGACTCTCATCAGAAGGCAGTGGTAACTATTAAAAACAGTTTAAGCTGTTCTAAGAGGCCAAGGTACTAGTGACGCACACACACACACACACACACACACACTCAACACAGGTTCATCTTAAGTGGGAAACGTGTCCATGTTTCATGGCCCTCATTCGATGATAAAACGCTGTTGATGATGCATGTGTCAGGATGATGTCCGTGGATGTGATTAAGTTTTGATGCTCAAAGTGGAAGATGATGTTTTCAGTTCTCTGAGAAGTGAGGAGAGAGAGTAGCCACTGAAAGAGAGTTCTAGTGCTTTGGGAATGATGGGTTATTATTTTATAAACACTTTTTTTTCCAGAAAGTGGAGCAGCCTTTAGAAACCCTTTAAAACCGCTTCCTCTCTCTCTCTCTCTCTCTCTCTCTCTCTCTCTCTCTCTCTCTCTCTCTCTCTCTCTCTCTCTCTCTCTCTCTCTCTCTCTCTCTCTCTCGCTCTCTCTCGCTCTCTCTCGCTCTCTCTCTCTCTCTCTCTGCAGACCAGAGCTCTCCTACATTATTCAGACTGTTATCTCAGTAAGTGGGTCGGGGCTTCATGCACCAAGGCTGGACCAAGGCTCCACACGCAGCAGTCGTCACTGAATGTGACCAAGACAACCGTGTTATGCAATGCATTTAGGCCCTACCAGTATCTCGGGCACAATGAAAAATGTAGATCGATTGTGTGTGTGGGTGTGTGACACTGGTGTGCTGAGTGTGTGTGTGTGTGTGTGTGTGTTGAGAATGGAATACTGGCTTTATTGAATGAGAGAGGCACTGGGGAACACTGTATCAGATTGATAGACATGAGGATTAGCTGGGTGTCTGTAGCGAGTCATTGTGTTGATGTGTATCTGGCTGGGAGTGTGTGAATATTATTAGACACACACAGCTGTGCGCTTCGCTCCTCTATCTCTCCTTTGTTACAGCGGAGAGAGTTTGCTCTTTCATTTCCTCAGGAGAGAGAGAGAGAGAGAGGCATGGAAGACACCGAGACACATTTTAATACCTGTTCCACTCAGTGTGTCTCTATCTGTGTCGGAGTCTGTGATAGAGTGTGTGTGTGTGTGTGTGCGTGTGTGTGTGTGTGTGTGTGTTAGCTCTCTTCCTCTCATCAGTAGCATAGAGCCTGAGTCTAAGGAGAACAAAGGAGCTGAAGGAGAGAATCGCCCCCTGCTGGTTAAAAGGCTGAACTAACCCAATCACTGTGTGACCTGTGTGTGTGTGTGTGTGTGTGTGTGTGTGTGTGTGTGTGTATGTGTGTGGATAATGATTACTTGATATTATGTGCACAGTGTCTATTGATGGGTATTGCTGTTTCAGTGTGTGTATTGATTTGGAGGCAGTGGCTACTGTCCCATATTCTGTTGACTCAAATACAACCAGTATTTATTCTCCTCCCTCCAACACACACCTGCTTGATTTGACTGGGATTGTCCAACCAGGTTATCCAACCCAGGAAATGTATTTATTTGTAATCCTAGAAAAAAGGAAAGCGGTCTACCCACAGTGATCAGTATCAGAGTAATCCCCACTACTACCTAGTTAACTATAACACTACTTTACATTGTTACCAGGCTCACAAAACAAGCTGTGTTAGTTGACTACTGTAGCAAATGTGTCATTTTCAACATGTTGACATTTATTTTTAAAAATCAGAATAAAAGAACATTTGATTGGCTGCCATTTGATTGCTTCCCAGTTCAACCAGCTGCCGTCACATTTACTGTATGTATGTGTGTGTGTGTGTGTGTGTGTGTGTGTGTGTGTGTGTGTGTGTGTGTGTGTGTGTGGGTATGTACAGTATGTATGTATGTGTGTGTATGTATGCCTGAGTGATTGTGTCCAGTATGTGTAAATGAAGTGGTGTGTAGTGTCAGTGACACAGTGTGTGCATGTCCGTGTGCGTGCGTGCGTGTGTGTGTGTGTGCGTGTGCGTGCGTGCGTGCTTGTGTGCGCGTGCGTGTGCATGCATGAACATAATAAATGCCCAGTCTGTCCTTGTGGGTCCCCCTTGTCCTTTGTACGTGATAGGAGTACTCATTAGTAGAAGCTGAGAGGGGCAGGGGGGAGGAGGAAGAGGAGGAGGAGGAGGAGGTGGAGGAGAAGCAGGAGGAGGAGACGCAGGAGGAGGAGGACAGCATATGAGTCACTGTTGGGGGGGGTGAGGTAGTGAATCAATTATGATGGGGAGCTCTTAGAGGGTTCCCAGGGGGAGTGTCAATCTGTCCGACATCGCCAGTGTTGCCACACACACTGTGAAAGAGCCAATCGATGAGCTCCTTACAGTGATGTTCTATTGGACCAACCTATCAGGGTGCTTGTTGCTGCCTTTTGTTGTGTGTGACTGACGATCCGTTCAAACAGCAAACTGGAATCTCAGTCGTGATATAATGCTTCCCTTCCTGTCACACAGGTTTATGGCCTTGTCTGCTGTTGCCGTAGCAATCCATTTACTGGATTAAATGGAAGGGAATGTTTTTTTATGGAATGAGTCCTACACAATATCCTCTTTGAGTTGTATTAGAAACACGCACACTCTCACACACGCGTGTGCACACACACGCACACGCACACACACACACACATACACTCTCTCTGTCCGAATTCGGTACATATCTAGTCCCAGCACTTAGCTTTTTCCCTTTGTGCCAGAAGGTTCTCTTGCCTTGTTTGTGTGTCAGACTCTCTTCAAGATTCCTCCCCTGCAGCTAAACAGCTAACCCAGACACTGGCGTGCTGCTGACTACCCATCAGCCCCGGCTCTGCAGCTACAACAACAACACGCTGCTCTTTGTTGACTTTAACCACGATAGCACGCCTGGTCTTTCTGAAAGGTCACATTCGCATTCTTATATTGTGTCCGATGATGGTGATAGCTAGAATACGACTCTCCTGTGTCCCTCCGTCGGTCTGTCTATGTCTCTAGCTGCACACACACACACATTTGAATACTTTATTTGGTTCCACAAATTATATTATACAAACAGGGAATCAAATATTTCGGGGCTAAGCAGCACTGAACACTTAAGGGTACACATAACACCTCCTTCTCCACACGGCCAAGCTGCCAATAATAGCTGAGACAGAGCAAAATTTGGCAACCTGTTTGGCCTTTCTTTTAGACATTGCAGCAATTCTCAGACCCCTCATGGTGCATTTATATACATGGCCCAGACTTCCAAATACAAGTATGCTGAATTTGCACTTGTACCCAAAGCTGGTTATCGTACCAAGCAGTGGTTGGTATTTGATATACTTGTCCTGGAAAGTCTGGTCCATGTACAGGTCAAAGGGGCAGCCTACTTCTACAATCAGCACCTCCTTGTGGCTGGTGTCAACAAAGACAACATCAGGTGTATTTGGGATGTTGGAAAAAGCATCATTGGCAAAACCAAACCACTCTGGTAACACTCTGGCATGCTTGTACATAGCTGCGCTAGATGGTAAGATGTTTTGTACTGTATCAGACACAATGTCCACAATATGGTCATGACGAGCTATGTACAGGTGTTTGTATGCATTACATCCATTTGTTATGTGTGCAATGGACTCTAGGTGTTGTGAATCCTGATGGTTTAAACAGAATGGACTGTGAGTGTGGGGATACCAGGTGGACAGATTGTACTTGGTCGGTAATACCTGCAGTCTTGCTTTGATGGTGAATTTCAGAACATCCTCACCAACAGCGACGTTCTTATACACTGAGTGTGAGACTGACTGGTCAGCGAACTGCAAACAGGCTAGCTTTCCCTGTAGTCTGAGTCCACACCAGTGCTACACACACACACACACACACACACACACGCACACACATCAACATTGGTTTCAGCCGTGACACGATACTGGTTGTCCAACCGGTTGTGCTGCTGTTACAGTGGAGTAGCTGATTGGATTTGGAGGCATCGTGCCAGATTTTCCATGTGAGTGAGTGATATGTTTCAGTAGCTACTGTATAGTATAGCTGCAGTATATATCTTCAGGGTGTGTGTGTGTGTGTGTGCGTGTGTGCGCGTGCGTGTGTGTGTGGGAGAGCGTGCTCCATATTGCTGTGTCCTGGTTTCCATCTTGTTTTCCTGTTCCTGTGCCCCTGTCCTATTTCCTTCAGGACCGAGGGAGGCGAGGGGTGGCGAGCACATTTGAGAATAAATGATTAAATGCCAGTTGGATTAAATATTGGGAGAGATTCATTCATTTCTAGATTGTGTGCGTGTGCGTGTGCATGTGTGAGTGTGCGTACACGTGCATATTATGGAAATTATCTTTGGTTATGAAAAATATATTACATTATTATGCAATTTTGCTCATTTGTTCTTATTTGATATTTTCTCATACAGAGAGTGTATCTCATTACACAATTCTCACTGTTGACATTTCTCTCTCTCTCTCTCTATCTGTCCCTCTCACTCACCCCCACCCCCCTCTTTCTTCCGATCGCACTGCTCTCCCTCCTTCTGCTCTCATTCTCTCATCCCCCCTTCCCCCCCTTTTCTTTTTTTCTCTCTCCTCTCTCTGCCCCTCCCTCCCTTCCTCCCCCCCCTCCCTCTCTATCATGGTATCTGTGTCAAGGGTGTGATATCTGCAGTGAGGTGGGGTTCTATTGATCCTGTTGATTATCCTCCTGCCAAGACAGTCCTGTGTGGTTTATGGTCAAAAGACGCAGCTCCTCATCTCTGACCAGGGTAACCAGGGGCACCAGTGAACCAGGCTGGGGTCTCTCTGTCACTCTATTCCACAGACTATAGAAGAGGCATGGAGCTGTGGAACACATTGCTCCACAAACAAATCCATTATCTTTGTCCATCATGTAGGCATGGTATACTTGGTATCTTTAGTGAAGAATGAATGCCTGCACACTATATAGTAGGCCTATATGCTGCTGCCACACCTGAATTGCTCTATGCTGCAATACACAGATAGCATGCTGTGTGGCTGTGTCAGTGTCCGTCCTCATGAAGGGGATATGTGGTGTGTTACTGTATGAAGGGGAGGGTCTCTGGAGCCCAGGCTCAGAGAGAGTGAAGGGGGGCTGGGCTGGCTGAGTGAGAATGTCAGGCCCTCTGTGGGGGTGTTGGGGGTCGGGAGGGAGCTGGAAAGAGGAGCTTCTGCTGCTGCTAAAGTGGATCTGTCACAGCGAATATGCTGCTGTGGAGCTACATTACGAATACATGAGCGAGCTGGCCAGCTGCAGCCGTGTGTGTGTGTGTGTGTGTGTGTGTGTGTGTGTGTGTGTGTGTGTGCGTGTGTGTGTGTGTGTGTGTATCGAGTCTTGACTCTTGTGTATGGAGCTGTGTGAATGTATGGAGGCCTATGCATTGGTGGGCAAGCTGTTCATATTTTTTCTTTGTGTGTGTGAATGTGAATGGCTGATAGGAATCTCTCTCTGAATAGGAGGCCACTGTAAAAGGGAGGAGCAATCCATAAGGAGCTGCATTATCGTTCACTCTCTCTCCTGCCTTTGAAAAAATAACCCTGTGTGTGTGTGTGTGTGTGTGACAGAGAGAGAGAGAGTGTGAGCGCGCATGTCCACAGCCCCCGCTCCCTCATGGTGAGATGTGGTTACCATGGAGACGGGAGAGAGAGAGAGAGGGGGAGAGACTCGCCCGTGAGCGTGTTCTGCTCACACCCCTCCCCGTCCATCTTACACAGACACACATTCACGCACACGCATACGAGGAAATGTACACAATGTACAGCATTTCGCTCCTGAACACACCCTTACGTAGAAACGTGATTTACATTTTTGATATTTAGTAAAGAAAGTAAGTGAATCATCTATCCAGCAGTAAGAGAAATAGATCTATTTTATCTATAATCTTCTTTCTTTTTCTTTTTTTATTAATTTATTTATAGTAGAGAAACTACTCACAAGCGTTTGCATACATACGCACGCACACACACCTGCACTCACACACACATACACACACACACACACAGACCACTGGATTGCATCATGCACCAGTAATCTACATTTAGGGAGCTAACATGTGTCTCTTTATTTACCAGTCGTTTACTTGTTATTAATTATGCAGAGCATTCAATTATCATACCCTCTGGAAATGGGATTCTCATGAACACAAATGTTGAGAATTAGAAGAAAATGTATTTAATGGCTTGGTTGAATATTCCAGCCAAAGCATTGAACAATGTGCAATTATCATCTCTGAGTTTCTGTAATATCTTATATATGACTGTTTTTTATTGGGATGTTTCTGTTTCTGTATATGCTGTTCTTTTTATTAACGTGTTTAAACATTTTTAAAATTGGCATTCAGCAGACGCCTTCATCCAAAGCGACTTACAACAAAGTGTGTGTGTGTGTGTGTGTGTGTGTGTGTGTCTGTGTGTCTGTGTGTGTGTGTCTGTGTGTGCGTGCGTGCGTGCGTATCACTGCTAATTGATTCATTGACGCCCATGCGGATCCTCTTTAATTCTGTTGTGGCTCAGCAGTAGTGAGCAGGGGGGAGGGGGGGGGGGGCAGTGATGTCGTTACTCTGTGGAATCAGCATGTTTCACACCTCAGTGCTGTGAACAATCCAGCCAGCGGTGCAGAGCCTAGCTGTGCTCTCAGGGTGGGTCAGGGACAGAGACAGGCCTGGCTGAGCACCCAGGGTGGGTCAGGGACAGAGACAGGCCTGGCTGAGCACCCAGGGTGGCTCAGGGTCAGTGACAGAGACAGGCCTGGCTGAGCACCCAGGGTGGCTCAGGGTCAGGGACAGAGACAGGCCTGGCTGAGCACCCAGGGTGGGTAAGGGACAGGGACAGGCCTGGCTGAGCACCCAGGGTGGGTAAGGGACAAAGACAGCCCTGGCTGAGCACCCAGGGTGGGTCAGGGACAGAGACAGGCCTGGCTGAGCACCCAGGGTGGGTCAGGGACAGAGACAGAGACAGGCCTGGCTGAGCACCCAGGGTGGGTAAGGGACAGAGACAGGCCTGGCTGAGTACCCAGGGTGGGTAAGGGACAGAGACAGGCCTGGCTGAGCACCCAGGGTGGGTCAGGGACAGAGACAGGCCTGGCTGAGCACCCAGGGTGGCTCAGGGTCAGGGACAGAGACAGGCCTGGCTGAGCACCCAGGGTGGGTAAGGGACAGAGACAGGCCTGGCTGAGGACCCAGGGTGGGTAAGGGACAAAGACAGCCCTGGCTGAGCACCCAGGGTGGATAAGGGACAGAGACAGGCCTGGCTGAGCACCCAGGGTGGATAAGGGACAGAGACAGGCCTGGCTGAGCACCCAGGGTGGGTCAGGGTCAGAGACGGGCCTGGATGTGCTGTCAGGGTGCGTCCGTGAGAAATGGGCCTTTAGTGCTATCAGTGCATACGGGTCAGCCGGCGCCTGGTTTAGTGTGAAAGAGAGTCATCATTTGTTTGTTCTGGGAGAGAGATGATGGTATGTACACAGGCTTCGCCTCATTTCATTGGCATAGGAAACAATAAAACAGAGGATATGATGTGGATATATGTTCAAGTCATATTGAATGACAGTAAAGTGAAGAATTGACATGCACTAAATGTATATCCACTTCTTCCACGCCACCACGGTTCCCAAAAGACTCTCCTCTTCTACTCTCAGGCAGCAGGTACCGGTGCCTTCACTGTCAGAAGGCCCGGCTCAGCAGAAGCTTCATCCTTCATCAGTGTCTTCCCATGGCAGTGGGCCTCACAAACAAGCCCCCTGCCTCTCAATGACTCTGGGACTTCCACTCCCGTCCCCCACTCTGTCTCACACACACACACACACACACACACACACACACACACACACACACACACGCACACAAACACACATACAACTGACAGTGTCATTTATATTAGTTTTACATTACTCTAATTTACAGCCTACATAATTATTGTTCTATTGCCCCTTTGGCCATTGTCTTTTTAAACATTCTTGCTATTGTTATTGTTATTGCTATATATTGTTGTTTTTTATGTCCTATGCACCAACCTCACCAAGACAATTTCCTGTATGTGAGGGTGTAAATATACTTGGCAATGAAAAATAATTCTGATTCTGATTCTGATCCTTCATCAAAAACACCCTCAACACCTGAATGGACTATCGACAGCTTCACTGCTGTCTGTGGTGTCTCGGCCCTCTGTCTGTTTATCTGCTTATCTGCTGTGTTGAATGGATGGAGGGATGGAGGGATGGCACTGTCGATGTCTGGGTGTTGAGTTTGTTGGTCCCTTTATATAAATGTATGACCTTGTGGAAATGAAATGGATTCCCTCCTCGGAAGACAATAAAATCCTGTCTGTCTGTGGACGCTCTCCTAACTGCTGTGTGTTGTTGTTTTAGAGAGCTCCGTTCAACGTGCACGTGTTTGTAAGTCTGTGTTTGTATGTATCTCTGTTTGGCTTAAGCTACAGTGGGGGGCAGAGTTCAACAGGATGCCCGCTAGACTGGGGACCCACACATAAGCTCTGAACATCAGCCGACAAGCTTGGAGATTCATCAGTAGAACATAACCGTATTCATAACGCTACTGACATATGATGGTTATACAAAACATAAAGGTCAATAATTCCCCACCATATTCCCCCACCTGCCTGGTCAATGACATTTCCATGTATTTCACTATGTATTATTTTTCCCTACACATTTCGCTGTGTAGAGCCCATGCAGCCAGCCTGCCATTGCATACACTCAAATGGTTTACATTCCGAAACAGGAGTGTTCTGAATACTCCAGGCAGGAGTACGCTGCCTCACACACTGCCTCACACACTGCCTCACACGCTGCCTCAGGAAGGCCTCCAAGATCTCCAGAGACCCATCCCACCCTGGGAACGAACACTTTGTTCGGCTGCCCTCAGGACCATGTCCGCAAGGACAAATAGACTGAAGCTCAGCTTCTACCCTAGGGCCATTCAGGCCCTGAACACAGCAAAGACCTAGGTTCTAGGCCCTGGACAATCTAGACAATTTGATGGCAGCTATTAGATTGTAATCAAGTGCAATACTGAAATACAACTGTGATCATTTCAAACCTGCAAACTGCGACACTTTAAATGAATGTGCAATAATACTATGTGCAATATGACAACCCCCGTGTACAGAAGGTTCAGAGATAGGAAATGTTACGATATTTATAGCATAGCATAGAGTACAGCACAGTGTTTTATTTGTATAGTATAGTAGTATAGTATAGTGGATAGTGTATATAGCCTTTATTTATGTAAACCAGCTCTTTTTCCCTTGTTTTTAGTATTTTTTTACCTAGCCCCAGGGGAGCCCCCCCTCCTAAATGTCGTTGTATGGTACCTGTACTGTATTAAATTCATTCATTCATTCATTCATTCATTCATTCTCTGTGTCACTGTGTGGGTGTGCGTGTGCGTGTACTTGTGAATGTTTCATTTCCGTGCATGTATTCTGCTTTTCGTTGATCTCATTCTCAATATGACCTAGAAATACTACTTTGCTCAGGTCATACCTGGCAAGCTATTATTGTTATTTGGTGTTGGGGGGATGACGGTGAGGACCCTGAATGTGGTGATTATTAAATATTCCAAATCATGTTTCCCAGTGAATGGAAATAGGACAGGAGCCTTTGCATTCAGGGTCTAATCCTGGGATTACAAGTGACGGAACGTCGGTAAGCTCATCACCGCTGTCTCCATGGAGATGCAGGAAACACACCGAAAAATACCCAGAACTCTGCAGGAGTGCTAACCTGTCCCTGCACCGATGAACAGAGCAGGGGTAGGCCCAATGTGGCCCAATGTGGCCTAGTGTGGCGTATGTGTGTGAGTGTGAGAGTGAGAGTGAGAGTGAGTGTGAGTGTGAGTGAGAGAGGGGTTTGTGGAGGAGAAGATGGAGAGGATATGGTGAAATAGAGGAGGAGAGAAAAAGAGGCGAGGATATCTATTTTTAGACTTAGCCATTTTATGTTTTGGCCATGGTCTACTGACATACATGTCCTTAATGATATACACAGAGGTAACCATGCATTATTTAACGCAACCCTCCTGCCATTTCAAATGACTCTCATCTAGAGAGAGAGAGAGAGAGAGAGAGAAGAGAAACAGATTCAGAGAAAATAAATTGCGTCATGGCCAAGTATTTGATTGTAGGATCCTTTCATTTTAAATCCATAGGTCTGAGGTTTTCTGCTGGGGGTGCATTAATCATACTCATGGCCTCCATACAGCAACCTGAATGAGTTATTAGCTTACTGGCGCGCTGTCCATGGTTCTGAAAATCTTTTTTTTGTTCTTCTAATTCCTCCTAGCATAGAATGTAAACCACTGACATGGCTTCACGTGCTCTTCAAAGTATTGTTGTTGCATACACACAATTCGTATAATATATTCGGTATCTGTTACGGTGGAAATCACAATGACTTACTATATGTGTGCTGTTGGGTACTCTGTGTTGTGAGACACTTCTTTCACCACGTGGCGTCACTGTTGACCGTTAGAGTGAGAAATGCTCCCTGGCGTCTCTAGGCCCCTCCCGTAGCCTATTCCGAGGTTGATGAGATATCTCGAAGCTTTGTTAGAGACGCAGGACGAGAGAGACAGAGTGGTCGGAGATCTATACCGTCTATAAATGCAGTTGGATTTGGAGTAAATCCTCTTAATTTACTTGATTTTTTTGGATGGACATACTTATCTTTGGATCTATGCTTGGTTCACGTTCGATGGAATCATGTCTTTACCGAATAGAAGGAGCTCTATTGTGACGTATTTAGTGCTTGTGCTGCTGGAGTGTTACTGGGAAGCGGTGTCCGGGCAGCTCTCCTACTCCGTCTCAGAGGAGGTAAACCCGGGGACTTCTGTGGGAAATATCGCCAAGGATCTAAACCTCAATGTTCAGGATTTGGAGTCGCGTATGTTTCAGATTGTCACGGGGTCCAAGAGAAAGTATTTCGAGGTAAATCTAAAGACCGGAGTTCTTTATGTGAATGAGAGAATAGACCGAGAGGAGCTCTGTGTGAATGCTCTTAAATGCACTGTCAGTGTCGAGGCCGTTATCAATAATCCTTTGAAACTGTACCGTATAGAAATCAACATTTTGGATGTTAATGATAATGCTCCGTCTTTTAGTGAGACCTTGCAATCTCTAAATATTGCCGAGAGTACTCTACCAGGGGTTAGATTCGCTCTTTTAGATGCATCTGATTTGGATGTTGGTAAGAATACTGTCAACTCATACAAGCTTAGTCCTAATGAACATTTCACTTTAGTGGTACACAAAGGAGGAGAGAGTGTGTCTGCTGAGTTGGTGCTGCAGAAAGCGTTAGACCGAGAGAAACAGTCTGTAATCCAGCTCACACTGACCGCTGTAGATGGAGGGACTCCCCCGAAGTCGGGTACCTCACAAATTGTGATTAATGTGTTAGACAATAATGATAACCCACCAGAATTTAGTAGTTCTTTGTATAAGACTCGTATTTTCGAGAACGTAGCTATAGGGACAACAGTGATCACTCTGAATGCGACCGACGCCGATGAAGGTATAAACAGTGAGATAGTGTACTCTCTCAGAACTAAAGGACAGAATCATGTATTGGATGTGTTTCATATCGATCCAAAAACAGGCACAGTTACTGTTAAAAGTAATGTTGACTTTGAGGAAAACCCCGCGTTTGAGATCCATGTCCAGGCGAGTGACAGAGGCCATACTCCAATGGCAGCGCATTGTAAAGTCCTGGTGGAGGTGGTGGACCTCAACGACAATGCCCCTGAGATCACTGTGACGTCACTCTTAAACACAGTGAACGAGGACGCCAAGATGGGAACCGCCATCGCTCTGGTCTCAGTCCTCGATAAAGATGGAGGCAAAAACGGGGTGGTACATTGTGTTGTTAGTAGTAGGGTCCCCTTTAAACTGGAAACAAACTATAAAAACTATTATTCTTTAGTAGTGGACGGCCCTCTAGACAGAGAGAGCTGTTCTCAGTACAACGTCACCATCACAGCTACAGATGAAGGGACTCCGCCTCTCTCCAGCACGAGCGTTATTACTGTACACGTTTCTGATGTTAATGACAACGCTCCACGCTTCTCAGAACCCGTGATTAATGTTTATGTCAGAGAGAACAGTCCGGTAAATACGTTGATTAAAACCGTGTCTGCTGTTGATGCTGACGTAAATGAAAACGGACAGTTGACTTATTCGTTTTTTGAGAGGAACAGCAACTCCGTACCTCTGTCTACAATGGTAAATATAAACTCAGAGACTGGAGATATAGTCAGCCTGCAGTCTTATAACTATGAGGAGTTAAAAACGTTCCAGTTTAAAGTTCAGGCCACAGACTCTGGTGTTCCTCCGCTCAGCAGCAACGTGACTGTGAACGTTTTTATCCTGGATGAGAACGACAACAGTCCCGGTATCCTCGCGCCCTATTCTGAGCACGGCTCCGTTAACACTGAGAACATTCCCTATTCTGCTGAAGCGGGCTACTTTGTGGCCAAGATCAGGGCTGTAGACGCCGACTCTGGATACAATGCGCTGCTTTCTTATCACATCTCTGAGCCCAAGGGAACCAGCCTCTTCCGAATCGGAACCAGCACCGGGGAAATACGGACTAAGAGGAGAATGAGTGACAATGACCAGAAAACTCACCCGTTGGTGGTGTTGGTTTCTGATAACGGAGAACCTTCACTGTCAGCGACCGTGTCTATTGATGTGGTGGTGGTTGAAAGCACAGGTGAAATGCAGACTAAATTCAGACATCCACCCATAAAGGATGACAGCTTCTCTGATTTAAACCTGTATTTGCTGATCGCCATTGTCTCGGTGTCAGTGATATTTCTACTGAGCCTCGTCAGTTTAATAGCTGTAAAATGCCACAGGACAGAGGGCAGTTTCAACAGGTACAGCGCCCCAATGATCACCACACATCCTGACGGCAGCTGGTCTTACTCTAAATCTACTCAGCAGTATGACGTGTGTTTCAGCTCAGACACGCTGAAGAGTGACGTAGTGGTTTACCCCGCACCTTATCCGCCTGCAGATGCAGAACTTATCAGTATTAACGGAGGAGACACTTTTAACCGGACTCAAACATTACCCAACCAAGAGAAGGTAAGATGCAGCGTTTATATGTGTCCAAACGTTTGACTAGTACTGTAGATAATCGTTAACACTGTACACCGTCCTTCTTTATGTTTACAAAAGCATGGGCTCTGTTCTGCTCTGCCTGACTCTTAAATGTATGTTCATTAGTTGTAAAAACATATTCCATATTGTACTTAGTTAAGGACTTTGTGAAACCCGGGTGATTCAGTGTTGTTGCTCTCCATGGTCCTGAAATGCATCTCACCATTTGAAAGGGTTTGTAGTTCAGCTTTGTTTACTTTTGGTGTCTGTTTAATTTGCCTTAGCATATTGAAGTGATGTTTCAGTCATCGTATTATTTATTATTTATTATTATTTTTTTATTAATTTATTAATTTCGTATTATTATCGAATTATTATCGAAATGTATTCGATAATATCGAATAATTAATTATCGATAATTAATTTCGATAATAATTATCGAATTATTATCGAAATTTATTAATTTCGTATTATTTATTTATGTAAACCAGCTCCTTTCCCTTCTTGTTTTTTTTTTTGCTTTTTTTTCCTAGCACCAGGGAGCCCCCCCCTCCCAAATTTCGTTGTTTGGTACCTGTACTATATCAATGACAATAAAGACCATTCATTCATTCATTCATTAAACCTGTCTTGCTTTCATCAAAAATAATGCTGCTGCATCAGTCTCGCATCAGTAAGTTCTAGGCATTTATCTGAGTATGTTTGATTGCTTAGAGGTTTCTAAAGCAGTTTCTAACAGTTTCTATCACGTTTAGAGAGCACTTGAAATAAAGTTGTGTTTACATATTGAAAACGAGTTCTCTGATGTAGAATTAGCTGTGGAAAAAAACATTTACAACTATAGACCTGTTTAGGGGTGGGACGTTCTCGCATGGACATTGATTTTAGAATAAAATATTCTCCCAAAACACCCACTGGGAAGATCAGAAAACGCTGATTAGATGTTACTGTATATATCAGCCTATAGGCCTATGATAAACCCCCTACGATGAAATAACAGGTATTCACTATAGGTATATGCCAATTTGGTAGTAAAAATTGGAGTTATTTACTTCATAGAATAAAAGACACAGTGAAACTTGTTATGTTCTTTAGGCCTATACTCGTTTTAATGAATCACTAAGAATTAAACAATGAATGCATGTATTGCTATTAAGTAGCCTATTACCAATTAACAATGATGTTTAATTGAACAGGCCTTAAGTCATTGTTGTATAGCAAAATTTAATTCCACGAGAAGAGTGAATAGACCCGCAGTTAGGGAGTGATATGGTATTATTTTCCATGAAAAAGTGACAGCCCTACAATTGTCTTTTCAACTATGTCGTAATTCCAAACTGCCACGCGGTGTCTCCGTTGACCGTAGCATAGCGATATTATGTTTAGAATCTCGAGGCCCCTCCTCGTTTCAGAGGGGGAGCAGATTTCTCCGGGCTTTGTTACAAACAGACGCAGGACGAGAGCGAGACCATCAGTCTTCATATCGTTTAGAATTTCATCTAGATATATTCTTCAAAGCCTTGATTATTTGGCGGATATTCGTGTCTTTGGATCTATGCTTTGTTCACGTTCGATGGAATTATGTCTCTACCGAATAGAAGGAGCTCTATTGTGACGTATTTAGTGCTTGTGCTGCTGGAGTGTTACTGGGAAGCGGTGTCCGGGCAGCTCTCCTACTCCGTCTCAGAGGAGGTAAACCCGGGGACTTCTGTCGGAAACATCGCCAAGGATCTAAACCTCAATGTTCAGGATTTGGAGTCGCGTATTTTTCAGATTGTCACCGGGTCCAAGAGAAAGTATTTCGAGGTAAATCTAAAGACCGGAGTTATCTATGTGAATGAGAGAATAGACCGAGAGGAGCTGTGTGCGAAGAATCCGAAATGCACTGTTAGTGTAGAGGCCGTTATCAATAATCCTTTGAAACTGTACCGTATAGAAATCAACATTTTGGATGTTAATGATAATGCTCCGTCTTTTACTAAGACCTTACAATCTCTAAATATTGCCGAGAGTACTATACCAGGGGTTAAATTCGCTCTTTTAGATGCATCTGATTTGGATGTTGGTAAGAATACTGTCAACTCATACAAGCTTAGTCCTAATGAACATTTCACTTTAGCCGTGCACAAAGGAGGAGAGAGTGTGTCTGCTGAGTTAGTGCTGCAGAAAGCTTTAGACCGAGAGAAACAGTCTGTGATCCAGCTCACACTGACCGCTGTCGACGGAGGGACTCCCCCGAAGTCTGGTACCTCACAAATTGTGATTCATGTCTTAGACATTAATGATAACCAACCAGAATTTAGTAGTTCTTTGTATAAGACTCGCATTTTCGAGAACGTAGCTATAGGGACAACAGTGATCACTCTGAATGCGACTGATGCCGATGATGGCCCAAACAGTGAAATAATATACTCGTTTAGAACTCAAGATCAAGATCATGTATTAGATGTATTTCATATCGATCCGAAAACAGGCACAGTTACTATTAAAGGTAATGTTAACTTTGAGGAAAACCCCGCGTTTGAGATCCATGCCCAGGCGAGTGACAGAGGCCAGCCTCCGATGGCAGCGCATTGTAAAGTCCTGGTGGAGGTGGTGGACCTCAACGACAATGCCCCTGAGATCACTGTGACGTCACTCTTAAACACAGTGAACGAGGACGCCAAGATGGGCACCGCCATCGCTCTGGTCTCAGTCCTCGATAAAGATGGAGGAAAAAACAGGATGGTACAATGTGTTGTTAGTAGTAGGGTCCCCTTTAAACTGGAAACAAACTATAAAAACTATTATTCTTTAGTGGTTGACGGCCCTCTAGACAGAGAGAGCTTTTCTCAGTACAACGTCACCATCACAGCTACAGATGAAGGGACTCCGCCTCTCTCCAGCACGAGCGTTATTACTTTACACGTTTCTGACGTTAATGACAACGCTCCACGCTTCTCAGAACCCGTGATTAACGTTTATGTCAAAGAAAACAGTCCGGTAAATGCGTTGATTAAAACCGTGTCTGCTGTTGATGCTGACGTCAATGAAAATGGACAGATTACCTATTCATTTTTTGAGAGGAACAGCAACTCCGTACCTCTGTCTACAATGGTAAATATAAACTCAGAGACTGGAGATATAGTCAGCATACAGTCTTTTAACTACGAGGAGTTAAAAACGTTCCAGTTTAAAGTTCAGGCCACAGACTCTGGTGTTCCTCCGCTCAGCAGCAACGTGACTGTGAACGTTTTTATCCTGGATGAGAACGACAACAGTCCCGGTATCCTCGCGCCCTATTCTGAGCACGGCTCCGTTAACACTGAGAACATTCCCTATTCTGCTGAAGCGGGCTACTTTGTGGCCAAGATCAGGGCTGTAGACGCCGACTCTGGATACAATGCGCTGCTTTCTTATCACATCTCTGAGCCCAAGGGAACCAGCCTCTTCCGAATCGGAACCAGCACCGGGGAAATACGGACTAAGAGGAGAATGAGTGACAATGATCTGAAAACTCACCCGTTGGTGGTGTTGGTTTCTGATAACGGAGAACCCTCACTGTCAGCGACTGTGTCTATTGATGTTGTGGTGGTTGAAAGCACAGGTGAAATCCAGACTAAATTCAGACATCCACCCATAAAGGAGGATCATTTCTCGGATTTAAACCTGTATTTGCTGATCGCCATTGTCTCGGTGTCAGTGATATTCCTACTGAGCCTCGTCAGTTTAATAGCTGTCAAATGCCACAGGACAGACGGCAGTTTCAGCAGGTACAGCGCCCCAATGATCACCACACATCCTGACGGGAGCTGGTCTTACTCTAAATCTACTCAGCAGTATGACGTGTGTTTCAGCTCAGACACGCTGAAGAGTGACGTAGTGGTTTACCCCGCACCTTATCCGCCTGCAGATGCAGAACTGATCAGTATTAACGGAGGAGACACTTTTAACCGGACTCAAACATTACCAAACAAAGAAAAGGTAAGATGCAGCGTTCATATGTGTCCAAACTTTTGACTAGTACTGTAGATACTCGTTAACACTGTACACCGTCCTTCTTTATGTTTTCAAAAGCATGGGCTCTGTTTTGCTCTGCCTGACTCTTAAATGTATGTTCATTAGTTGTAAAAACATATTGTACTTAGTTAAGGACTTTGTGAAACCCGGTTGATTCAGTGTGGTTGCTCTCCATGGTCCTGAAATGCATCTCACCATTTGAAAGGGTTTGTATTTCAGCTTTGTTGACTTTTGGTGTCTGTTTAATTTGCCTTAGCATATTGAAGTGATTTTTCAGTCATCGTATTATACATGTCTTGCTTTCATCAAAAAATAATGCTGCTGCATCAGTCTTGCATCAGTAAGTTCTAGGCATTTATCTGAGTGTGTTTGATTGCTTAGAGCAGTGGTTCCCAACCTTTTTTGTCTTGTGTACCCCTTGAGCTGTTTTGCCATGCCAGAAGTACCCCCTCACTCATGCGTGTTGATTATTTCCCCAAAAAATCAATTAAACTCTAACTTGCAAATATAACATTTATTACTGACACACAGAGAGCAAAACCTCTTCTCATGTCTCCAAAACTCTAAACACATTTTCTGCTTTACACACATTTTGCTATTCAAAATGGCACTTTTTAAATGCACTGAACACGGTTTGCTGCACACAACAATCTGACATAAAGTCACATGTTTGCCATTTCAAAACATTGCCATTCAAAATTAGACTACATGAGCTAATTGGCCAATACATGTGCCACCTGGCCACCTCAATGGTTAATTGTTACCACATGCCCACACACTCACTGAAAATAGAAAAATAAATAATAAATAATAATGAATTTGATTTGATATCTGTTTCTTTTCCCTTTCTCCTGCTCCTCTTTGGCTTCTGTCTGAGGTGCAGTGATGTCATAATTTTCTCATCCTAGAGTCTTGACTCTAGGGGAGAGGAAACAGACAAGATGAGACAGGATAAAACTTATCACACACACACACACACACACACACACACACACTTAAACTTCTTATCTAACTCTACTGATTATTAATGAAATCATTTGAACCACTCCCCTTTAATACATAGATATTTACACCATTGTGAAAAATAGACTCACCCAGTAGCAGTTGCAATTCTTTTTTTCATCAGTTGAGCTTTAATGAGACACTTGAGGTTGCTTCTCTTTTATAATCTTTGACAGTTCTGGAGGCAGTGTGGCAACAGCAGTCACCAGGCTGCTCTCCACACTCAGTCTGTTCCTTGGCTTGGTTTTGATGTGGGTCAAAGCTGAGAAGGTCACTTCACACATATATGTAGATCCAAAAGGCAAAAGTTCATTCAATGCACACTTTCCCAGCACTGGATATTCCTTTTCAACATCACACCAAAACTCTGTCAATGACTTGTCAGCATGTGCCATCTTCAACCCACGATCAGAGGACATGTCCATCAGATTTTCCTGCAGGCTTGCAGGAAGGCTGCTGCTGCTCCTGTCATTCACTCTGAATGGGTTCCTCACCCAGTCCAGTTTTTCTGACTTTGTTTCAATGTCATGAAAGTACTGGTTGAAGTCAGTGTCAAGTTTGGACAGATGTGCTTTAACTATTTTCACCACAGGACCTCTGTCAGCATCAGTGGTGGCGAGATGGCCATCAAGCAGTGGGAAACAGCTCACATCTCCATCCTTACATTTCCTCTCCCATAATTTAACCTTCTTTATGAATCCATTCACTTTGTCATACATGTTAATTAAGGATGTGTGAGTACTTGCCCTGAAGTGAAAGGTTGAGCTCATTCAGCTTAGTGAAGACATCAGCAAGATATGCCAGCTGCGCAACCCACACTGCATCCTCAAACAGGGCTGCAAGAGGGTGGTCGTTTTCTGTCAGGAAAGCAAACACCTCGATGCGCAATTCATAGAGCCGCAGCAGCGTTTTGCCACGAGACAGCCAGCGAACGTCTGTGTGAAGCAGTAGCTGCTCATGCTCTGACCCGCTGTCATGACAAAGAGTTTGAAACAGTCTGTGGTTCATTGGCCGGGACTGAATGAAGTTAATCACCTTAACTGCGTCATCCATAACTGCACTTAACTCGGGGCTCATCCTTTTGCTGGCGAGTGCCTCCCGGTGAATAATACAGTGCATCCACTTAATTTCGGGGTTCACCTTCATCACACGCCCAAGCAGCCCACGCACCTTACCCGTCATTGCTGCCGCTCCATCGGTACAGATGTGACTGCAGGATTTCCACTCCAGATCGTTGTCTTTGAAGAAGCTGTCAATAATCAGAAATATTTCCTCGCCAGTTGTCTTTCCTGGCAGCGTCTTGCAAAACAAGATATGCTCATTTATGTCCGACTCTTCTTTATAACGCACAAAAGCCAGCAGCTGAGCCTCCCCACTAACGTCGGTCATTTCATCTAATTGCAAAGCGAACTGACCTGCTTGCTTCATTTTATCCACCACTTGTCCGACAATATTTATGGACATATCATCAATCCGACGGGAGACGGTATTGTTAGATAATGGTACCAACTTGAGCGCGTCAGCTGCTTTCTTGTCCAGCATAGTTTGAGCCAAAATCACAGCGGCAGGCAAAATCAGATCTTCGGCGATTGAATGTGGGGTTTTTGACTTAGCCACTAGTAATGAAACAGCATAGGACGCCTCCAGTGCTTTGCTTGACACACTTGCCGCTTTTTTCAGTGTAGCCTGACTTGACTTGAACTCTGACAGTTTTCGCTTGAAAAAGTCGTCAGTTTTACCAACAGTTGCTAGGTGTTTGGTGCTCTGGTGTCGCTGTAAATGGGCTGGCTTCATTGAATTATTAGCCAGGACTTCACAGCAGAAAAAGCACTGTGGCTGTGGTGGATCAGCCGATGTACATGTAAATCCCCACAAAACATATGTTTCCAAATAATAGCGGGGTCCTTTTTTTCTTTTTTTCTCTGATCTGACCGTCTGATCTGCCTCTGATCTGACCGTCTGATCTGCCTCTGAAGCTGGTCGTTTTAGCCATCTGTCCATCTTTGCGGAATACTGACATGCCTAGCTGACGTGCGCGCGTAAATGAACGTAAATGAACGTGATTTAAATGTGACGTGACTACACGTGTGTTACAGTCATCACCTGTCGGGGAGGAACTTAAGTTGCAGCGTACCATTTTAACAACAGGTTTATGAAACGACTATATTTAATTATTTTTTTGGAAAGGGAAATAAATTATAATTCCAAATCTTTCCACGTACCCCCTGCAATCCCCTCACGTACCCCTAGGGGTCCGCGTACCCCCGGTTGGGAACCACTGGCTTAGAGGTTTCTAAAGCAGTTTCTATCACGTTTAGAGAGCACTTGAAATAAAGTTGTGTTTACATATTGAAAACGAGTTCTCTGATGTAGAATTAGCTGTGGAAAAAACATTTACAACTATAGACCTGTTTAGGGGTGGGACGTTCTCACTCTCTGCATGGACATTGATTTTAGAATAAAATATTCTCCCAAAACACCCACTGGGAAGATCAGAAAACGCTGATTAAATGTTACTGTATATATCAGCCTATAGGCCTATGGTAAGCCCTCTACGATGAAATAACAGGTATTCACTATAGGTATAGCAGGGTTTCCGTTAGAAAAATTTGCCGTCGGACATCGTGTCCGGGAAGAATTCGATTTACCGGACAAACGTGATATATTCCGGTCATCATATTAAAATATAATATTTTTTTTTTTTTTCGAAATCATATATTTTTTTTCTCCAAATCTAATATAGCTGTTTGTCGCGGTGATTACTGTTGTGTAGCGGCCTATATATGCCATTTAATGTCTATTTCTCATCCGATACGATTAGATGCGAGCTATATAATATATAATAATATAACATGATTTGACGCATGCGCGCTATGCCATGCGTCAAATCCAGCGCTGAACGGGTCCAGCGCTGAACGGGCGCCTCACTGGGAACTGAACAGACAGCATCGATCAATGAACGGACTCCACATTACGTTAACTGAAGTTTGTTAAATTGTTTGGGATTAATGTGAGTTTTCTATTTTCTCTTTACAGTTTTACCCTTTTTTTTTTTTTTAAATCAATAAAACAACGTCATTTCTATAAGTCTCGCTGGTTGGGAAGGCATTTCGTTTAGCTCGGGAGTATGACAATGGGAAGAACATAACTGTTTATTGAGAAACAATTGATATGCAGTCTGGGATACGTATATAAAGAAATACCACAATGTCTAGATGTATAACATTTGATTGAACAGTAACAGTGCAAGCATGTAGGCTACGGGGAACAGGGATTTTGGTCAGTAGGTCCTTTGTACAGAGGGCGTTTCTCTCCGACAACGCGTTCCCAGGTACCATGGAAGTCATAGGTAGTCCAGCACACTGACAGAGAGACAGACAGACACAGACAGATAGACAGACAGACAGACATACAGACAGACAGACAGTCAGCTTACTTCTACCCTTTTGAGTGGAATTACTCCTTTAATTAGCTGTTAGCCATCTCAAAGCCCCCTGAGCTGTTCGTCAACACTGAGAATAGACCACATTATAGAAACCAAAACACCGTTTTTTAAATCCACAGGGAATAACCGAGAGTGTAAGGAAAGGCACACCCAGCGCTGTCAGTGGTGGGGAGACTTGAAGTGGCTTTGCTTGATTTCCATCACAGATTCAAGGATTGAAACACTGATGAAAATAGGGAGTAATAGTGATGGGATTATTTTAGATTATTTTAGATTAGATTAGATTAGATTAGGTGAGATTCAACTTTATTGTCATTGCAGAGTACAAGTACCAGACAACAAAATGCAGTTTAGCATCTAACCAGAAGTGCAAATAGTGATATAAAAACAAACACTTAACTTTCGGGGAAACTGCTCAAATAAAATAAATTAAATTAATTAAAAAAGAAAGCGACTATTAGCACCGCCGAATGACAACAAACGTATGAGTAATGAGTAAAACAATGTCACTTTTATAGTATGTTGTTTAACTTGCCATTCGGTCGCCATGGCTCTGGTGTGTGTAGCAGCTTCAGCTAGCTGGCTGGAAACTTCTAGGGGTGCGTTCGTAAACACGCTCTGAGAGCGCCGGAGCGCACGCTGGCTTCGATGTCACAGAGCGACCGAGTCGTTCGATTGGACGAGAGGCGTTCCGCGAGTGCTGATCGGATTTCCAGAGCGTGTTTACGAACGCACCCAGACAGCTTTAGCGAATTGTATTCAAAGGGAATTATTTTCACCGGACAATAATGTCCGACGACTTTTTCATTTGTCGGACTTCACCAAATTTTACCGGACAAAGACCGGTAATTACCGGTTAACGGAAACCCAGAGGTATAGGCCAATTTGGTAGTAAAAATGGGAGTTATTTACTTCAAAGAATAAAAGACACAGTGAAACTTGTTATGTTCTTATTGGTAGGCCTATACTCGTTTTAATGAATCACGAAGAATTAAACAATGAATAATTTTTAAATTCGTATATTCGTTAGTTAACGAATAATAATTATTATTTATAATTAATAATGAATAATTAATTATTATTATTATTATTATAATTTTTATTATTTAATTCGTTAGTTAATTCGTAATTCGTTAGTTTTATTTGTATAGTATAGTATAGTGGATAGTGTACATAGCCTTTATTTATGTAAACCAGCTCTTTTCCCTTCTTGTTTTTAGTTTGTTTTTTCCTAGCACCAGGGGAGCCCCCCCTCCCAAATTTCGTTGTTTGGTACCTGTACTATATCAATGACAATAAAGACCATTCATTCATGAATGCATGTATTGCTATTAAGTAGCCTATTACCAATTAACAATTATGTTTAATTTAACAGGCCTTAAGTCATTGTTGTATATACATTTAATTCCACGAGAAGAGTGAATAGACCCGCAGTTAGGGAGTGATATGGTATCTTTTCCATGAAAAAGTGATATAGCCCTACAATTGTCTTTTCAACTATGTCGTAATTCCAAACCGCCACGCGGTGTCTCCGTTGACCGTAGCATTGAGATATTATGTTTAGAATCTCGAGGCCCCTCCTAGTTTCAGAGGGGGAGCAGATTTCTCCGGGCTTTGTTACAAACAGACGCAGGACGAGAGCGAGACCATCAGTCTTCATATCGTTTAGAATTTCATCTAGATTATCTTCTTCCAAGCCTTGATTATTTGACGGATATTCGTGTCTTTGGATCTATGCTTTGTTCACGTTCGATGGAATTATGTCTCTACCGAATAGAAGGAGCTCTATTGTGACGTATTTAGTGCTTGTGCTGCTGGAGTGTTACTGGGAAGCGGTGTCCGGGCAGCTCTCCTACTCCGTCTCAGAGGAGGTAAACCCGGGGACTTCTGTGGGAAATATCACCAAGGATCTAAACCTCAATGTTCAGGATTTGGAGTCGCGTATGTTTCAGATTGTCACCGGGTCCAAGAGAAAGTATTTCGAGGTAAATCTAAAGACCGGAGTTCTCTACGTGAATGAGAGAATAGACCGAGAGGAGCTGTGCGCGAAGGCTCTCAAATGCACTGTCAGTGTAGAGGCGGTTATAAATGATCCACTGAAGCTTTATCGAGTGGAAGTTGCAATTGTAGATGTTAATGATAATGCACCGTCTTTCAGTGCGAAATCACAAGTCGTGGATATTACCGAAAACACTTCCACGGGTACGAGATTCCCACTGTCTGACGCTTACGATGCCGATACTGGTAAAAATGCATTGAACACATACAAGCTGAGCACAAATGATTACTTCTCCCTAGCCGTACATAAAGGAGGAGAGAGTGTGTCTGCCGAGTTAATTCTGCAGAAAGCTTTAGACCGAGAGAAACAGCCTGTGATCAAGCTCACACTTACCGCTGTAGACAGTGGAAATCCGCCAAAATCAGGGACGTCGGACATCATAATTAATGTTCTAGATATCAATGATAACGCTCCAGTGTTCAGTAGTTCTTTGTATAAGACTCGTGTTCTCGAAAATGTTACCGTAGGGACGACAGTGATCATTCTGAATGCGACTGACGCGGATGAGGGAACACATGGTGAGATCGTTTACTCATTAAGACAGAAAGACCAGGATTATTTGTTGGACATTTTTCATATAGATCCAGTTACAGGTGCAATAATAGTAAAAGGAATTGTTGACTTTGAAAAAAACAATGCTTTTGAGGTCCGTGTACAAGCACAGGACGGTGCACAACCGCCTATGACCTCTCACTCAAAGCTATTGATAGAGGTTATTGATGTAAACGACAATTCCCCTGAAATCACTGTGACGTCACTCGTAAACACAGTGAAGGAGGATTCAAAGATGGGGACTGCCATCGCTCTGGTCTCAGTACTCGATAAAGATGGAGGAAAAAATGGCATGGTTAAATGTGATATAGCAAAAAAGGTACCGTTTAAACTGGAGTCAAACTACAAAAACTATTATTCTTTAGTCGTTGATGGGCCTCTAGACAGAGAGAGCTTTTCTCAGTACAACGTCACCATCACAGCTACAGATGAAGGGACTCCGCCTCTCTCCAGCACGAGCGTTATTACTGTACACGTTTCTGACGTTAATGACAACGCTCCACGCTTCTCAGAACCCGTGATTAATGTTTATGTCAGAGAAAACAGTCCGGTAAATACGTTGATTAAAACCGTGTCTGCTGTTGATGCTGACGTCAGTGAAAATGGACAGTTGACCTATTCGTTTTTAGAGAGGAACAGCAACTCCGTACCTCTGTCTACAATGGTAAATATAAACTCAGAGACAGGAGATATAATCAGCCTTCAGTCTTTTAACTACGAGGAGTTAAAAACGTTCCAGTTTAAAGTTCAGGCCACAGACTCTGGTGTTCCTCCGCTCAGCAGCAACGTGACTGTGAACGTTTTTATCCTGGATGAGAACGACAATAATCCCGGTATACTCACGCCCTATTCTGAGCACGGCTCCGTTAACACTGAGAACATTCCCTATTCTGCTGAAGCGGGCTACTTTGTGGCCAAGATCAGGGCTGTAGACGCCGACTCTGGATACAATGCGCTGCTTTCTTATCACATCTCCGAGCCCAAGGGAACCAGCCTCTTCCGAATCGGAACCAGCACCGGGGAAATACGGACTAAGAGGAGAATGAGTGACAATGATCTGAAAACTCACCCGTTGGTGGTGTTGGTTTCTGATAACGGAGAACCCTCACTGTCAGCGACCGTGTCTATTGATGTGGTGGTGGTTGAAAGCACAGGTGAAATACAGACTAAATTCAGAAATGCGCCGATAAAGGATGACAGCTTCTCTGATTTAAACCTGTATTTGTTGATCTCCATTGTCTCAGTGTCAGCGATATTTCTACTGAGCCTCGTCACTTTGATGGCTGTAAAATGCCACAGGACAGACGGCAGTTTCAACAGGTACAGCGCCCCAATGATCACCACACATCCTGACGGGAGCTGGTCTTACTCTAAATCTACTCAGCAGTATGACGTGTGTTTCAGCTCAGACACGCTGAAGAGTGACGTAGTGGTTTACCCCGCACCTTATCCGCCTGCAGATGCAGAACTGATCAGTATTAACGGAGGAGACACTTTTAACCGGACTCAAACATTACCAAACAAAGACAAGGTATGTAAGGACGCTATTACCTCTAACATGCTATAACTCATACAAAGTAGCCCATTGTAAACCAACTTGATCTTGCTTGAATAGCTTAGAAGAACAATTTGGCAAAAGCAGAACGTTATATTGACCAAAGTCGTTGTTTGTTTATAGTGTGTTGAGCTATTTATTCACCTTTACTTCTTCATAAGCAACATTTCAGATAGGGTGGGACAGACGCTGTCCAGACTCTGAAAGACGCTGTCCATGGTTCTGAAACATTTTACTCTTTTCTCCTTCAATGGTCAACGGTCGTTTCAATTGTGAAGCTGGCTACTGTCCTGTACTGCTATACTGCTCTTCTGTCTCTGGAGAATGGGCCTATTGTGTCAAACAATTGTATTCACTTGTTGGTGGCTATAAGGATAGTACACATGGCTCTGTCCAATGGTCTACATTGTTGCTATTTAGTCCTGAATAGTCTAATCTTTTCTGATCCACATGTTGTGCTTGATTGTAGCCTATTGCATCATGCCAAGGATAACATACGTAGGCCTTTATATCCAGGGGTGCACATAACTGGTGCGCCAGTGCGCATGCGTCGCCAAAATGCGTGCTGCGCGGCAGATCAGCCGCATGAAGGCGCTTTTGCGCACCAACAGCTGGGTCCAAGAAGCAAGCCCCACCAAGTAAGTAACTATTTGCCGTCCCCTCAGCCGAAGGCCCGACGAGTATCCATCACGACGACCAGGGCGACTCCCCTCACGAAAACATTCGGAAAGTATCGTAACTCGTACTTTCATTCCGCGTATCGCGTATCGCACGGTTATCACGCCGACACGTGAAAATTCAGTCCCGAACGACTTGTCGCTAAAAGGAAAAACAACACCAAGGGACTTCACGTTTCTTTTCTCTGAAGCTTTCAAACGTTCAGACGTTTGTTTTACAGCTTCATTATCGCACCTAGACCCCTGACCCAGGGAATATGGTTGGGAATTCTATTAGAAGAAGAAAAAAAAAAAGACTTTGTTGCACAATTAAAATAACGAGCTATTTAAAGTGATGGCCTGCCCTACAACATCCTCTACCATGGTTGAAATTGAGGACAGTGATAACTTACAGCAGTCAAGAGAGCAGTGATGATGATTAAGCATAAGTAAATGCTTAGGCTGTAACTTTTTGTTGAAAAGTTGATTTCAGTGTTTACAGAACAGAGCAGTGCTTAAAGAGATGTCAGTTGATTTCATTGTGTTTAAAGAACAGACATTCAGTTAGTGCTTAAAGAGATGTCAGTTGATTTCATTGTGTTTAAAGAACAGACATTTAGTTAGTGCTTAAAGAGATGTCAGTTGATTTCAGTGTGTTTAAAGGAGTCTGACAGACTTTCATGCTTAAAGAGCAGTCATTTGATTTTGCATTTGTTTATTTTGTTTTGCACACAATCATTTGTTCGTTCATCTTTATTTATGAATAAATGTCGTTTTGCTAATATAAGTTATCCATGTATCCCTTTTTCATCCATCCTGTGGGACGGGTCGTGACTCGCGAGCTCGGGGAGCACCAAGCAGCATCCCTAGGTGCTCCTCTGAGCACTGGCCCCAAAAAGTTATGTGCACCCCTGTTTATATCATACTGTTGGTAGTCAGATGTTTACTAGTTCCTACACTGAACACGTTGACTTCAAACTACCATATTTGATCAAACTTGATTTACTGCTTCGTAGTCTATCAATATTGACTCCATTTTACAACCTTGAGTCATTTTCACAATCAGCTTCATCACAAGCCGTATATGCCATAACAACTTAAATTATTATATAGGTGTAATATTCTTAATAAGGATGCACGGACACAGACTCAAGGTAAGTGTGACTTTACTCGTAAACTTCAAGGTACGGAATCCCGTAAAGGACATACAGTGCGCATGACATAGAATAGGTAGATTAGTCTGCTATTACACTCATCTACTACAATAGGCTACTATTATTTTATGGATGAAAGATACACACGGTGTCGCAGGAGACCACAGATGTATTCAGGTCCTCGATATTCTAAGACTCCTCCTCCGCGAATGAGGAAAAAACCTGTCACCAGTCCTGAGCGCTTTGTTTAGAGAAATACTGGAACGGCGGAGACAGCGAGACGGCTGGGTGGTGTACAGCATCTCTGATTTATAACGGATACTTTGGATTTCATGTATACACGATCGTTACTTAGATACAGCGATGGGTCTTTGGGAACAAAGAAAACGCGTTTGGATTCATTGCCTCGCCCTGTTTTGTTTATTTGACTGGTGTGCGGCGCAGATATCATACTCCGTTCCGGAGGAGGTGGACAAAGGCACGTTTGTGGGGAATCTCGCTAAGGATTTAAACCTCAACATACAGGAACTAGAGACCAGGGGGCTTCGGATTGTATCGGGATATAGTAAGATGTTTTTCGAGGCGAATTTGAAAACGGGTATTCTCTTTGTTAACGAAAGGATAAACCGAGAGGAGCTTTGTCCGAATACGGTAAAGTGCTCCTTAAACATCCAGGCCATATTGAGCCACCCCATGCATCTCCACCGCATTGAGGTAAACATTTTAGACATCAACGATAATGCACCATCATTTCTAGAAACGTTTCATACCTTTAACATTTCAGAGTTATCGTCTTCTGGTGAGCGATATCCACTGCCAATCGCAAATGACGCAGATACGGGGGCTAACTCGGTAAAGAGCTACAAGCTGAGCCCGAATGAACATTTCTCCCTGGATGTACAGAGCGGAGGAGACCAGAGTGTGTCTGCTGAGTTGGTGCTGCAGAAAGCTTTAGACCGAGAGAAACAGCCTGTGATCCAGCTGACAATGACCGCTGTAGACGGAGGAAAACCTCAAAGAACTGGAACGTTACAAATCATTGTTAATGTAATAGATGTCAATGATAACACCCCCACATTTAGTAAACCTCTTTATAAGGTCCGTGTGAATGAAAATGTATCTCTAGGTACAACAATATTAAAAATGGGCGCTACAGATTTAGATGACGGTACAAATGCTGAGATTATATACTCATTTATGAAGCGTGGAAATTTGAACTCTGCTGATGTTTTCTCAATTGATTCACAAACTGGTGATATTAGTGTTAAGGCGACTTTAGATCACGAGGAAAATGCAGCATACGAGATTCGTGTCCAAGCGACGGACCAAGGCGCTTCACCCCGCAGTGGTTACTCCAAAGTCCTGGTTGAAGTGATTGATATCAATGACAATGCTCCTGAAATAACGGTGACGTCACTGATGAGCCCAGTCAAGGAGGATGCTGAGATAGGAACAGTGGTCGCTTTGGTGACTGTTACAGATAAAGACGATGGAAAGAATGGGCTCACTACTTGTACACTTGTTGGGTCTTCTCCGTTTAAATTGAAATCGAATTACAAAAATGATTATTCTTTGGTGGCCGACGGGCCTCTAGACAGAGAGAGCTTTTCTCAGTACAACGTCACCATCACAGCTACAGATGAAGGGACTCCGCCTCTCTCCAGCACAAGCGTTATTACTGTACACGTTTCTGACGTTAATGACAACGCTCCACGCTTCTCAGAACCCGTGATTAATGTTTATGTCAGAGAGAACAGTCCGGTAAATACGTTGATTAAAACGGTGTCTGCTGTTGATGCTGACGTCAGTGAAAATGGACATGTGACCTATTCGTTTTTAGATAGGAACAGCAACTCCGTACCTCTGTCTACAATGGTAAATATAAACTCAGAGACAGGAGATATAGTCAGCCTGCAGTCTTTTAACTACGAGGAGTTAAAAACGTTCCAGTTTAAAGTTCGGGCCACAGACTCTGGTGTTCCTCCGCTCAGCAGCAACGTGACTGTGAACGTTTTTATCCTGGATG
Source organism: Nansenia antarctica (assembly GCF_963989245.1). Lineage (NCBI taxonomy): Eukaryota > Metazoa > Chordata > Actinopteri > Argentiniformes > Microstomatidae > Nansenia > Nansenia antarctica. The sequence continues at coordinate 18,301,569 of NC_137688.1, forward strand.
AGAACGACAACAGTCCCGGTATCCTCGCGCCCTATTCTGAGCACGGCTCCGTTAACACTGAGAACATTCCCTATTCTGCTGAAGCGGGCTACTTTGTGGCCAAGATCAGGGCTGTAGACGCCGACTCTGGCTACAATGCGCTGCTTTCTTATCACATCACTGAGCCTAAGGGAACCAGCCTCTTCCGAATCGGAACCAGTACCGGGGAAATACGGACTAAGAGGAGAATGAGTGACAATGACCAGAAAACTCACCCGTTGGTGGTGTTGATTTCTGATAACGGAGAACCCTCACTGTCAGCGACTGTGTCTATTGATGTGGTGGTTGTTGAAAACACAGGTGAAATCCAGACTAAATTCAGGCATCCACCCATAAAGGAGGATAACTTCTCGGATTTAAACCTGTATTTGCTGATCGCCATTGTCTCGGTGTCAGTAGTATTTCTACTGAGCCTCGTCAGTTTAATAGCTGTAAAATGCCACAGGACAGACGGCAGTTTCAGCAGGTACAGCGCACCAATGATCACCACACATCCTGACGGGAGCTGGTCTTACTCTAAATCTACTCAGCAGTATGACGTGTGTTTCAGCTCAGACACGCTGAAGAGTGACGTAGTGGTTTACCCCGCACCTTATCCGCCTGCAGATGCAGAACTTATCAGTATTAACGGAGGAGACACTTTTAACCGGACTCAAACATTACCAAACAAAGACAAGGTAAGATGCAGCGTTTATATGTCCAAACGTTTGACTAGTACTGTAGATAATCGTTAACACTGTACACCGTCCTTCTTTATGTTTACAAAAGCATGGGCTCTGTTCTGCTCTGCCTGACTCTTAAATGTATGTTCATTAGTTGTAATAACATATTCCATATTGTACCTAGTTAAGGACTTTGTGAAACCCGGGTGATTCAGTGGTGTTGCTCTCCATGGTCCTGAAATGCATCTCACCATTTGAAAGGGTTTGTAGTTCAGCTTTGTTGACTTTTGGTGTCTGTTTAATTTGCCTTAGCATATTGAAGTGATGTTTCAGGCATCGTATTAAACCTGTCTTGCTTTCATCAAAAATAATGCTGCTGCATCAGTCTCGCATCAGTAAGTTCTAAGCATTTATCTGAGTGTGTTTGATTGCTTAGAGGTTTCTAAAGCAGTTTCTATCACGTTTAGAGAGCACTTGAAATAAAGTTGTGTTTACATATTGAAAACGAGTTCTCTGATGTAGAATTAGCTGTGGAAAAAACATTTACAACTATAGACCAGTTTCGGGGTGGGACGTTCTCACTCTCTGCATGGACATTGATTTTAGAATAAAATATTCTCCCAAAACACCCACTGGGAAGATCAGAAAACGCTGATTAAATGTTACTGTATATATCAGCCTATAGGCCTATGGTAAACCCTCTACGATGAAATAACAGGTATTCACTATAGGTATAGGCCAATTTGGTAGTAAAAATGGGAGTTATTTACTTCAAAGAATAAAAGACACAGTGAAACTTGTTATGTTCTTATTGGTAGGCCTATACTCGTTTTAATGAATCACGAACAATTAAACAATGAATTATTTTTAAATTCGTATATTCGTTAGTTAACGAATAATTATTATTAATAATTAATTATAATTATAATTATAATTATTATTATTTATTTATTTTTTTCGTTAGTTAATTCGTAATTCGTTAGTTTTATTTGTATAGTATAGTATAGTGGATAGTGTACATAGCCTTTATTTATGTAAACCAGCTCTTTTCCCTTGTTGTTTTTAGTAGTTTTTTTTCCTAGCACCAGGGGAGCCCCCCCCTCCCAAATTTCGTTGTTTGGTACCTGTACTATATCAATGACAATAAAGACCATTCATTCATGAATGCATGTATTGCTATTAAGTAGCCTATTACCAATTAACAATGATGTTTAATTTAACAGGCCTTAAGTCATTGTTGTATAGCAACATTTAATTCCACGAGAAGAGTGAATAGACCCGCAGTTAGGGAGTGATATGGTATCTTTTCCATGAAAAAGTGATATAGCCCAACAATTGTCTTTTCAACTATGTCGTAATTCCAAACCGCCACGCGGTGTCTCCGTTGACCGTAGCATTGAGATATTATGTTTAGAATCTCGAGGCCCCTCCTATAGTTTCAGAGGGGGAGCAGATTTCTCCGTGCTTTGTTACAAACAGACGCAGGACGAGAGCGAGACCATCAGTCTTCATATCGTTTAGAATTTAATCTAGATTATCTTCTTCCAAGCCTTGATTATTTGACGGATATTCGTGTCTTTGGATCTATGCTTTGTTCACATTCGATGGAATTATGTCTCTACCGAATAGAAGGAGCTCTATTGTGACGTATTTAGTGCTTGTGCTGCTGGAGTGTTACTGGGAAGCGGTGTCCGGGCAGCTCTCCTACTCCGTCTCAGAGGAGGTAAACCCGGGGACTTCTGTGGGAAATATCGCCAAGGATCTAAACCTCAATGTTCAGGATTTGGAGTCGCGTATGTTTCAGATTGTCACCGGGTCCAAGAGAAAGTATTTCGAGGTAAATCTGAAGACCGGAGTTCTCTACGTGAATGAGAGAATAGACCGAGAGGAGCTGTGTGCGAAGGCTGTTAAATGCACTGTCAGTGTAGAGGCGGTTATAAATGATCCGTTGAAGCTTTACCGTGTAGAAATAAATATTGTGGATGTAAACGATAATGCTCCGTCATTTAGTGCAAAATCACAAACCGTAGATATCCCAGAAAATACATGGCCTGGGGTAAGATTTCCATTATTATTGGCGTATGATAAAGATGTGGGTAAACATGCTCTTAATGCATATAAACTGAGCACGAACGAATACTTCTCTCTTGCCACACACAAAGGAGGAGAGAGTGTGTCCGCTGAGTTGGTGCTGCAGAAAGCTTTAGACCGAGAGAAACAGTCTGTGATCCAGCTCACACTGACCGCTGTAGACGGAGGGACTCCCCCGAAGTCTGGCACTTCACAAATTGTTATTAATGTTTTGGATAGTAATGACAACTCTCCTGTGTTTAGTAATTATTTGTACAAGACGCGTATTAGTGAAAATGTGCCACTGGGTACTACCCTAATTACCCTCAATGCAACAGACATTGACGAAGGCACAAATAGTGAAATTGTATTTTCTTTTAGTAAGAAAGACCAGGACCATGTATTAGAAATATTTCAGATCGATCCCACAACTGGTGCTATTACAGTTAAAAGTAATGTCGACTTTGAAGAAAACCCTGCGTTTGAGATCCGGGCCCAGGCCACTGACAGAGGCCAGCCTCCGATGGCAGCGCATTGTAAAGTCCTGGTGGAGGTGGTGGACCTCAACGACAATGCCCCTGAGATCACTGTGACGTCACTATTAAACACAGTGAACGAGGACGCCAAGATGGGCACCGCCATCGCTCTGGTCTCAGTCCTCGATAAAGATGGAGGCAAAAACGGGATGGTACAATGTGTTGTTAGTAGTAGGGTCCCCTTTAAACTGGAAACAAACTATAAAAACTATTATTCTTTAGTCGTCGACGGCCCTCTAGACAGAGAGAGCTTATCTCAATACAACGTCACCATCACAGCTACAGATGAAGGGAGTCCGCCTCTCTCCAGCACGAGCGTTATTACTGTACACGTTTCTGATGTTAATGACAACGCTCCACGCTTCTCAGAACCCGTGATTAATGTTTATGTCAGAGAAAACAGTCCGGTAAATACGTTGATTAAAACGGTGTCTGCTGTTGATGCTGACGTCAGTGAAAATGGACAGGTGACCTATTCGTTTTTAGAGAGGAACAGCAACTCCGTACCTCTGTCTACAATGGTAAATATAAACTCAGAGACAGGCGATATAGTCAGCCTACAGTCTTTTAACTACGAGGAGTTGAAAACGTTCCAGTTTAAAGTTCAGGCCACAGACTCTGGTGTTCCTCCGCTCAGCAGCAACGTGACTGTGAACGTTTTTATCCTGGATGAGAACGACAACAGTCCCGGTATCCTCGCGCCCTATTCTGACCACGGCTCCGTTAACACTGAGAACATTCCCTATTCTGCTGAAGCGGGCTACTTTGTGGCCAAGATCAGGGCTGTAGACGCCGATTCTGGATACAATGCGCTGCTTTCTTATCACATCTCCGAGCCCAAGGGAACCAGCCTCTTCCGAATCGGAACCAGTACCGGGGAAATACGGACTAAGAGGAGAATGAGTGACAATGATCTGAAAACTCACCCGTTGGTGGTGATGGTTTCTGATAACGGAGAACCCTCACTGTCAGCGACTGTGTCTATTGATGTGGTGGTGGTTGAAAGCACAGGTGAAATACAGACTACATTCAGACATGCGCCGATAAAGGATGACAGCTTCTCGGATTTAAACCTGTATTTGCTGATCGCCATTGTCTCGGTGTCAGTGGTATTTCTACTGAGCCTCGTCAGTTTAATAGCTGTAAAATGCCACAGGACAGACGGCAGTTTCAGCAGGTACAGCGCCCCAATGATCACCACACATCCTGACGGGAGCTGGTCTTACTCTAAATCTACTCAGCAGTATGACGTGTGTTTCAGCTCAGACACGCTGAAGAGTGACGTAGTGGTTTACCCCGCACCTTATCCGCCTGCAGATGCAGAACTTATCAGTATTAATGGAGGAGACACTTTTAACCGGACTCAAACATTACCCAACAAAGACAAGGTATGTAAGGACGCTATTACCTCTAACTCATACAAAGTAGCCCATTGTAAATCAACTTGATCTGGTTTGAATAGCTTAGATTAACCATTTAGCAAAAGCAGTACGTTATATTGACCACGGTCGTTGTTTGTTTATAGTGTGTTGTTGAGCTATTTATACAGATTTACTTCTTCATAAGCAACAGTTCAGATAGGGTGGGACAGACGCTGTCCAGACTCTGAAAGACGCTGTCCATGGTTCTGAAACATTTTACTCTTTTGTCCTTCAATGGTCAACGGTCGTTTCAATTGTGAAGCTGAATACTGTCCTGTACTGCTAAACTGCTATTCTGTCTCTGGAGAATGGACCTATTATGTCAAACAATTATATTCACTTGTTGTTGGTGGCTAAAAGGATAGTAGTACACTTGGCTCTATCCAATGGTCTAGAATAGATTGTTGCTATTTTGTCCTGAATAGTTCAATCTTTTCTGATCCACATATTGTGCTTGATTGTAGCCTATTGCATCATGCCAAGGATAACATACGTAGGCCTTCATATCATACTGTTGGTAGTCAGATGTTTACCTCCTACACTGAACACGTTGACTTCAAACTACCTTATTTAATCAAACTTGATTTACTGTTTCGTATAGTCTATCAATATTGACAGAGTTGTACAACCTTGGTCATTTTAACAATCAGCTTTTATCACATGCCGTATATGCCATAACGCATAACGACGTAAATTATTATATAGGCTACTATTATTTTGTGGATGAAAGATACACACGGTGTCGCTTGAGACCACAGATGTATTAAGGTCCTCGGTATTCTAAGACTCCTCCTCCGCGAATGAGGAAAAAACCCGTCACCAGTCCTGAGCGCTTTGTTTAGAGAAACACTGGAACGGCGGAGACAGCGAGACGGCTTGGTTGTGTACAGCATCTCTGATTTATAACGGATACTTTGGATTTTATGTATACATTATCTTTACTTGGATACAGCGATGGGTCTTTGGGAACAAAGAAAACGCGTTTGGATTCATTGCTTCGCCCTGTTTTGTTTATTTGACTGGTCTGCGGCGCAGATATCATACTCCGTTCCGGAGGAGGTGGACAAAGGCACGTTTGTGGGGAATCTCGCTAAGGATTTAAACCTCAACATACAGGAACTAGAAACCAGGGGGCTTCGGATAGTATCGGGATATAATAAGATGTTTTTCGAGGCGAATTTGAAAACGGGTATTCTCTTTGTTAACGAAAGGATAAACCGAGAGGAGCTTTGTCCGAATACGGTAAAGTGCTCCTTAAACATACAGGCCATATTGAGCCACCCCATGCATCTCCACCGCATTGAGGTGAACATTTTAGACATCAACGATAATGCACCATCATTTCTAGACACGTTTCATACCTTTAACATTTCAGAGTCGTCGTCTTCTGGTGAGCGATATCCACTTCCGATAGCAAATGACGCAGATACGGGGGCTAACTCGGTAAAGAGCTACAAGCTGAGCCCGAATGAACATTTCTCTCTGGATGTACAGAGCGGAGGAGAGGAGAGTGTGTCTGCTGAGTTGGTGCTGCAGAAAGCTTTAGACAGAGAGAAACAGCATGTGATCCAGCTCACACTGACCGCTGTAGACGGAGGAAAACCTCAAAGAACTGGAACGTTACAAATCATTGTTAATGTAGTAGATGTCAATGATAACACCCCCACATTTAGTAAATCTCTTTATAAGGTCCGTGTAAATGAAAATGTATCTCTAGGTACAACAATATTAAAAATGGGCGCTACAGATATAGATGAGGGTCCAAATGCTGAGATTATATACTCATTTATGAAGCGTGGAAATGTGAACTCTGCTCACATGTTCTCCATAGATTCACGAAGTGGTGAAATTACTGTCAAGGCGAATTTAGATCACGAGGAAAAAGCAGCATATGAGATTCGTGTCCAAGCGACGGACCAAGGACATTCACCTCGCAGTGGTTACTCCAAAGTCCTGGTTGAAGTAATTGATATCAATGACAATGCTCCTGAAATAACGGTGACGTCACTGATGAGTCCAGTCAAGGAGAATGCTGAGATAGGAACAGTGGTCGCTTTGGTGACTGTTACAGATAAAGACGATCGAAAGAATGGCCTCACTACTTGTACACTTGTTGGGTCTTCTCCGTTTAAATTGAAATCGAATTACAAAAATGATTATTCTTTAGTGGTTGACGGCCCTCTAGACAGAGAGAGCTTTTCCCAGTACAACGTCACCATCACAGCTACAGATGAAGGGACTCCGCCTCTCTCCAGCACGAGCGTTATTACTGTACACGTTTCTGACGTTAATGACAACGCTCCACGCTTCTCAGAACCCGTGATTAATGTTTATGTCAGAGAGAACAGTCCGGTAAATACGTTGATTAAAACGGTGTCTGCTTTTGATGCTGACGTCAGTGAAAATGGACATGTCACTTATTCGTTTTTAGAGAGGAACAGCAACTCCGTACCTCTGTCTACAATGGTAAATATAAACTCAATGACTGGAGATATAATCAGCATACAATCTTTTAACTACGAGGAGTTAAAAACGTTCCAGTTTAAAGTTCGGGCCACAGACTCTGGTGTTCCTCCGCTCAGCAGCAACGTGACTGTGAACGTTTTTATCCTGGATGAGAACGACAACAGTCCCGGTGTCCTCGCGCCCTATTCTGAGCACGGCTCCGTTAACACTGAGAACATTCCCTATTCTGCTGAAGCGGGCTACTTTGTGGCCAAGATCAGGGCTGTAGACGCCGACTCTGGCTACAATGCGCTGCTTTCTTATCACATCTCTGAGCCCAAGGGAACCAGCCTCTTCCGAATCGGAACCAGCACCGGGGAAATACGGACTAAGAGGAGAATGAGTGACAATGATCTGAAAACTCACCCGTTGGTGGTTTTAGTTTCTGATAACGGAGAACCCTCACTGTCAGCGACTGTGTCTATTGATGTGGTGGTGGTTGAAAGCACAGGTGAAATCCAGACTAAATTCAGACATGCTCCGATGAAGGATGACAGCTTCTCTGATTTAAACCTGTATTTGCTGATCGCCATTGTCTCGGTGTCAGTCGTATTTCTACTGAGCCTCGTCAGTTTAATAGCTGTAAAATGCCACAGGACAGACGGCAGTTTCAGCAGGTACAGCGCCCCAATGATCACCACACATCCAGACGGCAGCTGGTCTTACTCTAAATCTACTCAGCAGTATGACGTGTGTTTCAGCTCAGACACGCTGAAGAGTGACGTAGTGGTTTACCCCGCACCTTATCCGCCTGCAGATGCAGAACTGATCAGTATTAACGGAGGAGACACTTTTAACCGGACTCAAACATTACCCAACAAAGACAAGGTAAGATGCAGCGTCTATGTATACACGGAAAACCTTTCTTCTTTAAGGTTTCGGAAAGCATGGACTCTGCCTTGTTCTTGTCTGTGAATTAGTTGTAAAAACATAGTCCAAGTTCGCTTTACTTAAAGACATTGTCAGACCGGGGTGCGTCACTGTGGTCGCTATCCATGGTCCTGAAATGTATCTCTGCTGTTTTAGGGGTTTGGAATTGGGCTTATTGTGTTTTTCATTTCCCTTTAAAGTATTGAACTGATGTTTCAGCCATCGTGTGTCTCGTTCTCATGAACCATAATGCTACTGTCTTGAACCAGTTTGTCGATGCTTTTGCTTGATGCTGAATGTGTGTGATTGTTTTAGAGGTTTCTACTACGTTTAGAGAACACTTGAAATTAAGTTACGTGTTTACATAGACCTATTGAAAAGGCATTATAGCATGTTGTATTAACTTCGAGAAAAGCATTTACAAGTAGGCTATAGGCCGGTTCATTAATGGGGTTTCTCAGTAGCTTCGTGGAAATCGATTTTATAAGAAAATACTTTTCCAAAACACCAACTGTGAGGATCAGATAACACCGTTTGCACGCTACTTTATTTTAGCCGCTAGGCATAGGGTAAACTACTGGTAAATATTAGACATTTCCTAGGTAGGATAATTTTGTATTAGCTTGAAATTGGCATTTGTGCTTCAATGAACACAAAACACAAGTGGAAACTGCCAGCTGGGTTCCTATCAGTATGGTAGTTTTAATGAATTACACTGAAATAAACAAGGAATGCATGGATTGTTGAGTAGCCAGATTACCATTTAACCGTGCCTATAAGTACACAGGCCTTACGGAAACAACGAAATACAACGGACATAATGAATAGGTCTTAATTAATGTAGGTAGTGATATAGTATATTTTCCTGAAGTGATAACCCCATATCTGTTTAACTGTCGTAATTCCAAACCGCCACGCGGTGTCTCCGTTGACCGTAGCATTGAGATATTACGTTTAGAATCTCGAGGCCCCTCCTAGTTTCAGAGGGGGAGCAGATTTCTCCGGGCTTTGTTATAAACAGACGCAGGACGAGAGCGAGACCATCAGTCTTCATATCGTTTAGAATTTAATCTAGATTATCTTTTTCAAAGCCTTGATTATTTGACGGATATTCGTGTCTTTGGATCTATGCTTTGTTCACGCTCGATGGAATCATGTCTCTACCGAATAGAAGGAGCTCTATTGTGACGTATTTAGTGCTTGTGCTGCTGGAGTGTTACTGGGAAGCGGTGTCCGGGCAGCTCTCCTACTCCGTCTCAGAGGAGGTAAACCCGGGAACTTCTGTGGGAAATATCGCCAAGGATCTAAACCTCAATGTTCAGGATTTGGAGTCGCGTATGTTTCAGATTGTCACCGGGTCCAAGAGAAAGTATTTCGAGGTAAATCTAAAGACCGGAGTTCTCTATGTGAATGAGAGAATAGACCGAGAGGAACTCTGTGTGAATGCTCCTAAATGCACTGTCAGTGTCGAGGCCGTTATCAACAATCCATTGAAGCTTTACCGTGTGGAAATGAATATTTTAGATGTTAATGATAATGCCCCATCATTTCGTGGGAAATCACAAACAATAGACGTTGCCGAAAACACTTCCCCGGGTGAAATCGAACGATTTCCGTTGTTAGACGCGTCTGATGTGGATGTGGGAAAAAATGGTCTCAGTACCTACAAGCTTAGTACCAATGAACATTTCTCTTTAGCGGTGCACAAAGGAGGAGAGAGTGTGTCTGCTGAGTTGGTTCTGCAGAAAGCATTAGACCGAGAGAAACAGTCTGTGATCCAGCTCACACTGACCGCTGTGGACGGAGGAAATCCACCCAGATCAGGGACATTAGATATCGTAGTAAATGTTTTGGACATTAATGATAATGCACCAGTTTTCAGTATGTCATTGTATAAGACACGGATTTTCGAAAATGCACCCATTGGGACTACAGTATTAACTTTAAATGCGACGGACTCAGACGACGGCACGAATAGTGAGGTCGTTTATTCTGTGAGCAAAAATGAGAAAGATTATATATTGAAGATATTCCACATTGATCCAAAAACTGGAACTATTACTATTAAAGGCAGTATTGATTATGAAGAAAACCCTGCCTTTGAGATACGAGTCCAGGCGAGTGACAGAGGCCAGCCTCCAAAGGCAGCGCATTGTAAAGTCCTGGTGGAGGTGGTGGACCTCAACGACAATGCCCCTGAGATCACTGTGACGTCACTATTAAACACAGTGAACGAGGACGCCAAGATGGGCACCGCCATCGCTCTGGTCTCAGTCCTCGATAAAGATGGAGGCAAAAACGGGGTGGTACATTGTGTTGTTAGTAGTAGGGTCCCCTTTAAACTGGAAACAAACTATAAAAACTATTATTCTTTAGTGGTCGACGGCCCTCTAGACAGAGAGAGCTTTTCTCAGTACAACGTCACCATCACAGCTACAGATGAAGGGACTCCGCCTCTCTCCAGCAGGAGCGTTATTACTGTACACGTTTCTGACGTTAATGACAACGCTCCACGCTTCTCAGAACCCGTGATTAATGTTTATGTCAGAGAGAACAGTCCGGTAAATACGTTGATTAAAACGGTGTCTGCTTTTGATGCTGACGTCAGTGAAAATGGACTTGTGACTTATTCGTTTTTAGAGAGGAACAGCAACTCCGTACCTCTGTCTACAATGGTAAATATAAACTCAGAGACAGGAGATATAGTCAGCCTGCAGTCTTTTAACTACGAGGAGTTAAAAACGTTCCATTTAAAAGTTCAGGCCACAGACTCTGGTGTTCCTCCGCTCAGCAGCAACGTGACTGTGAACGTTTTTATCCTGGATGAGAACGACAACAGTCCCGGTATCCTCGCGCCCTATTCTGAGCACGGCTCCGTTAACACTGAGAACATTCCCTATTCTGCTGAAGCGGGCTACTTTGTGGCCAAGATCAGGGCTGTAGACGCCGACTCTGGATACAATGCGCTGCTTTCTTTTCACATCTCTGAGCCCAAGGGAACCAGCCTCTTCCGAATCGGAACCAGCACCGGGGAAATACGGACTAAGAGGAGAATGAGTGACAATGACCAGAAAACTCACCCGTTGGTGGTGTTGGTCTCTGATAACGGAGAACCCTCGTTGTCAGCGACTGTGTCTATTGATGTGGTGGTGGTTGAAAGCACAGGTGAAATACAGACTACATTCAGACATGCGCCGATAAAGGATGACAGCTTCTCGGATTTAAACCTGTACTTGCTGATCGCCATTGTCTCGGTGTCAGTGATATTTCTACTGAGCCTCGTCAGTTTGATAGCTGTAAAATGCCACAGGACAGACGGCAGTTTCAGCAGGTACAGCGCCCCAATGATCACCACACATCCTGACGGGAGCTGGTCTTACTCTAAATCTACTCAGCAGTATGACGTGTGTTTCAGCTCAGACACGCTGAAGAGTGACGTAGTGGTTTACCCCGCACCTTATCCGCCTGCAGATGCAGAACTGATCAGTATTAACGGAGGAGACACTTTTAACCGGACTCAAACATTACCCAACAAAGACAAGGTAAGATGCAGCGTCTATGTATACACGGAAAACCTTTCTTCTTTAAGGTTTCCGAAAGCATGGACTCTGCCTTGTTCTTGTCTGTGAATTAGTTGTAAAAACATAGTCCAAGTTCGCTTTACTTAAAGACATTGTCAGACCGGGGTGCGTCACTGTGGTCGCTATCCATGGTCCTGAAATGCATCTCTGCTGTTTTAGGGGTTTGTCATTGGGCTTTGACTTATTGTGTTTTTCATTTGCCTTAAAGTATTGAACTGATGTTTCAGCCATCGTGTGTCTCGTTCTCATGAACCATAATGCTACTGTCTTGAACCAGTTTGTCGATGCTTTTGCTTGATGCTGAATGTGTGTGATTGTTTTAGAGGTTTCTTCTACGTTTAGAGAACACTTGAAATTAAGTTATGTGTTTAGACCTAATTAATTAATAATTAATAATAATTAATTAATAATTAATAATTTGATTTTTTATTAGACTTTTTATTTATTTTAGACTTTTTTTATTTATTATTTATTATTAAAAAAATGTATTTATTAGACTTTTTTTTTTTTTTTGAATTTTATTTTTTATTTAATAGACCTATTGAAAATGCATTATAGCATGTTGTATTAACTTCGAGAAAAGCATTTACAAGTAGGCTATAGGCCGGTTCATGAGTGGGGTTTCTCAGTAGCTTCGTGCAAATCGATTTTATAAGAAAATACTTTTCCAAAACACCAACTGTGAGGATCAGATAACACCGTTTGCACGCTATTTTATTTTAGCCGCTAGGCATAGGGTAAACCCTCTACTGGTAAATATTAGACATTTCCTAGGTAGGATAATTTTGTATTAGCTTGAAATTGGCATTTGTGCTTCAATGAACACAAAACACAAGTGGAAACTGCCAGCTGGGTTCCTATCAGTATGGTAGTTTTAATGAATTACACTGAAATAAACGGGAATGCATGGATTGTTGAGTAGCCAGATTACCATTTAACCGTGCCTATAAGTACACAGGCCTTACGGAAACAACGAAATACAACGGACATAATGAATAGGCCTTAATTTAGGTAGTGATATTTTCCTGAAGTGATAACCCCATACTTGTCTGTTTAACTATGTCGTAATTCCAAACCACCACGCAGTGTCTCCGTTGACCGTAGCATTGAGATATTATGTTTAGAATCTCGAGGCCCCTCCTAGTTTCAGAGGGGGAGCAGATTTCTCCGGGCTTTGTTACAAACAGACGCAGGACGAGAGCGAGACCATCAGCCTTTATATCGTTTAGAATTTCATCTAGATATCTTCTTCAAAGCCTTGATTATTTGACGGATATTCGTGTCTTTGGATCTATGCTTTGTTCACGTTCGATGGAATCATGTCTTTACCGAATAGAAGGAGCTCTATTGTGACGTATTTAGTGCTTGTGCTGCTGGAGTGTTACTGGGAAGCGGTGTCCGGGCAGCTCTCCTACTCCGTCTCAGAGGAGGTAAACCCGGGGACTTCTGTGGGAAATATCGCCAAGGATCTAAACCTCAATGTTCAGGATTTGGAGTCGCGTATGTTTCAGATTGTCACCGGGTCCAAGAGAAAGTATTTCGAGGTAAATCTAAAGACCGGAGTTCTTTATGTGAATGAGAGAATAGACCGAGAGGAACTGTGCGCGAAGAATCCGAAATGCACTGTTAGTGTCGAGGCCGTTATCAATAATCCGTTGAAGCTTTACCGTGTGGAAATTAATGTTTTAGATGTTAATGATAATGCCCCGTCATTTCGTGGGAAATCACAAACGATAGACATTGCCGAAAACACTTCCCCGGGTGTTCGATTTCCGTTGTTGGGTGCGTCTGATGTGGATGTGGGAAAAAATGGTCTTAGTACCTACAAGCTTAGTACCAATGAACATTTCTCTTTAGCGCTGCACAAAAGAGGAGAGAGTGTGTCTGCTGAGTTGGTGCTGCAGAAAGCTTTAGACCGAGAGAAACAGTCTGTGATCCAGCTCACACTGACCGCTGTGGACGGAGGACATCCACCCAGATCAGGGACATTAGATATCGTAGTAAATGTTTTGGATAATAATGATAATGCACCCGTTTTCAGTATGTCATTGTATAAGATACGGATTTTCGAAAATGCAGCTATTGGGACTACAGTGTTAACTTTAAATGCGACGGACTCAGACGACGGCACGAATAGTGAGGTTGTTTATTCTGTTAGCAAAAGTGAGGAAGATTATATATTGAAGATATTCCACATTGATCCAACAACTGGAACTATTACTATTAAGGGCAGTATTGACTATGAAGAAAACCCTGCCTTTGAGATACAAGTCCAGGCGAGTGACCGAGGCCAGCCTCCGATGGCAGCGCATTGTAAAGTCCTGGTGGAGGTGATGGACCTCAACGACAATGCCCCTGAGATCACGGTGACGTCACTCTTAAACACAGTGAACGAGGACGCCAAGATGGGCACCGCCATCGCTCTGGTCTCAGTCCTCGATACAGATGGAGGTAAAAACGGGATGGTACATTGTGTTGTTAGTAGTAGGGTCCCCTTTAAACTGGAAACAAACTATAAAAACTATTATTCTTTAGTAGTGGACGGCCCTCTAGACAGAGAGAGCTTTTCTCAGTACAACGTCACCATCACAGCTACAGATGAAGGGACTCCACCTCTCTCCAGCACGAGCGTTATTACTGTACACGTTTCTGATGTTAATGACAACGCTCCACGCTTCTCAGAACCCGTGATTAATGTTTATGTCAGAGAGAACAGTCCGGTAAATGCGTTGATTAAAACCGTGTCTGCTGTTGATGCTGACGTAAATGAAAATGGACAGATGACCTATTCGTTTTTAGAGAGGAACAGCAACTCCGTTCCTCTGTCTACAATGGTAAATATAAACTCAGAGACTGGAGATATAGTCAGCCTACAGTCTTTTAACTACGAGGAGTTAAAAACGTTCCAGTTTAAAGTTCAGGCCACAGACTCCGGTGTTCCTCCGCTCAGCAGCAACGTGACTGTGAACGTTTTTATCCTGGATGAGAACGACAACAGTCCCGGTATCCTCGCGCCCTATTCTGAGCACGGCTCCGTTAACACTGAGAACATTCCCTATTCTGCTGAAGCGGGCTACTTTGTGGCCAAGATCAGGGCTGTAGACGCCGACTCTGGATACAATGCGCTGCTTTCTTATCACATCTCTGAGCCCAAGGGAACCAGCCTCTTCCGAATCGGAACCAGCACCGGGGAAATACGGACTAAGAGGAGAATGAGTGACAATGATCTGAAAACTCACCCGTTGGTGGTGATGGTTTCCGATAACGGAGAACCCTCACTGTCAGCCACCGTGTCTATTGATGTGGTGGTGGTTGAAAGCACAGGTGAAATACAGACTAAATTCAGACATGCGCCGATAAAGGATGACAGCTTCTCTGATTTAAACCTGTATTTGCTGATCGCCATTGTCTCGGTGTCAGTGATATTTCTACTGAGCCTCGTCAGTTTGATAGCTGTCAAATGCCACAGGACAGACGGCAATTTCAGCAGGTACAGCGCCCCAATGATCACCACTCATCCTGACGGCAGCTGGTCTTACTCTAAATCTACTCAGCAGTATGACGTGTGTTTCAGCTCAGACACGCTGAAGAGTGACGTAGTGGTTTACCCCGCACCTTATCCGCCTGCAGATGCAGAACTGATCAGTATTAACGGGGGAGACACTTTTAACCGGACTCAAACATTACCCAACAAAGACAAGGTATGTAAGGACACTTTCGCCTCCAACATGCCATAACTCATACAAAGTAGTTCGTTGTAAACCAACTTGATCTAGCTTAAACAGTTTAGATAAACAATCAGGAAATGGCAGAACATTATATTTCCAATGTTCATTTTTCGTTTATAGTGCGTTGAGCTATTTTTCACGTTTACTTAAGGTTTTTCCACCGCTGACAGACGCTGTCCAAGGTTCTGAAACATTTGTCTGTTTTCAACGGTTGTTTTAGTTGAGAAGCTGTCTACTGTCTTATGTGACTCTGTCTCTGGAGAATGGCCTTATTCTGTCAATCAGTTATATTAACTGGTTGTTAGCTATAACGTTAGTAGTACAGTTGGCTCTGTCTAAGGTAGACCACTGTTGCTATTGTGTAATTGTCGTATAGGCTCATCTTTTACAGTTCCCCTGTTGTACTTGATTGTAGTCTATTGCATTTGAATTAGGGTTCAATCTATTATCTTATTTGAGCAAACTTGATGGCTTCGTAGCGTATCAATATTGACACAGTTTTACATTCATGGGTTATTTTCACAATGTTCTTTATCAAAGGCTATTCATTACATCCCATGCCAACTTAAATTAACTTGTATAAAAATACTCTAGGATTATTATTTTATGTATGAAAGATACACACGGTGTCAGTGGAGACCACAGATGTATTAAGGTCCTCGCTATTCTAAGACTCCTCCTCCGCGAATGAGGAAAAAACCCGTCACCAGTCCCGAGCGCTTTGTTTAGAGAAATACTGGAACGGCGGAGACAGCGAGACGGCTTGGTTGTGTACAGCATCTCTGATTTATAACGGATACTTTGGATTTCATGTATACATTATCTTTACTTAGATACAGCGATGGGTCTTTGGGAACAAAGAAAACGCGTTTGGATTCATTGCCTCGCCCTGTTTTGTTTATTTGACTGGTCAGCGGCGCAGATATCATACTCCGTTTCGGAGGAGGTGGACAAAGGCACGTTTGTGGGGAATCTCGCTAAGGATTTAAACCTCAACATACAGGAACTAGAGACCAGGGGACTTCGGATTGTATCTGGATATAGTAAGATGTATTTCGAGGCGAATTTGAAAACGGGGATTATGTTTGTTAACGAAAGGATAGACCGAGAGGAGCTTTGTCCGAATACGGTAAAGTGCTCTTTAAACATAGAGGCCATATTGATAAATCCCATGTATCTCCACCGTATTGAGGTGAACATTTTAGATATCAACGACAATGCACCGTCATTCCTCGAAGAATATCATGTATTTAACATTTCAGAGTCTTCTTCACCCGGAGAGAGGTATCTTATACTTACAGCGAATGACGCAGATACCGGGGCTAACTCGGTAAAGAGCTACAAGCTGAGCCAGAATGAACATTTCTCCCTGGATGTACAGAGCGGAGGAGACCAGAGTGTGTCTGCTGAGTTGGTGCTGCAGAAAGCTTTAGACCGAGAGAAACAGCCTGTGATCCAGCTCACACTGACCGCTGTAGACGGAGGAAAGCCTGTCAGATCAGGGACGTCACAAATCATTGTTAATGTAATAGATGTCAATGATAACACGCCGACATTTAGTAAACCTCTTTATAAGGTCCGTGTAAATGAAAATGTATCTCTAGGTACAACAATATTACAACTGGAGGCTACAGATGTAGATGAGGGTCCAAATGCTGAGATCAAATATTTATTCATGAAGCGTGGGAATGTAATCTCTGCTGCAGTTTTCTCAATTGATTCACAAAGTGGTGATATTATTGTTAAGGCCAATTTAGATCATGAAGAACATGCAGCATACGAGATTCGTGTCCAAGCGACGGACCAAGGCGCTTCACCTCGCAGTGTTTACTCTAAAGTCCTGGTTGAAGTGATTGATATAAATGACAATGCTCCTGAAATAACGGTGACGTCACTGATGAGCCCAGTCAAGGAGGATGCTGAGATAGGAACAGTGGTCGCGTTGGTGACGGTTACAGATAAAGACGATGGAAAGAATGGCCTCACTACTTGTACACTTGTTGGGTCTTCTCCGTTTAGTTTAAAATCGAATTACAAAAACTATTATTCTTTAGTCGTTGACGGGCCTCTAGACAGAGAGAGCTTTTCTCAGTACAACGTCACCATCACAGCTACAGATGAAGGGACTCCGCCTCTCTCCAGCACGAGCGTTATTACTGTACACGTTTCTGATGTTAATGACAACGCTCCACGCTTCTCAGAGCCCGTGGTTAATGTTTATGTCAGAGAGAACAGCCCGGTAGACGCTGTCCTTTGTACAATATCTACATTTGATCCAGATTTACATGAAAATGCTAAAATAACGTACTCATTATTAGACACTTCTGCTAAAAGTATTTCAATATCGTCGTTCATAAATATGAACTCAGAGACTGGAGATATAGTCAGCCTGCAGTCTTATAACTATGAGGAATTAAAAACGTTCCAGTTTAAAGTTCAGGCCACAGACTCTGGTGTTCCTCCGCTCAGCAGCAACGTGACTGTCAACGTTTTTATCCTGGATGAGAACGACAACAGTCCCGGTATCCTCGCGCCCTATTCTGAGCACGGCTCCGTTAACACTGAGAACATTCCCTATTCTGCTGAAGCAGGCTACTTTGTGGCCAAGATCAGGGCTGTAGACGCCGACTCTGGCTACAATGCGCTGCTTTCTTATCACATCTCTGAGCCTAAGGGTACCAGTCTTTTCCGAATTGGAACCAGCACCGGGGAAATACGGACTAAGAGGAGAATGAGTGACAATGATCAGAAAACTCACCCGTTGGTGGTGTTAGTTTCTGATAACGGAGAACCCTCACTCTCAGCGACTGTGTCTATTGATGTGGTGGTGGTTGAAAGCACAGGTGAAATACAGACTAAATTCAGACATGCGCCGATAAAGGATGACAGCTTCTCTGATTTAAACCTGTATTTGCTGATCGCCATTGTCTCGGTGTCAGTAGTATTTTTGCTGAGCCTCATCAGTTTAATAGCTGTAAAATGCCACAGGACAGACGGCAGTTTCAGCAAGTACAGCGCCCCAATGATCACCACACATCCTGACGGGAGCTGGTCTTACTCTAAATCTACTCAGCAGTATGACGTGTGTTTCAGCTCAGACACGCTGAAGAGTGACGTAGTGGTTTACCCCGCACCTTATCCGCCTGCAGATGCAGAACTGATCAGTATTAACGGAGGAGACACTTTTAACCGGACTCAAACATTACCCAACAAAGACAAGGTATGTTATGATAGATTTACATCAAACTTGGCATATCCATGTAACGTAAAATGCTTGTTTTAATTGGTTCTTGTTTAGCTATGGTCTGTTCAATTCCTATGATTGTCAGAGTGCCAATTATGATGAAAATACATTAGCCTAAATGTCTTTAAAAAATGTCATACCCAATGTTGGCAAAGGTGGGAGCAGAATCGAATTCTTCATTGTACCTAATTTCTTTGCGGGCTGTATATCATGTTTTCGCATTTCTGTACCGTCAAACTGCATTGTCACGCTGAACAATATGCTGTCCATGGTGCTGGAATTGTGGCCTTGTTTTGGTAGCGAGGGTCAACGGTCATTCCTGTTCTCTGTCTAGGCTTTTCACATATGAACGACATTAATCATTTCCAGCTTCAACACTATTTAATTAAGTGCAATTAAAGACTGTTTTTTGTAAAGCCTCTGGGGAGTGTTGTTTCAACCGATTTAAACTATCAATGTGTTTTAGAGCTTTTACCCAAATGGATCTAGCTGTCGCCTAGCTGTCTTATAGGCTCATGATTGTTGAGTTTTCATTCATTGTCTTGATTTACAACTGCATATATATTATCGGCTAACATGACAGGGGTCATACTGTATCATACGGTTGGCACCATGATTAAACTATCGCGTTTGCCTAGATTAGTATGTTGTAATTAATATGATGTTGGTTTAATAATTGAATGATTTTCGAATTAATGATTTGCTACACCAACGTATAGAATCCACCATAATATTAGGCTATTATTAAGAACAAAAGTAACACACGATGTCGCTGATACCACAGAATGTAATATTCTAAGACTCCTCCTCCGTAAATGAGAAAAGAGAAGCGTCATCATCAGTCCCGAGCGCTTTGTGAAGAGAAACACTCGAATGGTGGTGAGAAGGAGAGGGCTGGGCTGTGTACTCCAATAACGGAATACTTCAGGTTTCAAGGATAAATGACCGTAACTTGGATTCAGTTGCGTATTGAAAGCAGCAATGGGTCACCGAAGACAAAGAGAAAGCGTTTGGATTCATTGTGTCGCGCTGCTTTGTTTATTTGACTGGTCTGCGGCGCAGATATCATACTCCGTTTCGGAGGAGGTGGACAAAGGCACGTTTGTGGGGAATCTCGCTAAGGATTTACATCTAAACGTGAAGGAAATGGAGTCGAGGGGGCTTCGGATTGTATCGGGATATAGTAAGATGTATTTCGAAGCGAATTTGAAAACGGGTATTCTCTTTGTTAACGAAAGGATAGACCGAGAGGGGCTTTGTCCGAAAACGGTAAAGTGTTCCTTAAACATAGAGGCCATATTAAGCAACCCTATGAATCTACACCGTATTGAGATTAACATTTTAGACATAAACGATAATGCACCGTCATTTCTAGAAATGTTTCATACCTTTAACATTTCAGAGTCGTCGTTTTCTGGTGATCGATATCCACTACCAATTGCAAATGACGCAGATACCGGGGCTAACTCGGTAAAGAGCTACAAGCTGAGCCCGAATGAACATTTCTCTCTGGATGTACAGAGCGGAGGAGAGGAGAGCGTGTCTGCCGAGTTGGTGCTGCAGAAAGCTTTAGACCGAGAGAAACAGCCTGTGATCCAGCTCACAATGACCGCTTTAGATGGAGGAAAACCTCTTAAATCAGGGACTTTAAGAATTATTGTTAATGTAATAGATGTCAATGATAACAACCCCACATTTAGTAAACCTCTTTATAAGGTCCGTGTGAATGAAAATGTATCTCTAGGTACAACAATATTAAAAATGGGCGCTACAGATTTAGATGAGGGTCCACATGCTGAGATTATATACTCATTCATGAAGCGTGGAAATGTGAACTCTGCTGATGTTTTCTCAATTGATTCACAAACTGGTGATATTAGTGTTAAGGCGAATTTAGATCACGAGGAAAATGCAGCATACGAGATTCGTGTCCAAGCGACGGACCAAGGACATTCACCTCGCAGTGGTTACTCCAAAGTCCTGGTTGAAGTGATTGATATCAATGACAATGCTCCTGAAATAACGGTGACGTCACTGATGAGTCCAGTCAAGGAGGATGCTGAGATAGGAACAGTGGTCGCTTTGGTGACAGTTACAGATAAAGACGATGGAAAGAATGGGCTCACTACTTGTACACTTGTTGGGTCTTCTCCGTTTAGTTTAAAATCGAATTACAAAAACTATTATTCTTTAGTGGTTGATGGGCCTCTAGACAGAGAGAGCTTTTCTCAGTACAACGTCACCATCACAGCTACAGATGAAGGGACTCCGCCTCTCTCCAGCACGAGCGTTATTACTGTACACGTTTCTGATGTTAATGACAACGCTCCACGCTTCTCAGACCCCGTCATTAATGTTTATGTCAGAGAGAACAGCCCGGTAGACGCTGTCCTTTGTACAATATCTACATTTGATCCAGATTTACATGAAAATGCTAAAATAACGTACTCATTATTAGACACTTCTGCTAAAAGTATTTCAATATCGTCGTTCATAAATATGAACTCAGAGACTGGAGATATAGTCAGCCTGCAGTCTTTTAACTACGAGGAGTTAAAAACGTTCCAGTTTAAAGTTCAGGCCACAGACTCTGGTGTTCCTCCGCTCAGCAGCAACGTGACTGTGAACGTTTTTATCCTGGATGAGAACGACAACAGTCCCGGTATCCTCGCGCCCTATTCTGAGCACGGCCCCGTTAACACTGAGAACATTCCCTATTCTGCTGAAGCGGGCTACTTTGTGGCCAAGATCAGGGCTGTAGACGCCGACTCTGGATACAATGCGCTGCTTTCTTATCACATCTCTGGTACCAGTCTTTTCCGAATTGGAACCAGTACCGGGGAAATACGGACTAAGAGGAGAATGAGTGACAATGATCAGAAAACTCACCCGTTGGTGGTGTTAGTTTCTGATAACGGAGAACCCTCACTCTCAGCGACTGTGTCTATTGATGTGGTGGTGGTTGAAAGCACAGGGGAAATACAGACTACATTCAGAAATGCGCCGATAAAGGATGACAGCTTCTCTGATTTAAACCTGTATTTGCTGATCGCCATTGTCTCGGTGTCAGTAGTATTTTTGCTGAGCCTCGTCAGTTTAATAGCTGTAAAATGCCACAGGACAGACGGCAGTTTCAGCAGGTACAGCGCCCCAATGATCACCACACATCCTGACGGGAGCTGGTCTTACTCTAAATCTACTCAGCAGTATGACGTGTGTTTCAGCTCAGACACGCTGAAGAGTGACGTAGTGGTTTACCCCGCAGCTTATCCGCCTGCAGATGCAGAACTGATCAGTATTAACGGAGGAGACACTTTTAACCGGACTCAAACATTACCCAACAAAGACAAGGTATGTTATGATAGATTTACATCAAACTTGGCATATCCATGTAACGTAAAATGCTTGTTTTAATTGCTTCTTGTTTAGCTATGGTAGCCTGTTCAATTCCTATGATTGTCAGAGTGCCAATTATGATGAAAATACATTAGCCTAAATGTCTTTAAAAAATGTCATACCCAATTTTGGCAAAGGTGGGAGCAGAATCGAATTCTTCATTGTACCTAATTTCTTTGCGGGCTGTATATCATGTTTTCGCATTTCTGTACCGTCAAACTGCATTGTCACGCTGAACAATATGCTGTCCATGGTGCTGGAACTGTGGCCTTGTTTTGGTAGCGAGGGTCAACGGTCATTCCTGTTCTGCTGTCTAGGCTTTTCACATATGAACGACATTAATCATTTCCAGCTTTAACACTATTTAATTAAACAATTTAAGACTGTTTTCGTAAAGCCTCCTTGAGTGGGGAAGTGTTGTTTCAACCGATTTTCTATCAATGTGTTTTAGGACTTTTACCCAAATGGCTCTCTTAGGCTATTAGATAGCTGTCTTATAGGCTCATGATTGTTGAGTTTTCCTTCATTGTCTTGATTTACAACTGCATATATATTATCGGCTAACATGACAGGGGTCATACTGTATCATACGGTTGGCACCATGATTGAACTATCGCGTTTGCCTAGATTAGTATGTTGTAATTAACATGATATTGGTTTAATAATTGAATGATTTTCGAATTAATGATTTGCTACACCATCGTATAGAATCCACCATAATATTAGGCTATTATTAAGAACAAAAGTAACACACGATGTCGCTGATACCACAGAATGTAATATTCTAAGACTCCTCCTCCGTAAATGAGAAAAGAGAAGCGTCATCATCAGTCCCGAGCGCTTTGTGAAGAGAAACACTCGAATGGTGGTGAGAAGGAGAGGGCTGGGCTGTGTACTCCAATAACGGAATACTTCAGGTTTCAAGGATAAATGACCGTAACTTGGATTCAGTTGCGTATTGGAAGCAGCAATGGGTCGCCGAATACAAAGAGAAAGCGTTTGGATTCATTGTGTCGCGCTGCTTTGTTTATTTGATTGGTCCGCGGCGCAGATATCATACTCCGTTTCGGAGGAGGTGGACAAAGGCACGTTTGTGGGGAATCTCGCCAAGGATTTAAACCTCAACATACAGGAACTAGAGACCAGGGGGCTTCGGATAGTATCGGGATATAGTAAGATGTATTTCGAAGCGAATTTGAAAACGGGTATTCTCTTTGTTAACGAAAGGATAGACCGAGAGGAGCTTTGTCCGAATACGGTAAAGTGCTCTTTAAACATACAGGCCATATTGAACCAACCCATGCATCTTCACCGTATAGAGATACATATTTTGGATATAAATGATAATGCACCATCTTTCCTAGAAAAAACTCAAACACTAAATATAACAGAGGCTGCATATCCCGGGGAAAGGTTTCCACTACGAATAGCAAATGACGCAGATATGGGAGCTAACTCGGTAAAGAGCTACAAGCTGAGCCAGAATGAGTATTTCTCCCTAGATGTACAGAGCGGAGGAGACCAGAGTGTGTCTGCTGAGTTGGTGCTGCAGAAAGCTTTAGACCGAGAGAAACAGCCTGTGATCCAGCTCACACTGACCGCTGTAGACGGAGGAAAACCTCCAAGGTCCGGGACACTGCTCATCATTGTTAACGTTTTGGATTCAAATGATAATACACCAACATTTAGTAAACCACTTTATAAGGTTCGTATCGTAGAGAACATCCCATTTGGTTCATCTTTATTGACACTCAATGCTACCGATATAGACGAAGGAATAAACAGTGAAATTAATTATTCATTTATTGGTCGAGGTAGTTTGAATGCACATGACCATTTTACTATTAATTCGGCAACTGGAGAAATTACTGTCACGGGAAGTATAGATTACGAATCAAACCCCGCTTATGAGATTCGTGTCCAGGCAAAGGACAGAGGCTCTCCACCACGCAGTACACACTGTAAAGTATTGGTGGAAGTTATTGATGTCAATGACAATGCTCCTGAGTTATCGTTGACGTCACTCATGAGCCCAGTGAAGGAGGATGCTGAGATAGGGACGGTAGTCGCTTTGGTGACCGTAATAGATAAAGACGGTGGGAAAAATGGACTGACTAACTGTAAACTGGTTGGGCATCTTCCCTTTAAACTGAGTTCGAACTACAAGAACGACTATTCTTTAGTGGTGGACGGCCCTCTAGACAGAGAGAGCTTTTCTCAGTACAACGTCACCATCACAGCTACAGATGAAGGGACTCCGCCTCTCTCCAGCACGAGCGTTATTACTGTACACGTTTCTGATGTTAATGACAATGCTCCACACTTCTCAGAACCCATTATTAATGTTTATGTCAGAGAGAACAGTCCGGTAAATGCGTTGATTAAAACCGTGTCTGCTGTTGATGCTGACGTAAATGAAAATGGACAGATGACCTATTCGTTTTTAGAGAGGAACAGCAACTCCGTTCCTCTGTCTACAATGGTAAATATAAACTCAGAGACAGGAGATATAGTCTGCCTACAATCTTTTAACTACGAGGAGTTAAAAACGTTCCAGTTTAAAGTTCAGGCCACAGATTCTGGTGTTCCTCCGCTCAGCAGCAACGTGACTGTGAACGTTTTTATCCTGGATGAGAATGACAACAGTCCCGGTATCCTCGCGCCCTATTCTGAGCACGGCTCCGTTAACACTGAGAACATTCCCTATTCTGCTGAAGCGGGCTACTTTGTGGCCAAGATCAGGGCTGTAGACGCCGACTCTGGCTACAATGCGCTGCTTTCTTATCACATCTCTGAGCCCAAGGGAACAGGCCTCTTCCGAATCGGAACCAGCACCGGGGAAATACGGACTAAGAGGAGAATGAGTGACAATGATCTGAAAACTCACCCGTTGGTGGTGTTGGTTTCTGATAACGGAGAACCCTCACTGTCAGCGACTGTGTCTATTGATGTGGTGGTGGTTGAAAGCACAGATGAAATCCAGACTAAATTCAGACATCCACCCATAAAGGATGACAGCTTCTCGGATTTAAACCTGTATTTGCTGATCGCCATTGTCTCGGTGTCAGTAGTATTTCTACTGAGCCTCGTCAGTTTAATAGCTGTAAAATGCCACAGGACAGACGGCAGTTTCAGCAGGTACAGCGCCCCAATGATCACCACACATCCTGACGGGAGCTGGTCTTACTCTAAATCTACTCAGCAGTATGACGTGTGTTTCAGCTCAGACACGCTGAAGAGTGACGTAGTGGTTTACCCCGCACCTTATCCGCCTGCAGATGCAGAACTGATCAGTATTAATGGAGGAGACACTTTTAACCGGACTCAAACATTACCAAACAAAGACAAGGTATGTAGGATGAATGTGCATCCAACATGCCAAATCCATACAACGTAACAACGTATGCCTTTATGTTTTGTCTTATATGCAGCGTCATTGTATTATGGTTGATTGAATACGACATGTGGTGGCGAAAATAGTGACGCTGAGTCGAATAACAAGGGTATAACCTGCACTGAAAAAACGCTGTCCATTCTGGTGCTGAAACGTTCCTGCTGTTTTGGCTTCGAGGATGAACCGCGCAGTTTAGTTACCTGCACTATACTTGTTTATTTTTCAATTGGTGATCACCTATAGCTTCATCAAAGGTTCGTGAACATTAAAACTACTAACCCTTTTAAAAATGTTTCATCAAAGTGTGTAGTTCAAAATGATCTTTTACATTTACATTTTTACCGTTTAGCAGACGCTTTCATCCAAAGCGACTTATAATGAGAGATGTTGCTGTCCTTTATGTGTTCATTCTGGGCCCTATTCCACAAAGCTCGATAAAGTTCTAAGCCTCGATAAAGTTCTAAGCCTCGAAAATGTTAGCTTGCGTTCGGTGCCATCAATGTGGCTCAAATAATTCGCTGCTTGGTTGAGCTCCTTCTGAGTCAGATATAATTAGCCTGGTCCCGACCAGGCTAAAACACAGGCTATAGTCATCCGTGCGTCAAAAAAGGCTCACAGGCGGAAACTAAACCCTGAACGAAAGTTCCTCATGTGTCTTTTAGGAAATATTAGTTCCCACTTCACATGAGATAGATAGATTAGATAGTTTGACTGTGTGATAGATAGATAATTTGATATTTTGAAAGTGTGATCGATCGATAGATAGTTTGATTGTGTGATAGATAACTTGATATTTTGAAAGTGTGATAGATAGATAAAGAAAAGAGTGTAAAAAAAAAAAGAAGTAATTGTCTCAACTTGCATTGCCGTCATGACAGCGGTCTGGCTGGCGTAGTGGTTAAGGCTGCGGACTCGAGTTCCAAAGGTTGCGAGTTCGAGACTTGACTAAGTCATCCATTTTTTTTTTTTTTACATTTAACCGAAGATTTCATGCAAAGGTTTCAAACACCATTGTAATCGTGTCAGTTCTTGTAAATTAGCCTGCACCATAATTTTATAGCCTACAATACTTTTTTAGTTGAGATTTTAGATTAGATTCAGACAACGAAATGCAGTAAAAAGTGCGTCTGTAGAGGGATTCGAACCACTGATATAAAATGACGAATAAATCCTATGGCAGCAGTCAATACCACTAGGCCATTGTGGCGATATGATGGTTTGTAGCCTGCTGTGGATATCACCACAGTAGTAATATTCATTTATTAAAATATGAACATATAACAATAACTGGGGCTAGTATGACCTACGCATTTAATCGGTCAGCAATTTCTTGCCAAACCATTTCCCTCGCCTTGTTAATTGCGGCAGTATTGCACTATTTTACATCTTATTTTTCCGTTTTCATAAAAATCAATAATTCGGAATTCTGCGCAAATGTAGTACCCCTGCAGAGTGGAGTATATTCATTTGGACAGATCGACACTTCAGGGCTTTTTATGTCTGCGTGCACGCGCCCATATCGAAGATTTGTAAGCCTGTCTTCTGTGAACACTGATGACACAAGGCTGATCCTCATTCGAGGAATCACCTGAGGCTTGAATACCAATCTCGAGTTCCCTGAGCGCCGCATTTATTTATAGCGCCGCTATATTAAGCCACCTTTAGTGGAATATGGCCCTGTTCAAACTAAATTTGGTCTGCACTTATTATTATTATTGTCCTTGGTTGTAGTAATTTCATTCTCCTTTTTGACAATAGAACACATTTCAGATTAGTAGGCCTATTCTGTGATAGAAGTAGGCCTATTTACCTCGCACACTTGGCATTTTGTATTGAATCTAACGTACTGTGTATGTTGAGACATGATTTGAATATCTCGTTTGTTTTTTGTGACTCACCGAGTCAGTGTTGACATAGTGCAATTTGCTTGCTATCACCAGATGTCATCAAATGTTATACTGGTACCCACTAATTATAAATAAAGTATAGGCCTATCTGTAATCCGTTTAAGTGGAGAAGAAACACATGATGTCGCTGGAGACCAGATACAATAATGTCGTCAATATTCAAAGACTCCTCCTCTCTGAATAGGGAGAAAAGCGTCAGCAGTCCCGACCGCTTTGTGAAGAGAAACACTGGGATGGTGGTGAAACGTACAGGGCTGGCCGGGTTGTTGTGTATGGAATCCCTGAAATGTAACGGAATATACACCGGATTTCATTGATAAATGTTCGATATTGCGTTCACTTGTACAAACAGCGATGGGTCTTCTGGAACAGAGAGAAAGCTGGATTCATTGCTTCTCCCTCATTTGCTTATTTCATTGGTCTGCGGCGCAGATATCATACTCCGTTTCGGAGGAGGTGGACAAAGGCACATTTGTGGGGAATCTCGCTAAGGATATACATCTTAACGTTCAGGAACTGGAGTCCAGGGGGCTTCGGATTGTGTCGGGAAATAGTAAGATGTATTTCGAAGCTAACTTGAAAACGGGGATTCTGTTTGTTAACGAAAGGATAGACCGAGAGGAGCTTTGTCCGATTACGGTAAAATGCTCTTTAAACATAGAGGCCATATTGAGCAATCCTATGCATCTCCACCGTATTGAGGTTAATATTCTTGATATTAATGATAATTCACCATCTTTCCATGAAAGAGTGAAATCGTTTGATATATTTGAATCTTCTTTTACGGGAGAGAGATATCTGCTACCGATAGCAAATGACGCAGATACCGGGGCTAACTCGGTAAAGAGCTACAAGCTGAGCCCAAATGAACATTTCTCCCTGGATGTACAGAGCGGAGGAGACCAAAGTGTGTCTGCTGAGTTGGTGCTGCAGAAAGCTTTAGACCGAGAGAAACAGTCTGTGATCCAGCTCACACTGACCGCTGTAGACGGAGGAAAACCTCAAAAAACCGGAACGTTACAAATAGTTGTTAACGTCATTGATGTAAACGACAATACACCAACATTTAGTCAGCCCCTATATAAAGCGCGTGTTTCAGAAAATGTTGCTCTCGGGACCGCCATATTAACTATCACCGCTACAGATTTAGACGAAGGCGTTAACAACGAGCTTATATATTCTTTCATTGAACGGGGAAATGTTAACTTTGCAGACATTTTTTCGATAAACTCAAATACAGGTGAAATTACAATTGTGTCAAATTTGGATTTTGAAGAAAATCCTGCATACCAGATACGTGTTCAGGCAAAAGATAAAGGCAACCCACCCCGCAGTGCTAACGTTAAAGTATTAGTGGAAGTTGTAGATGTCAACGACAACGATCCCGAAATATTTGTTTCGTCACTCATGAGCCCTGTGAAAGAGGATGCTGAGCAGGGGACAGTGGTAGCCTTGGTGACAGTGAATGATAAAGATGGGGGTAAAAATGGCCTCACCCACTGTAAACTTGATGGGTCTACTCCTTTCAAACTCAAATCTAACTACAAAAACTATTATTCTTTACTGGTCGACGGGCCTTTAGACAGAGAGAGCTTTTCTCAGTACAACGTCACCATCACAGCTACAGATGAAGGGACTCCGCCTCTCTCCAGCACGAGCGTTATTACTGTACACGTTTCTGATGTTAATGACAACGCTCCACGCTTCTCAGAACCCGTGATTAATGTTTATGTCAAAGAGAACACGCCGATTGGAGTTATTATTTATACATTAACCGCGTTTGATACAGATTTAAATGAAAATTCAAAAATGACGTACTCTTTATTAGACAGGTCTGTAGGCCTCAGTGGATCGATATCATCAACAGTGAACATAGATTCAATGACTGGAGATATAGTCAGCCTGCAGTCTTTTAACTACGAGGAGTTAAAAACGTTCCAGTTTAAAGTTCAGGCCACAGACTCTGGTGTTCCTCCGCTCAGCAGCAACGTGACTGTCAACGTTTTTATCCTGGATGAGAACGACAACAGTCCCGGTATCCTCGCGCCCTATTCTGAGCACGGCTCCGTTAACACTGAGAACATTCCCTATTCTGCTGAAGCGGGCTACTTTGTGGCCAAGATCAGGGCTGTAGACGCCGACTCTGGCTACAATGCGCTGCTTTCTTATCACATCTCCGAGCCCAAGGGAACCAGCCTCTTCCGAATCGGAACCAGCACCGGGGAAATACGGACTAAGAGGAGAATGAGTGACAATGATCTGAAAACTCACCCGTTGGTGGTTTTGGTTTCTGATAACGGAGAACCCTCACTGTCAGCGACCGTGTCTATTGATGTGGTGGTGGTTGAAAGCACAGGTGAAATGCAGACTAAATTCAGACATCCACCCATAAAGGATGACAGCTTCTCTGATTTAAACCTGTATTTGCTGATCGCCATTGTCTCGGTGTCAGTGATATTTCTACTGAGCCTCGTCAGTTTGATAGCTGTAAAATGCCACAGGACAGACGGCAGTTTCAGCAGGTACAGCGCCCCAATGATCACCACACATCCTGATGGGAGCTGGTCTTACTCTAAATCTACTCAGCAGTATGACGTGTGTTTCAGCTCAGACACGCTGAAGAGTGACGTAGTGGTTTACCCCGCAGCTTATCCGCCTGCAGATGCAGAACTGATCAGTATTAACGGAGGAGACACTTTTAACCGGACTCAAACATTACCAAACAAAGACAAGGTGAGATGGATTGAAAAACACGCATAACTGGCATATTTCACTATTGAATTATTTAGAAAATGTACATTATATACCTTTAGCAGGATCCAAGGGTCATAACAGACCATAATTCCCACCACAAACCGGTTACCTATACTTTCTCAGTTTCTCGTTTTTAATCACGATTGTTACAAACCGAAAACTATACGGACAGTGTTATGTTAGACGTTTATCTTACCTTGTATGGACTTAACAGGGCTTGACTCTGCTCAAACATGTCTCATTTACTGTTCTTTGCCTTATCCGTGACCTGCTGGTGTTGTATACTATGTTGCTGTCCATGGTGCTGAACTCTGTAGGTTCACATGCTCTATGACGTCGTCCTTGATTCTAAAGCCATGAATTGCTCTTTATGACGATGTAGGACGACAGTTTTTATGTTTGTGTTATGTTTTTTGGACGATAGCCGATGATGATGATTTCACAACCTTTATAAAGGTAACGCTGGTGCATGTTCGGATGGACTCTTTCGATATATATGATGATCAGATCAAATACGTGGGAAAAATTTTCCGTTTCAAAATGTATTTCATATCACACCATGTCTTGATACAGAATTCCTGACTGAAATTGTCTACCCTCTTTGCCAGTTAGGCCCTCCCTTCCCTCACCAGGTCGATTGATAGATGGTGATTACATGTTGTTGAATCTCTTGTATGTCAAAGCCTATAGGTTTGATGTTCTAGCGGTGGAAATAAATGATCGAAGCGGGTAGTGTGTTTGTGTCAGCGTCGGTGAGTCTGCTGGCAGGGGCCAGAGTCTTAGTTCTCAGGAGGAGTGTGGATCACAGGGATAGGCCTCTTTCATGCCTTTCTTCTTCTCTTCCTCGAGCAGGATTAGAGATGTAACAACCGTTTCTTTCACTCTTGCGTGCGTGAGTAATCCTTCTCTCTCATCCTCTCCCTTTTCTCTTTTTTATCTACCCCTCTGTCGTTTCCTTTTCTGTATGCACCCCTCAATGTGTTTTCTTCACCCATGTTCTTTCTCACTGTCTCTCGTTCCCACACTCAATAACAATCCCTCTCTATTCATCTATATCCCTCTCCCTCTATCAATTCCTCTCTATCCCTCTTGAGTGATTTCTCCCTCCCTCTGTCTCTGTCGCATTGCCTCTCTTTCCCCCTAACGATTTCATTCTCTTCCTCTGTTATTCTTTCTCCTCTCCCTCCCCCACTGTCTCTCTCCCTCCTCCCTCGCTCTCTCAGTCCAGCAGCCCTGTTGTGTACGGGGAGCAGCTGAGAGGAGTGATTGTGAATTAAGAGCTGTCTCCCTAGACGTGTGTGCCATTCGCCTGAGCGCGCTGTAAACATGATTCCTCATATTTGTATTAACTTGCTTAATGTGTGTCAGGGTAGCTCTCTCTCTCTCCTCTCAGCCTGTAAGCAGCTCGACTGTTATGTATTAGGAGAGACTGAATATTACCTCAAACACTGTACGCTGCACTGTATGTGCTTTGTATTGTTGTGGTCATGCCTGCTAAGTGATGCTATTGGTATTTAATGGTAGACTTGTGCTTGTTTACATTGTAAATGTGAATAGTGTAGGCTGTATAATGAGTGTGTGAGTGGTGTCTTAGTCGCTCAGCCTGACCTCATTTCAGGGAGGGGTCCGGTGTAACTACTAGGTGGTTAATCAGAGCTGTGTTCATGTGATTGTATTGGGATTTCCTGTGATCCCAC
The DNA here is from genome assembly GCF_963989245.1 of Nansenia antarctica. Lineage (NCBI taxonomy): Eukaryota > Metazoa > Chordata > Actinopteri > Argentiniformes > Microstomatidae > Nansenia > Nansenia antarctica. The sequence goes on from NC_137688.1 coordinate 18,333,373, forward strand.
ATGGGCTATGCACATTGCAGTGCTGTGGATGGATGGATGGATGGAACTGTTTGTCTCTTGCAGTGTGCTTGACGTTTGTCATAATAAGATTGTCATAATTGATCATCTGTGGGTGTCTGCGACACCATAGATACAGTATATTCTCTACACGGCCAAGCTCTATATGCTGCGTTTACCTCACTGTGGTAACAGTAACGGAGCCTGGAGTGGTCTCTCCATGCGTTTACGTGGTTCAGTATGTGCTGTCTGTAGGCTGCTGCTCTCTGTGCGTGTGTGTGTGTGAGGGAGAGAGTGAGGGAGAGGGAGAGAGAGGGGGGAGGGGTTGGTAATTTTCCACTCTTCGCTGCAGTAGCGGCAGCAGCAGCAGGGAGCCCTCGATTGCCTGAGCGTCTCAGAAAGCTCTACAGCCTGGGCTGGACAGGGCGGCTGACAACACCGTCACCCAGCTGTCAATCACAGCTACGGTACATGGCCTGGGCGGGACCACAGCCAGGGGAATGAGGTCGAGGGGCTTATTCAAGCAGACCTCAGGTCACACCATGTTTGTGTGTGATGGTGTTTGTGTGTGTGTGTCTGTGTGGGTGGTTGACTGTGTATTATTATTTGTATTACGTGTGTGTGTGTGTGCACCCATGCTTTTTTGGGAGTATTACTGTGTGCCTCTCTGTGTTGACTGAGTGTATGTGTGTGAGTTCCGAGACAGTATGTGTAATAGAGTGACTGTGTGAAAATGTGTGTTAGCTAAAAGCCTTTTCCACTGCTGCTCTTCAATGTTTCAAAACGCATTAAATTATTGATTTTTCTAAGTACATTATCCTGGGTGAGGTAGCGAGCTAAGTGCTGCGTATTGTAACTGGATTGTGTTTCTACTGCAGGGCCAGTATGTATATGTATAGGCCCATGCCTACAGCCTACAGCCATGCCTATAACCTACAGCCATTTAGGTTCAGAATGCCAAACAGATAATGCCACAGCCAAATAACCATGACCCAAATGTTCTCCTCACTCCATCATTGACCATGATGCATCTCTATTGTAGTGATTTCAGATGCATCATGGTCAATGATATGGCAAAAGACAATGGAGCTCCTTCAGAGGGGATTTCTTTGTCTTTTCTGTGGAGGGCTTTGTTCCAATCTCCCTAATAAATGTACACCACCCATGCATGCATGCATACACACACACATACACACACACACACACACAAACACACACACACACACACCAAGACTCCATGTGTGTTCATGTGTCACTTCCTGTTTTTCTCCTATAAGGGCGTGGCCCTTGGGAGGGCGGTTTTACATTATTCAGCTGTGGTTACCATGGAGATGACTCTCAGAACCAGCACAGCCACCTCCATCTAAGAAGAGAGAGGGAGAGAGACAGAGAGAGCGAGAGAGAGGGAGAGCACAGCCACCCCCACCCTGCCATCTTCTCTAAGAGGGGGGGAGGGAGGGAGAGAGGGAGAGAGAGGAAATGGGGTGGATTAAACACATGCGTAACCAGGCAGCAGCAGTAGCTAAGGGGGGAAGGGATGAGGTAAGTGAGAGAAATAAGGCTATCCAATCCAATGAACGAGGGGGAGAAAGGGGACAGAGAGGAAGAATAAATAAGAGACCGAGAAATGAAAGCAAACACATTGAATATGATTTGCCGAGCAGCTGAGCAGAAACACCAAGGGCTGAGAATTGGTCACAGATAAAAGAAGACGGATGTGACATTAGGTTGTTGTTGCAGTCATTAGATTAGCTTTGTTGAGCTCAGAACCACAGGGTACATCCAGGGTATGTCCATCCAGAGCGTGTACAAAGCCAGGGGTCCTGAGTGGATCGGAGCCTGCCTGCCTGCTCTAGCTGATAGCTTTGTTGACTGGCTCGCTACAGAAGAATGGGTTTGATATTTCTGTTCAGGCACCACGAGGACAGCCCACGTGCTGTTTAACCCTTCCAACGCCCTCAGGGAGGGCTTTATGCCGCCGCCTTTAATCCTGCCATGCCCTTTATATCAAAAGGGAGATGCACAGGGGAGAGGCATCACCAAACGCACCCAGATCAGTCTATCCTGCCCACCCTTTATACCAGGGTTCAGGCATCACCAAACACACCCAGATCAGTGTATCCATCCCACACTTTACACCAGGGAAGAGGCATCGTCATCTGTATGTTGGTTTAAGATCTGAGGTGGGAAGTCTTTTGTGTGTGATTACATCTTAAGTGTGCTTCACCAAAGGTTTCTGACTGTGCGTTATGTTCATCATGACTCTCGTGTTCTGTTTCTGACGTTTGGTGTGTGTGTCTGTGTTCGGGGTGTGGCTGACGATGTCTGATCAGTCTGTTGGATGATTGACTTGTGATGTCTGGCACGACTGCAGGGTTGTTGTCCTTGGACGGATGACAGATATAGATTCTCCTATCAGCATTTTGCTTTCTAAAATACCTCTGCTCTTTCACCCTCTCTCCTCTGGAGGGGGCCTGACTCTGTCCTTCAGTGACACTGGGAAGAGAGAGAAAAGGAGGGGAGTTGTGACCACACACAGACACACACACACACACACACACACACACACACACACCCACACACACACACAAACACCTGGCTACTTGAAATCAGGTTTCTGTGCTGACTGAGTTTAGGAATGGAGGTCAGTGGAAGGTTTGTGACTGGAGTCCATCACAAGTCCTCTGTCCTTGCAGTACCCTGTTGCACCAATAGAGGTCCCAATACCACTATCTTCTCTCTCTCTGCCTTACTCTTCTGGGTGCAATCTCTGCAGTGCTTTTGGCAGTGAGACAAAACACCAGCAACACATATAGACTTGTTCCATTTTTGTGGCAAATGCTAATACGTGTAGACACAGTTCCTGAAAAGTACTTCTCTGTCTCCCTTTCCACCCAGTATGAATTAAAATAGATTCATCTTTTTGGATTGATTATTATTTTAGATGTTGTTGTGTGTGTCTACCATCATAACAAAATATTCCCAATAATTTTAAGTATAAATTCCAGGCTTTTTTATGGTGTGTCGATATTGTTGATAATCTGTTGTGGTCGTCATGCTATCTGCCAATGCTTTATCAGTCTATCATGCAATCATTTTCAGTCTGGATAAGCGGATGTTTTGTCATTTTCCCTCATCGATGCAGATTCTTTATCGTTCTGGCCTTTTCTGCTTCTACAGACTCTGCAATTACTGTCCGCCTACACAACAGCCTGCAGACATTTCCTCTGTTTGTGTGTGCATGTTTGTGTGCCTGTGTGTGTGTGTGTGTGTGTGTGTGGGTGTGTGTGTGTGTGTGTGTGTGGGTGTGTGGGTGCATGCATACGTGCGCCAGAAACAGAGAGAGAGAAAGAGTGAGAAAAAAAGATTGAGATGGAGTATATACGTATGAAATAAAACATATACGTAGAGTACCTCCATTTCTAACAAATTCATCAGAGGTTCCAGGAAATCACAACGCCATGGTTACCCCGTATATGATTTGGTGTAATGTGACCCGGTGTTAAGGCTGTGTCGTGGCCACCTGGCGGCCGTGTTGACAGAGTGTTGACTGACAGTACAGCGGGCCACTCAGAGGTCTGACTCTATCTGGTGTGGGGGGGAGAGGCATGGATGAGGTCATCAGTCATGGACGGCCCGGGGCACACCAGACGAGACAGCAGACGACAGTGCCAGAGAAAGAGAGAGACGTGCTCCAGCAACATACTCACTCAGATTCTCTCATAATCCCTGGAGTAAGTCCCTGCCCACAGCCGTGTGTGTGTGTGTGTGTGTGTGTGTGTGTGTGTGTGTGTGTGCATGCGTGCGTGCATGCATGCGTGTGTGTGTGTGTATGTGCGCAGGCGTGTGTGTGTGTGTGTTTGTGCACGTCTGTGACAGACCATGGCCTGAATCTCCCAACACAGACCCTGACCCATCATCTCTCTGTGGAGCAGACTCTACTTGCTGGGGCATCTGACTCACTAGCGGGGGTGGGGGGGATTCCACATGCCATGGCAGACGCTTAGGGGAGGCAAACGGATGGCTTTTAAACAGGGGGCGATTACACTGTATTAATGAGAGAGTGTTCGTGGAACGCCTGTTATTAAATATGGCCGCCATCTTGCATAATGGATGGAGAGAAGGTCGTTAATATTCTGGCAGTGAGAGGCCCCTCTAGCGCAGAGAGGAGAGAGGGGCATGCAGTCAGAAGAACTCCATCTCTCTCATTCTCTTTCTTTCTTCTCTTTGTCCCTCGTCTATCCTATCACTCTCCCTCTCTCCCTTTCCTCTCACCCCATTCTCCTTCCCTCCCTCTCCCTCTGTCCGGGATGTGTTTGGTGGGGAGAGAGAGAGAGAGAGAGAGAGAGAGAGAGAGAGAGAGAGAGAGAGAGAGAGAGACAGAGAGAGAGACAGAGAGAGAGAGAGAGCAGAACCATTAGCTCCAGTGTTTCCACCTCAGACGCCCCCGGTGACCCCTGGCCACAGCGCCTCTCCCAGCTAGAGCAGCGGATGTCACAGACACACGCACAGCTGGAGAGGGAGGGAGGGAGGGAGGGAGGGGGTGGTGGGTGGAGCAAGAGTAATGGGGAGGTGGAGGTGAGAGAGAGTGCTGTGGGGAGTCAATACACATACATACTGTCCCCACACATTCCTTCCTGATCACTATCAGGTCTTTACTGGTGAAAGCAAAGGAATACGACCTACTATCATTAATGATTATTGATGTTGGATTGTTGGTGCATGTTCAAGGAAAGGACAGGGTGCAATTCGGAGCCGTTTAAGAGTATTCGGACGCAGCCTCTATTTTCTCGAGTGAGACAGACGCCCGTTTTCGTCTTCCAGATGAGGGACGGAGATAACTTAATCTCGAGCCCCTTGAGTGGGAATGAAATAATCCACAGCTCGGTGGCGCGCCGCAATTAGCGGTGGAACAGATGGGCGGGAGAGGTACGGAGAGAGCTGTCGGTTACCTGCGTCTCTCTCTCTCTGTCTCTCTCTCACCACGGAGGTTTGAAAGGCCAGGTGTAAATACGGCGGCGTGTGTAATTGACGAGATAAGAGTCGCCTCTTTTCATCTCGGTCTCAAATTGCCGTAAACACGAAGCGCCAGAGCCCCACCGGGAGAATCTGCTAAATGTCAGGGGGTATATAGTGCCGCTGCTCGCATGATGTCTCCGAGCAGAGTCACGAGGATGGGCAGAACCCCGCTGCTTCATCTCCACCGCTGAGTTAAACAGGGGGGGACAAGAAAGAATAAATGTACAAATGTGTAAAACATAAAGAAGAGAATTCTGTCTTCTTCATCCATTGAACCTAACGGAAGTTCAGTTCCAACTCTCACACCCCCTCAGCCTCGCATTGGAGTGAGACGAGTTGCCAAGTTATCTGCCACATCCATCCACTCGCAGCATCCGAATGACTCATCGCGGAGGTCCGTGCGTCTCGCGGGCTGCCAACGACTGTCATCGCCGGCGTGGGCAGACGGTGTGTCGATGAGCCGCACCGGGGGAAGGGAGACTCATGTGGGCGGGAAGCCTGGCCAGGTGAATGTGTCTGTCACCGGGGCTCTGCGAGGCCACGCGCTTTCAAACGAACACCGCAAAAATAAAACGACTCTCAGCTCCACCTTAGACTACCGATCGATACGATACAATACAACCTACCGTATGTTACGGGTGTTTGACATTACAGATCAGCGTATTCATGTCTGCAAACATGACGAGGCCTACACTCCATTGTTTAGGCTGAAGTTGTCTTTAAAGAGGTTATACAGGGCCGATGTGTTGTTTGTCCGTTGAATAAATAAACCCCAAATGACAATCACTTATTTTGTAAAGAGATTGAGAGACTGTGCGATGTTATGTCGGTGAACCCCTCACACTGCACGACTGAAAGTTTCAGTCCTACCTAGGGTTGCCACCTTTCAGTCAGAGAAATAAGGGACACCCCTCGCAGTAGTCAAACGTGGTCATTTGGGAGCCCATGTTGGGTCCCTACGTTTCAGCCACAGCCAGTGACTGCTCCGTTCTGCTGCAGTGGACAGTTCTCTGATTGCCTTCCGTTGGGCCTGTCCTCTGATCCCTACTGCCCTCAGGAGCCTTGTGGTGGAGCTGGCTACAAAGCCTCTGCAGCCCACCTCCACTGGCCAAACCTTCACGTTCCAGCCCCGCCCCTCTGCTTCGACTGCTAAGTTGGCATACCGCAGCCTCTTCCGTTCGAATGCCTCATCGATGGCCTCCTCCCATGGGACCGTCAGTTCTACGATGAAGACACGCCGGCAGGACTTGGACCAGAGGACTAGGTCTGGGCGCAGGTTGGTCGCTGCAATTTCGGGTGGGAAGGTGAGCCTCTGGCTGAGGTCTACCCGCATTTCCCAATCCCGGGCTGCGTTCAGTGGGCCATTTTTTTTTTTTTTTTACGATAATTGATCGTTAATTCGTTACGATTATCGAACAAAAAATGTTGATCGTTTGCCCACCCCTAATAAAGACCATTCATTCATTCATTCATTCATTCATATCGTCGGTCCCTGACATCAGTGCTGACGTCACAGTGGGTTGCCAATGTGTTCACCAGAGTGTTCTAGAATCTATATGATACCACTCCGGTGCTCACTGCTTTGTTATAATTTGGTGTGCTTTGCTTTTGTAAGACTCAATACATTTAGCTAGCCTATGGAAAACCCCGATCGGCTGGTGGCTGCGTGATGTGTTTTCCAACGGTCAAGAGCTGTTTCAGAGGTAAATACGTCGAGGTGAAAACTTCGAATCAATTCACTGTACCGCTGCCTCTGGTGTACAGAAGAAATTAGACAGTGTTGAAAGATCCCCCCTTTCACTCTGTCGTGCTGATCGCGTTATAGAGTAGTAGAGGCCCTCTTAATTGAATTGAATCCGATTTAAATTGGATTCTAATTGAGGTACACCGGTTCACATTGTACTGATTAGGAAGAGGGCCTTCGCGAGATGATTATGGGCATTTAACGCCATGTGCCTCGCCACCTGCGACCAGGCATGCGCAGTGAACACCTTCGTCTGTCCATGACCAGATGTTTTAGAAGGTTGAAATGCGGAACTGGCTAAGGCTTAACCTCATCCAGACCTTTGACGTCGTAGACCTTTGCAGGATTAGATTCGACATTTGGTTTGGATGTTATGCTGCCAGACTGTGTCTGTTCTGGTGTTAGAAGCGCTCGTGGCGCTGATATTTTCAAGGCAGGAATAACCCTCACATCTATAAAAGCAGAGGTCCAATTTTTAATGGATCAATGAAAGTATATCATACCGCCAGTAGCCACGGAGATGTGTCTATTAATGTCTGCGAGGATATTAAATTACCACTGTGTGTGTGTGTGTGTGTGTGTGTGTGTGTGTGTGTGTGTGTGTGTGTGTGTGTGTGTGTGTGCGTGTGCGTGTGTGTGTGTGTGTGTGCGCGTGTGTGTGTGTGCAAACACCTTCATTTGAGTTCCTTCCTAGGGGGTTAGGGTTAGGGTTTCCCCCACATTTTCTAAGGACATTATGGTTGCATTTAGCGTGTGAAACATGCCTTTCATTTAATTGGGCATTATTAGGATATGTTATTAGGAATAGGAGGTTGAAATGCAGGAATGGAACCTTAATGATTCCCAATCCTCTGACCGCGTTCTACGCCCCATTTCAGAAATGTGGGTCTGACAGAAAGGGCTCGCTAGTGTGTTTTGACAGCTGTGGTGAGGGGGCAAGTCTCGAGCATCTTGTTGGTGACCCGGTTTGCGTCGCACGCTCACCCTGACTGAACATCTTTCAACATATAGGCCTCGGGAAGTGAGTTGGAGAAATAGCATATGATGTCAGAGGAGCAGCCAAGTCCACTTGTGCTCGGAGTACATGGCCATCCCAGCTGTCACCCTCGGGAGCACGAGACAGGAGTGTGTAAGCAGTCAATGATCTCGCGCAGACATTAGTCTCGATTGTGTTTCAGCACTTGAGCTCGTGGATAGCAACATCACGTGACACACAGCCGTAGCATAGAGCTGGAGTCAAATAATAAAAAATATTTTTAAAAAGGGGAATTGTAATGGACTATATAACACCTCATAGCTTTAGCAATCAACTTTTTATTGATCCATCAATCTTTTTCGTTTTACCTTTTTTCAATTTCGTTCACTTCATCAATGATTGTCTTGTTGAATATATATGTATAGGGTTTATATAATGTGTTCACCTTCTTCACTGTGGCCTATATATAAATAAATAAATACATATATTAACTTGGCAGTTAACATATATGATATGTAGAATAATAATGAAGATAATCGCGATATGAATAGATTGTCTATCATGTCTGTATTCATAGGTTGCAGGCTATTTGTTTGTTTGTTTGTTTATTTAGGGTATGTTATTTTTCAGTTTTCTTCTATTTCCATTTCTGGAATATAGTATATTCGTTTTAGATTGTATTATTTCGTTTTGTACAGAGATTTGGCGTAATTGCAGGTTATAATCAATAAGATAACAGTCGTACTCGCCAGGGCGTAGCGATAAATCAGTCGGCATGTGTATCCGAGCACACAATGAAAAGGGCGGTGGCACTCGCTCTCTCTCCCTCACAAAAACCCACCGTTCGAAAGCATCTCTGTGCAGTTGTGATATTGAAAATAGGCGATCGACGGTAGGAATAAAGATGAATTGATTGAGATGAATTGATTGAGATAAAAATGATTATGACTATTCCCGAAATGTTTTTGCTTTGTTATTATTCGACGCTGTTTTTAAACGGAGGTGTTAAAATGCAGCCAGCACCATTTGAGCAAGCGGCTCCCCCCTCCCCCGCTGCCCACAGACACCATCGCACAGAGAGGGAGAGAGAGAGGGAGGGAGGGGGAAGGAGGAGAAGAGAGAGAGAGAGAGAGAGGAGAGCGATAGGCAGCACCCGTGAGAGGGAAAGAAGCGCGCTGAGGGGAGAGACGGAAAAAAGCGTCAGGCGAACGGACAAAGGAAACATGGATGTAACCGGGAAATGTCCGTTGAAAAAGGCACCTGAACCGGAGAGGATGCTTCGGTCGTCAGGGGTTACGCATGGACTCTCTCCCCATTTTTAATGTGGCGGGTGGGGACGCACGGCAAGCTAAAAAGGCGGAAAGCTTTCTCTAATCCGTCTGCAGAACCTGCCTGCTTGCGATGGCCGTGACTGCGCGATGCTGTTACAGCATAAACGGGAGTGTGCCTTTTTATTTGTATTTCATGGTTTTTGTACTCAGTGGCCTTACAAATGCACAAATTCGTTACACCATTACCGAGGAACTAGAGAGTGGGGCTGTGGTCGGGGACATTGTTCGGGATTTGGGGCTGGACCTGCGGAAGCTCTCCAGCCGACGCATCAGAATCACCTCGGACAGCGCGCGGAGATATTTCAACATCAATCACAAAACGGGGAAGCTGTCGGTGAGTGACCGCGTCGACCGGGAGACGCTGTGTGAGTACAGCGGTACCTGTTTCCTCAACCTGGAGGTGGTGGTGGAGAACCCGCTCGAGGTGCACAACGTGGAGGTAGAGATTTTAGATGCGAATGACAACGCGCCACAGTTCCCCCGGGACGAGTACCAGCTGGAGATCTCCGAGTCCGCTGCCCCAGGGTCCCGTTTCCCCATCGAGGGGGCGCAGGATGCGGACGACGGCTCCAACTCCGTTAAGCTCTACCGGCTCAGCTCCAACGAGCACCTGGCGCTGGACTCCACGAAGCCAGCGGCCAACAGCAAGCACATCGAGCTCGTGCTCAAAAAACCGTTTGACCGCGAGCAGGCGCCGTCTCATCAGTTCATTCTGTCCGCGATGGACGGCGGCACCCCGGCGCGCACGGGCACGGCCAAAATCAACGTGCGTGTCCTGGATTCCAATGACAACGTGCCCAAGTTCGACAATTCCGTGTACAAAGTCAAACTGTCAGAGAGTTCGCCCAAGGGCGCCCTGGTGATCAAGTTAAACGCCACAGACCCTGATGAGGGCTCAAACGCGGAGGTGTTCTATTCCTTCAGCAGCTACACCCCTGAGAGGGTGAGACAGATGTTCTCCATGGATACAGACACAGGAGAGATTCGCGTGAAGAACAATATTGACTATGAGGAGACCAACAGCTATGAGATGTACATCCAAGCCATGGACAGGGGGCCCGCCGCAGTGGCGGTGCATTGTAAAGTGGTGGTGGAGGTGACGGATGTAAACGACAACATTCCAGAGATCGTGCTGTCGTCCCTCTCCAGCCCCGTGCGTGAGGACGCGCGGGCCGACACCGTGGTGGCGCTCATCAGCATCAACGACCGCGACTCGGCCCCCAACAAACAGGTGACCCTCGAGATCCCGCCCCACCTCCCCTTTAAGATCAAATCCTTCCGGAACCACTACACCATTGTCACCTCGGCCTTCCTGGACCGAGAGACCATCTCCACCTACAACGTCACCGTCACCGCCGTGGACGGGGGCACGCCGGCCCTCTCCGCCCACATGACCTTTAAGGTGGACGTGGCGGACGTCAACGACAACCCCCCGCGCTTCGAGCAGACGTCGTACACGGTGTACATGACGGAGAACAACGCCCCGGGCGCCTCCATGTGCGTGGTGAAAGCACTGGACGCGGACGCCGGGGAGAACGCCCGCATCACCTACACGGTCCTCAACGACAACAACCACGGCATCCCCGTAGCCAGCTACGTCAGCATCAAGCCCGACACGGGCGAAGCCTACGCCCTGCGAGCCTTCGACTTTGAGAAGCTGCGGGAGTTCCACTTCCAGGTGAAGGCCCAGGACGGAGGCGTGCCGCCCCTCAGCCGCGTGGCCACCGTCTACGTCTACATCATGGACCAGAACGACCACGCCCCCCGGATCGTGCACCCGCCCGCCAACGGCACCACGCGCGCCGCCGAGACACTGCTGAAGACCGCCGATGCGGGCGCCCTGGTGACCAAGGTGACTGCGTGGGACGGCGACGCGGGCCAGAACGCCTGGCTGCTCTACGCCCTGGGGCCAAACAGCGCCGCCGCCGACCTGGACCTGTTCAAGGTGCACGAGCACACAGGGGAGATCCGCACCACACGGCGCATCGTGGAGGACAACTCCACCTCCTTCCTGCTGACGGTGGTGGTCCGCGACCACGGCCTGCCGCCGCTCTCCTCCACGACCACCATCAACGTCCACATCATGGAGCTGCCGCCCAAGCTGACCCCCGACCCCAAGCGCATCATCCGACCCCACAGCCCCCTGATGTTCTCCAACGTGACCCTGTACCTCATCGTGGCCCTGAGCGCCACCACCTTCGTGTTCCTGGTGACGGTGGTGGTTCTGGCCATCGTCCGCTGCCACGCCTACTGCACCCAGCCGGGCTCCTGCTCCCCCTGTTGCGTGTCCCAGAAGAGCGTCCCCGAGGGGGGCACCGGGGCCGGTGGGGGTGGGGGCGGGGGTGGTGGCGGGGGTGGGGGAGGTGGAGGAGGCGGGCCTCAACCCAACAATAACGTGGCCCTGCGCCGCGACCTGAAGGTGGAGCCTCACTACATCGAGGTGCGGGGGAACGGGTCGCTGACCAAGACGTACTGCTATAAGACATGTATGACAGCCACCTCCGGGAGTGACACCTTCATGTTCTACAACACGGGACGCCCCCACAGTGGCACCTGGGGGTCGGGGGGCTACGTGACCAGCCAGAGCGGACAGAGCCAGATGTTTGTACGACGGCTCAGCATGCCAGACGCCACTGCCATTCAGGTGTGTGTGTGTGTGTGTGTGTGCGTGAGTGTGTTTGTGTGTGTGTGAGTGAGTGTCGGTGAGCCTCTTCAAGTCACATTTCGAAACAACACACTTCGCAACACGCTGCGATGCGGTTGTTTGGGTTTTGTTTTTGGGGAGCTGGTTTGGCTTTGGCCCCCAGGCGTTGTTTTGTGGAAGGCTTGTTGTTGTTGTTTGGCATTTACAATTCTGTAGTGTGAGGGCTTTCATCCTTGTCGTTGGGTGTCTGCCATTTTTGGAGCAAAGTCTTTTTCCCCAGTTCAGTTCATTATTTGCCTAGGGATTGCCGAATTTGACGTTTTCATGAATAATTTCTCGATTTCTCATGTCGGTTGGTTTGATAAACCTGAACATCGTGGTGCCACTCCCATTTCGTTCTTTTCATCCTTTTGTTTCTTTTTGTCAGTTGCCAGACAGTACTGCTACCTGCAAGGAATTTGCGTTGCAGTAAAAATGCTTTTCATTTGTGTATTCTGTTCTGAGCTCTGTCAAAAAAAATGATTCATACACTATGTGCACAATCTGTCGGTGCGTTGGGTTTAGATTTGAGGTGTGCTCAGAACCTCTTTGTTGAGACTGTGTGTTGTTTGAGTGGGTGGATGGGTACACTGCTGTGTGTGTGTGTGTGTGTGTGTGTGTGTGTGTGGCTCACCAGAGAGCTGTTTGTTTCTGATGATTCAGGGTATGAGAGGTTTATGCGCTGCACTCCTCCACGGTCGTTTAAAGAGCTGTCATCAAGATGTTTTTCCTCTTGTATATTCAGGAAAATCTCTCTCTCTCTCCCTCTATCTCTCCCCCTCCCCTATCTCTCTCTCAACTCTCACTCTCAGCCTTTTTAATACTGTACTGCAGTAATCATTGTCAGTAGAACAAGACTCGAGAGAACTCAAACATGTCTTGATTGATTCATCTTTTTAGAATGTTAATGATGTTAAGTTCAGCGATTTCAAATGTTTGCCGCCCATCGATGTCATGTCAAAGGGAAAGATCAAATTGGTCCAGATTTATCCTTAGGGAGTCATGTTGGATCAGATAAGTCTTAATTGGGCATTTTGATGAGTCTACTTTAAAACAACACTTTGTAGCATTAAAGAGCCAATTTGATTTGTGTACGGCTCAAGGGCTAGAGTGATTGGTTCAGTCCCACCTCACACGGTCAGTCTGATTGGTCTACTGTGCAATGTTACATTGTTCTGGTCCAATGGGCAGAGAGTTGTCTGTGGTCTTCTCTGGACAGTGAGTCTGGGCGTTAGTGTTGCCCTCTCTGGCTTAAAGAGCTATGAGGATCATCTGTATGGGTCAGGCGTGTTCCAATTTGGTGGGTCAGAGAGGCTATGAGCTGGATTTAAATCAGCTCAGCAAGTTTTCAATTTCAGTTTCATGTTCTGCCATACAATAAGTAGAGAAACACAACCCTCAATATTGCCCGGGATTACTTTGACTCAAAGGTGTGAAGGGGAAATGGGTGTCTGTTGGCTGGAGGCACTATTTTATGCTGTTGCCTTGTCATAGAACAGAGAGAGTGTTATATAACACCAGTCTATAACTACATACATCTTAAAACAAGGCATTTTAGGGCTGGAATCCACACAACGTAAAGCCTTTTTATTGGGAAATAGTTAAGCCTTAATGTTTTAGTTTCTAATTTAGTTTGCACACACCCTTGTAAGCGCCAGTGCCTCTATGAGCGGGCTGTACAAAGAAAAGAAAAAATAATTGAGGAAGAAAAGAAGAGGTTGAGTAGGGGGGGATGAAAAGAGAAAAATACAGCAATGTTTAGGTAATTGCTCCCCTATCCCCTGGCCGTTTCCCTCATTAAATGCCAGTCATGTTTGTTCTTGCTGTGTAATTAACTGGCAGCGATGCCTTTCTCGCTACCATCACGGGATTGGCCCGCTCGGTGTGGAAGGGGCGGAGGGAAGCAAGGTGATTGGACAGTGTGGCGATGGCGGAGGTGCGAGCACTGTATCCATGCGATGGGTGTCCACTCAGAGAGAGAGAGAGAGAGAGAAGCAGGAGAGATCAAATCGAACCCATTGTTTAGTTCCTCAGGAGACCCAATGGTCAATCTCAATGGTCGATCTCTCTCTCTCTCTATTATTTTCTACCTCAGATATGGATAGTCAATTCAATACATCTACTGTACTGTAGATTTCCCCAGATTTTCTTTGGGTCCACATTTACGTGTGTGTGTGTGTGTGTGTGTGTGTGTGTGTGCGCGTGCGCATGCTCCCTTGAGAGACCATCAGACTGTGGACGTGTTGAGGGTCCAGATGCTGGTTGCTAACCTGCAGTGCGAGTGTGTTGTCTGTTCTCGTTTAGCCAAACACACCATCAGGACAGACAGGCCACCCCCCCTCCGGCCAGTGTTGTACAACAGCACAGGAACACTTAACGATGCTGTTTACTCCTCAGCCTGATACCACCTGGCCTGCTTTGTATGAAGTGTGTCTTTCTTATTA
>NC_137688.1:18350066-18357566 GCF_963989245.1 Nansenia antarctica
GGGGGGGTAGTCAGGTGGAAACGCGTCCCCGTGGGCGGCGGGGGACATGGAGAACTCTGCAGAGCCACGACGCGGGGGATCACATTACCCATGAGCCACTGGGCCACTAGCTAGAGTCTCGCATCGTCCGAGCCTTACCGTCCGAGCCTTACCCCAAACCAGGGTCACTCTAATGATGGGGCCAAATGTACGAGCAGCTTAACGAGCTGTGTGTGTGTGTGTGTGTGTGTGTGTGTGTGTGTGTGTGTGTGTGTGTGTGTGTGTGTGTGTGTGTGTGTGTGTGCGTGCGTGTGTGTGTGTAGTGGCGCAGATGGGATCAGCCCACCGATTTTCCAGTGCCCCTCAATAACTCAATAACACACACACACACACACATACTGTATATGCACACACATATTGTATACACACACTGTCCTTTGATGCACAGTGGCCATTTCAGAACAGAGGGATATGACTGGCTGACCAGTCCTTCCGTTGGGGAAAAACAGAAGTAGGTCATCTGCTGCTAGACCCTCACGCACACACACACACACACCACACACACACACACACACCACACACACACACAGTGTTCTGTCCCTCGGCTATGGCGGCATTGCGGCAGTGATGAGGGACATGAGAGGTGACAGAAACAGCTTCCAGTAAACAGCGTCTGTCTGTATGAGCTCAGAGACATGGGTCATCAAGGGACACTGTGTGTGTGTGTGTGTGTGTGTGTGGGGGGGGGGGGGGGGGTGGTATACTGTGGGTATAATGTGTATTCTAGTGTCAATGTCCATGCATGGTCTAATGCTCGCTGACTGTGTCAACATGCATCACTTACTGTAAGTAGATCAGTGTATGAGTGTGCAAAAGTGTGTGCTTGTGTGTGTGTGTGTGTGTGTGTGTGTGTGTGCACGTGCTTGTGTGTGTGTGTGTGCCTATGCATGTGTGTGTGTGTGTGCCTATGCATGTGTGCGCGTGTGTGTGTGTGAGTGTGTGTCAGATGCATGTAGCATCAGAGTGTCATTAGTGTTACACAGATTCCCTCATAATTACAGCAGA
The DNA here is from genome assembly GCF_963989245.1 of Nansenia antarctica. Lineage (NCBI taxonomy): Eukaryota > Metazoa > Chordata > Actinopteri > Argentiniformes > Microstomatidae > Nansenia > Nansenia antarctica. Next base: position 18,351,111 of record NC_137688.1, read on the forward strand.
GTTTAATGAGAGTTAATGTGCTTCAGCAAATCATGCTAATGCTTTAAATCTCTCTCGTCACTTTAGCACCCTGCCTTTTAATGTCAATGTCCCCTCCCTCCTAATCCGAGCCCTTTATGTATCTATGTATACTCTATTTATTACACTTTGAAACATTTTGGCAGATTTTAGAATCGATACCCAAAGCACCATGGCCAACCAGGTAATGGTTTGGACATGTTTAGCATTAGCCTGTGAAACCTGCTTAGCTAGAGGCTAGTGGATGTCTATGGGTTAGCTAGAGGCTAGTGAATGTCTATGGCTTGGTGTTTAGAATTTCTGCAATGACAGACACAGACACTGTGTCTGTGTCCGGCAGACAGGCAGGCAGGCAGGCAGGCAGGCAGGCAGGCAGGCAGGCAGGTAGATAGGCAGACAGTCAGGCAGGCAGGCATGCAGGCAGACAGACAGGCAGGCAGGCAAAGAGGGGGACAAACTGACTGAAAGGGAGACAGACAGACAGACAGACAGACAGACAGACAGACTGAGAGACACTGAGCTGGGGCATTAGCAGAGAAGCATGTTTTCAGTCCCGTGTTCACCATTAATAATGTAACAGGGCGTCTCGATGACACCAGCTCATAAGAGCACTTAAAATGGCCTCCCTCACCAAATCACTATTCACCTCTGAACACAGGAACGTGGACCTCTCTCTCTCTGTCTCTCTCTCAAACACACACACACACACACACACACACACACATGCATGCGCACAGACGCATGCGCGCACACACACACACACACACACACACACACACAATCGCTGGGTGAACAGAGCATACAACGGTAGAGGGACAGAATGATAGATTGAGGTGGGGGAAGGGAGAGATAAAAAGAGGTGGGGGAGGGAGAGATAGGAGGAGAGCAAAGAGAGGATGGGGACCAAGCTGTGATTGTTTGACCTTGGACACACACACACACAGAAATACACACACACACAAACACACACATACACACATACACTCACACACAATAACACATACACACACACTCACACACACACACACACACACACACACACACACACACACAGAGAGGGCCAGATTGAGTGTCGAGCATTGGAGGAGAATTGCAGCTAAAATGGTGGCTATCCTGCAGCCTCCCTCCTCCCTCCCACTCGATTTTTCTCCTTGCCACTTTCTCATTTGCTCGACCACCCCATTTCTCTCTTTGTTCTGTGTATTCTCTCAATATTTGATTTGTTCTACTTCACCAAACCCAGAAGAAAAAAAAACTAAACTGCATTTTCTGGTAGCTTCCAGGAAAAAAAGCACAAAGACAGTGAGTCACAGACACCTCCAAGTCCAGAGAAATCATTGGCGATGACTCATTGACTGGGCTTGTTTCACCAGAACACAATGTTTTGAACATGAATATAGAAACATATTATGTAGAACAGATGAGCCTTCCTAAGGTGTTATTGTAAACAATCATACCAGCTCTCTGCGTCACATTTTCTGCGATCTGCAAAGCTTGGGGGTGAACCTTCCTGAATGCCACCGCCCTGATGTCAGTTGATGGAGATGGAGGGATGGAGATAGAGGGATGAAGATAGAGAGCCGGAAAGAGGGGGATGGAGATGGAGGGATGAAGATAGAGGGACAGAACGAGAGGGATGGAGATGGAGGGATGGAGATGGAGGGGTGGAGATAGAGGGATGAAGATAGAGGGACAGAACGAGAGGGATGGAGATGGAGGGATGGAGATGGAGGGGTGGAGATAGAGGGATGAAGATAGAGGGACAGAAAGAGAGGGATGGAGTGTGAGAGATGGAGAGATCAGGGTTTCTGGTTGATGGTAGGGAGTGATCTCAGCTCACCTGACCTCAGTAAGAGTTGAAACTGACAGAGACCCAGTTGTTACAGCCGGGGACAAAAGGGAAGAGAGGAGAGGGGGATTAAAACAATGGAACAGCAGAGCAACAGGGATTGAGAGAGGATAGGAAGAGCACGGCCTTAAACCATATGGGTGATTTATTATCAAGGGATTGTCTGCATATAGCACACACACACACACACACACACACACTGCTTCCCACATTACTTGCTCTGCTAGTGTGTTTCAGTGACCCGTAGTCCTCTTCTCTCTCCCATAAGACAATAAAAAAGAAATAAAAAAGCCTAGATAATGGTGTCTCTGCAGCTCAAACCACAGCTCTGCATCCCACACATAGAAAGGGGACGGCCTCACAGGAGAGATGTTACCGCAACAAACACGCAGGTCATCTCAAAAGAGACATGAATTCTACCTGAATCTCACATGATTAAATGTCATAATCATAATAAAAGCTTCAATAGATGGCATTTAGAGTGCGTGTGTGTGTGTGTGTGTGTATGTGTGTCTGTGTATGTGTGTCTGTGTGTGTGTCTCTGTGTGTGTCTCTCTGTGTGTGTCTCTCTGTGTGTGTGTGTGTGTGTGTGTGTGTGTCTGTGTGTGTCTGTGTCTGTGTCTGTGTCTGTCTGTGTCTGTGTCTGTGTGTGTGTGTGTGTGTGTGTGTGCATAAGGTTTCTGAATTTGCCGTGCTTGCCACCATGCTCACAGTTTTAACACACAGCACTCAGTACAGGAGGGTGGGGGTGTTAATCCCTGGGGTGGGTGTGAGGATGTAAAAGCACCTATCTGTAATCCCTAATCCACAGAGTGTTATGTGAATATGTAGGGTGACAAGTGTTTAATCCTAATTCCAGGATGGCATTCCTGGGATGGAGTTGGTTGAACCCCCTTCCTAAGCCACCACTATAGACACACACACACACACACACACACACACACACACACACACACACACATCATGGTTTAATTTAGTAATGCTCTGCATTATAGGAAGTATGTTGATCCAGAGAGGATTGGGTCCACAGAAGCTTATGGTTCTGCTACATACCAGACCACCAGACTCTCTCTAAACCATGTGTGTGTTGAATGAGAAGAGAATTACAATGTGTATTATTTGTGTTTAAAGTGTGTATCTTCTTTGTGTGGGAAGTGTTTTGCTTCTTGTGTATGTGTGTGTTTTACACTGTGTATCATATCCAGGTGAGTGTGTGTTTAGATTTCTTGGCAGTGAGTTAAATCAGTGTGTGTGTGTGTGTGTGTGTGTGTGTGTGTGTGTGTGTGTGTGTGTGTTCCAGCTCAGTGCACATGGAGGAGTCCTCAGTGATGCAGGGAGCCCAGGGGGTTCTGGTCCAGAACTGGCCAACCGTGTCCAGCGCAGCCGGAGGTAAGTGACTACACACACACACACACACACACACACACACACACAAACACACACACACACACCCTCAGTCCCTCACACAACCTCACACACACACACACACACACCCAAACACACTCTCATATACCCTCCCACACCCTGACACACCCTCACACACACGCACACACACACACACACACACTCCCTGACACACCCTCACACACACACACACACACACACCCTCACTGCCTCATACACCCTTACACCTCCTCACACACCCTCACACACCCTCTCAGGCTGACCCTCTGTACAGACTGTACAGACCCAAGCAGAGACACACCCAGGCGAACACACTAACCCAGATTAATATGACCAACCATCATCTATCTAGACCAACCATGAATCACTCACTAAGACAGTCTGACCCAGGCATAACTTGACAGACTGTCTAATTCATACCAAGTACACAAGCGAGAGAGAGAGAGAGAGAGAGTATGAGAGAGAGAGAGAGAAAGAGAGAGTATGAGAGAGAGAGAGAGAGTATGAGAGTGTATGAGAGAGAGAGAGAATGAGAGAGAATGAGAGAGAGGGAGAGACTTTTTGACTTTTATTAACCAATGTTTTTGTCATCGCATCACACGCATATAAACGGATTAACAAGACACAGTCCATCCCACATTGACCATTACCAATGAAATATCAGTCCGTCATCAATATTACACGAAGCGTTTTTACAGCACCACATCATGACAGATGCTCTGTTCGTCCAGAGAAAACTCCACAGAACCCATAGCCACCACTAAGGACTAAAAAAGTGCTACTGTGTCCAAGTCCACGCCTTCAATCATAACCCGGGGTGTACTAAACCCCCCCAAAAATAAACACAGCAGTTGAAAAACCTTTTGAAAAAATAGGTACAATAGTTACAATCACAAAATAAATGGTGTACACTGTATCCCATGCAGAACTTGCATTTGTGGGGTAGTGGTGGTCTAGGACCAAATGCGCCTGCATGTGTGGGATAGTGGTGATCTACGGGATAGTGAGTTGGACTGGTGATCAGAAGGTCATGAGTTCAAATCCCACCTGGGGAACACCACCACTAGTGTGCTCTTGAGTAAGGCGCTTAGCCCTAAATTACTCCAGGGAGACTGTCCCTGTAATCTCTAATTGTAAGTCACTTTGGATGCTCTGAAAAGCGTCTGCTAAATGGTTAAAATGTAAATGTAATGTAAACGGTTGGGGGGACAGTAGAGTTAACTTAAGATACAAAACCATTCAGCAGAATGCAGAAGATCCCCTTGTCTTTTGGTTTAAACAGCAGCCTCAGAGAAAGAGAGGCCTCCCCTTCGACTGCTAGGCGGGGGTGTGTGTGTGTCTTGCTGTGACACAGGGGCGTGGTACGGCATTTTCTTAGTCGTTGTGGAACAAGGCTTAGAGGTGTCCTTGAACAAAAAAAGAAACCCCCAAAAATAATAAGTGAGCAGGTTCTCTGATATCCTCTGATGTCTCCGTGTAGAGGCATCAGTGGTCAATGGGGGAGCGGCAGGACAGGATCCCGCGACCATCCTGATGGACCTGATGCCCACCTGGTCGAGAGCGGTCCGCCATAGAGGGAAGGGAGAGGGTAAGGACACAGTGGGAAGAGAGGAGTGTAGAGAGAGAGAGAGAGAGAAAGAGAGAGAGAGATGCATAGAAAGAGAGAGAGAGAGAGAGAGAGATGCATAGAAAGAGAGAGAGAGAGAGAGAGAGAGAGACACATCACATACGCCTGCTTGCTGTGGTCATCCACTGAGAGAGGAAATGACACATGTTATATGGGAGAAGATTGCTATCTGTAACAGGAAGAGAGACCAGACCGCACAGAACAATCCAGAGACAGATAGAGAGAATGCGAGGGAGATAGAGAGAGAAAGAGAGAGAGACACAGGAGCCCTAAACCTAACCTGATTAACATCAGGATGTTTACAAAGGGCTTAGCTCTCCGAACCAAAGAGAATAGGCACGCAGTAGAGATGAATACAACAACGCAATTATACTCTCCCGTTCTTTAATTCTCCCTCGTTCATTCTCTCTCTCTCTGTCTCTCTCTCTCAGGCTGAATTCCATTCCATTCCATTCCATTCAATCCCTTCCCCTACTGGCGATGCAGCACTGTGTCAAGTTTTTATTGAACGATTATTTTTTCTAAACCTGCGTTCGTCCCTCATCGTCATGGTAATCCATGTTGACTCTTGTCACTGTCCTGTTACCTGGGTGTTGAGGCAGGTTCGGCTGCTCGGTGCTTCATTATCCTACTAATTATGCCCTGCAGATCCAACCTGGCCAGGTCTGAGGAAAGGTCACGATCTTACGGGACAAGCGTGTGTTCGGGTCGGGAGGAACTCCACCGTGACATGCTTTGAGGGAGGGAGGGAGGGGAAGAGAGAGAGAGAAGTAGGGGGAGTGAGAGGACTTGAAGGTATAGAGAAAATGGAGGAGTGAGAGGGGGAGTTGGGAGGGAGAGAGAGAGAGATGACAGTGCAATTACTGAGTAGATAAAAAGGTAATTTGTTGTAATTAGGGCTGTGGAGATGACCTGGCTGTCTCACTGTTATAGACAGGAGGCGTTGGGCGCCCTGACAAACTGCCCACACACTTCTCTCTCTCTCCATCTCTCTCTCTCTCTCCCTCTCTCTCTCTCTCTCTCTCTCTCTCTCTCTCTCTCTCTCTCTCTCTCTCTCTCTCTCTCTCTCTCTCTCTCTCTACTGTGTCTCCTCTCTCAAACATATCCACTATCACGCACACACACACGCACGCGCACGCGCATGCACACACACATACACAAGCACACTCGCGCACACACACACACACACACACACACACACACACAAGCACGCACACACACACATGCACACTCTGCCTCCTCCGCTCTGCAATCGATTTCCTGTCCAGGCTGAGTTGTTACAGCGCTGGGCTGTGAGCAGCGAGATGGAGGGGGGAGCTGTGTTCATTGTGGGGGGGGGGGGGGGGGGGTGTTGGAGCTGTGTTCAGTGGGTGGGGGGGGGGGGGGTTGGAGTTGTGTTCAGGGAGGGAGGGGTGGAGTTGTGTTCAGGGAGAGATTGGCTAAGTGTTGGGGGCAATATGAGGGGATGACTGGAGTGTGTGTGTCTGTGTGTGTGTGTGTGTGAACTCACTATACTAATACTGGGTAGGGCCTCCCTTTATTAGGAACACTATACTAA
>NC_137688.1:18362566-18367566 GCF_963989245.1 Nansenia antarctica
GAGGCTGAGAGAGAGAGAGAGTGTGTGTGTGTGTGTGTGTGTGTGTGTGTGTGTGTGTGTGTGTGTGTGTGTGCGTGCATACATCCGTGTGCATGTGTATTGGCTGCGTGGTCATCTGTATGTAAACCTAATCATTCTCATCTCTAATGTTGCCTGTTAGGGACCGTTGATGGGGAAGCTCTTTCACTTCCAATCACAATAACGTTTCCATAACAGTGATGGGGATCATTATGGCTCTGTCAATAACTGGGAGGGACGGGTGTGAGCCGGCTCACTGTTCACGCTGGGTTGGACAAAAGGTCAGAGGAGGGAATGAGAGAGACGGAGTGAGGGAGGGAGGGAGTGGGGAGGGGGGGGGGAGAGGGGAGAGAAGAGAGAGAGTATCGTGTGTGTATCTGTGCTGGGTGAGACGTGTGCCTCTGTTGCTATCCTGACAGAGGTGAGGGAGGGAGGGAGTGAGGAAGAGAGAAAACATTAGAGTAGAAGGAGGAGAGAGAATGGTAGAAAGAGGGGAGGGAGAGTGATGGGGGAGGTAAAGAAGAGTTGGTTAGAAAAGGGAGAGAGGGATGCTGGAAGGAAGAGTATAGAATAGATGTGGAAAGATGGAGCAATGTATTCTGTCTCTGTGTGATTCTGATGGAAAGGTGGTAGTTGTCATAAGAGGCTTTTTCGAGGCGATGGACAGATTTTTAGTAGGGGGGGAATGGATGTAGAAAGAGTAGAAGAAAGGGGAGATGTGACTAGGAATCGGAATCACTTTTATTACATCTTACTGTACACAAGAGTAAAATCCATTGGCTTTGGTTCCTCAACGCTGACAATTGCAGCATTCAGATACAAAAAGCACAATAATAACACAATAATAATAACGTGAGTAAGTAGGTTTCGTGTCGGTCATAGGGATTGAGATACTAGAGAGCATGGTATTTCTGTTAGATTTAGTCTGAGGGTTTTGTAGTCAGCGGTAATGGTTGTGACCCTGCGTGAGGCTGCCACCCCGTCCTGCCCCGTCCTGTCCCCTGCCATCTGTCTGCTGTGTCCCTGTGACTCATCACTCTCTGGGGTCCTGTTTGTTTGTGACTCCTTGTTCGCATTGGGGGCCACGGGTGTCTCATCAAATGCCTGCCTACGCTCTTATACTGTATATGGGAAATAAGTATAGAAACACGTTAATAAAACATCTCCCACTTTCTATGATCTTTTTATCTCTCGGTCATTCTTCCTCCTAGTCCCCCTATCCCCCCCCCCCCAACACACACACACACACACACACACACACACACATTTAAAGTGAAGAATCGGATCACAATGTTTCCGGGTGTTAGATAAGGGCTTAAGCTGGGGTTGATACTGAACAGCAGAGTGGGATCTCTCAGTGCAAGTTAATCTGACTCTCTGGCTGGCTCAGAGTGGAGAGGAGGAGAGGAGTGTGTGTGTGTGTGTGTGTGTATATGAGTGTGTGTGTGTGTGTGTGTGTGTGTGTGTGTAAATGTGTGTGTGTGTCTGTCTGTCTGTCTGTGTCTGTCTGTGTGTGTCTGTCTGTCTCTGGGTATAAATGCGGACATTGTGTGTGTCTGTCTCTGAGTCTAGATGAGGAGACTGTATGTGTGTGTGTGTGTGTGTGTGTGTGTGTGTGTCTGTCTCGGACTCCTCTCCTGTCCTCCTCCTCGCTGTGTGTCCTGCTGAGTCTATCAGCTAATGGCCACAGTGGTGATGTCACAACCAGGGGAGGTAAAACAACCGTGACAGTCGAGCTGCCCAGTGTGTGCTCCCATTCACACACAAAGGGAAAATGGCTGCTGGTATTGAATGTCCTGGTGTGTGTAGAGGAGGTGGAGAGGAGTGTGTGTGCAGTCGTATTTGACTCCATAAGAGAGATTAGGGAGAGTGTGCCAGACAGGGGACATCATGCTCCGGCTGGATTGACTCCCAGAATCCATCACTCTGGGCAGATTCAACAGAAAGCCTGTAGATTTGGGAGGGGCGGGGGTGTGGGGGGGCGAAATCAGGTGAGGGAAATAGAGGGGATGGAGAAGAGTGAGGGAGAGAGAGATGAGAGGAGAGGGGGGTCAAGAGCGAGGGGGAGAGAGAGGCTACTCAACGCTGTCATATTCCGTTGTTTAAATCATTTTAATGGCTCACTAATTCAGCTTTTTACTTTATTCCCTTGACTGTTGTTTATCGTCCTGAGAAATGTTCCTGGCCTTGACTATTATTATTATTATTATTATTATTATTCCTACTAATAGCACTGTTAGCATCTCATGTTCTGACTCAGAGCAGACATGTGTTCTCGTGTTACAATGCCTCCCTCTGGCCACTTCAATCACCCTGCAGCATGATGCCTGTACCTGCTGATCACTGCCGACTGACTCAACCTCTCGGCCAAAGCCAATGGGGGATGGCCTTTGTTCATCGATGGTCTAGTTCTAGTTTACAGTCAGAAAACAGTCAAATCTTTTCTGGTCTATTCAGAGATATTTGGGGGTGCCTTAAGCCCATTTTCTTTTACCAGCTCAGTGGCCTTGCAGTTAGAGTGTCCGCACTGAGATTGGGAGGTCATGAGTTCGATCCCCGGCTGAGTCATACCAAAGACTATAACATTTTTATAAAAATGGTCCCTGCTTGGCACTCAACACTAAAGGGTTAGATTGGGGGTAAGACCCTGCGACATAACAGAATCATGTCCAGGGGGTGTACATTAAGCCACCTCACGCTACGGAAACAGGAGGCTCCTGCCCCCCAAGAGCCATTAGCTACTTACTCTAATCCCATTTCGGAGGAAAGAAAGAATAAGATTGAGGAATATGTACAGTATGACATTCAATGTATTTTTTAATATACCAGAGAGGGTTTGGAGATGTGAGTCGCAGGGTGAGGCGGGGTGGTGTTAGGCCAGGGCAGGGTGGTGTTAGGCCAGGGCAGGGTGGTGTTAGGCCAGGGCAGGGTGGTGTTAGGCCAGGGTGGTGTTAGTCCAGGGCGGGGTGGTTTTAGGCCAGTGCAGGGTGGTGTTAAGCCAGGGCAGGGTGGTGTTAGGCCAGGGTGGGGTGGTGTTAGGGCACGGTGGTGTTAGGGCAGGGTGGTGTTAGGCCAGGGCAGAGTGGTTTTAGGCCAGTGCAGGGTGGTGTTAAGCCAGGGCAGGGTGGTGTTAGGCCAGGGTGGGGTGGTGTTAGGGCACGGTGGTGTTAGGGCAGAGTGGTGTTAGGCCAGGGTGGGGTGGTGTTAGGGCACGGTGGTGTTAGGGCAGGGTGGTGTTAGGCCAGGGCAGGGTGGTGTTAGGCCAGGGCAGGGTGGTGTTAGGCCAGGGCAGGGTGGTGTTAGGCCAGGGCAGGGTGGTGTTAGGCCAGGGCAGGGTGGTGTTAGACCAGGGCAGGGTGGTGTTAGGCCAGGGCAGGGCATGGGGAGAATGGCCTCTCTGCTCGGGTCATGGCGAGGACAGCTCTCTCTCTCTCCAAGACACGGTTCCTTCTGCTTGGATGAACTCTCTTCTGCTAAACTCTGAAAATACAGAGCGAGAAATAAAAAGGAATATCATTCTTCAGGAAGTGTAGCAATATAGGTCATAGCTGTGAGGAACAAGACAAACGCGATTGGTGCTTGTTGCTGGTGGGGTATGTGTGTGAGTGTGTGTTTTACATCAGTGTGTGTTTTAATAGGAGACTGTGTTTTATATATCCGACGAATGTGTGTTTTCAAAGTCTTTTGTTTACTGTCGAGTGTGTGTATATAAGAGTGTGTATTTATTCTCAGCCAAATGTGTCTGTTTGTGTGTGTGAGTGGATTGTGCGCCAAAAAACAAGGAGTCGTGGTGAGAGTAGTCCTCTCTGGATCCTTCAGTCTTCATGTTGCGGTGATGAGATCTTGTTTAAGGAGCTGCCTGCGATAATGCAGTCACTGTGGGCTAGCTAGCTTTGACCAGATGCCTTCTCCCATCCCCTTTAATAAGGAGTTATTTATATGTGCATCCCTGCCCCTTTAATGGAGTTATTTATGTGTGTGGGGGTGCATCTTGCTCTCCTTGGGCAGATTGATGGGGCCGTGGAGAGAGCTTAGCCAAGTGTTGCTCTGCTGCAGTGAGTCATGAGTGTAGAGACTTCAGGGAGAGGTGACACCTGGAGTGAACCTGGAGTGAACCTGTCCCCCCTGTAGAACCTCACAGCAGAGAATCCAGCCAACTAAACACATAAACACCCGCACACACACACACACACACACACACACACATCACACACACATCACACACACAGCACTACTATTGTAGTGACACAATGTGCGTTTACCTTTCCAGTTTCCCGCCTCAGTGCAGATCGGTGATGGGAGTTAAGCCACACAGTCATCTTCAAAACGACCGCTGAGTGTGGGTAAACAGACTGTTAACGTTCCGTTCAAATGCCACTACTTTATTCCCTGACCTTTCCCTGCCTCTCCCGGCGTGATGGAAGGCTGTCTGATGTCTTATCCGGCGACAGCGCCAGCGACTTTCTAGCCGAGGCTCTGGTTCTGCTTTGATTCGGCTCGGCTCATCAGTAAAGGCGTTTAGAGAGACCTTCCATTTTGAGTCGTCTTCCTTCTCCCTTTTGTGTATAGCGTGTCATGGCTGCTCCTGTGGACGAGCCACGATTGGTGACAGATTAGCGACATCACAGTGGGTGTCACAGGATGATCAGAGGACAGACCGTGTTGTGACCGGGTTACACCTCTGATATAGGAAGGTTTCTCTCAGTATTTCCCCCCCCTCGCCCCCCTGTCACTGTGGACAACCCATTTTGCCATTGCACTACTGCTGGTTGCACACACCCCTGGTCAATGTGAATACTCAATTACCCTTTGCACTACTGCTGTTTACAAATACTGCCTTTACACATACCATATTTGCACATATTTTTGATATAGCCTGTATAGACCATGATGTACATAGCTACCTTAACTGTACATGGTTTACTACTATCCTCTCCTGTACATATGTGTACATACCTGTATATACTTCCCATACTGTCACT
>NC_137688.1:18370066-18625066 GCF_963989245.1 Nansenia antarctica
GATGAGGCCTAAAAACACCCAGATCGGGGTCCGTTCTGTGAGCTCTGTGTCAGATGTCTCTAAGTGCAAAACGGTGCTTTTAACTTGTCAATACTGCGCTGTTCATTTGCTGTTTTGTGGTCACTGACGAGAGGGGAAAGGTGGGATGGGGAGGTACACAGGGGTTAGAGGTCTGGGAACCTGGTGAGGGAGGGCAGGTGCCATGGACTAGCCTTCTCACCCAAGTTCCAGATTATATATCAACCAAATTGATTGATTAGGATCGGTGAATCAAAAATAGTGAGTCACCCATTGGCTTTTATGTACATAATAAATGTAGAGTTAGACTTGCTTTTCATATAGCACATTAAACTTGGAATTGTTCCATAATTGCAGAATACAAATGGGCCTTTTTAAGATTCCCACTCCTCAGCTCTATCCCACCAATCCTCTCTCCGGAGGTTTTGTAAAGGGGCGGAGACATGCTTCAGCCCTGCTTCTATTGGTTCCCCTCCCTTGCCTGTAACTTGTTGCCACACTCCCAAGTTTTGCGGCTCAATATGACGTCACTCCACTAAGTGGCTGCTGCATGTACTGCTCAAAGGAAACACATACTATATAGAGAAATATATATATAGAGGGATAGATGGATATGGTTTTATTATTTTGTATTATCATTTTACTTCATGACTCGCACAGGAGATATTTGTATGTACTGTCTCTGCCAATCATCTTCTACTACATATTACACCCTCCGCACTCCACAGACAGTGGTGTTGTATGACGTTGACTAAACCTCTTAGATATTTGTAAATGCTATAGTGTGATGCCCTTGAACGCAACTCTGTTCATTTTCTTTTTCCAAATATGATTTTCCGTTTTTGAGAGAACAAGCAAAGATGATGAAAATGAAAAAAAAACTAAATGAAAAAAAAAACACTTTTTTGTGTCCGGCTTTGACATGATGATCTAACTAACACTGTAATATTGTAACTGAAATATGTATGATCCTATGATGACGCTATCTCCTCCTCCCTTTCACCCCCTTTCAACAGAAAAAAAAAAAGAAGAAAAAAAAAATAGATTCAAATGTAAAAATGGTATATGTAGTGTATGCTTGTGTTTAGTAAGCGTTCATGCTGTCATCTTTATCAGTGTGTGGTGGTGACCTATGGTGGCGGTGTTCGGTCCAGAGGGACCGTGCAGATCTGTTGTAAACCCTTTTTTGTACACCTGCTCATCAACTGTGACGGTGAAGTAGTGAATTTCATTTGATTTTTGTTTGTTTTTTTAATTTAACCTAAATGGATACAGTGGTAATGTGTTTTGTTTATAAATCACTAAATAAAGTTTCCTTTCTTAAAAATGAGCGAGAGGGCTGTCAGCTTGGTGCTTGTTTGCAACACACACACACACACACACACTCTCTCTCTCTTTCTCTTTCTCTATCTCTCTCTCTCCCCCCCTCCCTCTCTCCCCCTCCCTTTCTCTCTCTCTCTCTCTTTGGATGGAACACTTGCAATCAGTATATGTGAGGGCTTGTTGCTAGGGAAGAGTGTGAGTGAGAGAGAGAGAGAGAGAGAGAGAGAGAGAGAGAGAGAGAGAGAGAGGGAGAGAGAGAGAGAGAGATGACAAAGTGAGGGGAAAAAGAGAGAGAGTTGCTCTTCAAGTTGAGGAGAGAGAGAGAGAAGACATCTCTCCCCATCGGTCTGAGGAGGACAGGCAGACATTCTTTCGGCTGTAGGCTCCTTCCCTTCACATCCACTCACATCCACTCTACGGTCTGTTGTGGTAGTCAGTCAGAGATGCTGGGCCCCCTGGAGATGGGAGAGGCTGGGCTGAGTGACCTGGCTCTGGCTGGGCTCTCTTCTCTCTGCCACAGCCAAGGTCACAGATGGTCCAGATGGCCCCTGTGAACTCACATTTTAGATCCAACGCACTCAGTTTGATTGAGTAGTAGAGTAGATTGATTTTTAAAAATGATTATCAATTTATTTCTTTACAGTAAGAAGACATATGACATGCGATCAAGATAATTTTCCTACGTAAAAAAATTATGTGTTGATATATTTAATAATCACTTAGTCAAAATGATGTACTTTCTGCTTACAGTAGATTTAAGACCAGTCACACATAATGAAGAGAAGGCTGGGTTGACTATCCTCATGCAAAGAAAAACATTGTATGTAGTTTTGCTACACAATGTACCTATCAAATATCAATTTAAGAATCAATGTAGTTATCAATCCAGCTATCAATGTAGCTATGCATTTAAGAACCAATGCAGCTATCAATGTAGCTATCAATTTAAGAATCAATGTATATATCAATGTAGCTATCCACTAAGGAGGGACAACCGAGGATGGTAAAATGATTCATAGGGGTAAGTAAATGAGCAGTATTAAGAACAAGTCAAGACTATAATGTTAAAACAATATACAGTAAGATGCTGTTCATTTTAAACTGCATATATTTGGTCAAGTCAATCAAATAAAATTGTGTTTGCCACTTACCGTATATATATATATTGCATACACTTGTAATAGACAAAGTGAAATGTTTGGGATTTTGCTCCACGCTCAACAACAGCAGCAACAACAAGTTAATAATGAGTAATAAAAAGTCACAATAAAGTGGCAATAGTACTAATGTCCAATAGTACTAATGCTCATCAGCCAATAATGGACTGAAAGAGTAGTTCACTGTTATGCTCATTCAGTTCTGGTGATCTCCAACTGATCCTCCAGGCAACATTTCGCTGCCTCCTTACGTGATACAGGATGGATATTCAACCACTGACTTCCACAGTGGTAATGATGGGTTTAGTATCAAGAGTGTCTCTTTAGCACATCCATAGATGAGTGATTAATAGATGTTTATTTATCACTGCATGCACTGTGTGATCACAAGACTCTTGTCTCTCTCTATTCTCTGATGTGGCTCCGCTGGGCCTTTGAGCTGCAGCTGATGATGTTTGGTGCTCATCTCTTTCCCTCCTCCTCTAGTGCGCCCCCTCTCTCTGTCTTGCCGCCTCTCTCACGCTTTCATCCTGCAGCTTGGAGAGGCGAGGCAGTGGTGAAGAGAGTTCAAGGGTTCACATGGTAATTCTGCCTGCCAAAACACCCCCCCCCCTCTCTCTCTCTCTCTCTCTCACTGTGGGAGCCAGACGAGGAGGTTTCTATGGTTACCAGCGGTAGGGGACAGGTCTCCATGGCAACAGCCTCCTGATAAACTCTGTGAGCAGAGGTGGAGAGGGAAAAACGGTGGGGGACAAGGGCATGGTGAGGGGGAGGACACTTACATCTGACGGCCAGAACTTCAAATGAGTTCAGGAACTCTAATCGATGTGCGCGCATGCGTACACACACACATACACACACACACACACACACACACCTTTTGGTGTCAACGAGAGACTCCACGGATGGCCTCGGATGGTTGTCATCACAAACTGCAGCTAGGCTGTGGCAGCACGCCCAGTTTGCAGAGACACTAGGACCCACACATATAGAGTAAAAAAACATCCTGATTCGCTTGGGAACATTTTGCTTTCCCCAGAGGATTGACAAAGGGGGTCCTGGCCTTAGTAATTTCAGCATTTGTTGTCTAATTTCAACTCTCTCAGTAATACAAACAAATATACAAGCATGGGAAGAAAAGAAAAAAATCTTTAGCCAGCAGCGTTTGGTCTGTAGAGTAGGGAGTCGCTCCAGCTAATGAATATGGATATGTATTGTGGCAGAACTAATAGACTCCAAGCACTACTAGTAGTGGGCTGCAGCACCGCTAACTGGGATCTTTGGTCTCTCCACGCAAGTCTGGTTCCAGTTACAGTACATGGCATTCAGAGAGATAAGTATGAGCCAATTTAGTCCCCCACACACACACACACACACACAACACAACCGCTACTGCTGTGGTGAGCCAACCGTGAATGGGAAGAGACTGGTTTGGAACAAATCCATCTGAGAGCGGACCGTCAGCAACCCTGGGCTCACTGAAGCGGAGGGAGGACCGCACTGTCATCCCAGGACGAGATGGGGCGGGACTGTGGAGAGAAAGGTCAAGGAATGCAGCCTAACCTTAGGTCAAGAGAGGTCAAGTGGACTGCAGATCTGAAGCACAACGTAATTGAACCATGATTGAAACATTGAAGCTGGTCTAGAATGTCTAGGTCATAGGTAGTAGAGGTGGGGGAGTCATGGGTAGGGAGTGTTATGTTAGGTTCAATATATGAATGACTGATTCTCTCGATAATACACACTTATAAGTTAACACAATGTCAGTCAGTTTGAAAATAGTGGCATGAAATAAACGTCTCATGATCATTGAGTTGTTTGTTTCATTTGTCATAACTGGATAGGCAAAGCGGGGACGATGGGATATTTCAGGTGGATGACTAGGCACATGATTGAAGGTGTGGGTATTTGGATTGTGTGTGTGTGTGTGTTGAGGGGGGGGGGTTGTTGTCATTTGGGGTCAGCGCTCCAGCCTGCAGTGACTCAGCAAAAACAACATCCTGCTGAGAGAAGCAAGCAGGCGGATCAGAGATGTGCCGACGGCAGGATTAATGTCTGTAATAAATCTACTGTGCAGCGACGGCAGCACCAGCCCTCGCCACAGACAAATGGAGAGAGTGTGAGAGAGAGGGGGTGAGAGAGATAATGAAAGTAGGGGACGACAGGAGGGCGAGACAAGGAGACAATGAATAGGCTGACGGTAAACCCAATCAGGGCTAGGGAGAGAGAGAAAGCAAGGACAGCGCGTGCGTATGTGTGTGTGTGTGTGTAATAGAATGTCAAGCCTGTCGTTCACACTTACAGGAAATGCTTGCCATTCATCACAGTTACTTGTAAAGCCAGGTTGTGTGTGTGTGTGTGTGTGTGTGTGTGTGTGTGTGTGTGTGTGTGTGTGAGTGTGTATGTGTATGTGTGTGTGTGTGTGTGTGTGTGTGTGTGTGTCCTCTGTCCCCTAGTCCAAGCTGTGTGCCAGGGGTATGGCTGTAGCTGGATACTCATAAAAGCGAGGGCACAGTGGACAGGGCACATGGGAGGTTATAAAAGGGCTGATTAGACCAAATAAAATGGCTGCTGATGCTACCTTGGCTGCAGTGGGCAGAGGGACAGTGGTCTAATGAGGAGTCCAGAGTCAGCAGGCCCAGAACTTATCAGGGGGGTATTCCATCAACGTCGCTAAAGGAAATTCCAGGCTTATTATATAAATCTCACAAAATGTATCAAAATAAGCCTGGATTTTCCTTTAGCGACGTTGATGGAATAACCCCCAGATTTGCCAGTGAGTGCCATCAAACATGTTTACTCTCTCACACACTCTCTCTCTCTCTCTCTCTCTCTCTCTCTCTCTCTCTCTCTCTCTCTCTCTCTCTCTCTCTCTCTCTCTCTCTCTCTCTCTCACACACTCTCTCTCTCTCTCTCTCTCTCTCTCACACACACACACACACACACACAGATTCTGCATTATGGGCATGAAATACAGTGGTAAATGTTGTCAAAATGAATACTAACAACAATGAAATAGACACAAATGAGACTTGCTGTCATACTCCTTTTCCCCACACTATCATAACCAATGCGAGCATGGTTATGGTTCCTATGGTTCTCCTACACATTTTTGTGGGCGGAAGTGTCCGGACGACACATCCCATAATAATGCAACAGTTGGGGAATACACGCGCTCCAACACCAAAGCGACAGATAAACTATGCAGATGTGCCTCGCATTGTGCTAGTGGTAGGCTATGTTTTCACTGGAGCGATGTAAGCAAAAAGCGCTCTCTGCTGGACAAACACACAGCTGCATGTAGTCAGTTCGGAGCAACAGCATGGGATGGTTCCTGTATTATCAATGTGGATGGTTTACATCCTTCCGTATGCGACCGGCAGGTCATTTCCAATCCGAACTTCACGTTTTCTGCATTAAGGTCGCCTCCCGTAATGCCTGCGTCCAACCATTCCCATTTGTATTCAAGTGTTTCTTCAAAACGGCTTTGCTAAGAGGGAAAACCGAGACGTTTCTAGGCCTACTTGTGTGTGTATCTTCTACTGTAAAAGCTGGATTGCGATTACGGTCAAGTTTCAAAGGCATGTTGTTTGTTTTTAATAAATCCTAAGATTGCACAAAATACCAAACTCGGTCTCTCATTGAATCTCAATATTGAATCTCATTCTTTAAGAAAATCGTTTGAGGGATGTTTGCAGCTTTGCGGTTATCGAATGTGTCGAAACATTTAGTGTACTCTTAAGGCATTACTGTGTTGTTGTTGTCTTTTGTGAATTAGCCTTTATAATAGACTCGTACAGATTTCATTTGGTTGACATCGGCTACAGCTTCATGGTTATACTATAAAAATCAATACAACCCAAAGGGTCAGAGAGTCCGTCAATTGAAGGGAAAAATGTAACACCACACAGAAAACCTAAGAACCACTGTATACACTACTACTCTAGCCTCTAAACACGTTTAATGTTGTGACTTCCTGTGAATCTAGTTAAAAGTTGTATTAGGTGTGTGAAACACACTCTGCTGTTTGTGTTACTAAGGTGTGTTTTTGTTTTTGCATTTCTCTCTGATCTGCATACTTGGACTGACAGCATTGACGAGAGACAAGAACGACCTCAAAGGTTTTTGTGTCTACTTGAACAGAGATCCAGAGAAGCTGGTGAGGGAATACATGGTACTTTAATTTACCTTTATCTTAATTAAAGGGATGATCACATTTGGAATGGATGAATACATGGTATGTTAATTTACCTTTATCTTCACTGCTGTGTTTTTATTCTGTGTTATATAATTTATCTTAGAACAGCCCTGTCCTGAGGCTACTCAGTGGTCACTCTTAAAGAGCTTCGGTGTTCCAGTGCATAGAGGGGAGAATCTGACAGAAGGCCTACCATCTCTGCAGCTCAGTCCATCTCCAGTCCAGAGTCCAGTCAGGCAAACGACACTTACGATACTCTGCCAATAGCTGTTATTCAAATCACTGGTCTAACGAGTTGACATGTTATCGTTGCCAGCTGGACTTTGACTTCTGTCTCGCCATAAAGGCCTGGTTGTTGGAGGGCTGGAGAGATGGCTGTCCTTCTGCCAGATTCTCACATATCTGCACAGGAACGCTGAAGCTGTTTTACAGTGACCGTTAAGTAGCCTACCTCACTGATGGTGGAGCAGAAAAGTGCTGTCCACCTGAAGTGAAGTGTGTTGTGTTGATGTCATCATCAGATCTAAGAGGAATTATATAACACAAGAATAAAAACATTTACATTTACATTTACATTTTTGGCATTTAGCAGACGCCTTATTCCAAAGCGACTTACAATCAATACATTTGAATACTAAGCATGTGAATCAGCAGTCCACCATTCGTTGCAGGAAGAGTAATCTAGCTCGGGCCCGGGGCCACTGATAGAAGAAAAAACCTTCTCCCTATTGCCTTCTACTAAATTATTCTTTTTTAATTTTATTTTTTTCTGGAGAAACTGAGAAACAGTACAAGGGCGGCAATAGAAGTTCTTAGGAACACAGTAGAGGGGAAAGCGGGTGTCTTTAGGAGACGTAGTGGTGAGGGTCAGAAGATGTCTCAGGAGGAGCAGTTAAGATGTAACCTGAAGAGATGGGTCTTCAGTCTACGACGGAAGATGGGTAGTGACTCAGCCGTTCTGACGGCCGTGGGGAGCTCATTCCACCAGCGGGGAGCCAGTGTTGTGAAGAGACGTGATCGGCCAGCCCGACTGCTGTGTAGAGGAGGTGGGGCCAGTCGGCCAGCCGAGGTGGAGGAGCAGAGTGAGCGGGCAGGGGTTTGGGGGGTTACCATTTCCTTCAGGTAGGCAGGGGCTGTCCCTTTAGCTGCCTGGTATGCAAGCACCAGCAGTGAAGTGATAGTCTGGCCACCAGAACTACTACAAAGAGCTGTGATATGATAAAGTAGGCCTAGGCTAGTGCAAATATAAACTATTCCTAAAAACACACTCACATTATGCACACACACACACACACACACACACACACACACACACACACACACACATACATATACTCACATGTCCTTGCATGCTCTGCACTCTAGATCTTCCTGCTTTTTTGTCCTTTGCCAAATAGACAACCCCCAAAAGCTGGACAGGGCCGTAGAAGGGCAACAACCCAGCAGTAGGACCGGTATCTGCTCCTTTGTGCAAGGAGGAACAGGAGGAGCACAGCCAGGGCCCTACAAAATGACCTCCAGCGGACTACTCGTGTGCATGTTTCTGACCAAACTGTCAAACAGACTCCATGGGTGGCATGAGGGCCCGACGTCCTCTAGTGGGACTTGTGCTCACAGCCCAGCACTGTGTAGCTCGCTGTGGCGAATGTTATGCTGCCTGCAACATCATCCAGCATGACCGGTTTGGCGTGTCATTGATGGTCTGGGGAGGCATATCCTTGAAGTGTTCCCTTAATTTCTTTGAGCAGTGTATTTCCATTATTCAAATGAGCAGCAGTTATTGAGCTTGATTTGTTTACCCTCAATCTCATTAGCAGATGTATTTTTTCTAAGATGGTTTATTTTTCTTAAAGTGAAATGTGGAAAAAAAGTGTGTTAAAGTGTTGTTTATTAAATCTTTAATATACATTTAATATACATATACACTGATGTGTAACTTGAATTTGGTATGTTTCGTCAGTTCTTATAATGACAGCACTCTGCTCGCTGACCAGATTATGAGAAAAACTCCAACTGACTTCGCTGAAGAACTTGACGAGTCCGAGGGGTCCCCAGAGGTAGGCATTTACTGAAAAGACTAGTACTAATAGGCCATACCTTTTTGCGATTATCAATGTTTTCTAAGTTTAAGAAATGTTCTGTATTTCATTGTATTTCATATTTAATGTGCTATTAGGCGGAGGTGATTTCATTGCGTTCGTCTTTTTTTTTGTCTTGGCTACATGGCAATTAGAGATGAATGGCGTGATCAATGTACATGAAAAGGCTGACGTGGTTCCAAGAACGCATGGTATATATTATCCTCATACGTTTTGAAAAATCCTCCATTATCCCCCTTTTGACCATCTCATGGCCGGTTAGCTCAGTTGGTTAGAGCGTCGTGCTAATAACGCGAAGGTCGCGGGTTCGATACCCGTACTGGCCAGAATGTTTTTGTAAGGGTCGCAATCAGCTATCTTGAAATGAACCCTGCGTTACCGCCCTGCTTACATTTACATTTTACATTTTTGGCATTTAGCAGACGCCTTATTCCAAAGCGACTTACAATCAATACATTTGAATGCTAAGCATGTGAACCATCAGTCCACCATTCGTGGCAGGAAGAGTAATCCAGCTCAGGCCCGGGGCCACTGATAGAAGGAGAAACCTTCTTCTGTCACCTTCTTCTAAAACCTAGTTTATTTTTTATTTTTATACTGGAGGAACAGAGAAACAGTACAAGGGGGGCAATAGAAGTTCTTAGGGACACAGTAGAGAGATGGGTCTTCAGTCTATGACGGAAGATGGGTAGTGACTCTGCCGTTCTGACAGCCGTGGGGAGCTCATTCCACCAGCGGGGAGCCAGTGTTGTGAAGAGACGTGATCGGGCAGCGGGTGCTTCAAGTGTCCTATTCCATCCCTGGCCTTTCTCATTGTATTTTGCTGATCATTTCCTTGGAATATTAACATAAGATAAATCATCTTTAGATAAGGTTCAGAGAAAGTCCCACTCCATAGGCTATTCATGCATTTACTGTGAAGAAATGTTTCGAAACACACATTACGCGTAATTATTTATGACAATAGATTATGCCAAATGTTTACAACAAAAAATAATGGAAATATACTTCCAGCCATAACTTTCCTCTTCAAACAAAGTCAAAGGAGATCAGTCTTGATCAGGCATACACACACAGGAAAACATCAGACTTTTTTCAAACGCCTTAACTCTCAACACGGCGAATAATAACGATTTATGCCGGCTTTGTTTGAAGAGGAAAGCGACGTCTAGAACACTACCTCCATCCTCTTTTTTTAAACGTATTTTTATTTCTTATTTGTGTGTGTGTGTGTGTGTGTGTGTGTGTGTGTGTGTGTTCTAGACACCTGTCCTTTTTTTCACAACGTTTAACTCCTAGCTGTACGGAAAAGTTATTTTAACAGAAGAATCCCATTTAAAACTTTAAAAAGCAAGAGTAAAGAGCCAGATAAATTGTGGATTGCCTACTATGTGCCAAAGAAAATGTAATATGCTTGAATGTCTGGTGCCCTGTAGCTCTTGTTCCTATAGTGAGCAAATGTTTGACACTCGCCACAAAATAATCTGTAGTATGCTACCACCCACCCTAGACCCCCGTGTATGGATAGTAGAGTTGAAGCCGTTGCTATAGACAACAAACCTTTAGTGATCAAGTCAAGTTAGCTGATGACGGTGCAGGCCTGATCAACAACAACATGGCGGCCTACAGTACAGAGGATAAGTTAACCACCTAGTATAATGCTGCCTGGAAAATTGCTGCTCATTGAGAGAGCACTGGAACTTCTCAACATCATCACTCAAGTGCTGAAGACTGTGGATGTTGTACACTGGAAAGGTTTCCCCATAGAAATTCACAGCATTGTCTACAAAGTGTTTTAGCACATCCCTGGCATAGTCCAAATAGGCTTTTCTCTGTTCAGTGTCAGACTGCAGGAGAATTGAGATACCAACTGTGAGACACATCAGGTGGTCATAGTGGGCATCGGGCAGTATGCCTTGAAGCACAATTGGCCCAGTGTAGAGAAGGAACTGACGAAGTTCCGTAGCTTTCCATCTATCCAACTCGTCCAGAGACCTGGGTTGCCTTGCAAATTCAGAAGGCATTGCTCCTCTGAGTGCCTTTAGCCGGTCTGATATTTATTTTCTCAATCTTGGTGCAAGTTTACATTCCTCAGGACCCTTCAGCAAGTACGTGAGAATCCTCTTAACACTCCCAAGGCAAACTAGGTGCATGTAATCAAGTACAAACTGGCTTACACAACCAACACCAGCAGCAATGAGGGGCGACGCCTTCTTCTGGTGGACTGTGTACTGAACCTGGTTGAATTTGTCATCCGTTCTTTTTACATGTTCACCTCCTGTTGTGTAAGCCATCCTGCCCTCAACCATGTTGGACGCAGCCTCACATCGTTCGCAGCCCTGGTAAGCATTATGGCCTTTAATGCACTTCAGAAAGGCTCTTGCTGGAGGGTCGCAGATAAAGGCATTGAATATGATTTTAAATGTTGTTCCCAGATAAGAAATGCCATGTTCCTGAATGCTTTTCATTTCCTGTATCATGTCGTCCAAATAGTCATCCACCGAGTTGGGTTTTGTATTCCCACAATAGAGGGCAACAAGAAAAGGCTCTACATCCTTTAATTTTCCCAAAATAGGCCAGAACTGGGTTTGAGAGAACTTGTACAAGGGAAGGCCGTCTACGTTGATATCAACTACTACCGGTCCAGTTGGGTTAGTGCACTGCGTTAGATGCCTGATGATGCCACTTTCAAGCCCAAAATACATATATGTTCCCCCACACTTAACTTGGCTCTCAATATAACGTGGAGTTGCAAGCAGTGTACGAGCATCTCTAGGCAGATTCAGGCCATGTATATTGAGGACGCGGAGCAGCTCATTCAAACTCCTCTGTGTTTGCTGTGTGCCGGTGGCCCAAGCTGCAAGGTCCCGTCTTAAATTGGACTCTTCAGCCTCTGGTGCAGCAGTCTCATCTTCCGGTGCAGCAACTTCATCCTCTGGTGCAGAGTCTAATTCTAAGAGCTCTCCATCTGAGCCACTGGAGTCTGGATTTTCCCCAAAGTCCTCATGCTCCTCTGTTTCGTCATTACTCTCATAGTTAGAGCTTTGCTGAGTCAAGTTAGACACGTCCTCTTGCATGTCCCCCTCCTCACGTGTGTCCCCCCCCTCCTCCTGCTGTGGCACATTCTCTTCAGATGGCTCTTCATCACTGCTTGATGGTACGGCAGCATCCAATCTAGCCCTTTTTTGTTTCCAGTCCTTTGTGTAGTTGGAAGCCATGTTTATTTGTGGTGTGTAAGTAACATACAACTCACCAAATAGTGTGAAGTACTGGTCTCAGCCACCAGCTGAGAAACTGGAAAAGAAACCAGAAGTTCGTAAGTTCTCTAATTACACAATACACAGCACCATTAGAACTGCACATGAGCAGTATTGCAGTTTGATATTGATGATTAAAATGGAGACTATTTACAAAGGATGAGTCAGGTCATAAATTCATACAGAAAAATTCCAGTTAAATCAATAACTAGGGGTGTAACGGATCACCAAACTCACGGATCGGATCGTGTCACGGATTTAGAGTCACGGATCGGATAATTTTCGGATCAACACAAAACATTTTATCTTTTTATAAAAACTACTTTTTCCTTGAACATCACTGCTGCAATCTGGTTGCCAAGTGAAACCTAACTTTACCTAAATAATAAAGTGAAATCCTTTAAACATGGTATAACAAATAAAAAAGTAAATAAAGCAAAGCAGCCTCAAGTTTATAACTTCATATTCATTTTCAAAAAGATGATGTCCACATTGTCTGGGGAGAGGGTAGATCTATTTGCAGTCACTATGTCTCCTGCTGTGGAGAATAATCTCTCGCTAGGAACTGAAGTAGCAGGCACAGCCAGGTAGCGTGGCTCAAGCACGTTGACCATATTTTGAAACCCTCTGTTCTCCACAACGGAGTATGGCCTCATGTCTGTCGCGCTAAACTTCCCAATGGAATTTGTAATGGCTTTAGCACGGTTTGAGTCTGCAGGAATGGGTTGTTTAAATGACATTTGGAGAAGTTGTTGTTGTTGAGCTACCTTTTTCTTGTCTTTTTCTTGTCACAGATTTTTTTTTTCTCTCGCAGGGCTCAGGCAGGGCCGGACTTATGCATGGGCTTGAGCCCAGGGGCCCCGGGCTACAAGGGGCCCAAAATAAATCCATAAATAAATAAATATTTGCTCTTTGATTTTGAATTCATAAATTACGTTCAAATTGGAAAAAATTGTTTTGTCGCAGCGCAGGGCACGGAAATACAGCCCCCCCCCCTCCCCCGCGGGCATGGAAATACAGCCCCTATCACTATTCCTACTGGACGCTCTGATGAATGACGTGTTTTAATTTGTTTAATTATACTGTATATTTAGGCCAATGGAGAGGTTTACATCGACGCATCACGCGCAGGGCAGGGGCATCATCTTTGGTGGAGCGATTGTCAATGTCATGATCATGGCGGACAGGAGGAATTACGAGAGTGGAGCGCAAAAAAGAAAAATGAAAAATGAAAAAGTGGAACGCGAAAGGGAGACACTGAGAAAAACTCCAAAACTTACTGGGTTTTTCAAACCAGTCGTAGATGCTTCATGAGTTCAGACACTCGCGCCCAGACACATACTGTAGCTGTCCAATACACACCTCACTTACATTTCGTCTCAGGCACCCACACACTCCCCCCACGTAGGCCCTGTTAGTGTAGGTTTGTTATTTTGTCTGTCTTTATTAAACATTAAACATTATGCCACATTTGACCGCTTGGTTCAGGCCTAACACTTGCTTTTTCTTCATGTGCTTTATGCCAATAACATACTCCATTGGGATACGTGTGTTTCTGGTCATAGGTTCTGGTTGGTGTAGTTGTAGCTTATCATTTTTAGTGTAGGTAGGGGCTCGAACAATGACTCAAGCCCAGGGGCCCCCACCCCCCTAAGTCCAGCCCTGGGCTCAGGGTATCAGATTTCAGGGTATCAGGTTGCACACAGCTTCATGGCAACTCTACGTCGTGATTTACAAGAGACATTAACTCTCTCTCCGCAGTCGGAGATCGAACCTGAGGCTGGTCCACCTCCCGGAGGGTGCGGAGGGAAAAGATGCTTGCTCATTTTTGGAGCAGTGGATTCCCGACGCCCTGGATAGGGGTCACTACGCTTTCCTCTGATCATCGAGAGAGCTCACCGAATCTCTGGCCCAAGGTCCACCGAGGGCTCTGATAATGACATTCCTAAACTACAAGGATAAGGTGCGCGTCGCGAATGCAGCCAGGGCGAAAGGGAGAGTTCTTTACAAGAATCAGCACGTTATGTTTTTCCCAGATCTACCCATGGAAGTTCATAAACAGCAGAAGCGATTTGACGGCGTTAAACAGCGGCTACGGGCCAAGGCTATCCGATATGGAATAATCTTCCCGGCGCGCCTGAGGATAACCCACAACGACCGTTCATATGTGTTTGAAACACCGACAGAGGTAGAGCATTTTTGGGAGATACTAAGCAATGATGGAGTAGCAGAACAACGATGATCAACGCACAGTAAGACTCTTTTTTTTTCTTTTCCTGTGTGTGTATGTCAGATCAAGATTGATCTCCTTTGACTTTGTTTGAAGAGGAAAGTTATGGCTGGAAGTATATTTACATTATTTTTTGTTGTAAACATCTGACTTTTCTCAAACGCCTAACTCTTAGCCTATTTCAACACGGCGAATAATAACGATTTATGCCGGCTTTGTTTGAAGAGGAAAGCGACGTCTAGAACACTACCTCCATCCCCCTTTGTTAAACGTATTTTTATTTCTTATTTGTGTGTGTGTGTGTGTGTGTGTGTGTGTGTGTGTGTGTGTGTGTGTGTGTGTGTTCTAGACACCTGTCCTTTTTTTCACAACGTTTAACTCCTAGCTGTACGGGACTATATGAACACGGCGAACAATGTAAGATCTTGCTTTGAATTATTTCTATGAAATTGGTCCTTGTTTAAAATGATATGCTACGCTTTCGTTTAATGCATAGACGATGAAATGTATGATATATGCTTGTTTTGTTTCATTTGCTCACAATGCTTGGGCTGTCATTAAAGTGAGAATAGAACTATGCACTTGTGGCGGGGCTGAAGATGTCTAGAGGGTGTACAGAGAGGACAGAACCGCTGTACACGGAGGTGTCGTCGACAAGGGGGGAGGGGGCGTGTCTGCTAGAGACATCGGGGGGAGGGGGCGTGTCTGCTAGAGACATCGGGGGGGAGGGAAAGTGTTGATAATTCTATACTTAAGTAGGAGTTCTTTCGGTAGGTTTTTGTTGTTTTTTCTTGTCAATCGGATAGTTGCCAGAGTAGTTGGTGAGTCGCGAGCGACTATCGAGAGCTGAGATGCAGGGGTGGATAGTTCTTCCCCTCATTTCTCTATCTGTTGTTTGTTTTGGGGTTTTATTTGGGTTTTATTTTTCACAGGGACCAGGGGTTACTCATTCAGATAATGACACTCGTTTACAAAATGTAGCAACTTGTTATGACTAAACTCACGATTGTGAGCCTGAATGTCAGGGGGCTCAATTCGCCAAATAAACGTACATTTTTGGATTTCCTCAGAAGAAAAGCAGTTGATATAGCTCTAGTACAGGAGTCACACCTTCTATCTAAAGACACCCATCGTCTGGCTAACAGACATTATCATGTGATTGCTTCATCGGCTGCCAACACTAGATCTAAGGGCGTTGCGATCGTCTGTCGCCGTACTTTGAAATATGACATCCTGGGAGATTGGGCCGATCCGGAGGGTAGAATAGCCTTGGCTAAAATTCAACTCGAGGGGGAAAAAATTGTGCTGACCTCTGCCTATGCACCTAACAATTATGATAAACATTTTTATGATTTGCTGACCAATAAAATGTTGGAATTTCCAGATTTCAAATGTATTGTAGGAGCGGACTTTAATGCGGTATGGGATTATAAAATTGACAGAACCACGGCGTCCGAAGCCAGCGACCAGAAACAAGCCTCACTTGCTCACAAGCCTCTCCGTGCGTGGGCCAATCAGTGGCGTAGCGGACGGGCCCGCAAGCGACGCACCGCGGGGGGGCCCCAGCCACTAGGGGGCCCCCTAACATTGGATCCCCCTAACATTGGATCCAAACTTTTTTATAATTTAAAAAAATATAAAACAAAGAAAATAAGTGGCCCTTCATTGTGTCAACCTTAATTTTAATATATAGGCCTATATTTAAAAATATATACATAGTTAGCCGTATCCAATAGCAACATGACTTTGACGTCACACGTAGGCAGCGAGACACAAGGAAAATGAGCAAGCGAAAATACAATACAAAGTACAATAAGCATTATTTAGGTGGTGGTAGATTCTCTATTCGGACATTATAGCCGCTATATGTGGGACTGTCGGTCCGATATTGTAAAAAAATCGAATAAAAAATGTATGTTTACGGAAGTACATGTCTCAAGTAATATCTCGGCGGTTAGTCGAGTGAAAGAAAAACAACATACAGATGATAATTCACACAATATAATACCATGAAAGCGTACAGCACTAAACAATAACATTTATTTGCGCAGCATCATACTCAAACTCAGGCAGAAGGGCAGGGTCCGGCCAGGTTCACAGTCACAGGCTGTCAGTGCATCATACAGGTACATAATTCAGCATGGTTAGGCTATATATAGCTGTTTCTTTTTCTATTCTACTATTCTATTCTACTTCTGCTGTCTGCGTCTCCCTGGGTATTCCTAGACCAGATGGCAAACAGTAAAGAAATGCCACAATATACCAGGACTTAAGAAACGAGATGTCCAACAAAGGATTTGACTAACCCTGGACAATTTTACGCAACAAGTAGACTCTGATGCAGCGGAGACAGGGTTGCCAGATGGGCTGGTTTTTGGTGGATTTAGAAGTTTTTAGATTGGCTAGGTTGGAAATTCTCAATCCCATCTGGCAACCCTTAGCGGAGAGTCTACAGCTTGTATGTTTACAGATATCGCAAAGAAATAAAGCTTGTACTTTTCTACTTATAATACATTCTACTGATGTAGTCTACCATTTGGTTTTAGTTATTGCTCTCACTTGTTTGTACCTTTTGCTAAGTCAAGCATTTAGAATGTAGAGTGCATATTGCGAAATTTCGCAACGTCATATTTTATTTATTTATTTATTTATTTATTTTTACCTCCGTTGCGAAAGGGCCCCCGCCGCCACCTTGCAGGGGGGCCACAGGATTTTGCGGTACGCCACTGGGGCCAATGCTTTGTGCGTTGTTGACTCATGGCGCTTGATTAATCCCTCGGTTAAGGACTTTTCATGTTATTCAGCGAGACACAAATCATTTTCAAGAATTTATTTTATTTTTGCCTCCAAAAATCTTTTTTCTGAAATAGCTGACGTGGTCCATGTACCATTTGCTCCTTCTGATCACAAAGCAGTGGTCTGCTCAGCTTCACTTAGAGTTGGGACTAATAGGGCCCCTTCAATAATACCCTTTTACGTAGTGAATCGTTTGTTTTGCAATTTAAACCACAACTGGAAGAATTTGTAAACATAAATAAGGGTTCAGTTGAGGACCCGAGAGTGCTTTGGAATGCCGTCAAAGGTTTCATAAGGTCCAACACAATCCTGTTTTCCTCAACCCGCAATAAGGCCAGAGCAGAGAAATTAAATCAACTTGAATCTGAATATGCTCGCCTGGATAATTCACTTCAGCTTAAGTACAGCGACAACACCGCATTACAGCGCAATTTGGTTAAAAAAGAAATAAACTCTTTACTCAAACAACGATCAGAATTCCTTATTCACCGGGTCAGACAAAATTACTATTTTAACAGTGCAAGACCCAGCCATTTATTGGCCTTGAAGCTTAGGGTTAATGAGCGGTTTGCGGATATTTCTGCTGTTAAGACAAGTAATGGTGTTATTTGCACGGATCCATTGCATGTTAATTCATCCTTTAGGTCGTTTTATGCTGACCTCTACAGCTCTGAGATTGTTCATGATAAAATTGCTTGTGATTCATTTCTGAATGACCTGCAATTGCCTAGTCTCGCAGCAGATGAATCTGCATCTCTCGACCAGCCTATCTCCCTGGAAGAACTCAGAGGGGCAGCTCAAGATATGCAGAGGGGCAAGTCTCCTGGCATTGACGGCATACCACCTGAGTTTTACCTTCTCTTCTGGGACATTTTAGGCCCGCTTTTGCATTAAATGATTTTGTTCTCTATTGAGAAGGGCTCCTTTGCTAGAGATGTTAATATAGCGTTGATCTCCCTGCTGCTGAAAAAAAACAAAGACCCCTTGGACTGTGGGAGCTATAGGCCGCTCTCCCTTTTAAACTCCGAAATTAAAATTTATGCCAAGGTTCTTGCACGCCGGTTACAGACTTACATGCTCAAATTGGTTCACTGCGACCAGACAGGCTTCATCAGGACCAGATTGGCTTCAGACAATATGAGGAGACTCTTACACATCATAAATGGTGCTACCTCATTTAATTCTCCTACTGTGGTGCTGTCGCTGGACGCTATGAAAGCATTCAACCGTTTAGAGTGGTCCTATTTATGGACGGTACTTGAAAAATTGGGTTTCGTACGATGTTTTTAAATATGATCAAGACGATTTATTCTAATCCTTCTGCAATGGTAATGACTGGGAGGAATTTTTCGTCACCGTTTGCGATTGCTAAAGGCTCTAGACAGGGATGTCCGCTCAGCCCATTACTATTTGCGCTTTCCCTGGAGCCCCTGGCTCAGAGGGTCCGCCAGTCGACCACAGTCACACCAATTTCTATCGGTGGCACTCAGCATCACATATCCCTATATGCAGACGATGTACTTCTGTATGTAGATGATGCTCCTCAATCCATTCCCCATATTCTGTCCATCTTTGATGCTTTTAGCGCCATTTCTGGATACAGAATAAATTGGACCAAGTCTGCTCTCTTGCCGCTAAATGAGGCCATGCGGAGTGCAGTTGTGCCCTCCCAGATTCCGATAGTTACCAAATGTAAATATTTAGTCATTGACATCTATCCCTCACTGCTGACTACAGCTAATACCAATTTCAAGAATTTCCTTTCCAATATAACACAGGATTTGGACAGATGGGTGGCACTGCCGAATTCCCTGAGGGCTAGGGTTTCCATAGTTAAAATGAATGTGCTCCCCCGAATTAATTTTGTAAGTTCTATGCTTCCTCTTCCTCCCCCCGCTCTTTATTGGAACAAATTGCAATCTGCAGTTACTAAATTCATCTGGAGAGGTAAACGACCCCGAATTAAATTGACCACATTACAGCGTGAGAGACAGGATGGAGGCCTTTCTCTACCTAATTTTAAACTTTACTATTGGGCTTTCACACTGCGTCCTCTGGTAACTTGGTTTAATCCCATGGCTGAGGTTTCTTGGCGTGCTTTGGAAGAGGGATTGACATTCCCTCTCACTCTGAAGGAGGTGCTGTTTTCCAACACTCCACCTGCTCAGTGTAGGCGACGGTTTGGCCCAATCATTTCTCAATTAATCAGTGTCTGGCGAGCAATGACGAAAACATGCAAACTGCCCTCTGGATGGAACCCCTGCTCACCAATATTTAATAATGATGCACTCTTAATTGGGGGGCGTCCGATTAGATTCCAACAATGGGCTGACGGGGGTATTCATTCATTGGGCGATGTTATTGAAGAGTTACGAATTCAGTTTAATTTACCACGCTCCTCCTTTTTCTTTTATTTACAACTAAGGGCTGCCATGAAAACCTATGGGGTCCCATGGAAGGAGCCACTTCACAGGCACCCGGTGCTTGTTGTTCTGGACAGGGTGGGTAGTACGAGGGGCTTAGTTTCCACATTATATGGGTACTTATAGTAGTAAAACATACCTCCCATTGGCAGTTGGATCGGTATGGAAGGTGGACATTCCGGACTTAGACCTAGAATTTGACTGGGATAGAGTGTGGTCAGATGTCCTACAAACATCAAGGAATCCTGGTCACCAACAAATTCATTATAATTTTATTCATAGGACTTATATGACTCCTCGGAAGATGTGTATTATGAAAATCATAAATGACCCCAATTGTACTCTGTGTCCTCTGGGGGTTGTGGGCACATTTATTCATATGATTTGGGAGTGTCCAGAGGTTACAGAGTTTTGGGTAATGGTCGCTTCTAAACTTTCTGCTCTGCTCTCTGTGACTATACCCCCTTCTCCTTCTGTATTGATCCTCAATGATCTTTCCCTGTTACTCCTCCCTCAAACAAAAAAATGCATTCTGTTTGCTGGTCTGACGGCAGCAAAGAAAATGGTTGCCACACGTTGGAAGCCTCCACATTCACTTTCATTTAAACAATGGGTCTTAAGTTTTTTGGATGTTGTTTATTTGGAACTCTCTACAGCCCGTATGCATGGTGCTAAAGAGGCAAATATTAATTTGTGGATATCCACAGCTGTAGATCTTAAACATCTTTTGAGTTGAGTGTAGGTTATCACAATTGTAACTGACTTGTCCTCTGGTCCCTGGGGTGGGTGGGTGGGGGTTATTTGTTTTACTTTCTTTTACGTTTTGGGTCCCGACTTGTAATGTATGTCCCTAATACCTAGATAGCTATATTGTAATTTGTGTGTTGTGGCGTGGTTGCATGGGCTGTTGGGGGCGTTGATTGCAGGATGTGGCCTTGTTGTCTTGTTTTGTCATTATGTTTGTTTTAAAAGAAAATAAAGAAACATTTGATCACAAAAAAAAGAGACATTAACTAATATTAAGTAATGTTATTACTTGATTACATTTTGCTATTGTTCCGCAGGTACACATGCGTTCCGAACTGTGGAGGGTGGATTATCCGTGATCCGTTACACCCCTATCAATAACCCTTAAAATCAATAACTTAAAATAAAAAAAACACTGAAATTAAATGCCCACAATGAATCTCACAACCACAAATGTTACACATACCATTGTAAAATATATATTTATTTATAAATAAATGAATAAATTCTCATATCAACACCCACTTTCATCAAATAAAAAGTTAGTTTGGGATGAGATCGCCTGTCTGATCTGCTCTCCTGTCACTCAATTTGCAAGTGCAACAGTGGCTCTCAGTCAGTAGAAAACAATGGTGCCATTTCACTGACAAGAGTAAAGAGAAGGAGAAATGGCTCAAGTTTACAGGTTACCTCAATGTTTAGGTACCTATTAGCATTGGGTTTAAATCTGAAATTTTAGGCTACCTAATAGGCGCACTTTCACTTGCGTGCATTGCAAATCGGCAGCAGCTAGCCAGCACTATTTGCCTGCAGTTTAGACAAACCAAGGCCATGGCCAGTAACGTTAGCTAGCTCCACGCGGTCAATGGCGAATGTCGATTCCTCGAGTAGCCCTAACTTAAGCGTCCAATTCACCCAAAGCTGGTTAAACTCATAGCAATGACATTACGTTCTTTTCTGCAGTGTTTAACAAACAATCAAGTAACGTTATCTAAAACTCTAAAAACGTATCTAAAAATCTAGATAACGTTAACGTAGCTTTGTGTCGTAGGTTAGCACTTGCTAACCGCTTAGCTAGTTTCATTTACGTTCTTCGACAGCATGGTTTGTTCACAACAACATATTTTTGTACTCACCCGTAAATACCCCTTCAAATACCCAGTTAATGAATATGTACAAACCTTCGTGGTGAAAGGACAGGGTTTTCGACTTGCTTCACTGAAAATTGGATGTTTTTGCTGGGAAACTTCTCACTTGGTGTATCGCATGCAGGCTTCGAAACTCTCTGGACCACGGCAGACGGCAGAGAGAGAGAGAGAGTGAGTGAGAGAGAGAGAGAGAGAGAGAGAGAGAGAGAGAGAGAGAGACCGGACCACGTGATTAACTCGGTTCCCAAGTTGCCTTTGGGTCCAGGAAGTAACGTTAAGTTACTGTAAGAGTTAGCTGTTAGTTATTGTACACTGGTACACTGTTATTTAAGGTCGACGTGACCTGTTATTGATTTGTGTTTGCTGCCGTTTGGTCTAGTTGTTTTGACCTGTTATAGCCTACTGAATAAACGCCGGAGTCATGGCAAGAAGGGCTAGCTGTGTCGATTAGTGATGGGCGAAAATGAACGAACTAATCTTTTTGAACAACTCTTTTTAGTGTCCGATACGTGCCGAACAGTTTGTCAAACGTCCGAGTACTATTCCCACCTCCCTCCCTGATGCAGTCAAATCCCAGTGAGCAATAGACGTCTTTTCAACCTCGCGTCTACGCTTGGCCATCATATAAACCAGCTATATTACGGCTATATTTTCTACTTAACTTAAATGCATTAAAACCGTTATTAAATCCCTCTAAACTGTCAGAATACGTCCCAGACGAGTTTATACATCCAATTGTATCGAACCTTTCGAGTTTTGATACTTTTTTGCCAGCGCCAGCCCAGCACACATATTGTTTGCACCAGAGAAGTTTTGTGGGGTCAGCTGTCAAACGTGCGTGTGTGGATGTATCAACTCGTCTGGGACGTATTCTGACAGTTTAGAGGGGTTTAATAACGGTTTTAATGCATTTAAGATAAGTAGAAAATATGTTTAGACACAGACCGCATTTAGCTGGGTTAAAGGACAGCGATTTATAGACGCAATTTAAACCACCTCTTCTGCATGAATAACTATGCTAGACTACATGGAATCTCAGACTAAATGACGGTCTGGTACATATGTTGACAATCTACAGGCGTTTAGGGTATTCATTTAAACTCAACGTGCTGCTAGACTAAAACAGGTTTAGACACAGACCGCATTTATCTGGGTTAAAGGACAGCGACGTATAGACGCAATTTAAACCACCACTTCTGCTATATAACTATGCTAGACTATATGAATCTCATACTACATGACGTCTGGGACGTATTCTGACAGTTTAGAGGGGTTTAATAACGGTTTTAATGCATTTAAGATAAGTAGAAAATATAGCCGTAATATAGCTGGTTTATATGATGGCCAAGCGTAGACGCGAGGTTGAAAAGACGTCTATTGCTCACTGGGATTGCACCAAATACAAAATCAATAATTAAATAAGCATGGGAATTTTAGCTAATTTCCTTGCCAATGCAATTGTTGCAGTGGTCGTAACAACTCATGGTATAGGCTACCTAACAGTCCTGCTACACCAAACGCATGAAATCCATGAGACTAGCATGCTACGGAGTTGATACATTAGCCTACTGTGAAATGCTACCTGCAACAACAGCGTGTTCATCGCTACACATTAGACTGGGTAATGTAAATTGTTACGTTAATTTTGCGGATATGAGAAGTCTAATGAAAACCCTCTTTCAAGCATTACGATTTACTTTTTTTGCTCTATAAGAAATAATGTCTTTACCCTTAACATTTTTTATTTCAGGAGGTGTAACTTGATTTGGTTTCCATTAAGTTCCATAAGTTCATTAAATGTTTTCATTTGTTTGTTGGTGAATGTCACACCTGCTAAGAGAGACTTGTTGAAAATATCGTGCTCTATATTACTACAACATTTACTTGTTGGACAGATTATATTTTATTCAGCTGAAAGTAACTATATAGTGGCCCACCCACGACAGCCAGGTTATTCACACAACTAGAAAGATAATTGGTGTAATAAACTGCATGCAAATGATTTTCAACAAAACCCTATAAATTATAAGCCTCTTTCATACGAATGAGAAGTTTACCTCTTTTAATTTTATTTTAGTTCATTTATTTATTTCGTTTATTTATTAAGTTATACGCCGGCCTGCCTGCTAAAACACAGTATAGAACACATTGGAAGAATGACCATTTATTCCGGGAGTGTGTTCAACGATGTTACAGCCCTTAGGCTGACGATAATAACAAGTAAGGGGGTACTCGAAACGAAATACAATGTAGCTAGAGGTCTACATTTTTTTAAATACATAAATTAGGTTACAAACTATCACTGCTCGAATGGCATATAGCCTAAACTGTCCGACATGACATTAAATACGTTTCCTATCTGAAAATATCGGGGTAATTTTGCGGGTCGATTACGTTTGAAAAAAATCAGGAAATAATACCTAACCAAACTGACAGGCTAATATTTGCTGGTTAACAACGGTCCTTTTCCATCCTCATTTAAAAGTTCCCCAAAGAACCCCACGAGCCTCGGGCAGTTCTTCAATTAACCGAAAAGTTGAACCCTAAGGTTCGTAGAGAAACTTTGAAGATCTTGGAGGAACCTTTATTTAATAATTGTATCACCTAATTTGAGTACATCACTGTATTTTATTTGTATTTATAAGAATTACATATATATTTGCCCCTGCCTCGTTTTCTGTAACTTTATACTGGTTTTTCATCAGTATATGCCACTAAGGCTTTTGAGAAAGAAAGTTACATTTGATGTAGTGTTTCTTCTCTCAAGTGGTTTCAATGTGGTTTTATGTGGTTCTCTGCGTAAAGCGAGGGCCAACAGATGTGTCCAATACATTTAGAAAATGTAGCTAAACATAGCCTATGCACTTTTTCCTGGGTACTCACTGTGTCGCTGTTCACCAGCTGAGGTGGAATGCCGTCTTCTCCACCCACTGGTGTTGACGAATAACTATTTGAGGTCTTATACTGCTGCAGAAAAGAGGGAGACGGACGAATTAGACGTAGCATTGTGTTGTGACTTGTGGATTATCCGATCAGACAAACAATATCTAAACATTACATTGATCATATCATATCCTATCAAGTATAGGGTGTATGTATCATCGCGTGGTGACGATGGGACACAAAGGATTCGGACTGCA
The DNA here is from genome assembly GCF_963989245.1 of Nansenia antarctica. Lineage (NCBI taxonomy): Eukaryota > Metazoa > Chordata > Actinopteri > Argentiniformes > Microstomatidae > Nansenia > Nansenia antarctica. The sequence continues at coordinate 18,394,603 of NC_137688.1, forward strand.
AAGATGCGGCTTTGCTTTCTTTCTTCTTGCGCTGCACTCCGCCTATGGAGACGTGAGCTATTCTGTTCCGGAGGAGATGAAACGCGGATCTGTGATTGGAAATATAGCCAAGGATCTCGGTCTGGAGGCGAGCATACTCTCAGCTCGTAAGGCTCGAATTGATAACGAAGGGAATCGCAAACGTTATTGTGAAATTAACCTGAGTACCGGGGATTTGATTATTGCCGATAGGATTGATCGAGAGGAGCTTTGTGGAGAGAAGGTTTCTTGTGTGTTTAAATTCGAGTTGATTCTAGAAAGCCCATTGGAATTGCATCGTATATCACTTCAAATCCAGGATATTAACGACAACGCACCTATGTTTCCTAAAGATTTGATAAAGATTGAAATTGCAGAATCTGCAGTCAAAGGCGCTCGTTATCGTGTGAATGCAGCCCGTGACTCAGACATCGGACAAAACGCTGTTCAAAGCTATTCTTTACAAAGGAATAAACATTTTGTTTTAAGTGTTCAAACAAGTAATACTGGTAGTAAATATGGAGAGTTAGTTCTTGACAAAGAGCTAGATCGTGAGCAGCAGCAGGAGTTAAGATTGATGCTCACAGCGATGGATGGTGGCACTCCGCAGAGATCAGGTACTGTAGTCATCCACGTCACTGTACTGGACGCTAACGATAATGCTCCAGTGTTTAGCCAGGCCGTCTATAAAGCCAGTCTGCCTGAAAACTCTCCTTTAGACACTGTAGTGGTTACAGTCAGTGCTACGGATGCTGACGAGGGGATAAATGGCGAGGTGACATATGAATTTAGTCCCATGTCAGATAAAGCAAGGAAACTATTTACATTAGACCATAAAACCGGAGTAATTACACTAAAGGCAGGTCTAGATTATGAAGAGGAATCGAAATATGAAATGTTTATAGAGGGAAAAGATGGATATGGTCTTTCATCTGACACTAAAGTAATTATTGATATCACTGATATTAATGACAACGCCCCTGAGATATATCTAAAATCTCTGACCAACCCCATACCTGAGAACGCGCCGCCTGGTACAGAGGTGGGCATCATTAACGTGCAGGATAGAGACTCTGAGAATAACCGACAGGTCCGTTGCTCCATTCAGCAAAACGTTCCTTTTAAGCTCGTGCCATCCATCAAAAACTACTATTCTCTGGTGACCACGGCCGAACTGGACCGAGAACTAGTGTCTGATTACAACATTACAATAACCGCCACCGACGAGGGCTCTCCGCCTCTGACCTCCTCTAAAACTGTTCAGTTATCTGTAGCTGACGTCAACGACAACCCACCTGTGTTTGAGGAACAGTCCTATAGTGGCCACGTGATTGAAAATAACAAACCTGGCTCTTCCTTGTGCTCCGTTACTGCTCGAGACCCTGACTGGAGACAAAACGGCACGGTGATGTACTCTCTCTTACCAGGTGAGGTGAACGGTGCTCCGGTGTCCTCGTATTTATCAGTTAACGGAGACACGGGGGTGATCCACGCTGTCAGGTCGTTTGATTATGAACAGTTCAGGAGTTTTAAAGTCCACGTCATGGCCAGAGACAACGGTTCTCCTCCTCTCAGCAGCAACGTGACCGTCAGTGTCTTCATAACGGATGTGAATGACAACTCTCCTCAGATACTATACCCGGCCCCGGAGGGGAACTCCTTCATGACCGAGCTGGTCCCCAAAGCTGCCCACGGGGGCTCTCTAGTGTCCAAGGTGATAGCGGTGGACACGGACTCCGGTCAGAACGCCTGGCTGTCCTATCATATAGTCAAATCCACTGATCCGGGACTTTTCACGATTGGTCTCTACAGCGGAGAGATCAGGACACAGCGGGACATTTCTGAATCTGACACCATGAAACAGAACCTTATTGTGTCAGTGAAAGATAACGGACAGCCCTCCCTCTCTGCGACCTGTGCCATGTATTTACTTATTTCTGACAACTTGGCTGAAGTGCCAGAACTGAAGGATAAGTCTTATGATGAGAACAACTCCAAACTGACCTCTTATCTGATCATCGCGCTGGTGTCCGTCTCTACCTTTTTCCTAACGTTCATTATTGTCGTCATGGCCGTGAGGTTTTGCCGCAGGAGAAAGCCCAGACTGTTGTTTGACGGAGCGGTCGCCATCCCCAGCGCGTATCTCCCTCCCAACTACGCAGAGGTGGATGGCACGGGAACACTCCGCAGCACTTACAATTATGACGCGTACCTGACGACGGGTTCTAGAACTAGTGACTTCAAGTTCGTCAGTTCTTACAATGACAACACTCTGCTGTCTGACCAGACTCTGAGAAAAACTCCAACTGACTTCGCTGAAGAACTTGACGAGTCCGAGGGGTCCCCAGAGGTATGTCTTAGCATACAGTCTGATCTTTATTTGTTATAGGTTTACAGACAATCTTTCACAATACTGGCTTATAGGCATTAGATTAGGCTATATTCTCTCCCGCATTGTTCGAAACCAGTAGCCACTTAAAGTGTTTCGAAATATCGTTTCACATTCATAGTCCACATTTTGCGGTTTTGATAGTCTATTTCATGACATTGAGTTGTATAGCTTATTGGTAGTAATTTCCAGTAGTTTGCTGTTGTACCTTGTGGATTTGCTATTGTGGAGAGGGCAGGAGAGCAGAGACGTGCTTTGAAATGTATTAGAATGGAGCGAAGAGAGAGCAAATGTGTGTGCCCTTAAATCGGAAGCCAATTACTATCCATAGTTCTGCAATCACACAAAAAAACGTTGGGGTTTGTTAAGCCTCATTATGTAATAACTGCACATTATGTAATAAAATCCCAAAATGTAATAAAAAGTCACTTTCAATATGTAATAACACCGCATTATGTAATAACCTGCACATTATGTAATAAATTGGCTGAACGCAAAATGTAATAATGTTTGCCTTTGTTAAGCCTCATTATGTAATAACTGCACATTATGTAATAAATCGCCTGAACGCAAAATGTAATAACATTTGCCTTATTATGTAATAAATGTATTACATGTTGTGCAGGTTATTACAAAATGCGGCGGTTGCACTTTTTTGTAACACAATTGAAAAAATGGAAATGTAATAAATATATTTGACCATGAAAAGCATTTTAATTCTCCAACATAAAAAAAAAAATCCAGAATTGCATGTTGTGTGCGCTTTTTATAACAATAATATGATCCCCTGAAGGAATGAGTTATCAGGTCTTCAGAATGTCTCCTAAACAAGCAAATTGCCATTGGGGGCTTCATAACTTGAGAAGAAAGCAACCAAATCAGCATATAATTGGTCGATAGAAATACTATTTAGTTTCAACACAGATTTTTTTTATGTTGGAGAATTAAAATGCTTTTGATGGCAAATATATTTATTACATTTCCATTTTTTCAATTGTGTTACAAAAAAGTGCAACCGCCGCATTTTGTAATAATCTGCACAATATGTAATACATTTATTACATAATAAGGCAAATGTTATTACATTTTGCGTTCAGGCGATTTATTACATAATGTGCAGGTTATTACATAATGCGGTGTTATTACATATTGAAAGTGACTTTTTATTACATTTTTGAATTTTATTACATAATGTGCAGTTATTACATAATGAGGCTTAACAGGGTTGGTCAGGCTCTCAGGGACAGGTTTTCAAAACGAAAAACAACAACTCTTCTCTTCCTTTTTTTTTCTTCCAACCTCTGTTTTTGACAGCTCATTGATAAAGATTTAAACATAAATGCCATGTGTTATGCTAAATTGAATTGTAATTTCAATGTACTTTCTGAATTGACTGAATTGAAATTGCACTTACCACAACCCAGCTCTGTGAGGACTTGAGTTGTTATCTTTTTGTTCCATTGGTTTTTTACTCTATGCTAATTTCCCTGGGAGAGGGTACTTGAATGTTGCTATAGGCATATTGTGTAATGAAGGTATTATGCCTTGTATCCTAATAACATTTGATGTGCGTAAAAGGGTCTCAGAATGTATCGAACATATTTAGCATGGATAATGCTGTGTGTGTAGTATCTCTAAGGCACTCATAGTGTCGCTCTTCACCAACCTAGAATGTACACCACTCCACCCACTGCTGTCGTATTGAAAGCTTTCTTGCCATTGCGTTGTAACGTTGCCTTTATCAGATCGCTGGTATTTTCTCTGTGGTTTCGTGTGGTTTATGCACGTTGTAGATTACCTTTATTTGATTGACTTCATTCTTCTGCATTTCTCCGTTTTATTGATCAGAATGGGAAACAAAGGATTCTCGATGAGAGGCTTGGTCTGCGGCTTTGTTATCTTTCTTCTGCATTCCTCCTACGGAGACGTGAGTTATTCTGTCCCGGAGGAGATGGAACGCGGGTCTGTGATTGGAAATATAGCCAAGGATCTCGGTCTGGAGACGAGCAGACTGTCCGCCCGTAAAGCTCGTATTGATAGCGAAGGAAAACGCAAACCGTATTGTGACATTAATCTGAGTACCGGGGATTTGGTTGTGGCCGAACGGATAGACAGAGACGGGATTTGTGGCAAGAAGGCTTCGTGCGTTTTAAAGCAGGAACTTGTGTTGGAAAATCCCTTAGAACTACAGCGCATTAGTCTTCATGTCCAAGATATCAATGACAACTCTCCACAATTCACCGAGGATTTGATTGAATTTGAAATCAGGGAATCTGCAGTTAAAGGAGCTCGTTTTTTACTGAATGAGGCCCACGATGCGGATATCGGGGAGAATACGGTTCAGACCTATACACTACAAAATAATGACCATTTCGTATTGAATGTTAATACGAAAACTGGCGGACGTAAATACAGTGAGTTGGTTTTAGATAAAGAATTAGATCGTGAGCAGCAGCACCAGTTGAAATTATTTCTTACAGCGATGGATGGTGGCACTCCGCAGAGATCAGGTACTGTAGTCATCCACGTCACTGTACTGGACGCTAACGATAATGCCCCATTGTTTAGCCAGGCCGTCTATAAAGCCAGGCTGCCTGAAAACTCTCCTTTAGACACTGTAGTGGTTACAGTCAGTGCTACAGATGCAGATGAAGGATCAAATGGAGAAGTAACGTACAACTTTGACCATGTTTCAGATGAATATGAAAATGTATTCTCTATTGATCAAAAGACTGGGGAAATAAGAATTGCTGGGTCAATTGATCATGAGGAGGAGTCATCATATGAATTGCAAATTAGAGCGAAAGATATACAAGGATTAACTTCGTATTCTACTTTAATGATAGAAATAACCGATGTAAATGACAACGTCCCTGAGATATATCTAAAATCTCTGACCAACCCCATACCTGAGAACGCGCCGCCTGGTACAGAGGTGGGCATCATTAACGTGCAGGATAGAGACTCGGAGAATAACCGACAGGTCCGCTGCTCCATTCAGCAAAACTTTCCTTTTAAGCTCGTGCCATCCATCAAAAACTACTATTCTCTGGTGACCATGGGAGAACTGGACCGAGAACTAGTGTCTGATTACAACATTACAATCACCGCCACCGACGAGGGCTCTCCGCCTCTGTCCTCCTCTAAAACTGTTCAGTTATCTGTAGCTGACGTCAACGACAACCCACCTGTGTTTGAGGAACAGTCCTATAGTGCCCACGTGACTGAAAATAACAAACCTGGCTCTTCCTTGTGCTCCGTTACTGCTCGAGACCCTGACTGGAGACAAAACGGCACGGTTATTTATTCTCTCTTACCCGGTGAGGTGAACGGTGCTCCGGTGTCCTCGTATTTATCAGTTAACGGAGACACAGGGGGGATCCACGCTGTCAGGTCGTTTGATTATGAACAGTTCAGGAGTTTTAAAGTCCACGTCATGGCCAGAGACAACGGTTCTCCTCCTCTCAGCAGCAACGTGACCGTTAGTGTCTTCATAACGGATGTGAATGACAACTCTCCTCAGATACTATACCCTGCCCCGGAGGGGAACTCCTTCATGACCGAGCTGGTCCCCAAAGCTGCCCACGGGGGGTCTCTGGTTTCCAAGGTGATAGCGGTGGACGCGGACTCCGGTCAGAACGCCTGGCTGTCCTATCATATAGTCAAATCCACTGATCCGGGACTTTTCACTATTGGTCTCCACAGCGGAGAGATCAGGACACAGCGGGACATTTCTGAATCTGACACCATGAAACAGAACCTCATTGTGTCAGTGAAAGATAACGGACAGCCCTCTCTCTCTGCTACCTGTGCCATGTATTTACTTATTTCTGACAACTTGGCTGAAGTGCCAGAACTTAAGGATATGTCTTATGATGAGAACAACTCCAAACTGACCTCGTATCTGATCATCGCGTTGGTGTCCGTCTCTACCTTTTTCCTAACGTTCATTATTGTCATCATGGCCGTGAGGTTTTGTCGCAGGAGAAAGCCCAGACTGTTGTTTGACGGAGCGGTCGCCATCCCCAGCGCGTATCTCCCTCCCAACTACGCAGAGGTGGATGGCACGGGAACCCTCCGCAGCACTTACAATTATGACGCGTACCTGACGACGGGTTCTAGAACTAGTGACTTCAAGTTCGTCAGTTCTTACAATGACAACACTCTGCTCGCTGACCAGACTCTGAGAAAAACTCCAACTGACTTCGTTGAAGAGCCTGACGAGTCCGAGGGGTCTTCAGAGGTAGGCATTACTGTAAAGACGATAGGCCACATTTTTGCGATTATCAAGGGTTTGTAAAGGTTTGAGTAATGTACGGTATTTTTTTGTATTTCATATTTAATGTGCTATTAGCCGGAGATGATTTCATCAAACGGCGCTTTCCAAACGAGACGCTTAGCTTCCAATTAGAGATGAAAAGCGTAATCAATGTGTGTCACCCACATTGTGTATCGAAAAGCTAAAGTGATCTCAAGAAAGCATGATAGGCTACCTTATCATTGCTATGATTGCGCACACGCTTTCAAAAAGACCCTATTATTCAGTAAAATCCATGACCGGTTAACTCAGTTGGTTAGAGCTCTGGTGAGAAGGGATGTGTGGATGATAAGGATGTATGTGGGGAAGGAGAAAGTTTGGCGAGGGGAGCACCTTATAATTGTGGGGGAGGATGGAGGGTTGGTTTATGATTGTAAATGAATAGTTTTTATTATTATTTTATTGTTTTGTTCTGAGTTGATAGGGGGCTGATGCCTACCTATGTGTTGTAATGTTTAAATAAGCTACTGTAAATAATGTAAATAAGTACATAATTTTTTTCATAATGAAAGATTAAACAAATAACAATAATCTGGTTAGAGCGTCGTGCTAATAACGCGATTAAGTGTCCCATGCCCCCTTCAGCTATCTTGAAATTACCCCTGCGTTACCTCCTTGCTTTAAGTAACTGTCCTATTTCATCCGTATATGAATGAATACATGAATACGGCAGGCTTATACTTTTGTTATGATAGGGGATTATGAATTTACACCTGATGGAGGTAGTCTACATAAACAAGAGATGCATTGAGAAGTGTTTTTATTTCACTTCAGATAATACATTCCGTGGGAAAGGTTTTCCCAGGTGTCGCTGTCCGTGGTGCTGAACGCCTTATTTCCAGGAGTTTGGGTAGTTTATGGATGTGACGGTCAAGACTCAGTTATCACGGTGGTGTAGCGTACAAGGTAGGCATTACTGTAAAGACGATAGGCCTAATAGGGCGTAACTGTAGGCGATGTGCAGTGTTTTCCTCCGGAAATCAAAGTTGAAAAAAAAGTTCTGTATTTCATTGTAGTTCATATTTAATGTGTTATTATGCAGATCATTTGATGATCAAATCTCGCTTTCTAAACCACACGTTTGTTTTAGATCGGGGCCTATCAGAGATGAATGTCGTTAATAATGTGTGTCACCTAAATTGTGTATCGGAAAAATCTGTAATTGTTTTGACTCAACTATTAGTCAAGAAGTTCATTGACTAATTCACTCAAATTACATTTTTAGATGAACATCAATATATCTCTCTCACTCAGTCAAATAGCTGGCTAGCTTCTTTTGTTTCTAAAAGTCGCAATGTTCATGATAAGAGATTTCTGACAAACGTTTTCCCTTTCCGACGTCAAGGCTAAAGTGATCTCAAAATAGTGAATGCAGAATGCGGGCATCGATGCCTCTATGCCCTCGCATACTAATCGAGCGCTCTAGCCGTTTGAGCTCATTCCACTTCTAATGCAATAGCTACGCTGATCTCAACAACTCATACACCAAACGCATAAAATCCACCTCCGTGAGACTAGTAGGCTATGTTATGGAGTTGATAAATTATACTGTATTCAATGTTACGTGCTACACCAGCACGTTCATAATAGCCATTAGACTGCGTAATGTCCTTGTGAACTGATGTTTTCGGAAATGAGTAGGCCATTTTTTTGGGCTCTAGAAATCACGTTTATACCAGTAAAATGTTTATTTTGGGGCGTGTAACTGGATTTGGTTCATTACATTTTTTCAATGAACAAGACATGCATTGAGAAATGTTTTGGATTTCAGATATTACAATAAATGGTAAGAGTTTTCCAAAGTGTCGCTGTCCGTGGTGCTGAAAGCCTTATTTTCAGGATATTGCAGTTTATGGATCTGGGGTTTAAGACACAGTAATCACGGTGTTGTGGCCGCACGTTATTCTAGACTTTATTCTACGCACTTACTCAAATTAATGGTTGTTATGCTGACTGAAGTAGGCTATTATACCACTATTTTAAAGATGTATATTTATTTTTTTAAAGATGTATATTTCGAAGCAATTCTGCAGATCTTTGCCCCTTTCTCGTTTTCTGTAACTTCATATCTTTTTTTTTTCATCTGTAGGCTATTACGTAGGCCTAGACCTTTGAGAATTAAAGTTACATTTAAAGAATAGTGTATTTTTGTCTCACGTGGTTTCAATGTGATTCTCTGTGGTTCTCTGGGTAAAATGTAAACTGAGGGCCAATAGGTGTGTCCAATACACACATGTGAACATGTAAATGCATGCAATGTTTCCCGGGTACTCACTGTGTCGCTGTTCACCAGCTGAGGTGGAATACTGTCTTCTCCACCCCCCAGTTTTAACGAATAACAATTTTACGTCTTATACCGGGCTGCAGAAAAGGGGGAGACGGACGCATTAGCCGTAGCATTGTGTGGTTACTTTTGTATTATTCGATCAGACCAACAAATATCTCATTTTGTAAAACATCACGTTGATAAGAGGATATGCCAAGTATGGGTCTAATCTCAATTTATCATCGCGTGACAACGATGGGACACAAAGGATTCGGACTGCAAAGATGTGGCGTTGCTTTCTTTCTTCTTGCGCTGCACTCCGTCTATGGAGACGTGAGCTATTCTGTTCTGGAGGAGATGAAACGCGGATCTGTGATTGGAAATATAGCCAAGGATCTCGGGCTGGAGGCGAGTAGACTGTCGGCTCGTAAGGCTCGTATTGATACTGAAGGGAACCATCCTTATTGTGACATTAACCTGAGTACCGGGGATTTGTTTGTTGCCGATAGGATTGATCGAGAGGAGCTTTGTGGAGAGAAGGTTTCTTGTTTGCTTAAATTCGAGTTGATTCTAGAAAGCCCACTGGAATTGCATCGTATATCACTTCAAATTCAGGATATTAACGATAATGCACCTGTGTTTCCTAAAGATTTGATCAAGCTGGAAATTAGGGAATCTGCTGACAAAGGCGCTCGTTATCGCGTGAATGCAGCCCGTGACGCAGACATCGGACAAAACGCTGTTCAAAGCTATTCTTTACAAAGGAATAACCATTTTGTTTTGAGTGTTCAAACAAGTAATACTGGTAGTAAATATGGAGAGTTAGTTCTTGACAAAGAGCTAGATCGTGAGCAGCAGCAGGAGTTAAGATTGATGCTCACAGCGATGGATGGTGGCACTCCGCAGAGATCAGGTACTGTAGTCATCCACGTCACTGTACTGGACGCTAACGATAATGCTCCAGTGTTTAGCCAGGCCGTCTATAAAGCCAGTCTGCCTGAAAACTCTCCTTTAGATACTGTAGTGGTTACAGTCAGTGCTACGGATGCTGACGAGGGGATAAATGGCGAAGTGACATATGAATTTAGTCCCATGTCAGATAAAGCAAGGAAACTATTTACATTAGACCATAAAACCGGAGTAATTACACTAAAGGGAGGTCTAGATTATGAAAAGGAAACCAAATATGAAATGTTTATAGAGGGAAAAGATGGATATGGCCTTTCATCTGACTCTAAAGTAATTATTGATATCACAGACATAAATGACAACGCCCCTGTGATAAATCTAAAATCTCTGACCAACCCCATACCTGAGAACGCGTCGCCTGGTACAGAGGTGGGCATCATTAACGTGCAGGATAGAGACTCTGAGAATAACCGACAGGTCCGCTGCTCCGTTCAGCAAAACGTTCCTTTTAAGCTCGTGCCATCCATCAAAAACTACTATTCTCTGGTGACCACGGCAGAACTGGACCGAGAACTAGTGTCTGATTACAACATGACAATCACCGCCACCGACGAGGGCTCTCCGCCTCTGTCCTCCTCTAAAACTGTTCAGTTATCTGTAGCTGACGTCAACGACAACCCACCTGTGTTTGAGGAACAGTCCTATAGTGCCCACGTGACTGAAAATAACAACCCCGGCTCCTCCGTGTGTTCCGTTACTGCTCGAGACCCTGACTGGAGACAAAACGGCACGGTTATTTATTCTCTCTTACCCGGTGAAGTGAACGGTGCTCCGGTGTCCTCGTATTTATCAGTTAACGGAGACACGGGGGTGATCCACGCTGTCAGGTCGTTTGATTATGAACAGTTCAGGAGTTTTAAAGTCCACGTCATGGCCAGAGACAACGGTTCTCCTCCTCTCAGCAGCAACGTGACCTTCAGTGTCTTCATAACGGATGTGAATGACAACTCTCCTCAGATACTATACCCCGCCCCGGAGGGGAACTCCTTCATGACCGAGCTGGTCCCCAAAGCTGCCCACGGGGGCTCTCTGGTTTCCAAGGTGATAGCGGTGGACGCGGACTCCGGTCAGAACGCCTGGCTGTCCTATCATATAGTCAAATCCACTGATCCGGGACTTTTCACTATTGGTCTCTACAGCGGAGAGATCAGGACACAGCGGGACATTTCTGAATCTGACACCATGAAACAGAACCTTATTGTGTCAGTGAAAGATAACGGACAGCCCTCTCTCTCTGCGACCTGTGCCATGTATTTACTTATTTCTGACAACTTGGCTGAAGTGCCAGAACTGAAGGATAAGTCTTATGATGAGAGCAACTCCAAACTGACCTCATATCTGATCATCGCCCTGGTGTCCGTCTCTACCTTTTTCCTAACGTTCATTATTGTCATCATGGCCGTGAGGTTTTGTCGCAGGAGAAAGCCTAGACTGTTGTTTGACGGAGCGGTCGCCATCCCCAGCGCGTATCTCCCTCCCAACTACGCAGAGATGGATGGCACGGGAACCCTCCGCAGCACTTACAATTATGACGCGTACCTGACGACGGGTTCTAGAACTAGTGACTTCAAGTTCGTCAGTTCTTACAATGACAACACTCTGCTCGCTGACCAGACTCTGAGAAAAACTCCAACTGACTTCGCTGAAGAGCCTGACGAGTCCGAAGGATCCCAAGAGGTATGTCTTAGCATACAGTCTGATCTTTATTTGTTATAGGTTTACAGCAAATCTTCCACAATTATGATAATACATGACATTTCTTCTCTCCCGATTCCATTGTTTGCCCTACTTCAAGTGTTTCGAAATGTCATATTAACTGAAATTCCGTAGGCTATTCTATAACGTATTGGTTGAAAATTGTGTTGTTCGGTGTGGATTTGCTATTGTGGAAAATAACTTTCTTTGAAATGTATTGGAATGGAGCGAAGAGAGAGTAAATGTATGCGCCCATAAGTGGGAAGCCAATTACTATCCATAGTTCTGCAATCACAAAAAAAACATTTTGCGTTGGTCATGCTCTCTGTGAAAGGTTTTGAAAAACGATAAAAGAAAAACGTTATCTCTTCTTTTTTTTCAACCTCCGTTTTTGACAGTTCAGTTCATTGAGAATTTGTTTTAACTCAAATGCCTTGTATTGTGCTAAATCATTGAATTGTAACTTCAATGTACTTCCTGAATTAATTGAATTGAAATTATACTGACACAACCCATCTCTGTGAGGACTCAAAGTATTATATTTTTGGTGTTCCGTTTTGTTTTTTACTCTATGCTAATTTCTAGTACTTTAGTGTTGCTATATATAGGCATATCGTGCATAGCATAGTTAAGATATTATGCCTTGTATCCTAATAACATTTAATTTACCTAAAAGGGTATCAGAATGTATCGAACATATTTAGTATGGATAATGCTGTGTGTGTAGTATCTCTAAGGCACTCATAGTGTCGCTCTTCACCAACGTAGAATATACACCACTCCACCCACTGCTGTCGTATTGAAAGCTTTCTTGTCATTGCGTTGCAACGTTGCCTTTATCAGATCGCTGGTATTTTCTCTGTGGTTTCGTGTAGTTTATAGCACCGGGCAAGCACACACATTACTTTTATTTGGATTGAGGTCATTCTTTTGCGCTTCTCAGTTTTATTGATCAGAATGGGAAACAAAGGATTCTCGATGAGAGGCTTGGTCTGCGGCTTTGTTATCTTTCTCCTGCATTCCTCCTACGGAGACGTGAGTTATTCTGTCCCGGAGGAGATGAAACGCGGGTCTGTGATTGGAAATATAGCCAAGGATCTCGGTCTGGAGACGAGCAGACTGTCCACTCGTAAGGCTCGTATTGATACCGAAGGGAACCGCAAACGTTATTACGACATAAATCTGAGTACTGGGGACTTGATTATTGCGGAGAGGATTGACAGAGAGGGGCTTTGTGGCAAGAAGGCCTCGTGCGTTTTAAAGCAGGATCTTGTGTTGGAAAATCCTTTGGAGCTACAACGCATTAGTCTTCATGTCCAAGATATAAATGACAACTCCCCGCAATTTAAAAATGATATTATCAAAATGGAAATAAGTGAATCTGCAGATAAAGGTGCGCGTTTTTCACTAGACGAGGCTCTCGATGCAGATATCGGAGATAATTCTATTCAGAGCTACACACTACAGAGGAATGATCATTTTGTGTTGGATGTTAAAGCTAAAGCTGGAAGAAGCAAGTACTGTGAGTTGGTTTTAGACAAGGAGTTAGATCGGGAAAGTGAACAGGAGTTTAAATTGATGCTCACAGCGATGGATGGTGGCACTCCGCAGAGATCAGGTACTGTAGTCATCCACGTCACTGTACTGGACGCTAACGATAATGCTCCAGTGTTTAGCCAGGCCGTCTATAAAGCCAGTCTGCCTGAAAACTCTCCGTTAGACACTGTAGTTATTAGCGTAAGTGCAAGTGATTTAGATGAGGGCCCCAATGGCGAAGTCAGGTATGAGTTAAACTATGTTTCAGATGAAGACATTAATGTATTTTCTCTCAATCATAAAACGGGAGAAATAACAGTAATTGGGCCAATAGATTATGAGGCGGAATCCTCATATGAAATGCAGATTAGTGCCAAGGATAGTTTGGGGTTGGCGTCATACTCAACAGTAATTATTGATGTCATTGATATGAATGACAACGCCCCAGAGATATATCTAAAATCTCTGATCAACCCCATACCTGAGAACGCGTCGCCTGGTACAGAGGTGGGCATCATTAATGTGCAGGATAGAGACTCTGAGAATAACCGACAGGTCCGCTGCTCCGTTCAGCAAAACGTTCCTTTTAAGCTCGTGCCATCCATCAAAAACTACTATTCTCTGGTGACCACGGCAGAACTGGACCGAGAACTAGTGTCTGATTACAACATGACAATCACCGCCACCGACGAGGGCTCTCCGCCCATGACCTCCTCTAAAACTGTTCAGTTATCTGTAGCTGACGTCAACGACAACCCACCTGTGTTTGAGGAACAGTCCTATAGTGCCCACGTGACTGAAAATAACAAACCTGGCTCCTCCGTGTGCTCCGTTACTGCTCGAGACCCTGACTGGAGACAAAACGGCACGGTGATTTACTCTCTCTTACCCGGTGAAGTGAACGGTGCTCCGGTATCCTCGTATTTATCAGTTAACGGAGACACGGGGGTGATCCACGCTGTCAGGTCGTTTGATTATGAACAGTTCAGGAGTTTTAAAGTCCACGTCATGGCCAGAGACAACGGTTCTCCTCCTCTCAGCAGCAACGTGACCGTTAGTGTCTTCATAACGGATGTGAATGACAACTCTCCTCAGATACTATACCCCGCCCCGGAGGGGAACTCCTTCATGACCGAGCTGGTCCCCAAAGCTGCCCACGGGGGCTCTCTGGTTTCCAAGGTGATAGCGGTGGACGCGGACTCCGGTCAGAACGCCTGGCTGTCCTATCATATAGTCAAATCCACTGATCCGGGACTTTTCACTATTGGTCTCCACAGCGGAGAGATCAGGACACAGCGGGACATTTCTGAATCTGACACCATGAAACAGAACCTTATTGTGTCAGTGAAAGATAACGGACAGCCCTCTCTCTCTGCGACCTGTGCCATGTATTTACTTATTTCTGACAACTTGGCTGAAGTGCCAGAACTGAAGGATAAGTCTTATGATGAGAGCAACTCTAAACTGACCTCATATCTGATCATCGCCCTGGTGTCCGTCTCTACCTTTTTCCTAACGTTCATTATTGTCATCATGGCCGTGAGGTTTTGTCGCAGGAGAAAGCCCAGACTGTTGTTTGACGGAGCGGTCGCCATCCCCAGCGCGTATCTCCCTCCCAACTACGCAGAGGTGGATGGCACGGGAACCCTCCGCAGCACTTACAATTATGACGCGTACCTGACGACGGGTTCTAGAACTAGTGACTTCAAGTTCGTCAGTTCTTACAATGACAACACTCTGCTCGCTGACCAGACTCTGAGAAAGACTCCAACTGACTTCGCTGAAGAACCTGACGAGTCCGAGGGATCCCCAGAGGTAGGCATTTACTGTAACGGCCACTTTTTCTTTAATTACTTCATTTCGTCCATGTGTTATTTATATTAAATGTTACTCTATGTGTAGGCCTATCTAACACCTACATAGGCTACTAATAGGGTATTTTACAAGCACACTGCGTAATGTGTGCACTTTCATTGATGCGTAAAAACAAGTAGCCTAATTTTCTCAGTCAAGGGGTTCTGAAACCCCAATGGGTGAGGTTATTTTTAGACCCGCTTTCAGGAATCAGTTATTATTATTTTTCATATTTTTACTTTGTTGTTTGTTTCTCAATCAGATTTGTTTTGATTGTATTTCAATTTAGAGTATTTCACAATTATCAATTAGTTGAGTTTTATCCTTTCACCTGCCAGCAGAGCTTCGTTGCAGATATTGATCATGTTGTATTGCAGACTAAACATTGTGTTTTGACAGATGTGCTTGATGCGCACAATAATTTACCTCAAAACTTCTGAGGTCTTAATATATTTAAAGTGTTATATCGGAGACGTGCGTGGTCTGAGAAGGTTTGATTGTGAGATTGTGAGACAGCTGCATTTAGAAGGGCTATTCCGTAGACGGAATACTCTGTGATTTAGTGGTATTCATGCTATTGAATGTTTTAAATAAGAGTGAGAGTTCACACTGTGAGAACTGTTTCCTCGTCGCACAAAATGTTTGATTGACATGTTTCAGATGACGATCTGTTATGTTGACTGAAATGTTCTAGTTTCGTGCTTTTAAGATTCGTTTAACACGAGTATGCAGATGTTTCCCTTTCCTCTACTTAGGCTAATGCAGTTCCGCTCTCTTACTAGATAATAATAGTAGTTATAGAAAGAAGGGTTTATTCCTAATAGTGTTGTTGTCTGAAGTGATTTCAAGGCGCTTTTTTCTTTGCACGAATTATGGTCCGCTAATTGTTTCCAGTCATACTGCACGTTTAGAAAAATATCAGCTATAGTAACATTAGTATAACGTCTGATATACTCACGGTGTCACTGTTCACCAGCCTCGGTTGAATATACACCTCTCTATCTACTGGTGTTGAAGAATACAAGGCTGAGGCTTTTCCTTATGCCGCAGAAAACCGTGGAGGCGCGGTATCAGCCGTATATGCTGTGTAGCTTTTTGTGTATCTTCTGGTCAAACAACGTATTTTTTGAGGAATATTTCTTCGACCAGATCCACCACACAATAGATGATAGGCTACTGTAGCCCCTGGTTGCTTTGATTTAACGATGGGACACAAAGGATTCGCGCTGCAAAGCTCCCTTTCTTTCTTCCTTGTTATGCTGCACTACGCCTATGGAGACGTGAGCTATTCTTTTCCGGAGGAGATGAAACGCGGATCAGTTATTGGAAACATAGCTAAGGATCTCGGTCTGGAGGAGAATAGACTGTCCGCTCGGAAGGCTCGCATTGACACCGACGGGAAAATAAATCGTTATTGTGACATTAATCTGAGTACCGGGGATTTGATTGTTGCGGAGAGAATTGACAGAGAGGAGCTCTGTGGAGAGAAGGTTTCCTGTATGCTTAAATTCGAGTTGGTACTGGAAGGCCCGTTGGAATTGCATCGTATATCAGTCATGATTGAGGATGTCAATGATAATTCGCCCATTTTCCCGAAGGATTTCATCAAATTGGAAATAAGAGAGTCGGCTGTCAAAGGTGCTCGCTACCGTGTTAACGAGGCCCATGACGCAGATATTGGTCAAAACGCAGTACAAAGCTACACATTACAGATAAATCCCAATTTTTTGCTGGGTGTTCAAAATATGGATGGAGGAAATAATGTTGAGCTGATTTTAGACAAAGAGCTAGATCGTGAAGAAAGGCAGGATTTGAGTTTGTTGCTTATTGCAACTGATGGTGGCACTCCGCAGAGATCAGGTACTGTAGTCATCCACGTCACTGTACTGGACGCTAACGATAACGCTCCAGTGTTTAGCCAGGCCGTTTATAAAGCCAGTCTGCCTGAAAACTCTCCTTTAGACACTGTAGTGGTTACAGTCAGTGCTACGGATGCAGATGAGGGGATAAATGGGGAGGTTTCCTATGAATTCAGTCGAATTTCGGACAGAGCTAGAAAAGTGTTTTCCCTTGACAAGACAAGTGGAGAAATTAAGGTGATTGGACCAATAGATTTCGAGGACAAATCAAATTATGAGTTGCGAATAGAGGGTAAAGATGGTTATGGTCAATCCTCTAATTCAAAAGTTATTATTGATATCACTGATATTAATGACAACGCCCCTGAGATAAATCTAAAATCTCTGACCAACCCCATACCTGAGAACGCGTCACCTGGTACAGAGGTGGGCATCATTAACGTGCAGGATAGAGACTCTGAGAATAACCGACAGGTCCGCTGCTCCATTCAGCAAAACGTTCCTTTTAAGCTCGTGCCATCCATCAAAAACTACTATTCTCTGGTGACCACGGGCGAACTGGACCGAGAACTAGTGTCTGATTACAACATGACAATCACCGCCACCGACGAGGGCTCTCCGCCTCTGTCCTCCTCTAAAACTGTTCAGTTATCTGTAGCTGACGTCAACGACAACCCACCTGTGTTTGAGGAACAGTCCTATAGTGCCCACGTGACTGAAAATAACAAACCTGGCTCTTCCTTGTGCTCCGTTACTGCTCGAGACCCTGACTGGAGACAAAACGGCACGGTTATTTATTCTCTCTTACCCGGTGAGGTGAACGGTGCACCGGTGTCCTCGTATTTATCAGTTAACGGAGACACAGGGGTGATCCACGCTGTCAGGTCGTTTGATTATGAACAGTTTAGGAGTTTTAAAGTCCACGTCATGGCCAGAGACAACGGTTCTCCTCCTCTCAGCAGCAACGTGACCGTTAGTGTCTTCATAACGGATGTGAATGACAACTCTCCTCAGATACTATACCCGGCCCCGGAGGGGAACTCCTTCATGACCGAGCTGGTCCCCAAAGCTGCCCACGGGGGCTCTCTGGTTTCCAAGGTGATAGCGGTGGACGCAGACTCCGGTCAGAACGCCTGGCTGTCCTATCATATAGTCAAATCCACTGATCCGGGACTTTTCACTATTGGTCTCTACAGCGGAGAGATCAGGACACAGCGGGACATTTCTGAATCTGACACCATGAAACAGAACCTTATTGTGTCAGTGAAAGATAACGGACAGCCCTCTCTGTCTGCGACCTGTGCCATGTATTTACTTATTTCTGACAACTTGGCTGAAGTGCCAGAACTGAAGGATAAGTCTTATGATGAGAACAACTCCAAACTGACCTCGTATCTGATCATCGCGCTGGTGTCCGTCTCTACCTTTTTCCTAACATTCATTATTGTCATCATGGCCGTGAGGTTTTGCCACAGGAGAAAGCCTAGACTGTTGTTTGACGGAGCGGTCGCCATCCCCAGCGCGTATCTCCCCCCCAACTACGCAGAGGTGGATGGCACGGGAACCCTCCGCAGCACTTACAATTATGACGCGTACCTGACGACTGGTTCTAGAACTAGTGACTTCAAGTTCCTCAGTTCTTACAATGACAACACTCTGCTCTCTGACCAGACTCTGAGAAAAACTCCCACTGACTTCGCTGAAGAGCCTGACGAGTCCGAGGGGTCCCCAGAGGTAGGCATTTACTGTTAAGCTTTTCAGTCTCAACGTGTCAAGATAACTTTACAATGACAACAATTTCATTTAATACGTTTTTGACATTGCTGAGAGGTGAGCTGCCTTCAGCTGCTTACAAATATTCCACCAGGATGAGCAAACTCACTTACAGATCAAAACTTGTATTAACATTATAGGCGTACAACTATAGGCTACAGATAACATGACCACATAGTTTGTATACTTTTAAAGGGTATCTGTGAAATTTGTTGGAACAACCTACACATTTAACTCCACATTATGTAAAGACCACTGATTTGAGTCCCTCAAAACAAAAAAGACTACCATTTGAGTTAATTCCCCTTCGAGTTAATTCAACTTCCTACACCACAGCTTATGTGATCTCAAGAACGCATGGTACACCCGTTCCCATGCCCTCCTGCAGCGATGTTGAAATAACCACTGCGATAACTCTTGTCTAAAGTGGCTGTTATGTCCATCATCATGTCTAGATATTGACCTTCAACATCCACCATTAATCAACAACATCAGATAAATAATATTTAAATTAGTCCACAATCGTGAGACTAGTGTTTTAGGAGTTGATATATTATATTATATTTAATGTTACCTGCACCACCAGCGCGTTGAACTCTGATACACTCGACTGTGTAATGTCCTTGTTGATTTGGTTTCCCTTCTAAGCTCATTGCATGTTTTCAATTTGGTGATGAATGTCACACCTATTCCACAAAGCTCGATAAAGTTCTAAGCCTCGATAAAGTTCTAAGCCTCGAAAATGTTAGCTTGCGTTCGGTGCCATCAATGTGGCTCAAATAATTCGCTGCTTGGTTGAGCTCCTTCTGAGTCAGATATAATTAGCCTGGTCCCGACCAGGCTAAAACACAGGCTATAGTCATCCGTGCGTCAAAAAAGGCTCACAGGCGGAAACTAAACCCTGAACGAAAGTTCCTCATGTGTCTTTTAGGAAATATTAGTTCCCACTTCACATGAGATAGATAGATTAGATAGTTTGACTGTGTGATAGATAGATAATTTGATATTTTGAAAGTGTGATCGATCGATAGATAGTTTGATTGTGTGATAGATAACTTGATATTTTGAAAGTGTGATAGATAGATAAAGAAAAGAGTGTAAAAAAAAAAAGAAGTAATTGTCTCAACTTGCATTGCCGTCATGACAGCGGTCTGGCCGGCGTAGTGGTTAAGGCTGCGGACTCGAGTTCCAAAGGTTGCGAGTTCGAGACTTGACTAAGTCATTCATTTTTTTTTTTTTACATTTAACCGAAGATTTCATGCAAAGGTTTCAAACACCATTGTAATCGTGTCAGTTCTTGTAAATTAGCCTGCACCATAATTTTATAGCCTACAATACTTTTTTAGATGAGATTTTAGATTAGATTCAGACAACGAAATGCAGTAAAAAGTGCGTCTGTAGAGGGATTCGAACCACTGATATAAAATGACGAATAAATCCTATGGCAGCAGTCAATACCACTAGGCCATTGTGGCGATATGATGGTTTGTAGCCTGCTGCAGATATCACCACAGTAGTAATATTCATTTATTAAAATATGAACATATAACAATAACTGGGGCTAGTATGACCTACGCATTTAATCGGTCAGCAATTTCTTGCCAAACCATTTCCCTCGCCTTGTTAATTGCGGCAGTATTGCACTATTTTACATTTTATTTTTCCGTTTTCATAAAAATCAATAATTCGGAATGCTGCGCAAATGTAGTACCCCTGCAGAGTGGAGTATCTTCATTTCGACAGATCGACACTTCAGGGCTTTTTATGTCTGCGTGCACGCGCCCATATCGAAGATTTGTAAGCCTGTCTTCTGTGAACACTGATGACACAAGGCTGATCCTCATTCGAGGAATCACCTGAGGCTTGAATACCAATCTCGAGGTCCCTGAGCGCCGCATTTAATTAGAGCGCCGCTATATTAAGCCACCTTTAGTGAAACGGACCCCTAACAGAGACTTGTTGAAAACGTTGTCCTCTATATTACTAAATATGTTTGAAACGTTGTCATACGCAAGTCTCTAAAGTGTTTTTAAATGAATACGGCAAGCCTACCTTTGTTATGATAGGGATGATGGGTTGACATCTGATGGAGTTAGCCTCCATCAACAAGAGATGCATTGAGAAGTGTTTGGATTTCAGATATTACATTCCGTGGTAAACGTTTGCCCAGATGTCGCTGTTCGTGGTGCTGAACGCCTAATTTCCTGGAGATTGGGTAGTTGGATGTAAGGGTCAAGACACAGTTATCATTATCACAGTGCTGTGGCCGCCTATGTCCGAAGTTTTTCTATGTAGGCCTAGTTCCTCAGATTACGGGTTGTAATGTTGTGATGGGAAATATTCCTGGCTGAGGCCATCAGTAAGTGTGGAAGGTGTGGGGAGAGTGGGGTGTATATGAAGATGAAGAAGGAGATGTTGGAGGGAGTAGCACCTTTCTACAGGGAAATATTGTAGGCGTGGGGAGAGTTTCTACCATGGGTGTCTTATGAATGTGAAAATGTGAGACAGGTGTGGAAGCAACCAGTGTTTTTAAACCCAAGGATAAGGTATGAGGGGAAGGAATTGTAAGACAGGGTAATGATGAGGGCTGCGTTGGGAAAGGCGAGGGATTTGGTGTATGAATTATGCCTGCAATTAGAGATGAGATGTGGGAGGGGGAAGCGAGAAATATGTTAAAAAGGATTAAAGAGGGGATGCCAGTGGAGTGGAGGGCAATGGTGGATAGGGAAGTGGAGGAGGAAGGGGAGTGAAGAGAGTTCTTTATAGGTGAGGGGGATGTCAAAATGAAAATGGGAGGTGTAAAGACATGGATGATATACAGGATACTGAGGAATGGGAAGGTGAGGAGCGGACACAGTGGGACATTTATGAATCTGACACCATGAAACAGAACCTTACCTGACGACGGGTTCTAGAACTAGTGACTTAAAGTGTGTTGGTTCAGCTAATTCCCCTTCTAATACAACTACCGTGTAGCCTACTCAACAACTCATGTTATACCTAACAGTCCTGCTACACCAAACGCATAAAATCCACGTCCGTGAGAGTAACATGTTACAGATTAGATACCTTATACTGTGAAATGCTACCTGCTATACCAGCACGTTCATCTCTAATAGACATTAGACTGTGGTCCCTGTTAAGTTCATTTTGAGGATACGCTATTGAAAGCCCTCTTTCGGCATTACGTTTTATTTATTTATAACATTTTGCACAAATAAATCACGTTTTTCCCCTTAAAATGTTTATTTTGAGGGGTGTAACTGGATTTGGTTTCCATTCTAAGTTCATTACATGTTTTCAATTTGGTTGAATATCACACCGTCAAAGATAGATTTGTTGCAAATATCATTATATAATGTATTTTTAAATGAATATACCGGTACCTTTGTTATGGTCGGGGATGCAGGTAGCCTACATAAACAAGAGATGCATTGAGAAGTGTTTTGGATTTCAGATATTTCATTACGTGGTAAAGGTTTTCCAAAGTGTCGCTGTCCGTGGTGCTGAATGCATTATTTCCAGGAGTTTGGGTAGTTTATGGATGTGACGGCCAAGACACAGTTATCACGGTGTTGAGACTGCATTTGTCCGACGTTCTTTTATGCAGTTTCTCAGATTCTGGATTGTCATGCTGGCTGAAGTAGGCCATTATTTAATCAGATTAGTATGTCTAAGAAATTCTACAAATCGTTGCCCAGTACAGTTTTCTGTAAGTTCATATCGGTTTTTTATCAGTATATGCCTTGGCTTTTGAGAATGAAAGTTACATTTGATAACGTAGTCTTTTTTTACTTTCTTTTTTAAAATTGCATTTGTTATTCACTATTGCAACTTTCAAACACAATGTTAAAGGCACAATAGTTTTTCAGCGAAACGACCTAGGCTCTCAGCTAAGGGATGGGGCTGGGGTAAGGGAACCCCTCTCAAATTCATAGATTATAGTCTAAGTGTAAAAATAACATGATAGTTGAACATAATTTGAGCGAAAAGGGACTATTGAAAAGATTCTCAGATATAAACACATCAGATATATTTAATGCACTTCATGAACACTGTCACCACTGTTTCCTGACCACACAAAATGTTTGAAGTTTCAGTTCTGTTGTGTTGACTGAAATGTTGCATTCTTACGTTTACACGGGGATGTTATGTTTGCCCTTTCCTTTTACTTAATCCAGTGTCGCTCTCTCAGAGTACGAGTGTGACGCATAAAGCGTGGTCCAACAATTGTTTCCAATCATGCACATTTAATAAATGAGTATAATGTCGGATATTAACTCCTGGTGTCGCTGTTCACCAGCTAAGGTGCAACATACACACACCCATTGATGTTGCCGAATACAAAGCTTCTACTGCAGAAAAACCGTGGACGCGGAGATATATCAGCAGTACATTGTGCTGCTTGTTGTGTATTTTCTGGTCAAATCACATATTCTTCGTTGGAATATTTTCATACATCGACTAAGAACAAGCATACTGGAGATATTATATAGAGTCTTTATTGTAGGATGGGACACAAAGGATTCGCGCTGCAAATATGCGGCATGGTTTTCTTCCTTGTTATGCTTCACTCCGTCTATGGAGACGTGAGCTATTCTTTTCCGGAGGAGATGAAACGCGGATCTGTGATTGGAAATATAGCCAAGGATCTCGGGGTGGAGGCGACCAGACTCTCCGCTCGTAAGGCTCGTATTGATATCGAGGGGAACGGTAAACGGTATTGTGACATTAATCTGAGCACCGGGGATTTGATTATTGCCGAAAGGATTAATAGAGAGGAGCTCTGTGGAGAAACGGTTGCATGCATACTTAAACTCGAGTTGGTCCTCGAGAGTCCATTAGAATTGCATCGTATATTGCTTCAAATCCAGGATATTAACGATAATGCACCTATTTTCCCGAAAGACATAATGAAACTGGAAATCCGTGAATCTGCGGTCAAAGGCGCTCGCTATCGTGTGAACGCTGCACATGACGCGGATGTAGGAAAAAATGCAGTTCAGAGCTACACATTACAAATGAATAACCATTTTGTTTTGAGTGTTCAAACAACTTCTGCTGGAAGCAAATACGGAGAGTTAGTGTTGGAGAAAGAGTTAGATCGTGAAGAGCAGCAGGAATTGAATGTATTGATCACAGCTTTAGACGGGGGTAGTCCGCAGAGATCAGGTACTGTCGTCATACACGTCACTGTACTGGACTCTAACGATAATGCTCCAGTGTTTAGTCAGGCCGTCTATAAGGCCAGTCTGCCTGAAAACTCCAATTCAAATACCTTAGTTCTTACCGTGAGCGCTACGGATCCAGACGAGGGAGCTAATGGTGAAGTGACTTATGAGTTCAGTCGAATGTCTGATAAAGCAAGGAAAATGTTTTCAATAGATCAGAAAACTGGAGAAATAACAGTAATTGGTGAGTTAGATCATGAAGATGAATTCAAATATGAAATGTTTGTAGAGGGAAAAGATGGCTACGGTCTCTCCACGGACACTAAAGTTGTCATAGACATTATTGATATAAATGACAACGCTCCTGTGATAAAACTAAAATCTCTGACCAACCCCATACCTGAGAACGCGCCGCCTGGTACAGAGGTGGGCATCATTAACGTGCAGGATAGAGACTCTGAGAATAACCGACAGGTCCGCTGCTCCATTCAGCAAAACGTTCCTTTTAAGCTCGTGCCATCCATCAAAAACTACTATTCTCTGGTGACTACGGGCGAACTGGACCGAGAACTAGTATCTGATTACAACATTACAATCACCGCCACCGACGAGGGCTCTCCACCTCTGTCCTCCTCGAAAACTGTTCAGTTATCTGTAGCTGACGTCAACGACAACCCACCTGTGTTTGAGGAACAGTCCTATGGTGCCCACGTGACTGAAAATAACAACCCTGGCTCCTCCGTGTGCTCCGTTACAGCTCGAGACCCTGACTGGAGACAAAACGGCACGGTGATTTACTCTCTCTTACCAGGTGAGTTGAACGGTGCTCCGGTGTCCTCGTATTTATCAGTTAACGGAGACACGGGGGTGATCCACGCTGTCAGGTCGTTTGATTATGAACAGTTCAGGAGTTTTAAAGTCCACGTCATGGCCAGAGACAACGGTTCTCCTCCTCTCAGCAGCAACGTGACCGTTAGTGTCTTCATAACGGATGTGAATGACAACTCTCCTCAGATACTATACCCCGCCCCGGAGGGGAACTCCTTCATGACCGAGCTGGTCCCCAAAGCTGCCCACGGGGGCTCTCTGGTTTCCAAGGTGATAGCGGTGGACGCGGACTCCGGTCAGAACGCCTGGCTGTCCTATCATATAGTGAAATCCACTGATCCGGGACTTTTCACTATTGGTCTCTACAGCGGAGAGATCAGGACACAGCGGGACATTTCTGAATCTGACACCATGAAACAGAACCTTATTGTGTCAGTGAAAGATAACGGACAGCCCTCTCTGTCTGCGACCTGTGCCATGTATTTACTTATTTCTGACAACTTGGCTGAAGTGCCAGAACTGAAGGATAAGTCTTATGATGAGAACAACTCCAAACTGACCTCGTATCTGATCATCGCGCTGGTGTCCGTCTCTACCTTTTTCCTAACGTTCATTATTGTCATCATGGCCGTGAGATTTTGCCACAGGAGAAAGCCTAGACTGTTGTTTGACGGAGCGGTCGCCATCCCCAGCGCGTATCTCCCTCCCAACTACGCAGAGGTGGATGGCACGGGAACCCTCCGCAGCACTTACAATTATGACGCGTACCTGACGACTGGTTCTAGAACTAGTGACTTCAAGTTCCTCAGTTCTTACAATGACAACACTCTGCTCGCTGACCAGACTCTGAGAAAAACTCCCACTGACTTCGCTGAAGAGCCTGACGAGTCCGAGGGGTCCCCAGAGGTAGGCATTTACTGTTAAGCTTTTCAGTCTCAACGTGTCAAGATAACTTTACAATGACTACAATTTCATTTAATAAGTGTTTGACATTGCTGAGAGGTGAGCTGCCTTCAGCTGCTTACAAATATTCCACCAGGATGAGCAAACACACTTACAGATCAAAAGTTGTATTAACATTATATATAGCGTACAACTATAGGCTACCGATAACATGACCACATAGTTTGTATACCTTTTAAAGGGTATCTGTGAAATTTGTTGGAACAACCTACACATTTAACTCCACATTATGTAAAGACCAATGATTTGAGTCCCTCAAAACAAAAAAGACTACCAATTGAGTTAATTCCCCTTCGAGTTAATTCAACTTCCTACACCACAGCTTATGTGATCTCAAGAACGCATGGTACACCCGTTCCCATGCCCTCCTGCAGCGATGTTGAAATAACCACTGCGATAACTCTTGTCTAAAGTGGCTGTTATGAATGAATGAATGAATGAATGAATGGTCTTTATTGTCATTGATATAGTACAGGTACCATACAACGAAATTTGGGAGGGGGGGCTCCCCTGGTGCTTGGAAAAAAACTAAAAACAAGAAGGGAAAAGAGCTGGTTTACATAAATAAAGGCTATGTACACTATCCACTATACTATACTATACAAATAAAACACTGTGCTATACTCTATGCTATGCTATACCTATTCTAACATTTCCTATCTCTGAACCTTATGTCCATCATCATGTCTAGATATTGACCTTCAACATCCACCATTAATCAACAACATCAGATAAATAATATTTAAATTAGTCCACAATCGTGAGACTAGTGTGTTAAGGAGTTGATATATTATATTATATTTAATGTTACCTGCACCACCAGCGCGTTGAACTCTGATACACTCGACTGTGTAACGTCCTTGTTGATTTGGTTTCCCTTCTAAGCTCATTACATGTTTTCAATGTGGTGATGAATGTCACACCTGCTAACAGAGACTTGTTGAAAACGTTGTCCTCTATATTACTAAATATGTTTGAAACGTTGTCATACGCAAGTCTCTAAAGTGTTTTTAAATGAATACGGCAAGCCTACCTTTGTTATGATAGGGATGATGGGTTGACATCTGATGGAGTTAGCCTCCATCAACAAGAGATGCATTGAGAAGTGTTTGGATTTCAGATATTACATTCCGTGGTAAACGTTTGCCCAGATGTCGCTGTCCGTGGTGCTGAACGCCTAATTTCCTGGAGATTGGGTAGTTGGATGTAAGGGTCAAGACACAGTGTTGTGGCCGCCTATGTCCGAAGTTTTTCTATGTAGGCCTAGTTCCTCAGATTACGGGTTGTAATGTTGTGATGGGAAATATTCCTGGCTGAGGCCATCAGTAAGTGTGGAAGGTGTGGGGAGAGTGGGGTGTATATGAAGATGAAGAAGGAGATGTTGGAGGGAGTAGCACCTTTCTACAGGGAAATATTGTAGGCGTGGGGAGAGTTTCTACCATGGGTGTCTTATGAATGTGAAAATGTGAGACATGTGTGGAAGCAACCAGTGTTTTTAAACCCAAGGATAAGGTATGAGGGGAAGGAATTGTATGACAGGGTAATGATGAGGGCTGGGTTGGGAAAGGCGAGGGATTTGGTGTATGAATTATGCCTGCAATTAGAGATGAGATGTGGGAGGGGGAAGCGAGAAATATGTTAAAAAGGATTAAAGAGGGGATGCCAGTGTAGTGGAGGGCAATGGTGGATAGGGAAGTGGAGGAGGAAGGGGAGAGAAGAGAGTTCTTTATAGGTGAGGGGGATGTCAAAATGAAAATGGGAGGTGTAAAGACAAGGATGATATACAGGATACTGAGGAATGGGAAGGTGAGGAGCGGACACAGTGGGACATTTATGAATCTGACACCATGAAACAGAACCTTACCTGACGACGGGTTCTAGAACTAGTGACTTAAAGTTTGTTGGTTCAGCTAATTCCCCTTCTAATACAACTACTGTGTAGCCTACTCAACAACTCATGTTATACCTAATAGTCCTGCTACACCAAACGCATAAAATCCACGTCCGTGAGAGTAACATGTTACAGATTAGATACCTTATACTGTGAAATGCTACCTGCTATACCAGCACGTTCATCTCTAATAGACATTAGACTGCGGTCCCATACGTCAACAGCTGTTGTAGTTATATTTTAGTTTTAGTTATTCTCTATATAGGGACGAAAGATGCAATAGAAACCATCCAGGCATACTGCGTCATTGGTGCATTGACGTGTGCAGTGGTGTTGAAACCCCTTTCTTTGGGAAGTTTGGTGAACTTGTATTGGCTCTATCAGTACTATCTATCCTGCTATTTTTCGCATGTTAAGGGTGTGCTCTACCATTTGAGTTAATTCCCCTTTCTACGTCAAGGCTAAAATGATCTCAAGAACATGGTATACCCCGTCTCGGTTATCAAAATGAGCCCATCATACTTGAGCCCATTGCCGGTTAGCTCAGTTGGTTAGAGCGGTCAGGGTGAGAAGGAATGTGGCTCAATGTGGAAGGAATGTGGCTCAAAAGAGGGTAGTGGATGTGTGGGAAGTGTTTATGGCTCTGGTGAGAAGGGATGTGGGGATGATTAGGATGTATGTGGGGAAAGAGACATTTTAGAAGGTGTTTGGGGAAGGGAGCATGATTTTTTAATGAATTGTTGTGCTAATAACGCAAGGGTCACGGGTTCGATACCCGTACTGGCCAGTCCTTTTTAAGTGTGTGCCATGCCCCGCTGCAGCCATCTTGAAATAACCACTGCGTTAACTCCTTGGTTTAAGTAACTCTAGTCCCTCATCAAGTCTAGATGTAGACCTTCAACATTCACCATCCACATATACTGTACATCTGTGGCCCTGACTGATGACTATTTAGGATTATTTCCATGGAGTGTCGACATCAGACATACGATGAATCTTTAGGTTCAGAGAAAGTCCCACTCCATATCCAAGCATTTACTGTGAACCAATGCTTTGACACACATCATGCGTGGCTATCGTTAATGACAATAGAATATGCCTACTGATCTCCATGCTGACCAATAACGCAGTAGCATGTTAGGTCTCCCTCAAAAGAAAGATTGGAGAATGCGGGCATCGATCCCGCTAGCGAGTGCTCTACCATTTCAGAATTGCTTTTATTACATTCATGTACGGGTAGAGTAAAACACAGAGGACAATTATTGGGTTCAGGTTCATTCAACACTGGCATTGCAGCAAAATACAAAATCAATAATAAAATAAGCATGGGAATTTTAGCTAATTTCCATGCCAATGCAATTGCTACAGTGGTCGTAACAACTCATGCTATAGGCTACCTAACAGTCCTGCTACACCAAACGCATGAAATCCATGAGACTAGCATGCTACGGAGTTGATGCATTATACTGTGAAATGCTACCTGCAACAACAGCGTGTTCATCGCTACACATTAGACTGGGTAATGTCATTGTTACGTTCATTTTGCGGATATGAGAAGTCTAATGAAAACCCTCTTTCAAGCATTACGATTTACTTTTTTTGCTCTATAAGAAATAATGTCTTTACCCTTAACATTTTTTATTTCAGGAGGTGTAACTTGATTTGGTTTCCATTAAGTTCCATAAGTTCATTAAATGTTTTCATTTGTTTGTTGGTGAATGTCACACCTGCTAAGAGAGACTTGTTGAAAATATCGTGCTCTATATTACTACAACATTTACTTGTTGGACAGATTATATTTTATTCAGCTGAAAGTAACTATAGTGGCCCACGCACGACAGCCATAGGTTATTCACACAAAAGAAAGATAATTGGTGTAATAAACTGCATGCAAATGATTTTCAACAAAACCCTATAAATTATAAGCCTCTTTCATACGAATGAGAAGTTTACCTCTTTTAATTTAATTTTAGTTCATTTATTTATTTAGTTTATTTATTAAGTTATACGCCGGCCTGCCTGCTAAAACACAGTATAGAACACATTGGAAGAATGACCATTTATTCCGGGAGTGTGTTCAACGATGTTACAGCCCTTAGGCTGACGATAATAACAAGTAAGGGGGTACTCGAAACGAAATACAATGTAGCTAGAGGTCTACATTTTTTAAATACATAATTAGGTTACAAACTATCACTGCTCGAACGGCATATAGCCTAAACTGTCAGACATGACATTAAATACGTTTCCTATCTGAAAATATCTGGGTAATTTTGCGGGTCGATTACGTTTGAAAAAATCTGGAAATAATACATAACCAAACTGACAGGCTAATATTTGCTGCAACGGTCCTTTTCCATCCTCATTTAAAAGTTCCCCAAAGAACCCCACGAGCCTCGGGAAGTTCTTCAATTAACCGAAAAGTTGAACCCTAAGGTTCGTAGAGAAACTTTGAAGATCTTGGAGGAACCTTTATTTCATAATTGTATCACCTAATTTGAGTACATCACTGTAATTTATTTGTATTTATAAGAATTACATATATAGTTGCCCCTGCCTCGTTTTCTGTAACTTTATACTGGTTTTTCATCAGTATATGCCACTTAGGCTTTTGAGAAAGAAAGTTACATTTGATGTAGTGTTTCTTCTCTCAAGTGGTTTCAATGTGGTTTTATGTGGTTCTCTGCGTAAAGCGAGGGCCAACAGATGTGTCCAATACATTTAGAAAATGTAGCTAAACATAGCCTATGTACTTTTTTCTGGGTACTCACTGTGTCGCTGTTAACCAGCTGAGGTGGAATGCCGTCTTCTCCACCCACCGGTGTTGACGAATAACAATTTGAGGTCTTATACCGGACTGCAGAAAAGAGGGAGACGGACGCATTAGACGTAGCATTGTGTTGTGACTTGTGGATTATCCGATCAGACAAACAACATCTAAACATTACATTGATCATATCGTATCCTATCAAGTATAGGGTGTATGTATCATCGCGTGACAACGATGGGACACAAAGGATTCGGACTGCAAAGATGCGGCTTTGCTTTCTTTCTTCTTGCGCTGCACTCCGTCTATGGAGACGTGAGCTATTCTGTTCCGGAGGAGCTGAAACGCGGATCTGTGATTGGAAATATAGCCAAGGATCTCGGGCTGGAGGCGAGCATACTCTCAGCTCGTAAGGCTCGAATTGATACCGAAGGGAACAGCAACCGTTATTGTGACATTAACCTGAGTACCGGGGATTTGGTTGTGGCCGAACGGATTGACAGAGAGGGGCTTTGTGGCGAAAAGGCTGCGTGCGTTTTAAAACAAGAACTTGTGTTGGAGAATCCATTAGAGCTACACCGTATTAGTCTTCATGTGCAAGATATAAATGACAACTCTCCCCAGTTTAACGACGATATGACAAATATAGAAATCAGTGAATCGGCAGTGAAGGGCGCTCGTTTCCTATTGGATGAGGCCCATGACGCGGACATAGGACAACACTCTGTTCAGAGCTATACTTTACAAAGGAATGATCATTTCGAATTAAATGTTGATAATAGTAATACTGTTCAGCTTGTCCTAGAGAAAGAGCTCGATCGTGAACAAAAGCAGGACATTAAATTATTGCTCACAGCGATGGATGGTGGCACTCCGCAGAGATCAGGTACTGTAGTCATCCACGTCACTGTACTGGACGCTAACGATAATGTTCCAGTGTTTAGCCAGGCCGTCTATAAAGCCAGTCTGCCTGAAAACTCTCCTTTAGACACTGTAGTGGTTACAGTGAGCGCTACGGATGCAGATGAGGGGGTGAATGGAGATGTTACTTATGACTTTGGTCACATTTCAGAAGATGTGAAGAAAATATTTACAATCGACCGTAAATCAGGAGAAATTACAGTTGTTGGCACAATCGACTTTGAAGCGGTTTCGTCATATGAACTGCGTATCAAAGCGAAAGATGGTTTAGGGTTAGCATCATCTGCCAAACTAATTATTGATATCACAGACATAAATGACAACGCCCCTGTGATAAATCTAAAATCTCTGACCAACCCCATACCCGAGAACGCGTCGCCTGGTACAGAGGTGGGCATCATTAACGTGCAGGATAGAGACTCTGAGAATAACCGACAGGTCCGCTGCTCCATTCAGCAAACCGTTCCTTTTAAGCTCGTGCCATCCATCAAAAACTACTATTCTCTGGTGACCACGGGCGAACTGGACCGAGAACTGGTGTCTGATTACAACATTACAATCACCGCCACCGACGAGGGCTCTCCGCCTCTGACCTCCTCTAAAACTGTTCAGTTATCTGTAGCTGACGTCAACGACAACCCACCTGTGTTTGAGGAACAGTCCTATAGTGCCCACGTGACTGAAAATAACAACCCCGGCTCCTCCGTGTGTTCCGTTACTGCTCGAGACCCTGACTGGCGACAAAACGGTACCGTTATATACTCTCTCTTACCCGGTGAGGTGAACGGTGCTCCGGTGTCCTCGTATTTATCAGTTAACGGAGACACGGGGGTCATCCACGCTGTCAGGTCGTTTGATTACGAACAGTTCAGGAGTTTTAAAGTCCACGTCATGGCCAGAGACAACGGTTCTCCTCCTCTCAGCAGCAACGTGACCGTCAGTGTCTTCATAACGGATGTGAATGACAACTCTCCTCAGATACTATACCCCGCCCCGGAGGGGAACTCCTTCATGACCGAGCTGGTCCCCAAAGCTGCCCACGGGGGCTCTCTGGTTTCCAAGGTGATAGCGGTGGACGCGGACTCCGGTCAGAACGCCTGGCTGTCCTATCATATAGTCAAATCCACTGATCCGGGACTTTTCACTATTGGTCTCCACAGCGGAGAGATCAGGACACAGCGGGACATTTCTGAATCTGACACCATGAAACAGAACCTTATTGTGTCAGTGAAAGATAACGGACAGCCCTCTCTGTCTGCGACCTGTGCCATGTATTTACTTATTTCTGACCACTTGGCTGAAGTGCCAGAACTGAAGGATAAGTCTTATGATGAGAACAACTCCAAACTGACCTCTTATTTGATCATCGCGCTGGTGTCCGTCTCTACCTTTTTCCTAACGTTCATTATTGTCATCATGGCCGTGAGGTTTTGCCGCAGGAGAAAGCCCAGACTGTTGTTTGACGGAGCGGTCGCCATCCCCAGCGCGTATCTCCCTCCCAACTACGCAGAGGTGGATGGCACGGGAACCCTCCGCAGCACTTACAATTATGACGCGTACCTGACGACGGGTTCTAGAACTAGTGACTTCAAGTTCGTCAGTTCTTACAATGACAACACTCTGCTCGCTGACCAGACTCTGAGAAAAACTCCAACTGACTTCGCTGAAGAACTTAACGATTCCGAGGGATCCCCAGAGGTAGGCATTTACTGAAAAGGCCATTTGTCATTAATGAGTTTATTTCGTCCATGTGTTATTTATATTAAATGTTATTCTATGTGTACTTAACACCTACATTAGGCTACTAATAGGGTAGGCTACTTCACAAGCACACTGCGTAATGTGTGCACTTTCATTGATGCGTAAAAACAAGTAGCCTAATTGTTTCAGTAAAGGGGTTCTGAAACCCCAGTGGGTGAGGTTATTTTTAGACCCACTTTCAGGAATCAGTTATTAATCTTTTTCATTTTTTT
Organism: Nansenia antarctica; assembly: GCF_963989245.1. Lineage (NCBI taxonomy): Eukaryota > Metazoa > Chordata > Actinopteri > Argentiniformes > Microstomatidae > Nansenia > Nansenia antarctica. Next base: position 18,427,794 of record NC_137688.1, read on the forward strand.
ACTTTGTTGTTTGTTTCTCAATCAGATTTGTTTTGATTTTATTTCAATTTAGAGTTGTCAATTATGTATTTCACATGATGAAAGTTGAGTTTGATCCTTTCACCTGCCAGCAGAGCCTCGTTGCAGATATTGATTATGTTGTATTGCAGACTAAATATTGTGTTTTGACAGTTGTGCTTCATCCGCACAATAATTTACCTCAAAACTTCTGAGGTCTTAAAGTGTTATATGGGAGACGTGCGTGGTCTGAGGAGGTTTGATTGTGAGATTGTGTTGGACACAACAGTTGCATTTAGAAGGGCTATTACGTAGACGGAATACTCGTGATTATAGTGTCGTAATTCATGCTGTTGAATGCTTTAAATAAGAATGAGAGTTCACACTGGGGGAACTGTTTCCTCGGCGCACAAAATGTTTGATTCACATGTTTCAGATGACGATCTGTTGTGTTGACTGAAATGTTGTTTCGTGCTTTTAAGATTCGTTTAACACGAGTATGCAGATGTTTCCCTTTCCTCTACTTAGGCTAATGCAGTTCCGCTCTCTTACTAGAGAATAATAGTAGTTATGAGAAGGGTTTATTCCTAATAGTGTTGTTGTCTGAAGTGATTTCAAGGCGCTTTTTTCTTTGTATGAATTATGGTCCGCTAATTGTTTCCAGTCATACTGCACGTTTAGAAAAATATCAGTTATAGTAACATTAGTATAACGTCTGATATACTCACGGTGTCACTGTTCACCAGCCTCGGTTGAATATACACCTCTCTATCCACTGGTGTTGAAGAATACAAGGCTGAGGTTTTTCCTTATGCCGCAGAAAACCGTGGAGGCGCGGTATCAGCCGTATATGCTGTGTAGCTTTTTGTGTATCTTCTGGTCAAACAACGTATTTTTCGAGGAATATTTATTCGACCAGATCCACCACACAATAGATGATAGGCTACTGTAGCCCCTGGTTGCTTTGATTTAACGATGGGACACAAAGGATTCGCGCTGCAAAGCTCCCTTTCTTTCTTCCTTGTTATGCTGCACTACGCCTATGGAGACGTGAGCTATTCTTTTCCGGAGGAGATGAAACGCGGATCAGTTATTGGAAACATAGCCAAGGATCTCGGTCTGGAGGCGAATAGACAGTCCGCTCGGAAGGCTCGCATTGACACCGACGGGAAAATAAATCGTTATTGTGAGATTAATCTGAGTACCGGGGATTTGATTGTTGCGGAGAGGATAGACAGAGAGGAGCTCTGTGGAGAGAAGGTTTCCTGTATGCTTAAATTCGAGTTGGTCCTGGAAGGCCCGTTGGAATTGCATCGTATATCACTCATGATTGAGGATGTCAATGATAATTCGCCCATTTTCCCGAAAGATTCCATCAAATTGGAAATAAGCGAGTCGGCTGTCAAAGGTGCTCGCTACCGTGTTAACGAGGCCCATGACGCAGATATGGGTCAAAACGCAGTACAACGCTACACATTACAGAGAAATGCCAATTTTTTGCTGGGTGTTCAAAATATGGATGGCGGAAATAATGTTGAGCTGATTTTAGACAAAGAGCTAGATCGTGAAGAAAAGCAGGATTTGAGTTTATTGCTTATTGCAACTGATGGTGGCACTCCGCAGAGATCAGGTACTGTAGTCATTCACGTCACTGTACTGGACGCTAACGATAATGCTCCAGTGTTTAGCCAGGCCGTCTATAAAGCCAGTCTGCCTGAAAACTCTCCCTTAGACACTGTAGTGGTTACAGTCAGTGCTACGGATGCTGATGAGGGGGTGAATGGGGAGGTTTCCTATGAATTCAGTCGAATTTCAGACAGGGCTAGAAAAGTGTTTTCACTTGACAAGACAAGTGGAGAAATTAATGTGATTGGACCAATAGATTTCGAGGACAAATCAAATTATGAGTTGCGAATAGAGGGTAAAGATGGTTATGGTCAATCCTCTAATTCAAAAGTTATTATTGATATTACTGATATTAATGACAACGCCCCTGAGATATATCTAAAATCTCTGACCAACCCCATACCTGAGAACGCGTCACCTGGTACAGAGGTGGGCATCATTAACGTGCAGGATAGAGACTCTGAGAATAACCGACAGGTCCGCTGCTCCATTCAGCAAAACGTTCCTTTTAAGCTTGTGCCATCCATCAAAAACTACTATTCTCTGGTGACCACGGGCGAACTGGACCGAGAACTAGTGTCTGATTACAACATTACAATCACCGCCACCGACGAGGGCTCTCCGCCTCTGTCCTCCTCTAAAACTGTTCAGTTATCTGTAGCTGACGTCAACGACAACCCACCTGTGTTTGAGGAACAGTCCTATAGTGCCCACGTGATTGAAAATAACAAACCTGGCTCTTCCTTGTGCTCCGTTACTGCTCGAGACCCTGACTGGAGACAAAACGGCACGGTGATTTACTCTCTCTTACCAGGTGAGGTGAACGGTGCTCCGGTGTCCTCGTATTTATCAGTTAACGGAGACACAGGGGTGATCCACGCTGTCAGGTCGTTTGATTATGAACAGTTCAGGAGTTTTAAAGTCCACGTCATGGCCAGAGACAACGGTTCTCCTCCTCTCAGCAGCAACGTGACCGTTAGTGTCTTCATAACGGATGTGAATGACAACTCTCCTCAGATACTATACCCCGCCCCGGAGGGGAACTCCTTCATGACCGAGCTGGTCCCCAAAGCTGCCCACGGGGGCTCTTTGGTTTCCAAGGTGATAGCGGTGGACGCGGACTCCGGTCAGAATGCCTGGCTGTCCTATCATATAGTCAAATCCACTGATCCGGGACTTTTCACTATTGGTCTCTACAGCGGAGAGATCAGGACACAGCGGGACATTTCTGAATCTGACACCATGAAACAGAACCTCATTGTGTCAGTGAAAGATAACGGACAGCCCTCTCTCTCTGCGACTTGTGCCATGTATTTACTTATTTCTGACAACTTGGCTGAAGTACCAGAACTGAAGGATAAGTCTTATGATGAGAACAACTCCAAACTGACCTCGTATCTGATCATCGCCCTGGTGTCCGTCTCTACCTTTTTCCTAACGTTCATTATTGTCATCATGGCCGTGAGGTTTTGTCGCAGGAGAAAGCCCAGACTGTTGTTTGACGGAGCGGTCGCCATCCCCAGCGCGTATCTCCCTCCCAACTACGCAGAGGTGGATGGCACGGGAACCCTCCGCAGCAATTATGACGCGTACCTGACGACGGGTTCTAGAACTAGTGACTTCAAGTTCGTCAGTTCTTACAATGACAACACTCTGCTGGCTGACCAGACTCTGAGAAAAACTCCAACTGACTTTGTTGACGTTTTTGGTGAGGCCGATGGGTCCCCAGAGGTAGGCATCATGCTTTAAATTGAGGCATTTGAATACTGCTGCAAATACAGTGATGCTTAGATAACATATAATATGTGTAGAATATATGTCAACACAGCAGCTATGGGCTGGGGAGTAGAGACAAGTATATCCTGGGACAGGGGAAAGACCTTGGTTTCAAAGTGCTGCTGGGTGTCATGTTGGGTGTCGCTGTCTATGGTGCTGAAATGCCCCTCTCTCCTCATGCATTATGGTAACTATTTGTTTGTATTCACATCTCTTGAATAACTTTTTCTTGTCCTATCATTACTTCGTAGACCAAATAAGCTTAACAGGATATGGTTAATAATTGCATCTATTTTAAAACGTTTCATCTTGTCCATCAGGTCTCATGTATTGACTTTTCATGTGTATGTCGAAGAATGCTGCGATTATTCTTTTCATGCCAACAAAGGTTTTTCAGAGTTCGAATTCTTGGAAAGCCTATACATAAGCTTCACGTTATTTAGGTATACATATACTTGTACCTTTTTGATGACCTAGTTTTTGATGTGGTTGTTGTGATTGATACCCTCCTATTTCGCTAACTACGTTCTATTAGAGCAGTGTGGCGTTGTTATTTTGGATATTGGAATACATTTTTCTTTATAAGTAAAATGCAAGCCTATTGTTTTGTTTGCTACTTTTTCTTCTTTTATTTGTTCATAACAAGTTGGAGTACTATAATTATTTGCTTAGTCTCGCTCTTTTATTGCCTCAGTTTCGTTTCTGGTTTGAAACAATCCAATGTTCTCACAATACAGGCATGTGTGTGTGTGTGTGTGTGTGCGTGTGTGTGTGTGTGCGTGTGTGTGTGTGCGTGCGTTTGCGTGTGCTTGTGTGTGTGTTTGTGTGTGCGTGTGTGTGCACGTGTGTGTGTGTGTGTGTGTGCGTGTGCGTGTGTGTACATGTGCGTGTGTGTGTACATGTGCGTGTGCGTGTCCATAGCTCTCTTTTTTATCATTACCAACTATCTAATATTGTAAAACCTTAGATGTTGATAGGCATTGGCTCTGACAGAATCTAGGGTGGGCTAGTGTCTCCCTCTGACCATCCTTGTGGGTTCGACTGGGAGAACACTGTGTGTCCATAACACCTCCACAGCTGTGCTCAACCTGACCAACTCAGGGTTAAGCGATGGATTACCAGTATAGGACAGGTTAGCCTTGATTATGGTCCTCAATCTCTGGTTCACACTCACTTACATCATTTAAGCATGGGGTGGCAGTAGCCTAGTGGTCAGAAAGGTGTGTGTGTGTGTGTGTGTGTGTGTGTGTGTGTGTGTGAATGAGAGAGAGAGAGAGAGAGAGAGAGAGAGAGAGAGAATACAGATCAGAGTAGACAGGTTGTCATTGGAATGACTCCCTTGTGAACCCATGTGTGCTCGTGTTCAGGCTCCAGGCTCACTGGTGTTCCACATTTCAGCCATGAGAGAAGAGAAACAGATGAATCATAGGCAGCATTGGAAATCCCCTATGTATTATTTGCTTTCCTTTAGTCATGTCTGGACCATGGTAATTGTATACTGTGCAGGAAACAGTATGGTTAAATATGTCTGATACGAAGTGTGTGTGTGTGTGTGTGTGTGTGTGTATGTGTGTGTGTGTGTGTGTATGTGTGTGTGTTATGCGGGGTACACACATAAGGATTTTCAGGGCGATTTTCGGATGTCTGAAAACGACAGAAAACGACAGAAAACGCCAGATTATCAGATGGATCTTAACATTTTCCTATAACAAAATCCTGTGGTGTGAGGTGTGTTAAGAGTCAATCAATTGTCAATTGTCAATTGACTCTCCCGACAACCTGCTCGGAAAATGGGCTTGGGGAACGACAGATTCCGGACTCTCTAGAGCAGGGGTAGGCAACCTTTTTGATATGAAGTGCCATTTTTAAATGTTCTTGTTAATCAGTGTGCCAACCACAATATCAACATTAATTATGACTCGACATCAAACCAAACCAAACAGGTTTACCTGGAGGGTATTCCATCAACATTGGAAAAGCCAGGCTTATTCAGATAAATCTTGTGAGATTTGTCTAAAACTCCAGGCTTATTTTGATAAATCTTACCAAAAATAAGCCTGCATTTTTCCTTTAGCGATGTTGATGGAATACCCCCCTGCAATTTTATTCCAACCACAACATAAACACATTTTTTCAGCACAAAGCCATGTATTCTAAATAAACAGGCCTAACAGTCTTTGTGATCCCTGGCCCTGTTTTCCTTTGCTCAGCTCCATTATCTGGAGGTGGTACTTGGTCACTTTAAGTATCACACAAGCTTCGGAGTGGTCAGTTGTCAAACGGCTGCGGGAGAGGCTCAGCACGCTCTACATGTGTGAGAATATCTGCTCACATAAGTTGATCCGAAGACTGTCAGCAAAGCCAGTGCAATGTCCCTGAGACAGCTGACTGCAACTTGCGCACCCCCTATGTCACCAGCCAGTGTTTTCATCAACCAGTTGCCTGCCTGAATAAAGTTCAGGTGTGCTTCCAGAGATGTGTGGAAGGACAAGCGGAATGCCAATGCCCCTACAGTAATCCACAGGAAAACCCACAGACTCTTTGTTATTAAACCAGTTTAGTTTCTGTTACCGGACCAACCAACCAAAAACGCGATCACGCCGCTCAAGGCAGCTCAGACGGAGCTGTGTACCGTTTTGGTAAGCTGTAACAGCCATACTGTTATAGCTAACAGAAAAGGTGGTCTGGTTTTCTAAGAATAATGAGAAATTTCTTCTTAGAAAACCAGACCACCTTTTCTGTTCATTCCTCATCTTTTCAACTATCCTGCACTCCAGGTTAGGACTAGTGTTTATACGGCCAAATAACAAACCTCCTAGACTAGTTTGTAACAGTGATGTCACAAACTAGTCTGTGATGTCACAGAATACCATTAAAGACACAGAGAATTCCTCAACGGAATTGTGTTCAGTCAGTGCCCTGCTGTAACATGGACCACTGTACAATGTTGTGCTGAGTTGTATTCATTTGAGTGTCTTGTTAACTCTTGTTTCCCCCTTCCCTCTCTCCTTGCTTGGCCTCCCCCTGAATGGACCTTGTCTACATGGCTGACAGGTAAGAAAGGTTTTCTTTTTCCTCACATACACTGCCTACTCTCTCAAAGCATCCACTGTCATTTCACAAAATAATGAAAAAAGAAGCGGTAATCTGGATGACACGTCCTAACTATCACACAATAGGTTGCTCTCTCTCCTGCTCTGTATCTCTCTCTCTCTGTCTCCCTCTCTCTGCCTCTCTCTGTGTCTGTGTCTCTGCCTCTGTCTGTCTCTCTCTCTCTCTCTCTCTCTCTCTCTGTCTCCCTCTCTCTGTCTCCCTCTCTCTGTCTCTCTCTGTGTCTGTGTCTCTGTCTCTCTCTGTGTCTGTGTCTCTGCCTCTGTCTGTCTCTCTCTCTGTCTCTCTCTCTGTCTCCCTCATTCTCTCTCTCTCTTTCTCATTATGTTTAAAGACAAGAACAGATGATTATCCAACCAAACCAAGAAAAAATAGCAACTATTGAGTCTTATCTTTGTAAATACAGTTATAGCTCTAAAACATCAGACTGACCTCTCATGTGAAAGATGCTTTGCATTGACATCAGTCGTGAGGTTTTCACAAACAGCCCCTTCGGTGCCTTCACTGGGCGTACTTCTATCTATCCTTCTTTCCTCTGCATTAATATTCATAACACTGTCGCCTCCTGATGCGGAGCCACCAACTGAATAATGCAGTCAAAAGGCGGGGTGGGGGGGGTGTTGTGGTCTGCAGCAACACACATGCTGATGCTTCTCTCTGTAGCGTAGCGCGACTGGTGCAGTCAGCTGTTTCGGTGCTCATTGCCAGCAGGCACACCTGTGACCTACTGAAATGCAACCTGTCCAGGGCCTGTCCACATGGTGGATAAACACACCTGATGTCGCTTTCGGATGAGTGGGGAGTGTTATTCATATCATTTAGATTTCTAGGGTTTGTGCTGCTGCGGTGGCTCGATACGTGCCATTATTTGATCTCAGATGTAGGTCAGATTGGATCATGAAATCATATCTGACATTTTTCTAGGGACCGCTGGACCACACGTGTGTCTGTGAGACTATGTGTGGTTTATTATAATATTACTTTTTTATTGTATAGAACCTTTCAGTGGCAGCATGTGCCCTGGATTTTATGTGTATATAATTATATGTATACATATTCATAACACTTTGCATTGTGTGTGTGTGTGTGTGTGTGTGTGTGTGTGTGTGTGTGTGTGTCTGTGTGTCTGTGTGTGTCTGTGTGTGTGTGTGTGTGTGTGTGTGTGTGTGTGTGTGTGTGTGTGTAGACAATTTGATGGCAGCTACTAGATTGTAATCAAGTGCAATACTGAAACACAACTGTGAACATTTCAAACCTGCAAACTGCGACACTTTAAATGAATGTGCAATAACACTATGTGCAATATGACAACCCTCGTGCACATAAGGTTCAGAAATAGGAAATGTTAGGATATTTATAGCATAGCATAGAGTACAGCACAGTGTTTTATTTGTATAGTATAGTATAGTGGATAGTGTATATAGCCTTTATTTATGTAAACCAGCTCTTTTCCCTTCTTGTTTTTAGTATTTTTTTCCTAGCACCAGGGGAGCCCCCCCTCACAAATTTCGTTGTATGGTACCTGTACTATATTAATGACAATAAAGACCATTCATTCATTCATTCATTCATGTGTATGTGTGTGTCTGTGTCTGTGTGTGTGTGTGTGTGTGTGTGTGTGTGTGAGTGTGTGTGTGTGTGTGTGTGTGTGTGTGTGTGTGAGAGTGAGACAGAGAGTCAAGTCAGTCAGTCAGTGATTGAGTGTGTCCTAACCATATGTGTGGTGCTGACAGTACCAGCTGTTACCATGGTGACATTGTGCTCATACTGGAAGGAGACCAGTGAGCGCAGTGCTTCCTTAGCTGGTTTGTTTACTCAATCATATACAGCATAGCGACAGTGAGACCCACAGTCACTCATCAGTAGAATGACAGTATGTCTCTGCTTGTGGGAGCTTGTTGCCCTCCAGTGGTGGTAGAGGATCCAGCATCACCATGCCCGTTGCTCAGGGATATGGAATCTCTAACCCACTCGGCAACAGACTTCACAGGCTGTCGTCTAATGATGTTTAAGGACAGTTGCCAATATACTGTATATATTGACATATTTGCTTCCAGGTTCTCTTCTTTCATTGTCACATCCAGTAGTAGATCACTTTAAGACTCCATTACAGTCTATGGTAAAAGGCTATGGGATCCAGTCCAGCCTACCATAGCCCTAGCTGCCCCTCAACCTTACAGGGCCTGCTTCCACGCATCCCCATCCACACGTTTGTTACCTTTCTCTGACACTGTGGCTGCTACTAACATCTATTTATGTAGGTCTTTCACTTACTTTATATTAATATACTTGTAGTACATCTGTCAATTGAAACGCAATTGATGGAGACCAAGGGTATATTGGCAATGCTACTTATTCCTCCACACATTATGGAGGAGGGTACCCCACCCGTGTTTTATATAGATTCCAATACTGGGAAGAGTAGGTTAACTGGAGCCATAGATTATTACAAGACTATTCAACATTACGAAATAAACCTTCAAGCTCCCTGGGTATGATGAACTATAGATATGCTCTGTTTCAGCATTCACGCACTACAGTAGTCCTATAACTGGATGCTAACTGCATGGCTCTTCATGAGGTACGAGAACCGGACAGATGTCATTTAGTCCAGTCAATCTAACTAAAAAAAAGGCCCAACCCAGGAGAAATTGCAATAGTAATGTTTCATAGTTTGTATTGTTCCTAATACCCTCCTGCATCATATATTAAAAGTCTTACTTGATTAATTTATTGGATCATACTTTTTTCAAGGTCAAAAGAGGTTAAACAATGTTTTAGAGTGACGCCATCTGGGTAAAATGGTGTTAATATTGGAGGGCCTATGTATACCTATCCAACATATTTGGTGTCTTTTCCTATGTTTTGGGGGTCAATCTTTCCAATAAAACACTTTTTCAGAGGATATTCTTAAGTCTTATACCTGTATTAGGGGTAAAACTACCCCAACACCCACTTATTTGCCAAATGTGACGCCAGACAATGTTTTCATAAATCAGTTGCCTACATAAACTGAACAGTGTCCTATATCGCTCTCGGAACTGCTTTACACACAATGTCCGAAAAAAACTGGTAACCCAATTTATATTCCCAATTCTGGACTACTGTGATGTGGTATACCAAACTGCTTCAAAATCTGACCTGGCTCCTCTCAACACTGCTTACAATAGAATGTGCAGATTTGTCCTTGGCTGTCCCTTTCATACTCACCACTGTACAATGTATCAAGCACTCAAATTACCATCCATAAATATTAGACGACACATTCACTGGCTTCAAATTCTATTTAAATGTATTTATTTAAACTATCCTTATTATTTAAAACAGTATCTTGTTCCTTTTATTTCAAATTATCAATTTAGGCACTCCTCGCAGCTTTACTTTTCTGTCCCCCATGCAAAGAAAACAGTAGGGAAAAGAGCTTTTATGTTCAAAGGCCCAGTAGACTGGAATAACCTGCCTCCAGACATTAGATCAATTTCATCTTTAGGTAGGTTTAAAAACGCCCTATCCTCCCACTTTGAGTTGCAATGTTCTTGTTTTCATTGAAGCTGTTACTTACGTTACTTGATTCCTTTATGAAATTTCTTATATCACATAATGTGTATTCATTCTTTGTATTCTAGATCCAATCTCCCTCTGTTTACTAGCTGTTTTGTGGTTGAAATGTTTTTCATTATTTTTATTTGTGTGTGTTTTCGTGTTTTTTGTTGTTTGTTGTCTATTGTCTGTGTGTTGTATTGTAAACTGTACTGTTACCTGTCTGCTTCTGTTGTAATGTAATGTTTGTCATTTATGTTAGGACCCCCTCGAAAACGAGATGGTGCATCTCAAGGGGTTTAATCCTAATAAAGAAAATTCAAATTCCACGTATCAAGTTGACAGCAAAGGACCTAACAGATGTCGGACGCATTAACATTGTTCCATATGTACAGAAGTCTGGGGGCCTAGTGTACACACCAAATACGGTGCCCAAAATGCTCGAAGGAAAAGCAGTTGCCAGGGCCATATGAGGTCATTTCCTGGTTGATGGAGCACTGAACACCCTACTGGCAGCGAAAACTTTTCATGTCAAACTGCCTGTCCCAAACAAAGCAAACTATGCTGTGGACTATCAAGTGCACTACTCCAGATCATAGCTCAGCGTTTGGGGGCAGAGAAGACAACCATGGTAGATGACCGGCAGCAGCATTGTGGCTACAGTACATGGAGATGATCTACCTAGTCTGTGCATTCATTGGATCGGAGAGAACTGGAAATTGGGATCAGCACCTTGATACCCTGACAGACATGATGCCATTCAAGGACATAACTTGTATGTAAAATCATTGACCATATACCTCCAGAAAATGCACCAACTAGAAGACACACATCCCCAAGTTTACAAACGATTTCAGGAAGATGGTCTGCAAGTTGTTCGTAGATCAAATGAATACTGGGCCGGACTATCCCCCAACCTTGTAATAGAACAAGCCCTCATGCGAAGTATGAAAACAACCGGAGGACTGACACAGGGAAGGAGTATGTCTGAAACACAACGTTTGGTCTGGGTTCTTTCCAACCCTGCAACATCTGAAATCAACAATGCAATGAAAGAAGTGACAGGGGTAAACTATGAAACTAGTGAACAGCACAAGGACTTTTCTGCATCAAGATAGGCACGAGACAACGCTGACACTATCAAAATACTTCAATTGTTGGAGTCACAAAATCCGTTTGCCGGGTATGAACACCTTCTGCACCTAATCACTGGTGTGACAGCCCATAATGCGGTGAATGTGGACCATTCAAAAGAGGTTGGTAGAAGGGTCTTAAAAGACATGGTAGGGAAAAAGGTGACAGAATATACCTTCAAGAGGAAAGCACATGCAGTCACCATGGATTTCAAATCCACAGTCAAACTGAACAAAGAAGAAGTTGTCCATATTGATCATCAAGTTACAGGTTGTTTGCAACAACATCTTATTCGCGCATGCCATGCTTGGCTGTGATACAACATCCAGACTCTTTGGGGTTGGGAAAGGGGTATCTCTGTGTCTGGTTAGCGAAAACGACTCATTCAGAGTACAGGCCAGCATTTTTCAAAAACAATCTGCTACCAAGGAAGAAATTGCTGCTGCAGGGGAAAGGGCAATGAACTAATATACCAATATACTAATACTAATCTACAAAGGTGCCGAAATGGATTCTCTCAATGACCTCAGGCTGAAAAGTTTCTATACTAAAGTGACTGACAGCAAAACGGCTATCCACCCTTGCAACTTGCCACCAACATGGTCGTCTGCCATGCTTCACAGCTTCAGAGTGTACCATCAGGTTCAGGAATGGATGGGAAACTCGCTACCACCAGAGGAATGGGGCTGGAGGATCCAAGACTCATGCCTCATTCCCATCCATTCCGACCAGGACCCTGCTCCTCAATACTTGTTGGAGCTTGTGCGCTGTAATTGCAAGTCAGGTTGTGGCACTATGCGCTGCAAATGCCGTTGTCAAGGACTTGATTGCTCTGTAGCCTGTTCAGAATGCAGAGGTGTATGCGCGAATATGTCGGCACAACATTTGGATGAGGACATGGAGTGAAGGTTACATGTAGGCCTACAGTAAAGGCATATTTCAAGCTTGGTCTAAAAACAGTTTATATGGTTTATTTCTCATTTAAGGGTTTAATCTGTATATGATATGCAACATGGTTTTCATGGAAAAACATTAACATTTCTGTATGTTCAGAAATGTCAATGATAATAAATGTGTTATAAACTAATTTGATTGACTTTGTTTGAATAAAATAAAATAAAACTATAAAATAAAATAAAATAAAACTATATCATTTTGGGTTAAGGGTACCCCCAAGGGGGTAATGGCCGTTTTCTCAAAAATAGTTTTTTCTCATACTCTGAGCCAGAAATCTCCACTTCAGTAGCACTTACATACACCAAACTTTCCAGTTGTATTCCTATCTACATTCCGAGGTCTGCTGTAGAGGGGTTTGTCCATATATCATTCATAGCCTGATTTATGTAACATTTACTCCTAAAAGCATGGCAAAATGTTATAGAGGACCTTGACTCTAATATGACAACAAGATGAAACAATAATTTTTAACCTGGCTTTATCCAATGTTCAGATTTCTGATTTTGAATGTTATGCAAATTAGCACATATTTCATTAGATAATGCCTAATTTGCATATTTAAACATAATATTTCAGAAAACTTGTAATACAAATTTTTTTAGTCTTAATGTAAGTGATTAACTGGTGAAGTTAATCACTTCATGGTGATATCTATTATTTTTTATTATTTTATCCTATTAACTGGCTGTGTTGCGCCTGGCACAAAAACCCACATTTTCGACCCCTGAATTTACCGTGATCCAATAAATATTAAGACTAAGACTTTTAATATGTTATTTGGTTGTCCCTAGGGATCACCAAAAATCTTGAATGATTACTATTGCAATTTCCCCTGGGTTAAACCACAGATTGACTGGACTAATTCTGCAGATTCACTCTGAGTGGTGCTGTTGTCCAACGAGACCAATGCGCACAGGCGCACATACCTGCCATGGAACAGCAACACAACGTCATTCACCAGAGTGACAAGATCACTGCATACATAGCCCTATCGATTCTCTTCTTCCAACGGAAAATATACATAATATTTAAGCAAAAGGAATTTACAAAGTTGGCTTCTCTGTTCCACTGGATTTTTTGGATGGTTTTCAGTCTATGTGTATCAGCTTTTGGTAACGCTATGGATGCATTGGGGAGAACGGTCGCAGGAGCGGCTGTGAGGAACGCAGGGCGGTGGAGATGGAAAGAACGAGTCTCCATTTTTCTTGCCTGCGTACTGAGTGTGGTGAGCGGACAGATCCGTTATTCTATACCAGAGGAGATGAGAAAGGGTTTGTTTGTCGGAGATGTGGCGAAAGACTTGGGTTTGGATGTTAAAAGACTGGTTTCAGGCCGGGCGCGGTTGGTTATAGACGGTAATAACCCATATGTAGAGCTGAGCCAGAACAAAGGGCATCTGGTTGTCAAAGAAAGGATTGACAGGGAAAAACTGTGCGGGCAGAAATCTCCCTGTAGCTTCAGTCTAGAGATTGTTCTCGAAAATCCGCTGGAATTGTTTTCGATTACTATCGAAATCCAAGATATAAACGACCATGCCCCTGCGTTTTCTAAAAAAGAAATTCATTTGGAAATCAGCGAGTTAGCACCGATAGGAACAATGTTCTTGCTTGACAGTGCCGCTGATCCCGACGTAGGCATGAACTCTTTGCAAAGCTATTCTTTAAAACCAACTGATAATTTTGTTCTTAAGCAGCACAGTCGGGCTGATGGCAGTAAATACGCAGAGATGGTATTACAGTCCGGATTAGATCGTGAAAAACAGAGCGAGCACTCTCTAATATTAACAGCGGTAGACGGCGGGGACCCGCAAAGATCTGGTACCGTTAAGATACATATTACTGTTCTTGACGCAAACGACAATGCACCTGTGTTCACCGAGTCTTTATACAAAGCTAATATTGCGGAAAACGCGCAGCCAGGTACAATCGTAGCCAAAGTAAGTGCAATCGACGCAGATCAAGGTTATAATGGCAATGTTACGTATTCCTTCACACACATGGAGGAGGGTACCCCACCTGTGTTCCAAGTACACCCGGTCACTGGAGACGTTAGGCTAATTGGTTCCATTGATTATGAAACGAATCAAAATTACGAAATAAATCTTCAAGCTAAAGACCACGGGGGCTTAACAGGTGCAAGTAAATTGATAATAGAAATTATAGATGTTAATGATAACAGTCCAACGATAAGTATGACATCATTTCCTGGTAAAATCCCAGAGGATTCTCCTCCTGGCACAGTCGTGGCGTTGATCAGTGTTCAGGATGTAGACTCGGGTAAAAATGGACAGGTGCGTTTACGAATTGACGAAAATCTCCCGTTTACAATAAAGACATCTCTCAGGAACTACTATACATTAGTAACTGAAAATACTTTAGACCGGGAAAGGGTTCCTAGTTATAACATCACCCTCACTGCCACAGACGATGGCTTACCGCAGTTATCAAGCATGAAAACGGTTGTTTTAGACATCACCGATGTTAATGATAACGCACCAGCTTTCAGCCAAACTGTTTTTAGCACGCATGTAATGGAAAACAATCCTCCTGGTATGTCTGTGCTAGCGATCCACGCGACGGATCCGGATGTGGGCCAGAACGCACGCATTGCTTATTACCTTATTGAAAGTGAGCTAAACGGAAAGCCAGTCTCAACATATTTCTCTGTCAATTCAGAGAATGGGGTTATTCACTCAGTGCGCTCCCTCGACTACGAGCAGATAAAAGAGTTCACAATTCACGTCAAAGCGCTAGACGGAGGCTCGCCACCTCTAAGTAGTAATACAACCGTGCTCATATATGTACAAGACCAGAACGACAACGCCCCTCAGGTTCTGTACCCAGTCCAGACTGGCGGCTCTCTGGTGGCTGAAATGGTGCCTCGTTCAGCAGATGTGGGCTATCTTGTCACTAAAGTGGTGGCTGTTGATGTGGACTCTGGACAGAATGCCTGGCTCTCGTATAAACTGCAGAAAGCGACAGACAGGGCGCTGTTTGAAGTGGGCTTACAGAATGGGGAAATAAGAACTATACGCCAAGTCACTGATAAAGATGCTGTGAAACAAAGGCTCACTGTTGTAGTGGAGGACAACGGACAGCCCTCTCGTTCAGCTACAGTCAATGTTAACGTGGCGGTGGCGGACAGCTTCCCTGAAGTGCTCTCGGAGTTCACTGACTTTACGCACGACAAGGAGTACAATGACAACCTGACTTTTTACTTAGTCTTGGCTTTGGCTGTAGTGTCATTTCTGTTCATCACGTGTTTAGTGGTTATCATATCAGTGAAAATATACAGGTGGAGACAGTCTCGCATCCTCTACCATTCCAATCTCCCGGTTATTCCGTATTATCCACCGCGTTACGCAGACACTTTGGGGACAGGAACTCTACAGCACGTGTACAACTACGAGGTGTGCAGGACGACTGACTCCAGAAAGAGTGACTGTAAGTTCTCCAGACCCGGTAGTCAGAGTGTACTGATAGTGGACCCCAGTACAGGGACGATGCAGCGGATGCAGAGTGAAAAGAGCATTTTGGATGAGCCGGACTCTCCACTTGAGGTGAGTTTACTGGATTTCAAAACATTTCGCAAATTTCTGTGCAATAGCCGTTCTTTTGAAGCTATATTACCCAAAGCTTCTCAATAATGGGACGATCAAAGAAAATGTGTGTTTAGTAATTTAAGGCATAACAATTGATTTGGTCAGACGATACTGGCAAGGTGCTTTATTGCAGCCATGAATGATCTTTCAGTACCACTCGCTGAGGACAGCGCCTCGTTGGTCCTGACAATGAACAGAGCACAGAGCACTGGTACTTCGGCGACTGTTTAAAGTGCATTCTTGCACAAAATGATTCATCCGTATCATAGTTTATTTGGAAGGTTTTGATATATATTGATTTCTCCTTAATATATTTTACGTTTCCCATGAATTTGATTGATATTGAGAACAGTTAGTTCTGTTTTTACACACGATGTTAAATGGATACATTTCCCACTTATGTCTTAGTAGTTGGACTGTAGAGTTTGCATTGATGTTATTTCAGTAAAGCTGATTATGTTGTAAGGTATTTCATCATGTTTACAAGAAAGACACAGTTTGGAAAGATGCAGTTTGTTTGGAATGAGACACAGACACATTCGAAACATCTGAACTATTAAAATGAATATAATTCGAATCCAGTGTAGCAACGTTATTATATTGTTCGTCATTGGGTGTTATTCTTTTGGACAGTAAGGGCCGCTGTTGATCAGTAAAAAAAATTGTCTATCCAGTATTGTAAGTCAGAGGAGTCCCGTCCCTTATCACTGCGCTCTACCAGAGGAGAGGGAGAGACTCATACGCATCATACAAGGCGGAGTGCGACGCAGACACAGTCACTCTGAACCGTACATGTTGTATCTTAAAGACGGTGAAAATAACCTGGATTAAGACTAACCATCGGGTGATTACTCTACAATATATTCAACAATTCTGGGGATCGAGATTTCGTTTGGATTTATCCGTTGCTGGCTATGGCGTTAGAGGGACACCTTCGACCTCATTGCGAAAGATGGCGTTCGTGTTGTGGATTGCGATGGCAAGTTATTAATTTTCTTCTTTTTATCAGCCATACTGTTAGTGGGCAGATCCGGTATTCGATCCCGGAGGAGATGAAGACAGGGTCGCTTATCGGTAACGTAGCGCAAGACCTGGGGTTAGATTTGAAAAGGCTCCGAGCGGGCCGGGCCCGTATCGTGACCGGAGAAAGCATTCAGTACACCGAGCTGAAGACAGACAAAGGGATTCTAGTCGTGAGAGAGAGAATAGACCGAGAGCAGCTCTGTGGCGATGTCACACCGTGTAGCTTCAGCTTCGAAATGATTTTAGAAAATCCGATGGAACTGCACCGTGTTACTGTTGAAATTCTAGACGTAAATGATCATGCCCCCGTCTTCAAGAATAATCACATACAATTCGAAATCAGCGAATCTGCTTCCCTTGGCTCACGTTTTGTGCTGAAGAGTGCAGAGGATCCCGATGTGGGAGTTAATGGTTTACAAAATTATGTTTTAACAAAGAACGACAATTTCGTTCTGAAACAACATACGAATCCGGATGGTAGCAGGTTTGCTGAAATGATTTTACAGAAGCCATTAGATAGAGAGGAGCATCCTCGGCTGTCATTAAAGCTAATTGCTGTAGACGGGGGGAGTCCGCAGAGATCTGGCACAGTAAATATAGATATCACGGTTCTGGATGTGAATGACAATGCTCCCGTGTTCAACCAGTCAGTGTACAAGGCTACTGTGATTGAAAACGCTCCAAAAGGCACATATATCATAACCGTGAATGCGACAGATATTGACAGTGGTTCGAATGGCATTATAGAGTATTCCTTTTCGAATTTGAAAGGAAACTTAATAGACATATTTGACATCGACGGGGCATCTGGTAGGATATCTGTTGCTGGACAAATCGATTTTGAAAAAGACAAAAAATATGAAATTAGAGTAGAGGCCACAGATCAAGGTGGTTTAACAGACCTTGGTAAGGTTGTCATAGAGATCGTGGACATGAATGACAATTCTCCAGTCATAAACGTCATGTCTTTCTCCAGCTCTGTGTCTGAAGATGCTCCTCCAGGAACTACGGTAGCAATAATTAATGTCAAAGATGCTGACTCAGAGAGAAACGGACAGATTACGTGTTCCATAGACAACAACCTCCCATTTAGAATCCAGACCTCTTTGACAAATTATTATAATTTAGTTACAGATTCAACTTTTGACAGAGAAACGGTACTAGATTATAATATAACCATAAAGGCGACCGATTCAGGTTCCCCTCCTCTCTCAAGCAGCAAAACGTTGCACCTTATCATTTCTGATGTCAATGACAATGCCCCATTGTTCGATCAAAGCGCCTACTCCGCTTACGTCACAGAGAATAACTCTCCTGGTTTGTCCATATTCACTGTCCGAGCGCTGGACTCTGACTGGAACCAGAACGCGAGAATCTCGTACATACTGGAGGACACGCAGATCAGTGGAACTCCCATCTCTAGTTATATATCTGTTAACTCCGAAACCGGAGTTTTACATGCAGTGCGCTCATTGGATTATGAAAAAATTAAGCAGCTGAGATTTGTGGTGAAAGCTCAAGATGGAGGATCTCCTAGTTTGAGCAGTAATGTTAGTATAACCGTTGTTGTGCTGGACCAAAACGACAACGCGCCTCAGGTTCTGTACCCAGTCCAGACTGGCGGCTCTCTGGTGGCTGAAATGGTGCCTCGTTCAGCAGATGTGGGATATCTTGTCACTAAAGTGGTGGCTGTTGATGTGGACTCTGGACAGAATGCCTGGCTCTCGTATAAACTGCAGAAAGCGACAGACAGGGCACTGTTTGAAGTAGGCTTACAGAATGGGGAGATAAGAACCATACGCCAAGTCACTGATAAAGATGCTGTGAAACAAAGGCTCACTGTTGTAGTGGAGGACAACGGGCAGCCCTCTCGTTCAGCTACAGTCAATGTTAACGTGGCGGTGGCGGACAGCTTCCCTGAAGTGCTCTCGGAGTTCACTGACTTTACGCACGATAAGGAGTACAATGACAACCTGACTTTTTACTTAGTCTTGGCTTTGGCTGTAGTTTCATTTCTGTTCATCACGTGTTTAGTGGTTATTATATCAGTGAAAATATACAGATGGAGACAGTCTCGGATCCTCTATCATTCCAATCTCCCGGTTATTCCGTATTATCCACCGCGTTACGCAGACACTTTGGGGACAGGAACTCTACAGCACGTGTACAACTACGAGGTGTGCAGGACGACTGACTCCAGAAAGAGTGACTGTAAGTTCTCCAGACCCGGTAGTCAGAGTGTACTGATAGTGGACCCCAGTACAGGGACGATGCAGCGGATGCAGAGTGAAAAGAACATCCTGGATGAACCAGACTCTCCACTAGAGGTGAGTTTATTGAATGATATGTCCCATATTGTTATGAAATCTATCTCTAGCCATTAATTTATATATAGCCTAGTTCCTAAAGCGCATGGGATGCTCAAAGGTAATGCGTGTTTTGAAAATGGCTTCATATCAGTTGTTTATGTAGCAACTTGCTTTATTGCAGAGTGCTCTTTCAGCACCAGCCCTTGTGGACAGCACTTCTTTGCTCATGACTGTGAACAGAGTTACTGCACTGATACTGTATACTATAGGCACCTTCTCACACCATCAGCATACCACCCGTAGTTTCATAATCAAATTAGCTTGACATGGTCTATAGTGATTGTGTATGTGCATTTTGCAATAGGTTCTGATTAAATGTGACAGACAAACATGACTTGCTCTGTTTCCTACCCTCGCTTACTGGCATTTTTTCACATGTTTTGAAAGTTAACTATGATTTAATTAGGTGAATTTGGAGGAGTGATGTGCTATACGCGCACTATGCAGTCACACTGTATTCGTTTCTCTTATGACTGGATTCGTTTCTTGGAAATCAACTATTATAATTACATGTCCATGTGTTTTGTAATGTCTCTCAAATGGGTGATTCGTGTTATTCATATATTGGACTCTGAGGGCCGCTGTCGATCTTTAATAAGCAAAAAAGAGACTCTTTAATATCGCTGTACCTCCCATATCCTCTCAGAGTGACAGCGAGTGGGGAACCAGGACGAATGCGCTCTCGGATCTCTCTGTTTTTCTGTGGAGAAACCCATCATAACCGTTGACGCATTTTGGATCGTAAGGCCATCTGTGACAAATATTATATACCACTATTATATTTATTAGCTTTTGTATATTGCGTTTTTTTAAATCTTATTTTACATTTCATCATGCTGAATTCGATGGTTTGGTTTGAGGACACGGCTTCTGTCAGAAATGGACGCTCGCGCAGAAGGCAAGTACAGGCCTTAATTGTTGTTTTCCTCGCAGAGGTGATTCTCGGACAGATTCGTTATTCTATCCCAGAAGAGATGAGAAAGGGTTCGTTCGTGGGTAATGTTGCGGAGGATCTAGGGGTTGACGCCAAACGAATGAAATCGGGCGGTGCTCGCATAGTGAGCGGAGATAGCAGCGAGTATATCAGGCTGGATGTAGACAAAGGGACTCTGGTCGTAGGAGAGAGGATAGACAGGGAGCAGCTTTGCGGACAGACATCGCCCTGCAGCCTGAGCTTCGAGATGATTATGATGAATCCCATGCAGCTGCATAGCATCGTGGTGGAAATACTCGATGTAAATGATAACACTCCCTTCTTTACCGAAAAAGAAATCAAATTAGAAATCTCAGAGTCGAATCTGCCAGGGACGAGGATATTACAGGAGAGTGCGACAGATCCAGATGTTGGCATCAACACACTACACGGCTACAACTTGTTTCCTACCGATAACTTCAATATCAAAGTCCATACTAGTTCCGACGGTAGTAAATATGTAGAAATGTATCTGAATGCCCCTTTAGACCGAGAGAAAAAAGATAACATTATTCTCACATTAACTGCTGTGGATGGCGGGGATCCCCCGAGATCTGGGACACTTAAAATACACATAACGGTGCTTGATGCTAATGACAATGGCCCCATTTTTTCGCGTCCCATATTCAAAGCGTCAGTTACCGAAAATGCATTGAAAGGCACTCTGGTAACAACGGTGAGCGCAACGGACGCCGATGAAGGTCCGTACGGTCATGTGACTTACCATTTCGCTCGTGTGCCTCCTGACGTTGCAGAACTCTTTTCTTTAGATGAAAATACAGGCGAAATAACTGTGACTGGTCAAATTGATTATGAAAAGAATAAACAATACGAACTTGGCGTACAAGCCAAAGACCATGGGGGGCAAATGGACTCAACGAAAGTTATCATTGACGTAATTGATGTTAATGACAATGTTCCCACGATAACTCTGACGTCATTCTCGAGCCCAATATCTGAAGATGCGATGAGTGGTACGACCGTAGCTATAATAAATGTCAAAGACATAGATTCCGGTAAAAACGGCAAGGTAGATTGTTCAATTAACACAAAGGTCCCGTTTGCCATCCAGTCGTCTCTAAAGAGCTATTACACTCTTGTGACTGACGGTATTTTGGACAGGGAGCGCGATCCGGAATATAACATAACATTCACTGCCGTGGACGAGGGAACCCCGCCCCTATCCTCTAGTAAAACAATCACTCTCAGAATCTCAGACGTCAATGACAACGCGCCCGTGTTCGAGCGTAACTCCTACTCTGCCGACGTCATGGAGAACAACCCTCCCGGGGTCTCTGTGTTTTCCGTTAAGGCGCACGACTCTGATTGGGGTCAGAACGCGCGCGTGTCCTACCTACTAATAGATTCTCAATTCAATGGACACCCAATATCGTCTTACATTTCTGTTAACGCAGAGAGCGGTGACATACAAGCAGTTCGTTCCTTTGACTATGAACAAACCAAAACATTAGAGCTTTATATCAAAGCTCAAGATGGAGGCTCCCCTCCTCTCAGCAGCAATACTACCGTCAAAATCAACATTCGCGACCAGAACGACAACGCGCCTCAGGTTCTGTACCCAGTCCAGCCTGGCGGCTCTCTGGTGGCTGAAATGGTGCCTCGTTCAGCAGATGTGGGCTATCTTGTTACTAAAGTGGTGGCTGTTGATGTGGACTCTGGACAGAATGCCTGGCTCTCGTATAAACTGCAGAAAGCGACAGACAGGGCGTTGTTTGAAGTGGGCTTACAGAATGGGGAAATAAGAACTATACGTCAAGTCACTGATAAAGATACTGTGAAACAAAGGCTCACTGTTGTAGTGGAGGACAACGGGCAGCCCTCTCGTTCAGCTACAGTCAATGTTAACGTGGCGGTGGCGGACAGCTTCCCTGAAGTGCTCTCGGAGTTCACTGACTTTACGCACGACAAGGAGTACAATGACAACCTGACTTTTTACTTAGTCTTGGCTTTGGCTGTAGTCTCATTTCTGTTCATCACGTGTTTGGTGGTTATTATATCAGTGAAAATATACAGATGGAGACAATCTCGCATCCTCTATCATTCCAATCTCCCGGTTATTCCGTATTATCCACCGCGTTACGCAGACACTTTGGGGACAGGAACTCTACAGCACGTGTACAACTACGAGGTGTGCAGGACGACTGACTCCAGAAAGAGTGACTGTAAGTTCTCCAGACCCGGTAGTCAGAGTGTACTGATAGTGGACCCCAGTACAGGGACGATGCAGCGGATGCAGAGTGAAAAGAACATCCTGGATGAGCCAGACTCTCCACTAGAGGTGAGTTTATTTGATTTTGAATAATTTGGGTGAATTGATTTCGACACTGCTCAAGTTGCCCAAATCAAATGTTCTCATATAGCAAAGGGCACTTTGAATGAATTAAAGCTTTATTTCGAACTTGTGAAAAAATAAATAGTTATAACAACAAAAAACAAAACAAAAACAAGAAAAAACAAAACTATTTACTTAACATGTCCGAAAAGGAGTAGGAAGAAGCATAAGATTATTTAATCCTACCCCTTCTCCAATAATCAGAGATTAATAATTAATAATCTGCAGTTAACTTCAATATTAATATAATATTTTTTAAATTAAATCAAATGTATTTACGTATTTACATATTTACCAACAATAGAAAACAGATAATGTAAATAAACAAATAATCTGCGAAAACAACTGGTGACTATCAAAGCCCTTCTTCCTCTTCGTACCTGGTGAAAACCATGTTTTTATACCGCTTTTTGACCTGGTTCATGCTTGGACACCGCTTTAGCTCCACACTCAATCCGTTCCACAGCTTCACTCCACATATAGAAATACAAAAACTTTTTAACGTTGTACGTACATAAATATGTTTTAAATGTAACTCCCCCCTCAAATTATAACTCCCATCTCTATCAAAAAACATTTTTTGAATATTCCTAGGGAGTAGGTTGGTATTTGCTTTATACATTATTTGTGCTGTTAGAAGGTGGACCAGATCCGTGAATTTTAATGTTTTTGATTTTAAGAATAATGAATTTGTGTGATCTCTATAACCGGAATTATGAATTAACCGTATGGCTCTTTTTTGCAATATTAATAGTGATTGTAGTCTACATTTATAAGTGTTGCCCCAAACCTCCGCACAATAATTTTAATATGGTAAAAGCAGTGAGCAGTAGAGAGTGTGGAGTGATTTATGGTCCAGAACGTGTCTTGCCTTACTCAGTACTGAAATGCTTCTTGACAGTTTATTTCGGACATTTTTTATATGAGATGACCAGCTTATTCTATCATCAATTATCACACCAAGAAACTTAATTTCATGAACTCTTTCAATGTCCACACCATCTACCTGTATCTGTACTTGAGTATTCATTTTATAATTACCAAATAACATGTAGTTAGTTTTGCTTAGGTTTAATGATAATTTGTTTATGTCAAACCATCTTTTTAATTTGCACATTTCTGAAGTAATCATCTCCATTAGCTCCTTTAAATTTGTAAACTTTGTTCTGCCTGTACACTCTCTTTCTGTGTCAGACACTTCTCATGACTAACGACCCATTTAATATAGATTTGTTGGCATGCATGCGAGGTGTTGTTTGGGAATTGGCGTATCGCTTCAATGTGTCTATCTGATGTAGGTCTAAATGGCGTGTTCAGCACCACGCCCTATGGACAGCACATTGTCAGACAGTGAGCAGCTTTCCCGTACTCTGTTACAGTTCTAAACCTAATCCACATTGACATCGTGCTGCATCTTCATATGTCTACAATGTACACATATCCTTCTGACATAGTTGCATACGAAGGGTTCGATGCATTAGGTAATTGTTACTCATATTAGACATTAGGCCTATTGATATACAATGAGTTATGCTTTTGTTAGTTTTTGAACACCATTGACACTGAATGAAATAATTAATAATTGAATTATATTTCCAGCTGATTATGGCTTAGTTGAACTTTGCATTTCATCATTGCGTTGTAGATAACTAGATGTCAGTAATTTTTTATTATTTTTATTTTTATTCGTTTAGGGGTGTATGGTGTGCTATTATGTCTGCACTTTTAGTTGTGTTCCTACTATTTGATGTTATTGTTTTGGACTGTAAGGGACGCTGTTGATCAGTAGAATAATTTCTGTGCGGTGTTGTCAGCCAGAAGAGATCCTCCCTAATCACTGCGTTATACCAGAGGAGAGGGGGGAAGTAGCTGCACTTCATACGAGGCAGGGCGTGAGAGACACACAATCGCTTCTCTTCATTTAGGGAAATATTGGATTAAAACGAAAAACTAACGAATTTTTGCTTATCTTTTCCGATTGTCCAGTGCAAGGAATATATTGTGGAATACATTTGTGTTGGATTATTTGTTAACGATGGAATTTGAAGGATACCTGGAGCCTAAACGCAGTAGGCGTTTTGGTCCGAGGATACGATGGCAAGTACTGTTTTTTCAACTTTATTTCGTTAGTTCTGTTTGTGGCCAAATCCGGTATTCTATCCCAGAGGAGATGAAGAAAGGTGCGCTTATCGGCAACGTTGCGCAGGACCTGGGATTAGATTTGAAAAGGCTCCGAGCGGGCCGGGCCCGTATCGTGACCGGAGAAAGCATTCAGTACACCGAGCTGAAGACAGACAAAGGGATTCTAGTCGTGAGTGAGAGAATAGACAGAGAGGAGCTCTGTGGCGACGTCACACCGTGTAGCTTTAGCTTCGAGATGATATTGGAGAATCCGATAGAATTGCATCGTATTACCGTGGAAATTCTAGACGTTAATGATCATGCTCCTGCTTTTCCAAATAAAGATATCAAATTTGAAATAAGTGAATCGGCTACCCTTGGCTCGCGTTTCATGTTGGTTAGCGCGGAGGATCCCGATGTAGGATTAAATAGTCTACAGAATTATGTAATCAGTTCGAATGATAATTTTATTCTAAAACAACACGCAAAACCAGATGGTAGTAAATATGCTGAGATGGTGCTCCAGAAACCCTTAGATAGAGAGGAGCATCCTCATGTTTCTTTAAAGCTAATAGCTGTAGATGGTGGACATCCACATAGGTCTGGCACAGTAAATATAGACATCACTGTCTTAGATGCCAATGACAATGCGCCCGTGTTTAACCAGTCAGTGTATAGGGCTACTGTGATGGAAAACGCACCGAAAGGCACATATATCACAACCGTGAATGCAAGTGATGCAGACAGTGGGTCATATGGTGTGGTGTCTTATTCATTTTCCAACCTTAAAAAACATTTAGCCGATAAATTCAATATTGATGAAACAACTGGTACAATATCAGTTGCGGGCGAAATTGATTATGAAAAAGATAAAAAGTATGAGATCATGATAGAGGCGAAGGACCAGGGTGGTTTAACGGACTCAAGTGAAGTTGTCATTGAAGTTGTCGACGTTAATGACAACGCACCAGTTATAAACGTGATGTCTTTCTCCAGCCCTGTGTCTGAAGATGCTCCCACGGGTACAACGATAGCTGTTATCAATGTCAAAGACGCTGATTCAGAGAGAAACGGACATATTACATGTTCTATAGACTCGAATCTCCCGTTTAAAATCAAATCTTCTTTGACTAGCTATTACAATTTGATTAGTGATGCATCTTTTGATAGAGAAATGGTATCAGAGTACAACATAACTATAACTGTAACAGATTCTGGTTCTCCTCCTCTCTCGAGTACCAGGACGTTACACCTTAGAATCTCCGACGTAAATGACAATGCCCCATTGTTCGATAAAGGCATCTATTCCGCTTACGTCACAGAAAATAACTCTCCTGGAATGTCCATATTTACGGTCAGTGCGCGAGATTCTGACTGGAACCAGAACGCAAGGATTTCCTATCTCCTTGAGGACACGCAGATCAGTGGAACTCCAGTGTCGAGTTATATATCCATTAACTCCGAAACTGGAGTTTTGCACGCAGTGCGTTCCTTTGATTATGAACAAATTAAGCAGCTCACATTCGTAGTGAAAGCTCAAGATGGAGGGTCTCCAAGTTTAAGCAGCAATGTGACTGTTAACGTTTTTGTGCTGGACCAAAACGACAACGCACCACAGGTTCTGTACCCAGTCCAGACTGGTGGTTCTCTGGTGGCTGAAATGGTGCCTCGTTCAGCAGATGTGGGCTATCTTGTCACTAAAGTGGTGGCTGTTGATGTGGACTCTGGACAGAATGCCTGGCTCTCGTATAAACTGCAGAAAGCGACAGACAGGGCGCTGTTTGAAGTGGGCTTACAGAATGGGGAAATAAGAACTATACGCCAAGTCACTGATAAAGATGCTGTGAAACAAAGGCTCACTGTTGTAGTGGAGGACAACGGGCAGCCCTCTCGTTCAGCTACAGTCAATGTTAACGTGGCGGTGGCGGACAGCTTCCCTGAAGTGCTCTCGGAGTTCACTGACTTTACCCACGACAAGGAGTACAATGACAACCTGACTTTTTACTTAGTCTTGGCTTTGGCTGTAGTGTCATTTCTGTTCATCACCTGTTTAGTGGTTATTATATCAGTGAAAATATACAGATGGAGACAGTCTCGCATCCTCTATCATTCCAATCTCCCAGTTATTCCGTATTATCCACCGCGTTACGCAGACACTTTGGGGACAGGAACTCTACAGCACGTGTACAATTACGAGGTGTGCAGGACGACTGACTCCAGAAAGAGTGACTGTAAGTTCGCCAGACCCGGTAGTCAGAGTGTACTGATAGTGGACCCCAGTACAGGGACGATGCAGCGGATGCAGAGTGAAAAGAACATCCTGGATGAACCAGACTCTCCACTAGAGGTGAGTTTATTTGATTTTGAATAATTTGGGTACATTTATTTCGACGCTGCTCGAGTTGCCCAAATCTAATGTTCTCATATAGCAAAGGGCCCTTTGTTCTGCCGGTACACTCTCTTTCTGTGTCAGACACTTCTCATGACTAACGACCCATTTAATATAGATTTGTTGGCATGCATGCGAGGTGTTGTTTGGGAATTGGCGTATCGCTTCAATTTGTCTATCTGATGTAGGTCTAAATGGCCTGTTCAGCACCACGCCCTATGGACAGCACCTTGTCAGACAGTGAGCAGCTTTCCCGTACTCTGGTACAGTTCTAAACCTAATCCACATTGACATCGTGCTGCATCTTCATATGTCTACAATGTACACATATCCTTCTGACATAGTTGCATACAAAGGGTTCGATGCATTAGGTAATTGTTACTCATATTAGACATTAGGCCTATTAATATACAATGATTTATGCTTTTGTTAGTTTTTGAACACCATTGACACGGAATGAAATAATTAATAATTGAATTATATTTCCAGCTGATTATGGCTTAGTTGAAATTTGCATTTCATCATTGCGTTGGAGATAACTAGATGTCAGTAATTTTTTTATTTTATTTTTAAATTCATTTAGGGGTGTATCGTGTGCTATTATGTCTGCACTTTTAGTTGTGTTCCTACTATTTGATGTACTTGTTTTGGACTGTAAGGGACGCTGTTGATCAGTAGAATAATTTCTGTGCAGTGTTGTCAGTCAGACGAGATCCTCCCTAATCACTGCGTTCTACCAGAGGAGAGGGGGGAAGTATCTGTACTTCATACGAGGCGCGGCGTGAGAGACACACAATCGCTTCTCTTCATTTAGGGAAATATTGGATTAAAACGAAACACTAACGAATACGGTCCTTTTTGCTTATCTTTTCCGATTGTCCAGTGCAAGGAATATATTGTGGAATACATTTGTGTTGGATTATTTGTTAAAGATGGCATTTGAAGGATACCTGGAGCCTAAACGCAGTAGGCGTTTTGGTCCGAGGATACGATGGCAAGTACTGTTTTTTCAACTTTATTTCGTTAGTTTTGTTTGTGGCCAAATCCGGTATTCTATCCCAGAGGAGATGAAGAAAGGTTCGCTTATCGGCAACGTTGCGCAGGACCTGGGATTAGATTTGAAAAGGCTCCGAGCGGGCCGGGCCCGTATCGTGACCGGAGAAAGCATTCAGTACACCGAGCTGAAGACAGACAAAGGGATTCTAGTCGTGAGAGAGAGAATAGACCGAGAGCAGCTCTGTGGCGACGTCACACCGTGTAGCTTTAGTTTCGAAATCATTCTAGAGAATCCGATGGAGCTGCACCACATAACGATTGAAATAGTCGACGTTAATGATAATCCACCCGTGTTTAAGAAAAACAACATTCGTTTAGAGATCAGTGAATCAGCTATTCTCGGTGCGAGATTTTCATTAGCTAGTGCAGACGATCCTGATGTAGGACTTAACGGTTTACAAGATTATGTTTTAAATCAAAACGATAATTTCATTCTGAAACAACATTCAAATGCAGATGGGAAAAAATATGCTGAAATGGTCCTCCAGAAACCATTAGATAGAGAGGAGCATCCTCATCTGTCGTTAAAGCTAATCGCTGTAGACGGTGGAAATCCGCAGAGGTCTGGTACAGTAAATATCGACATCACTGTCCTAGATGTGAATGACAATGCGCCCGTGTTTAACCAGTCAGTGTACAGGGCTACTGTGATGGAAAACGCACCGAAAGGCACCTATATCACAACCGTGAATGCGACTGATGCAGACATTGGGTCGAATAGTTTTATTACCTACTATTTTTCCGACCTTGGTGGTTTAGCTGATATGTTAGCAATCAATGAAAATACCGGGATAATAACAGTGTCAGGTGTACTAGATTTCGAAAAAGACAAGAAATATGAATTGAGGATTGAAGCGAAAGACCAGGGAGGTTTAACGGACTCCAGTAAAGTTATTGTCGAGGTAAATGATGTGAACGACAATGCACCTGTTATAAGCGTCATGTCATTCACTAGTCCAGTGTCTGAGGATTCTCCTCCTGGTACAACCATTGGTATTATCAATGTTAAAGATCTTGATTCAGGTGACAACGGACAGGTGAGCTGTACTATAGATCAAAACATCCCTTTTAAGATCAAGTCTAATTTAAGAAATTACTACACCTTGGTTACCGACGCCATTTTAGACCGCGAGAGCGTCTCAGAATACAACATAACTGTAGTTGCCACTGATGCAGGCTCGCCTCCTCTCTCCAGTAGGAGAACCTTTCACCTGAAGGTGTCTGACGTCAACGACAATGCCCCAGTGTTTCCACATGGCGTGTACAACTCCTACATCGTAGAGAATAATTCTCCAGGCGTGTCGATACTCACTGTTAAAGCTAAAGATCCCGACGCCAATCAAAATGCTCGCATTTCGTATATACTAGAAGATACTAACGTTGGTGCGACTCCAGTATCTAATTATGTTTCCGTTAACGCTGAGAGTGGGGTGATACATGCGGTGCGCTCCTTTGATTATGAACAAATTAAACAATTTAAACTAGTCGTCAAAGCGCAAGATGGAGGCTCTCCTCCACTCAGTAGCAATGTGAGTGTTAACGTCATCATCCAGGACCAGAATGATAACGCGCCTCAGGTTCTGTACCCAGTCCAGACTGGCGGCTCTCTGGTGGCTGAAATGGTGCCTCGTTCTGCAGATGTGGGCTATCTTGTCACTAAAGTGGTGGCTGTTGATGTGGACTCTGGACAGAATGCCTGGCTCTCGTATAAACTGCAGAAAGCGACAGACAGGGCGCTGTTTGAAGTGGGCTTACAGAATGGGGAAATAAGAACTATACGCCAAGTCACTGATAAAGATGCTGTGAAACAAAGGCTCACTGTTGTAGTGGAGGACAACGGGCAGCCCTGTCGTTCAGCTACAGTCAATGTTAACGTGGCGGTGGCGGACAGCTTCCCTGAAGTGCTCTCGGAGTTCACTGACTTTACGCACGACAAGGAGTACAATGACAACCTGACTTTTTACTTAGTTTTGGCTCTGGCTATAGTTTCATTTCTATTCATCACATGTTTAGTGGTGATTATATCAGTGAAAATATACAGATGGAGACAGTCTCGCATCCTCTATCATTCCAATCTCCCGGTTATTCCATATTATCCACCGCGTTACGCAGACACTTTGGGGACAGGAACTCTACAGCACGTGTACAATTACGAGGTGTGCAGGACGACTGACTCAAGAAAGAGTGACTGTAAGTTCGCCAGACCCGGTAGTCAGAGTGTACTGATAGTGGACCCCAGTACAGGGACGATGCAGCGGATGCAGACTGAAAAGAACATCCTGGATGAGCCAGACTCTCCACTAGAGGTGAGTTTATTTGATTTTGAATAATTTGGGTGAATTGATTTCGACGCTGCTCATGTTGCCCAAATCAAATGTTCTCATATAGCAAAGGGCACTTTGAATGAATGAAAGCTTTATTTCGAACATGTGAAAAAAGAAATAGTTATAACAAGAAAAAACAAAACAAAAACAAGAAAAAACAAAACAAAAACAAGAAAAAACAAAACAAAACAAAAGAACACTATTTACTTAACATGTCCGAAAAGGAGTAGGAAGAAGCATAACCTTATTTAATCCTACCCCTTCTCCAATAATCAGAGATTAATAATTAATAATCTGCAGTTAACTTCAATATTAATATAATATTTTTTAAATTAAATCAAATTTATTTACATATTTACATATTGACCAACAATAGAAAACAGATATTGTAAATAAACAAATAATCTGTGAAAACAACTGGTGACTATCAAAGCCCTTCTTCCTCCTCGTACCTGGTGAAAACCATGTTTTTATACCGCTTTTTGAACTGGGTCATGCTTGGACACCGCTTTAGCTCCACACTCAATCCGTTCCACAGCTTCACTCCACATATAGAAATACAAAAACTTTTTAACGTTGTACGTACAGAAATATGTTTTAAATGTAACTCCCCCCTCAAATTATAACTCCCATCTCTATCAAATTTTTTTGGGGGAATATTCCTAGGGAGTAGGTTGGTATTTGCTTTATACATTATTTGTGCTGTTAGAAGGTGGACCAGATCCGTGAATTTTAATGTTTTTGATTTTAAGAATAATGAATTTGTGTGATCTCTATAACCGGAATTATGAATTAACCTTATGGCTCTTTTTTTTGCTATATTAATAGTGATTGTAGTCTACATTTATAAGTGTTGCCCCAAACCTCCGCACAATATGGTAAAAGCAGTGAGCAGTAGAGAGTGTGGAGTGATTTATGGTTCAGAACGTGTCTTGCCTTACTCAGTACTGAAATGCTTCTTGACAGTTTATTTCGGACATTTTTTATATGAGATGACCAGCTTATTCTATCATCAATTATCACACCAAGAAACTTAATTTCATGAACTCTTTCAATGTCCACACCATCTACCTGTATCTGTACTTGAGTATTCATTTCATAATTACCAAATAACATGTAGTTAGTTTTGCTTAGGTTTAATGATAATTTGTTTATGTCAAACCATCTTTTTAATTTGCAAATTTCTGAAGTAATCATCTCCATTATCTCCTTTAAATTTGTAAACTTTGTTCTGCCTGTACACTCTCTTTCTGTGTCAGACACTTCTCATGACTAACGACCCATTTAATATAGATTTGTTGGCATGCATGCGAGGTGTTGGTGGGAATTGGCGTATCGCTTCAATTTGTCTATCTGATGTAGGTCTAAATGGCGTGTTCAGCACCACGCCCTATGGACAGCACATTGTCAGACAGTGAGCAGCTTTCCCGTACTCTGTTACAGTTCTAAACCTAATCCGCATTGACATCGTGCTGCATCTTCATAAGTCTACAATGTACACATATCCTTCTGTCATAGTTGCATACGAAGGGTTCGATGCATTAGGTAATTGTTACTCATATTAGACATTAGGCCTATTAATATACAATGATTTATGCTTTTGTTAGTTTTTGAACACCATTGACACGGAATGAAATAATTAATAATTGAATTATATTTCCAGCTGATTATGGCTTAGTTGAACTTTGCATTTCATCATTGCGTTGTAGATAACTAGATGTCAGTAAATGTTTTTTTGTTTTTTAAAATTCATTTAGAGGTGTATAGTGTGCTATTATGCCTGCACGTTTAGTTGTGTTCCTACTATTTGATGTTCGAGTTTTGGACTGTAAGGGACGCTGTTGATCAGTAGGATAATTTCTGTGCGGTGTTGTCAGTCAGACGAGATCCTCCCTAAGCACTGCGTTCTACCAGAGGAGAGGGGGGAAGTAGCTGTACCTCATACGATGCGGGGCGTGAGAGACACACAATCGCTTCTCTTCATTTAGGGAAATATTGGATTAAAACGAAACACTAACGAATACGGTTCTTTTTGCTTATCTTTTCCGATTGTCCAGTGCAAGGAATATATTGTGGAATACATTTGTGTTGGATTATTTGTTAACGATGGCATTTGAAGGATACCTGGAGCCTAAACGCAGTAGGCGTTTTGGTCCGAAGATTCGATGGCAAGTACTGTTTTTTCAACTTTATTTCGTTAGTTCTGTTTGTGGCCAAATCCGGTATTCTATCCCAGAGGAGATGAAGAAAGGTTCGCTTATCGGCAACGTTGCGCAGGACCTGGGATTAGATTTGAAAAGGCTCCGAGCGGGCCGGGCCCGTATCGTGACCGGAGAAAGCATTCAGTACACCGAGCTGAAGACAGACAAAGGGATTCTAGTCGTGAGTGAGAGAATAGACCGAGAGCAGCTCTGTGGCGACGTCACACCGTGTAGCTTTAGCTTCGAAATCATTCTAGAAAACCCAATTGAGCTGCATCGGATTACAGTGGAAATTCTGGATATAAATGACAATGCACCAGTTTTTCGCAACGATAGGATCAAATTCGAAATAAGTGAATCGGCTACGGTAGGTTCGCGTTTTCGTTTGGCGAGTGCAGAGGATCCTGATGTGGGAGTTAACGGTATACAGAATTACATATTATCCCACAATGATAATTTCGCTCTCAAACAGCACGCGAATCCGGACGGTAGTAAATATGCTGAAATGGTGCTCCAGAAGTCGTTAGATAGAGAGGAGCATCCGTATCTGTCTTTAAAGCTTATCGCCGTTGACGGTGGCAATCCGGAGAGATCTGGCACAGTAAATATATATATCACTGTCCTAGATAATAATGACAATGCGCCCGTGTTTAATCAGTCAGTTTACAGAGCTACTGTAATGGAAAACGCAGCTAAAGGCACATATATCACAACCGTTAACGCGACAGATGCAGACAGTGGTTCGAACGGATATGTTGTTTATTCCTTTTCCAACCTGAAAGAACAATTATCTGACATATTCAACATTGACGAAATATCAGGCGTGATATCTGTTTCAGGGCAGATAGATTATGAGAAAGATAAGAAATACGAAATTAGGGTTGAGGCAAAGGACCAGGGTGGTTTAACAGACTCCAGTAAAGTTGTAATTGAATTTATAGACGTTAATGACAACGCACCAGTTATAAATGTCATGTCCTTCTCCAGCCCTGTGTCTGAAGATGCTCCCTCGGGCACCACGATAGCTGTTATCAATGTCAAAGACGCTGATTCGGAGCGAAACGGTCAAATTACCTGCTCAATAGACTCCAAACTCCCATTTAAAATAAAATCATCATTAACTAGCTATTATACGTTGATTTCAGATGAAGCTTTTGACCGAGAAACGGCACCGGATTACAACATTACTATTACAGCAACCGATTCGGGTTCGCCTTCTATCTCTAGTACCACGACATTACGCCTTATAATCTCTGATGTCAACGACAACGCGCCATTGTTCGATAAAGGTACTTACTCCGCTTACGTCACAGAGAATAACTCCCCTGGAATGTCATTATTCGCTGTTATAGCGCGGGACTCTGACTGGAATCAAAACGCCAGAATCTCGTATCTCCTTCAGGACACACAGGTCAGTGGAACTCCCGTTTCTAGTTATGTATCTGTTAACTCCGAAACTGGAGTTGTACACGCGGTGCGCTCTTTCGATTTTGAACAAATCAAACAATTTAGTCTAATTGTCAAAGCGCAAGACGGAGGCTCTCCTCCACTCAGTAGCAATGTGAGTGTTAACGTCATCATCCAAGACCAGAACGACAACGCACCTCAGGTTCTGTACCCAGTCCAGACTGGCGGCTCTCTGGTGGCTGAAATGGTGCCTCGTTCTGCAGATGTGGGCTATCTTGTCACTAAAGTGGTGGCTGTTGATGTGGACTCTGGACAGAATGCCTGGCTCTCGTATAAACTGCAGAAAGCGACAGACAGGGCGCTGTTTGAAGTGGGCTTACAGAATGGGGAAATAAGAACTATACGCCAAGTCACTGATAAAGATGCTGTGAAACAAAGGCTCACTGTTGTAGTGGAGGACAACGGGCAGCCCTCTCGTTCAGCTACAGTCAATGTTAACGTGGCGGTGGCGGACAGCTTCCCTGAAGTGCTCTCGGAGTTCACTGACTTTACGCACGACAAGGAGTACAATGACAACCTGACTTTTTACTTAGTCTTGGCTTTGGCTGTAGTTTCATTTCTATTCATCACGTGTTTAGTGGTTATTATATCAGTGAAAATATACAGATGGAGACAGTCTCGCATCCTCTATCATTCCAATCTCCCGGTTATTCCGTATTATCCACCGCGTTACGCAGACACTTTGGGGACAGGAACTCTACAGCACGTGTACAATTACGAGGTGTGCAGGACGACTGACTCCAGAAAGAGTGACTGTAAGTTCTCCAGACCCGGTAGTCAGAGTGTACTGATAGTGGACCCCAGTACAGGGACGATGCAGCGGATGCAGAGTGAAAAGAACATCCTGGATGAACCAGACTCTCCACTAGAGGTGAGTTTATTTGATTTTGAATTATTTGGGTGAATTTATTTCGACGCTGCTCAAGTTGCCCAAATCTAATTTTCTCATATAGCAAAGGGCACCTTGTTCTGCCGGTACACTCTCTTTCTGTGTCAGACACTTCTCATGACTAACGACCCATTTATTATAGATTTGTTGGCATGCATGCGAGGTGTTGTTTGGGAATTGGCGTATCGCTTCAATGTGTCTATCTGATGTAGGTCTAAATGGCCTGTTCAGCACCACGCCCTATGGACAGCACATTGTCAGACAGTGAGCAGCTTTCCCGTACTCTGTTACAGTTCTAAACCTAATCCACATTGACATCGTGCTGCCTCTTCATATGTCTACAATGTATGTACACATATCCTTCTGACATAGTTGCATATAAGGGTTCGATGCATTAGGTAATTGTTACTCATATTAGACATTAGGCCTATTAATATACAATGATTTATGCTTTTGTTAGTTTTTGAACACCATTGACACGGAATGAAATAATTAATAATTGAATTATATTTCCAGCTGATTATGGCTTAGTTGAACTTTGCATTTCATCATTGCGTTGTAGATAACTAGATGTCAGTTAATGTTTTTATTTTTTTATTTATTCATTTAGAGGTGTATAGTGTGCTATTATGTCTGCACTTTTAGTTGTGTTCCTACTATTTGATGTTCGAGTTTTGGACTGTAAGGGACGCTGTTGATCAGTACAATAATTTCTGTGCGGTGTTGTCAGTCAGACGAGATCCTCCCTGCGTTCTACCAGAGGAGAGGGGGGAAGTAGCTGCACTTCATACGATGCGGGGCGTGAGAGACACACAATCGCTTCTCTTCATTTAGGGAAATATTGGATTAAAACGAAACACTAACGAATACGGTCCTTTTTGCTTATCTTTTCCGATTGTCCAGTGCAAGGAATATATTGTGGAATACATTTGTGTTGGATTATTTGTTAACGATGGCATTTGAAGGATACCTGGAGCCTAAACGCAGTAGGCGTTTTTGTCCGAAGATTCGATGGCAAGTACTGTTTTTCCAACTTTATTTCGTTAGTTTTGTTTGTGGCCAAATCCGGTATTCTATCCCAGAGGAGATGAAGAAAGGGTCGCTTATTGGTAACGTTGCGCAGGACCTGGGATTAGATTTGAAAAGGCTCCGAGCGGGCCGGGCCCGTATTGTGACCGGAGAAAGCATTCAGTACACCGAGCTGAAGACAGACAAAGGGATTCTAGTCGTGAGTGAGAGAATAGACCGAGAGCAGCTCTGTGGTGACGTCACACCGTGTAGCTTCAGCTTTGAAATGATTTTAGAGAATCCGATGGAGCTGCATCACATAACTATAGAAATATTGGACGTGAATGATAATGCTCCCACATTTCAACAACACGATATGCAGCTGACAATCGGTGAATCCGCCGCTCCGGGCGCGCGCTTCGTTTTAGCAACTGCTGATGATCCGGATGTCGGAGTCAATGGTCTGCAGGATTATATCTTATCTCCTAATGAGAATTTTATTCTAAAACAACATTCAAATGTCGATGGCAGAAAATATGCTGAAATGGTGCTCCAGAAACCGTTAGATAGAGAGGAGCTCTCTCGCCTGTCGTTGAAACTAATCGCTGTCGACGGTGGAAATCCGCAGAGGTCTGGTACAGTAAATATAGATATCACTGTCCTCGATGCCAATGACAATGCGCCAGTGTTTAACCAGTCAGTATACAGGGCTACTGTGATGGAAAACGCACCGAAAGGCACTTATATTACAACCGTCAATGCGACAGATGCAGACAGTGGATCAAATGGCTTGATATATTATTCTCTTTCCAACATGCAAGGTCTTATAGCAAATATGTTTGAAATTGACAGGACCACAGGTTTGATATCGCTTTTAGGACAATTAAATTATGAGAAGGTAAAGAAATACGAAATAACGATCGAAGCAACAGACCAGGGAGCTTTAACGGACTCCAGTAAAGTTATTGTTGAGGTAAATGATGAAAACGACAATGCACCTGTTATAAGCGTCATGTCATTCACTAGTCCGGTGTCTGAGGATTCTCCTCCTGGTACAACCATTGGTATTATCAATGTTAAAGACCTTGATTCAGGTGACAATGGACAGGTGAGCTGTACTATTGACCAAAACATCCCTTTTAAGATCAAATCTAATTTAAGAAATTACTACACCTTGGTTACCGACGCCATCTTAGACCGTGAGAGCGTCTCAGAATACAACATAACTGTAGTTGCCACTGATGCAGGCTCGCCTCCTCTCTCCAGTACGAGAACCTTTCACCTGAAGGTGTCTGACGTCAACGACAATGCCCCAGTGTTTCCACAGGGCGTGTACAACTCCCACATCGTAGAGAATAACTCTCCAGGCGTGTCTATACTCACTGTTAAAGCTAAAGATCCCGACGCCAATCAAAATGCTCGTATTTCGTATATACTAGAAGATACTGACATTGGTGGGACTCCAGTCTCTAATTATGTTTCCGTTAACCCTGAGAGTGGGGTGATACAGGCGGTGCGCTCCTTTGATTATGAACAAATTAAACAATTTAAATTAGTCGTCAAAGCGCAAGACGGAGGCTCTCCTCCACTCAGTGGCAATGTGAGTGTTAACGTCATCATCCAAGACCAGAACGACAACGCACCTCAGGTTCTGTACCCAGTCCAGACTGGCGGCTCTCTGGTGGCTGAAATGGTGCCTCGTTCAGCAGATGTGGGCTATCTTGTTACTAAAGTGGTGGCTGTTGATTTGGACTCTGGACAGAATGCCTGGCTCTCGTATAAACTGCAGAAAGCGACAGACAGGGCGCTGTTTGAAGTGGGCTTACAGAATGGGGAAATAAGAACTATACGCCAAGTCACTGATAAAGATGCTGTGAAACAAAGGCTCACTGTTGTAGTGGAGGACAACGGGCAGCCCTCTCGTTCAGCTACAGTCAATGTTAACGTGGCGGTGGCGGACAGCTTCCCTGAAGTGCTCTCGGAGTTCACTGACTTTACGCACGACAAGGAGTACAATGACAACCTGACTTTTTACTTAGTTTTGGCTCTGGCTGTAGTTTCATTTCTATTCATCACATGTTTAGTGGTGATTATATCAGTGAAAATATACAGATGGAGACAGTCTCGCATCCTCTATCATTCCAATCTCCCCGTTATTCCGTATTATCCACCTCGTTACGCAGACACTTTGGGGACAGGAACTCTACAGCACGTGTACAATTACGAGGTGTGCAGGACGACTGACTCCAGAAAAAGTGACTGTAAGTTCTCCAGGCCCGGTAGTCAGAGTGTACTGATAGTGGACCCCAGTACAGGGACGATGCAGCGGATGCAGAGTGAAAAGAACATCCTGGATGAACCAGACTCTCCACTAGAGGTGAGTTTATTTGATTTTGAATAATTTGGGTAAATTTATTTCGACGCTGCTCAAGTTGCCCAAATCTAATTTTCTCATATAGCAAAGGGCACCATGTTCTGCCTGTACACTCTCTTTCTGTGTCAGACACTTCTCATGACTAACGACCCATTTAATATAGATTTGTTGGCATGCATGCGAGGTGTTGTTTGGGAAATGGCGTATCGCTTCAATTTGTCTATCTGATGTAGGTCTTAATGGCGTGTTCAGCACCACGCCCTATGGACAGCACATTGTCAGACAGTGAGCAGCTTTCCCGTACTCTGTTACAGTTCTAAACCTAATCCACATTGACATCGTGCTGCATCTTCATATGTCTACAATGTACACATATCCTTCTGACATAGTTGCATACGAAGGGTTCGATGCATTAGGTAATTGTTTTTCATATTAGATATTAGGCCTATTGATATACAATGAGTTATCCTTTTGTTAGTTTTTGAACACCATTGACACTGAATGAAATAATTAATAATTGAATTATATTTCCAGCTGATTATGGCATAGTTGAACTTTGCATTTCATCATTGCGTTGTAGATAACTAGATGTCAGTAATTTATTTTATTTTTATTTTTATTCATTTAGGGGTGTATCGTGTGCTATTATGTCTGCACTTTTAGTTGTGTTCCGACTATTTGATGTTCTTGTTTTGGACTGTAAGGGACGCTGTTGATCAGTAGAATAATTTCTGTGCGGTGTTGTCAGCCAGAAGAGATCCTCCCTAATCACTGCGTTCTACCAGAGGAGAGGGGGGAAGTAGCTGCACTTCATACGAGGCGCGGCGTGAGAGACACACAATCGCTTCTCTTCATTTAGGGAAATATTGGATTAAAACGAAAAACTAACGAATTTTTGCTTATCTTTTCCGATTGTCCAGTGCAAGGAATATATTGTGGAATACATTTGTGTTGGATTATTTGTTAACGATGGAATTTGAAGGATACCTGGAGCCTAAACGCAGTAGGCGTTTTGGTCCGAGGATTCGATGGCAAGTACTGTTTTTTCAACTTTATTTCGTTAGTTCTGTTTGTGGCCAAATCCGGTATTCTATCCCAGAGGAGATGAAGAAAGGTTCGCTTATCGGCAACGTTGCGCAGGACCTGGGATTAGATTTGAAAAGGCTCCGAGTGGGCCGGGCCCGTATCGTGACCGGAGAAAGCATTCAGTACACCGAGCTGAAGACAGACAAAGGGATTCTAGTCGTGAGTGAGAGAATAGACCGAGAGCAGCTCTGTGCCGACGTCACACCGTGTAGCTTCAGCTTCGAAATGATTTTAGAGAATCCGATGGAGCTGCACCACATAACTATAGAAATATTGGACGTGAATGATAATGCTCCCACATTTCAACAACACGATATGCAGCTGACAATAGGCGAATCCGCCTCTCCGGGCGCGCGCTTCGATTTAGCAACTGCTGATGATCCTGATGTCGGAGTCAATGGTCTGCAGGATTATATCTTATCTCCAAATGAACATTTTATTCTAAAAAAGCATTCGAATGCCGATGGCAGTAAATATGCTGAAATGGTGCTCCAGAAACCGTTAGATAGAGAGGAGCATCCTCGTCTGTCGTTAACACTAATCGCTGTAGACGGTGGAAATCCGCAGAGATCTGGTACAGTAAATATAGATATCACTGTCCTAGATGTGAATGACAATGCGCCCGTGTTTAACCAGTCAGTATACAGGGCTACTGTGATGGAAAACGCACCGAAAGGCACATATATTACAACCGTCAATGCGACTGATGCAGACAGTGGATCAAATGGTTTGATATATTATTCTCTTTCCAGTATGCAAGGTCATATGGCAAGTATGTTTGAAATTGACAAGACCACTGGTTTGATATCGCTTTTAGGACAATTAAATTATGAGAAAGACAAGAAATATGAAATAAGGATCGAGGCAACAGACCAAGGAGCTTTAAAGGACTCCAGTAAAGTTATCGTCGAGGTAAATGATGAAAACGACAACGCGCCTGTCATAAGCGTCATGTCATTCACTAGTCCAGTGTCTGAGGATTCTCCTCCTGGTACAACCATTGGTATTATCAATGTAAAAGACCTTGATTCAGGTGACAACGGACAGGTGAGCTGTACTATAGATCAAAACATCCCTTTTAAGATCAAATCTAATTTAAGAAATTACTACACCTTGGTTACCGACGCCATCTTAGACCGTGAGAGCGTCTCAGAATACAACTTAACTGTAGTTGCCACTGATGCAGGCTCGCCTCCTCTCTCCAGTAGGAGAACCTTTCACCTGAAGGTGTCTGACGTCAACGACAATGCCCCAGTGTTTCCACAGGGCGTGTACAACTCCTACGTCGTAGAGAATAACTCTCCAGGCGTGTCTATACTCACTGTTAAAGCTAAAGATCCCGATGCCAATCAAAATGCTCGCATTTCGTATATACTAGAAGATACG
The DNA here is from genome assembly GCF_963989245.1 of Nansenia antarctica. NCBI lineage: Eukaryota > Metazoa > Chordata > Actinopteri > Argentiniformes > Microstomatidae > Nansenia > Nansenia antarctica. The sequence continues at coordinate 18,468,555 of NC_137688.1, forward strand.
GACGTTGGTGGGACTCCAGTTTCTAATTATGTTTCCGTTAACCCTGAGAGTGGGGTGATACAGGCGGTGCGCTCCTTTGATTATGAACAAATTAAAGAATTTAAACTAGTCGTCAAAGCGCAAGACGGAGGCTCTCCTCCACTCAGTAGCAATGTGAGTGTTAACGTCCTCATCCAGGACCAGAACGACAACGCACCTCAGGTTCTGTACCCAGTCCAGACAGGCGGCTCTCTGGTGGCTGAAATGGTGCCTCGTTCAGCAGATGTGGGCTATCTTGTCACTAAAGTGGTGGCTGTTGATGTGGACTCTGGACAGAATGCCTGGCTCTCGTATAAACTGCAGAAAGCGACAGACAGGGCGCTGTTTGAAGTGGGCTTACAGAATGGGGAAATAAGAACTATACGCCAAGTCACTGATAAAGATGCTGTGAAACAAAGGCTCACTGTTGTAGTGGAGGACAACGGGCAGCCCTCTCGTTCAGCTACAGTCAATGTTAACGTGGCGGTGGCGGACAGCTTCCCTGAAGTGCTCTCGGAGTTCACTGACTTTACGCACGACAAGGAGTACAATGACAACCTGACTTTTTACTTAGTTTTGGCTCTGGCTGTAGTTTCATTTCTATTCATCACATGTTTAGTGGTGATTATATCAGTGAAAATATACAGATGGAGACAGTCTCGCATCCTCTATCATTCCAATCTCCCGGTTATTCCATATTATCCACCGCGTTACGCAGACACTTTGGGGACAGGAACTCTACAGCACGTGTACAATTACGAGGTGTGCAGGACGACTGACTCCAGGAAAAGTGACTGTAAGTTCTCCAGACCCGGTAGTCAGAGTGTACTGATAGTGGACCCCAGTACAGGGACGATGCAGCGGATGCAGAGTGAAAAGAACATCCTGGATGAACCAGACTCTCCACTAGAGGTGAGTTTATTTGATTTTGAATCATTTGGGTGAATTTATTTCGACGCTGCTCAAGTTGCCCAAATCTAATTTTCTCATATAGCAAAGGGCACCTTGTTCTGCCGGTACACTCTCTTTCTGTGTCAGACACTTCTCATGACTAACGACCCATTTAATATAGATTTGTTGGCATGCATGCGAGGTGTTGTTTGTGAAATGGCGTATCGCTTCAATGTGTCTATCTGATGTAGGTCTAAATGGCGTGTTCAGCACCACGCCCTATGGACAGCACATTGTCAGACAGTGAGCAGCTTTCCCGTACTCTGTTACAGTTCTAAACCTAATCCACATTGACAGGTGGGTTCGATGGTTCGATGCATTAGGTAATTGTTACTCATATTAGACATTAGGCCTATTAATATACAATGATTTATGCTTTTGTTCGTTTTTGAACACCATTGACACGGAATGAAATAATTAATAATTGAATTATATTTTCAGCTGATTATGGCTTAGTTGAACTTTGCATTTCATCATTGCGTTGTAGATAACTAGATGTCAGTAAATGTTTTTTTGTTTTTTAAAATTCATTTAGAGGTGTGTAGTGTGCTATTATGCCTGCACTTTTAGTTGTGTTCCTATTTTGATGTTCGAGTTTTGGACTGTAAGGGACGCTGTTGATCAGTAGAATAATTTCTGTGCGGTGTTGTCAGTCAGACGAGATCCTCCCTAATCACTGCGTTATACCAGAGGAGAGGGGGGAAGTAGCTGCACTTCATACGATGCGGGGCGTGAGAGACACACAATCGCTTCTCTTCATTTAGGGAAATATTGGATTAAAACGAAACACTAACGAATACGGTTCTTTTTGCTTATCTTTTCCGATTGTCCAGTGCAAGGAATATATTGTGGAATACATTTGTGTTGGATTATTTGTTAACGATGGCATTTGAAGGATACCTGGAGTCTAAACGCAGTAGGCGTTTTGGTCCGAAGATACGATGGCAAGTACTGTTTTTTCAACTTTATTTCGTTAGTTTTGTTTGTGGCCAAATCCGGTATTCTATCCCAGAGGAGATGAAGAAAGGTTCGCTTATCGGCAACGTTGCGCAGGACCTGGGATTAGATTTGAAAAGGCTCCGAGTGGGCCGGGCCCGTATCGTGACCGGAGAAAGCATTCAGTACACCGAGCTGAAGACAGACAAAGGGATTCTAGTCGTGAGTGAGAGAATAGACCGAGAGCAGCTCTGTGGCGACGTCACACCGTGTAGCTTTAGCTTTGAAATGATTTTAGAGAATCCGATGGAGCTGCACCACATAACTATAGAAATATTGGACGTGAATGATAATGCTCCCACATTTCAACAACACGATATGCAGCTGACAATAGGCGAATCCGCCTCTCCGGGCGCGCGCTTCGATTTAGCAACTGCTGATGATCCGGATGTCGGAGTCAATGGTCTGCAGGATTATATCTTATCTCCAAATGAACATTTTATTCTAAAAAAGCATTCGAATGCAGATGGCAGTAAATATGCTGAAATGGTGCTCCAGAAACCGTTAGATAGAGAGGAGAATCCTCGTATGTCGTTGAAACTAATCGCTGTCGACGGTGGAAATCCGCAGAGATCTGGTACAGTAAATATAGATATCACTGTCCTAGATAACAATGACAATGCGCCCGTGTTTAACCAGTCAGTGTATAGGGCTACTGTGATGGAAAACGCACCGAAAGGCACATATATTACAACCGTCAATGCGACTGATGCAGACAGTGGATCAAATGGTTTGATATATTATTCTCTTTCCAGTATGCAAGGTCATATGGCAAGTATGTTTGAAATTGACAAGACCACTGGTTTGATATCGCTTTTAGGACAATTAAATTATGAGAAAGACAAGAAATATGAAATAAGGATCGAGGCAACAGACCAAGGAGCTTTAAAGGACTCCAGTAAAGTTATTGTAGAGGTAAATGATGAAAACGACAATGCACCTGTTATAAGCGTCATGTCATTCACTAGTCCGGTGTCTGAGGATTCTCCTCCTGGTACAACCATTGGTATTATCAATGTTAAAGACCTTGATTCAGGTGACAACGGAAAGGTGAGCTGTACTATAGACCAAAACATCCCTTTTAAGATCAAATCTAATTTAAGAAATTACTACACCTTGGTTACCGACGCCATCTTAGACCGTGAGAGCGTCTCAGAATACAACATAACTGTAGTTGCCACTGATGCAGGCTCGCCTCCTCTCTCCAGTACGAGAATCTTTCACCTGAAGGTGTCTGACGTCAACGACAATGCCCCAGTGTTTCCACAGGGCGTGTCCATCTCCTACATCGTAGAGAATAACTCTCCAGGCGTGTCTATACTCACTGTTAAAGCTAAAGATCCCGATGCCAATCAAAATGCTCGTATTTCATATTTCTTAGAAGATACGGACGTTGGTGGGACTCCAGTATCTAATTATGTTTCCGTTAACGCTGAGAGTGGGCTGATACAGGCGGTGCGCTCCTTTGATTATGAACAAATTAAACAATTTAAACTAGTCGTCAAAGCGCAAGATGGAGGCTCTCCTCCACTCAGTAGCAATGTGAGTGTTAACGTCCTCATCCAGGACCAGAACGACAACGCACCTCAGGTTCTGTACCCAGTCCAGACTGGCGGCTCTCTGGTGGCTGAAATGGTGCCTCGTTCAGCAGATGTGGGCTATCTTGTCACTAAAGTGGTGGCTGTTGATGTGGACTCTGGACAGAATGCCTGGCTCTCGTATAAACTGCAGAAAGCGACAGACAGGGCGCTGTTTGAAGTGGGCTTACAGAATGGGGAAATAAGAACTATACGCCAAGTCACTGATAAAGATGCTGTGAAACAAAGGCTCACTGTTGTAGTGGAGGACAACGGACAGCCCTCTCGTTCAGCTACAGTCAATGTTAACGTGGCGGTGGCGGACAGCTTCCCTGAAGTGCTCTCGGAGTTCACTGACTTTACACACGACAAGGAGTACAATGACAACCTGACTTTTTACTTAGTTTTGGCTCTGGCTGTAGTTTCATTTCTATTCATCACATGTTTAGTGGTGATTATATCAGTGAAAATATACAGATGGAGACAGTCTCGCATCCTCTATCATTCCAATCTCCCAGTTATTCCGTATTACCCACCGCGTTACGCAGACACTTTGGGGACAGGAACTCTACAGCATGTGTACAATTACGAGGTGTGCAGGACGACTGACTCCAGAAAGAGTGACTGTAAGTTCTCCAGACCCGGTAGTCAGAGTGTACTGATAGTGGACCCCAGTACAGGGACGATGCAGCGGATGCAGAGTGAAAAGAACATCCTGGATGAACCAGACTCTCCACTAGAGGTGAGTTTATTTGATTTTGAATAATTTGGGTGAATTGATTTCGACGCTGCTCAAGTTGCCCAAATCAAATGTTCTCATATAGCAAAGGGCACTTTGAATGAATGAAAGCTTTATTTCGAACATGTGAAAAAAGAAATAGTTATAACAAGAAAAAACAAAACAAAAACAAGAAAAAACAAAACAAAAACAAAACAAAACAAAACAAAACAAAAAAACACTATTTACTTAACATGTCCGAAAAGGAGTAGGAAGAAGGATAAGCTTATTTAATCCTACCCCTTCTCCAATAATCAGAGATTAATAGTTAATAATCTGCAGTTAACTTCAATATTAATATAATATTTGTACAATTAAATCAAATTTATTTACGTATTTACATATTTACCAACAATAGAAAACAGATAATGTAAATAAACAAATAATCTGTGAAAACAACTGGTGACTATCAAAGCCCTTCTTCCTCCTCGTACCTGGTGAAAACCATGTTTTTATACCGCTTTTTGAACTGGGTCATGCTTGGACACCGCTTTAGCTCCACACTCAATCCGTTCCACAGCTTCACTCCACATATAGAAATACAAAAACTTTTTAACGTTGTACGTACATAAATATGTTTTAAATGTAACTCCCCCCTCAAATTATAACTCCCATCTCTATCAAAAAACAATTTTTGAATATTCCTACGGAGTAGGTTGGTATTCAGTGGCGTAGCGCAAAATCCCGGGGCCCCCCCGCAAGGTGGCGGTGGGGGCCCTTTCGCAACCGAGTAAAAAAAATAATAATTAAAAAATGCGTTTTTTAGAGGCCGATGCGTTATTGACGTTGCGAAATTTCGCAATATGCACTCTACATTCTAAATGCTTGACTTAGCAAAAGGTACAAACAAGTGAGAGCAATAGCCTATAATTAAAACCAAATGGTAGACTACACTACATCAGTAGAATGTATTATAAGTAGAATAGTACAAGCTTTATTTATTTTAACAAAGTGTGGTGTGCACAGCAGTGTGATATCTGTAAACATATCTGTAGACTCTCCGCTAAGGGTTGCCAGATGGGATTGAGAATTTCCAACCTAATCAATCTAAAAACTTCTAAATCCACCAAAAACCAGCCAATCTGGCAACCCTGTCTCCGCTGCATCAGAGTCTACTTGTTGCGTAAAATTGGCCAGGGTTAGTCAAATCCTTTGTTGGACATCTCGTTTCTTAAGTCCTGGTATATTGTGGCATTTCTTTACTGTTTGCCATCTGGTCTAGGAATACCCAGGGAGACGCAGACAGCAGAAGTAGAATAGAATAGTAGAATAGAAAAAGAAACAGCTATATATAGCCTAACCATGCTGAATTATGTACCTGTATGATGCACTGACAGCCTGTGACTGTGAACCTGGCCGGACCCTGCCTTTCTGCCTGAGTTTGAGTATGATGCTGCCCAAATAAATGTTATTGTTTAGTGCTGTACGCTTTCGTGGTATTATATTGTGTGAATTATCATCTGTATGTTGTTTTTCTTTCACTCGACTAACCGCCGAGATAATACTTGAGACAACATACATTTTTTATTGGATTTTTTTACAATATCGGACCGACAGTCCCACATATAGCGGCTATAATGTCCGAATAGAGAATCTATCACCACCTAAAGAATGCTTATTGTACTTTGTATTGTATTTTCGCTTGCTCATTTTCCTTGTGTCTCGCTGCCTACGTGTGACGTCAAAGTCATGTTGCTATTGGATACGGCTAACCATGTATATATTTTTTAATATAGGCCTATATATTAAAATTAAGGTTGACACAATGAAGGGCCACTTATTTTCTTTGTTTTATATATTTTTAAATTATAAAAAAAAAAAATAATAATAATAATGTGGATCCAATGTTAGGGGGCCCCCTAGTGGCTGGGGCCCCCCCGCGGTGCGTCGCTTGCGGGCCCGTCCGCTACGCCACTGTTGGTATTTGTTTTATACATTATTTGTGCTGTTAGAAGGTGGACCAGATCTGTGAATTTTAATGTTTTTGATTTTAAGAATAATTAATTTGTGTGATCTCTATAACCGGAATTATGAATTAACCTTATGGCTCTTTTTTGCAATATTAATAGTGATTGTAGTCTACATTTATAAGTGTTGCCCCAAACCTCCGCACAATAATTTAAATATGGTAAAAGCAGTGAACAGTAGAGAGTGTGGAGTGATTTATGGTCCAGAACGTGTCTTGCCTTACTCAGTACTGAAATGCTTCTTGACAGTTTATTTCGGAAATTTTTTATATGAGATGACCAGCTTATTCTATCATCAATTATCACACCAAGAAACTTAATTTCATGAAGTCTTTCAATGTCCACACCATCTACCTGTATCCAGGGACGCGGGAAGGGGGGTGCTGAGGGTGCTGCAGCACCCCCTAGCGGCAGGCAGAAGGAGCTCCTCCTGCCTGAATTTAAAAAATAAAAATATTATTCAAACAATAAGTTAAAACAATATAATAACTATTGTTGCTTTTGGGAATAAAAATAAATGTGTTTTTTGTAATAAATGTAAAAATGTGTTTGTTAGTTTTAATGTTAGTGATCACATGGTCATATCTTGCTAGGGAATCTCTGAGTTCTTTAGCAAAAATGCTAAATCAGCCAGAACAATTGAAGTGGAGTTGGAAGAAGATGCTGATGCAGTTGCTTGCTTCGCTTAACAACACTCCCATTAATGCTCTACTGTCGGACGTTGTTGAGAAAGAGCAACAGACGGCCAGAAACGTATTAGAACTGATATTCAGATCCATCCGATTCTTCGGCAGCGAAGGGCTTCCGTTAAGAGGCAATAACAATCGACATGGAGTGCTGTCTGTAATAATGGTCAACATCATGTTTGTGGACATTGTGGGACACTGTGAGCTGAGTGGAAATTACTGTAAATTCCAATACATTGTTGGTAAAATATTTAACGTTACGTTGTTGTAGTGTGTGGGTGCGTGCGTGCTTAACTATTATTGCCCGTGCATTGGGGCCCGTCGTTATGCCACTGTGTGCGTGTGAGCGAACGAGCAATCAGCGAGAGGGAGGGAGGGAGAGAAATCGTTATAATTTTTTCCCTGGCAATTTTTTTCCCTGTAGCGTATATAGACAGCACCTCAGCACCCCCAGTCAAAATACCTTCCCGCGTGCCTGCCTGTATCTGTACTTGAGTATTCATTTTATAATTACCAAATAACATGTGGTTAGTTTTGCTTAGGTTTAATGATAATTTGTTTATGTCAAACCATCTTTTTAATTTGCAAATTTCTGAAGTAATCATCTCCATTAGCTCCTTTAAATTTGTAAACTTTGTTCTGCCTGTACACTCTCTTTCTGTGTCAGGCACTTCTCATGACTAACGACCCATTTAATATAGATTTGTTGGCATGCATGCGAGGTGTTGTTTGGGAATTGGCGTATCGCTTCAATTTGTCTATCTGATGTAGGTCTAAATGGCCTGTTCAGCACCACGCCCTATGGACAGCACATTGTCAGACAGTGAGCAGCTTTCCCGTACTCTGTCTGTTACAGTTCTAAACCTAATCCACATTGACATCGTGCTGCATCTTCATATGTCTACAATGTACACATATCCTTCTGACATAGTTGCATACGAAGGGTTCGATGCATTAGGTAATTGTTACTCATATTAGACATTAGGCCTATTAATATATAATGATTTATGCTTTTGTTAGTTTTTGAACACCATTGACACGGAATGAAATAATTAATAATTGAATTATATTTTCAGCTGATTATGGCTTAGTTGAACTTTGCATTTCATCATTGCGTTGTAGATAACTAGATGTCAGTAAATGTTTTTATTTTTTTATTTATTCATTTAGAGGTGTATAGTGTGCTATTATGCCTGCACTTTTAGTTGTGTTCCTACTATTTGATGTTTTTGTTTTGGACTGTAAGGGACGCTGTTGATCAGTAGAATAATTTCTGTGCAGTGTTGTCAGTCAGACGAGATCCTCCCTATTCACTGCGTTCTACCAGAGGAGAGGGGGGAAGTATCTGTACTTCATACGATGCGGGACGTGAGAGACACACAATCGCTTCTCTTCATTTAGGGAAATATTGGATTAAAACGAAACACTAACGAATACGATTCTTTTTGCTTATCTTTTCCGATTGTCCAGTGCAAGGAATATATTGTGGAATACATTTGTGTTGGATTATTTGTTAACGATGGCATTTGAAGGATACCTGGAGCCTAAACGCAGTAGGCGTTTTGGTCCGAGGATTCGATGGCAAGTACTGTTTTTTCAACTTTATTTCGTTAGTTTTGTTTGTGGCCAAATCCGGTATTCTATCCCAGAGGAGATGAAGAAAGGTTCGCTTATCGGCAACGTTGCGCAGGACCTGGGATTAGATTTGAAAAGGCTCCGAGCGGGCCGGGCCCGTATCGTGACCGGAGAAAGCATTCAGTACACCGAGCTGAAGACAGACAAAGGGATTCTAGTCGTGAGTGAGAGAATAGACCGAGAGCAGCTCTGTGGCGACGTCACACCGTGTAGCTTTAGCTTCGAAATGATTTTAGAGAATCCGATGGAGCTGCACCACATAACTATAGAAATATTGGACGTGAATGATAATGCTCCCACATTTCAACAACACGACATGCAGCTGACAATAGGCGAATCCGCCGCTCCGGGCGCGCGCTTCCTCTTAGCAACTGCTGATGATCCTGATGTCGGACTTAATGGACTGCAGGATTATATCTTATCTCCAAATGAGAATTTTATTGTAAAACAACATTCAAATATTGATGGCAGTAAATATGCTGAAATGGTGCTCCAGAAACCGTTAGATAGAGAGGAGCATCCTCGTCTTTCTTTAAAGCTAATCGCTGTAGACGGTGGGAGTCCGCAGAGGTCTGGTACAGTAAATATAGATATCACTGTCGTAGATGTGAATGACAATGCGCCCGTGTTTAACCAGTCAGTGTACAGGGCTACTGTAATGGAAAACGCACCAAAAGGCACATATATCACAACCGTCAATGCTAGTGATGCAGACAGTGGATCAAATGGTTTGATATATTATTCTCTTTACAACATGCAAGGTCTTATGGCGAGTATGTTTGCAATTGACAAGACCACTGGTTTGATATCGCTTTTAGGACAATTAGATTATGAAAAAGACAAAACATACGAAATTAGGATTGAAGCAACAGACCAAGGAGCTTTAAAGGACTCCAGTAAAGTTATTGTCGAGGTAAATGATGTGAACGACAATGCACCTGTCATAAGCGTCATGTCATTCACTAGTCCGGTGTCTGAGGATTCTCCTCCTGGTACAACCATTGGTATTATCAATGTAAAAGACCTTGATTCAGGTGACAACGGACAGGTGAGCTGTACTATAGATCAAAACATCCCTTTTAAGATCAAGTCTAATTTAAGAAATTACTACACCTTGGTTACCGACGCCATCTTAGACCGTGAGAGCGTCTCAGAATACAACATAACTGTAGTTGCCACTGATGCAGGCTCGCCTCCTCTCTCGAGTACGAGAACCTTTCACCTGAAGGTGTCTGACGTCAACGACAATGCCCCAGTGTTTCCACAGGGCGTGTACAACTCCTACATCTTAGAGAATAACTCTCCAGGCGTGTCTATACTCACTGTTAAAGCTAAAGATCCCGATGCCAATCAAAATGCTCGTATTTCGTATATACTAGAAGATACTGACATTGGTGGGACTCCAGTATCTAATTATGTTTCCGTTAACCCTGAGAGTGGGGTGATACAGGCGGTGCGCTCCTTTGATTATGAACAAATTAAACAATTTAAACTAGTCGTCAAAGCGCAAGACGGAGGCTCTCCTCCACTCAGTAGCAATGTGAGTGTTATCGTCATCATCCAGGACCAGAATGATAACGCGCCTCAGGTTCTGTACCCAGTCCAGACTGGCGGCTCTCTGGTGGCTGAAATGGTGCCTCGTTCTGCAGATGTGGGCTATCTTGTCACTAAAGTGGTGGCTGTTGATGTGGACTCTGGACAGAATGCCTGGCTCTCGTATAAACTGCAGAAAGCGACAGACAGGGCGCTGTTTGAAGTGGGCTTACAAAATGGAGAAATAAGAACCATAAGACAAGTCAATGATAAAGATGCTGTGAAACAAAGGCTCACTGTTGTAGTGGAGGACAACGGGCAGCCCTCTCGTTCAGCTACAGTCAATGTTAACGTGGCGGTGGCGGACAGCTTCCCTGAAGTGCTCTCGGAGTTCACTGACTTTACGCACGACAAGGAGTACAATGACAATCTGACTTTTTACTTAGTCTTGGCTTTGGCTGTAGTTTCTTTTCTTTTCATCACGTGTTTAGTGGTTATTATATCAGTGAAAATATACAGATGGAGACAGTCTCGCATCCTCTATCATTCCAATCTCCCGGTTATTCCGTATTATCCACCGCGTTACGCAGACACTTTGGGGACAGGAACTCTACAGCACGTGTACAATTACGAGGTGTGCAGGACGACTGACTCCAGAAAGAGTGACTGTAAGTTCGCCAGGCCCGGTAGTCAGAGTGTACTGATAGTGGACCCCAGTACAGGGACGATGCAGCGGATGCAGAGTGAAAAGAACATCCTGGATGAACCAGACTCTCCACTAGAGGTGAGTTTTTAGGATTTTGAATAATGTAGCTGTTTATTTTGGAATTGTATCTCTACAAAAACCTCAAGTTAACCAAGGCGCTGCTCCTATGGTACCAGTTCACAATATTTTGTATTTGGCTATTTGCACTTTCTTACACGATTGTGACGTGTTTTAGTGCCGTGATTGTTACATGTAGTCCATTATAGAGCAATTCCTGTTACTCAATTCCTGTTACTCTCCTGCGGTCTCTCTCTCTCGTGCACTTTTTTGGCTAACTTTTTTCTCATGATTGACCTGTTAAAATGTGTTACAAAAATAAATGTAGCAAATTTTTGTACAGAACTGACTCTGCCTTTTTTCATCAATGCAAATCAGTTATTTTACATTTATTATTTTGTATTCGCACACACTTAAACAGAACCGATGTCTACAATACATTTGTATAGAATTAACTTTAACAAATCAAGTTTGATTTACTGACCTAACTTGGCTACCATGGCTATGGCTAGGGACATAATGAAATTGCTTTAAAGTTACAAAATACCTTTGAATAATTTGGCATTAAGAAATCAAGTTGGAGTTAGAGTTGAAAATCAGGTACCGTGGACAAGATGAAATTACTTAAACATTACACAATACATTGATATTACAATAACTGACAAATATGATGTTGCATCAACATAATTATTCTAAGCAGTCTAATGTGAATGAGATACTTTGGTTTGACAAGAAATAATTACATCAGTTGCCCATATTCTGATCATGTGGGACTGATGTGCACATTAAAATCAAGTAAATTCAAAATACTTTTTTTCCCAGTGTATCTCTTAAAGGCCCATTTGTTTTCACTGTTCTTTTGTACCTTTCTACAGATTGCATTTTCAAGTTGAAAATCGATTGTATTGGAATGTATTTGTTTGGTTGTTTTAGGAAATGTTTGTCAACCAACTGTTGAATAGCATCAAACTTCCACTGGCTTTTCAGCACTATGGACAGCGCCTCTATTGTCATGGCAAATGCGCAGCTCTCATAGCTCTCTTTAAACACACATTCTGGCATGTTTAGTCCTGTTTAAATACAATTATCGTATGTATCATCGTTTCACACAGACGTAGTGTTTTAACAGTCCTTTGAAACGTTTATATAATCGTTAATGCCTTTCACTGTATGCGTCTAATGATTATTCAGACTACCGTGACAATGATTGTAGTAATCCATGTTGGTGTGACGGAAGAAACCATGCTATTGTCATACACACTATTTAAAGTATGGAATGAAAATATATCCCTCCGATGATATCTTACCTTGCATGATTACTCATTTAGGATTTGTAACCTTGGGAAGATTACAACTATGGTCTAAACTCTTCTATCATATACTTATAATTGTGTTCCCACATTATTTGGTGTTCGGGTTTTGGACTGTGAGGGCCGCTGTTGATCAGTGAAACAATTTCTGTGCGGTGTTGTCAGTCAGATGAGTCCCCTTCCTTATCACTGCGCTGTAGAGGAGAGGGAGACTGTGCGCTTCATACGAGGCGGGGCAAGAACAGGCAGAACACTAGCTCTGCTCCATAGATAACAGACACAATAGGATTTAGATAACACATCGGCTGTTACTTTATTTTCTCGCAATTATTGGGGATACTCTCTTGGGAATATTATTGTGGCATTTATTCTGTGATGACTATGGCTTTTGCTGGATTCCTACAACCTAAATACTTAAGATGGCGTTCGTACCCGGGACTTCGATGGCAAGTACTTGTTTTTCTCCTGAATTTCAGCCATATTGTAAGTGGCCAAATCCGTTATTCCATTCCAGAGGAGATGAAAACAGGATCGCTTATCGGTAACGTAGCGCAAGACCTGGGGTTGGATTTGAAAAGGCTCCGAGCGGGCCGTGCCCGTATCGTGACCGGAGAAAGCATTCAGTACACCGAGCTGAAGACAGACAAAGGGATTCTAATAGTGAGAGAGAGAATAGACCGGGAGCAGCTCTGTGGCGACGTCACACCGTGTAGCTTCAGCTTCGAAATCATTCTAGAAAATCCAATTGAACTGCACCGTGTTACTGTTGAAATATTAGATGTAAATGATCATGCTCCAGTTTTTCCAAATAAAGATGTACAGTTTGAAATAAGCGAATCAGCTTCTATTGGAGCGCGATTTCCTCTGGAGAGTGCAGAGGATCCCGATGTAGGACTTAACGCGCTGCAGAATTACATATTAACTCCGAACGATAATTTCATTTTAAAACAACACAGTAATCCAGACGGTAGTAAATATGCTGAAATGGTGCTCCAGAAAACATTAGATAGAGAGGAGCATCCTCGTTTGTCTTTCAAAATAATCGCTGTAGACGGTGGAAATCCGCAGAGGTCTGGTTCAGTAAATATAGATATTACTGTCCTAGATGCCAATGACAATGCGCCCGTTTTCAACCAGTCAGTGTACACGACTACTGTGGTAGAAAACGCACCGAAAGGAACATATATCACAACCGTGAATGCAACGGATGCAGACAGTGGGTCTTATGGACAAATAACATACACCTTTTCCAAGTCGAAGGGTGTCATAGCAGATGCATTAGTCATAGATGAGGGCACTGGAACGATATATGTTTCTGGTCAAATAGATTATGAGAAAGATAAGAAATACGAATTGAGAGTAGAGGCGAAGGACCAGGGTGGGTTAACAGACACAAGTAAAGTTATAATTGAAGTTATCGATGTAAATGATAATGCACCAGTTATAAACGTCATGTCTTTCTCCAGCTCTGTGTCTGAAGATGCTCCCACGGGTACAACGATAGCTGTTATCAATGTCAAAGACACAGATTCAGAGCGAAACGGACATATCACATGTTCTATAGATGCTAACCTCCCGTTTAAAATACATTCTTCGTTAACTAGTTATTATAATTTGATTTCAGATATGGGTTTTGACCGAGAAACGGTTCCAGATTACAACATAACTATTACTGCAACAGATTCGGGTTCTCCTCCTCTCTCTAGTGCCACGATATTACATCTTAGAATCTCTGACGTAAATGACAATGCTCCATTCTTCGATAAATTCACATACTCTGCCTACGTCACAGAGAATAACTCTCCTGGAATGTCCATATTTACAGTTAGTGCGCGGGACTCTGACTCAAATCAGAACGCTAGAATATCTTACCTCCTTCAGGACGCGCAGATCAGTGGAACTCCTGTTTCTACTTATGTTTCTATTAACTCCGAAACCGGAGTTTTACACGCGGTGCGCTCCTTTGATTTTGAACAAATCAAACTATTTATGCTAGTAGTCATGGCGCAAGACGGAGGCTCCCCTCCACTCAGTAGCAACGTGAGTGTTAACGTCGTCATCCAGGACCAGAACGACAACGCGCCTCAGGTTCTGTACCCAGTCCAGACTGGCGGCTCTCTGGTGGCTGAAATGGTGCCTCGTTCAGCAGATGTGGGCTATCTTGTCACTAAAGTGGTGGCTGTTGATGTGGACTCTGGACAGAATGCCTGGCTCTCGTATAAACTGCAGAAAGCGACAGACAGGGCGTTGTTTGAAGTGGGCTTACAGAATGGGGAAATAAGAACTATACGCCAAGTCACTGATAAAGATGCTGTGAAACAAAGGCTCACTGTTGTAGTGGAGGACAACGGGCAGCCCTCTCGTTCAGCTACAGTCAATGTTAACGTGGCGGTGGCGGACAGCTTCCCTGAAGTGTTCTCGGAGTTCACTGACTTTACGCACGACAAGGAGTACAATGACAACCTGACTTTTTACTTAGTCTTGGCTTTGGCTGTAGTTTCATTTCTGTTCATCACGTGTTTAGTGGTTATTATATCAGTGAAAATATACAGATGGAGACAGTCTCGCATCCTCTATCATTCCAATCTCCCGGTTATTCCGTATTATCCACCGCGTTACGCAGACACTTTGGGGACAGGAACTCTACAGCATGTGTACAATTACGAGGTGTGCAGGACGACTGACTCCAGAAAGAGTGACTGTAAGTTCTCCAGGCCCGGTAGTCAGAGTGTACTGATAGTGGACCCCAGTACAGGGACGATGCAGCGGATGCAGAGTGAAAAGAACATCCTGGATGAACCAGACTCTCCACTAGAGGTGAGTTTTTAGGATTTTGAATAATGTAGCTGTTTATTTTGGAATTGTATCTCTATAAAAACCTCAAGTTAACCAAGGCGCTGCTCCTATGGTACCAGTTCACAATATATTGTATTTGGCTCTTTGCACTTTCTTACATGATTGTGACGTGTTTTAGTGCCGTGATTGTTACATGTAGTCCATTATAGAGCAATTCCTGTTACTCAATTCCTGTTACTCTCCTGCTGTCTCTCTCTCTCGTGCACTTTTTTGGCTAACTTTTTTCTCATGATTGACCTGTTAAAATGTGTTACAAAAATAAATGTAGCAAATTTTTGTACAGAACTGACTCTGCCTTTTTTCATCAATGCAAATCAGTTATTTTACATTTATTCTTTTGTATTTGCACACACTTAAACAGAACCGATGTCTACAATACATTTGTATAGAAATAACTTTAACAAATCAAGTTTGATTTACTGACCTAACTTGGCTACCAGGGACATAATGAAATTGCTTTAAAGTTACAAAATACCTCTGAATAATTTGGCATTAAGAAATCAAGTTGGAGTTAGAGTTGAAAATCAGGTACCGTGGACAAGATGAAATTACTTAAACATTACACAATACATTGATATTACAATAACTGACAAATATTATGTTGCATCAACATAATTATTCTAAGCAGTCTAATGTGAATGAGATACTTTGGTTTGACAAGAAATAATTACATCAGTTGCCCATATTCTGATCATGTGCACATTAAAATCAAGTAAATTCAAAATACTATCTCTTAAAGGCCCATTTGTTTTCACTGTTCTTTTGTACCTTTCTACAGATTGCATTTTCAAGTTGAAAATCGATTGTATTGGAATGTATTTGTTTGGTTGTTTTAGGAAATGTTTGTCAACCAACTGTTGAATAGCAGCAAACTTCCACTGGCTTTCCAGCACGATGGACAGCGCCTCTATTGTCATGGCAAATGCGCAGCTCTCATAGCTCTCTTTAAACACACATTCTGGCATGTTTAGTCCTGTTTAAATACAATTATCGTATGTATCATCGTTTCACACAGACGTAGTGTTTTAACAGTCATTTGAAACGTTTATATAAGTTAAAATGTGTTACAAAAATAAATGTAGCAAATTTTTGTACAGAACTGACTCTGCCTTTTTTCATCAATGCAAATCAGTTATTTTACATTTATTATTTTGTATTCGCACACACTTAAACAGAACCGATGTGTACAATACATTTGTATAGAATTAACTTTAACAAATCAAGTTTGATTTACTTACCTAACTTGGCTACCAGGGACATAATGAAATTGCTTTAAAGTTACAAAATACCTCTGAATAATTTGGCATTAAGAAATCAAGTTGGAGTTAGAGTTGAAAATCAGGTACCGTGGACAAGATGAAATTACTTAAACATTACACAATACATTGATATTACAATAACTGACAAATATTATGTTGCATCAACATAATTATTCTAAGCAGTCTAATGTGAATGAGATACTTTGGTTTGACAAGAAATAATTACATCAGTTGCCCATATTCTGATCATGTGCACATTAAAATCAAGTAAATTCAAAATACTATCTCTTAAAGGCCCATTTGTTTTCACTGTTCTTTTGTACCTTTCTTACAGATTGCATTTTCAAGTTGAAAATCGATTGTATTGGAATGTATTTGTTTGGTTGTTTTAGGAAATGTTTGTCAACCAACTGTTGAATAGCAGCAAACTTCCACTGGCTTTTCAGCACGATGGACAGCGCCTCTATTGTCATGGCAAATGCGCAGCTCTCATAGCTCTCTTTAAACACACATTCTGGCATGTTTAGTCCTGTTTAAATACAATTATCGTATGTATCATCGTTTCACACAGACGTAGTGTTTTAACAGTCCTTTGAAACGTTTATATAATCGTTAATGCCTTTCACTGTATGCGTCTAATGGTTATTCAGACTACCGTGACAATGATTGTAGTAATCCATGTTGGTGTGACCTGTGACGGAAGAAACCATGCTATTGTCATACACACTATTTAAAGTATGGAATGAAAATATATCCCTCCGATGATATCTTACCTTGCATGATTACTCATTTAGGATTTGTAACCTTGGGAAGATTACAACTAGGGTCTAAACTCTTGTATCATATTTATAATTGTGTTCATACATTATTTGGTTTTCGGGTTTTGAACTGCGAGGGCCGCTGTTGATCAGTGAAACAATTTCTGTGCGGTGTTGTCAGTCAGAGGAGTCCCCTTCCTTATCACTGCGCTAGAGGAGAGGGAGACTCTGTGCGCTTCATACGAGGCGGGGCAAGAACAGGCAGAACACTCGCTCTGCTCCATAGATAACATATACAGTAGGATTTAGATAACACATCGGCTGTTACTCTATTTTCTCGCAATTATTGGGGATACTCTCTTGGGAATATTATTGTGGCATTTATTCTGTGATGACTATGGCTTTTGCTGGATTCCTAAAACCTAAATACTTAAGATGGCGTTCGTACCCGGGACTTCGATGGCAAGTACTTGTTTTTCTCCTGTATTTCAGCCATATTGTAAGTGGCCAAATCCGTTATTCCATTCCGGAGGAGATGAAGAAAGGGTCGCTTATCGGTAACGTAGCGCAAGACCTGGGGTTAGATTTGAAAAGGCTCCGAGCGGGCCGGGCCCGTATCGTGACCGGAGAAAGCATTCAGTACACCGAGCTGAAGACAGACAAAGGGATTCTAGTCGTGAGTGAGAGAATAGACCGAGAGGAGCTCTGTGGCGACGTCACACCGTGTAGCTTTAGTTTCGAAATCATTCTAGAAAATCCAATTGAACTGCACCGTGTTACTGTTGAAATATTAGATGTAAATGATCATGCTCCAGTTTTTCCAAATAAAGATGTACAGTTTGAAATCAGCGAATCAGCTTCTATTGGAGCGCGATTTCCTCTGGAGAGTGCAGAGGATCCCGATGTAGGACTTAACGCGCTGCAGAATTACATATTAACTCCGAACGATAATTTCATTTTAAAACAACACAGTAATCCAGACGGTAGTAAATATGCTGAAATGGTGCTCCAGAAAACATTAGATAGAGAGGAGCATCCTCGTTTGTCTTTCAAAATAATCGCTGTAGACGGTGGAAATCCGCAGAGGTCTGGTTCAGTAAATATAGATATTACTGTCCTAGATGCCAATGACAATGCGCCCGTTTTCAACCAGTCAGTGTACACGACTACTGTGGTAGAAAACGCACCGAAAGGAACATATATCACAACCGTGAATGCAACGGATGCAGACAGTGGGTCTTATGGACAAATAACATACACCTTTTCCAAGTCGAAGGGTGTCATAGCAGATGCATTAGTCATAGATGAGGGCACTGGAACGATATATGTTTCTGGTCAAATAGATTATGAGAAAGATAAGAAATACGAATTGAGAGTAGAGGCGAAGGACCAGGGTGGTTTAACAGACACAAGTAAAGTTATGATTGAAGTTATCGACGTTAATGACAACGCACCAGTTATAAACGTCATGTCTTTCTCCAGCTCTGTGTCTGAAGATGCTCCGACGGGTACAACGATAGCTGTTATCAATGTTAAAGACGCTGATTCAGAGAGAAACGGACATATTACATGTTCTATAGATGCTAACCTCCCGTTTAAAATACATTCTTCGTTAACTAGTTATTATAATTTGATTTCAGATATGGGTTTTGACCGAGAAACGGTTCCAGATTACAACATAACTATTACTGCAACAGATTCGGGTTCTCCTCCTCTCTCTAGTGCCACGATATTACATCTTAGAATCTCTGACGTAAATGACAATGCCCCATTATTCGGTAAAGACACCTACTCTGCCTACGTCACAGAGAATAACTCTCCTGGAATGTCCATATTTACAGTCAGTGCGCGGGACTCTGACTCAAATCAGAACGCGAGAATCTCTTACCTCCTTCAGGACGCGCAGATCAGTGGAACTCCTGTTTCTACTTATGTTTCTATTAACTCCGAAACCGGAGTTTTACATGCAGTGCGCTCCTTTGATTTTGAACAAATCAAACAATTTATGCTAGTAGTCATGGCGCAAGACGGAGGCTCCCCTCCACTCAGTAGCAATGTGAGTGTTAACGTCATCATCCAGGACCAGAATGACAACGCGCCTCAGGTTCTGTACCCAGTCCAGACTGGCGGCTCTCTGGTGGCTGAAATGGTCCCACGTTCAGCAGATGTGGGCTATCTTGTCACTAAAGTGGTGGCTGTTGATGTGGACTCTGGACAGAATGCCTGGCTCTCGTATAAACTGCAGAAAGTGACAGACAGAGCGCTGTTTGAAGTGGGCTTACAGAATGGGGAAATAAGAACTATACGTCAAGTCACTGATAAAGATGCTGTGAAACAAAGGCTCACTATTGTAGTGGAGGACAACGGGCAGCCCTCTCGTTCAGCTACAGTCAATGTTAACGTGGCGGTGGCGGACAGCTTCCCTGAAGTGCTCTCGGAGTTCACTGACTTTACGCACGACAAGGAGTACAATGACAATCTGACCTTTTACTTAGTCTTGGCTTTGGCTGTAGTTTCATTTCTGTTCATCACGTGTTTAGTGGTTATTATATCGGTGAAAATATACAGATGGAGACAGTCTCGCATCCTCTATCATTCCAATCTCCCGGTTATTCCGTATTACCCACCGCGTTACGCAGACACTTTGGGGACAGGAACTCTACAGCACGTGTACAATTACGAGGTGTGCAGGACGACTGACTCCAGAAAGAGTGACTGTAAGTTCGCCAGACCCGGTAGTCAGAGTGTACTGATAGTGGACCCCAGTACAGGGACGATGCAGCGGATGCAGAGTGAAAAGAACATCCTGGATGAACCGGACTCTCCTCTCGAGGTTGGTGTACTAATGTGATCTAATTTGGCGCTAATCAGAATAATAATTAATCTACGTGGGTTTCATGTTGTATGCATTTCATCTCTCATTAGGTTTATTTAAATTGTTTCGCCTGAATGGCAAAGCACCTTTTTTTGTGTATCTGGTTTTCTCACTCGCTTTGACCTAAGAGCGTTCGAATTCTAGAGTTACCTATGGTCGTTACAAATCACTCTTCAACACGTAAAGGGTAACTTTCAGCACCTGTTACATGGAAAGCGACACTTCAGCATTGTAGTGATACACTCGGCTTTGCTTACTGTGTGTGTGTGTGTGTGTGTGTGTGTGTGTGTGTGTGTGTGTGTGCGCGCGGGCGTGCGTGCGTGCGCGTGCGCGTGTGCGTGCCTGCGCCATTTTCACATGGCTTTGTTCTCCGAGAGCAGGTTGATGAAGGTCGGTAGCAGGTTTTCACTTCTGGCAGAACGTGTTAATGATGTATTTATTACACGTCATCCACAGTGGTATAGTTTAGTTTCTTAGAGTTTATGATCATCATAGCGCAAGTTCACGTGAATTAATTTCTGTTCAATTCAATTGCTTCTTACTTTGCTATCAGCCAATACATTCAGTACCTTGGACCCATTAGGTGTTTTTTTTATTCATGTCGTATAAAGCTTTAATCTTTCCTTTGAAGTTGTCCTAGACAATAACAGACGTTTAGAATAGAGCTGTAATGTAACATTTGAGGACGATTTATATACATTTTGTACATTAAATCAGTTGTATTGTCTTCATGATGGGATATACTGTGTAGTTCAGTTCATTGAACTCACAGGGACGCTGTTGACCAGTTTGTTTTAGATTTACGTCAGGTTTGCAGATGTACCTCCCCATCATCTCGATATATTATATAGAGAAAGAGATTCACAAAGAGCGCACAGTCCGGGTTACCGAGAACACTGAGCACGAGGACGTTAGGCTGCGATTCTTTTGTTACAGGAACAGGACACAAATCGTTTATTGTTCCAAAGGATTACAATACAAATCTAACATATCACCGTTCCAGAAGGATTGTATGGTGCTTGTGGTGTAATGGAACACGGTAAAATGTCGGACAGAACAATGACACGGCAAGTACTGTTGTTCATCTCGGTCCTCTCTCTCGGTTCAGTGCACGGGCAGGTCAGTTACTCCATTCCCGAGGAAATGGCGAAAGGCTCTTTAGTCGGTAACATAGCGCAGGATTTGGGTTTAGATCTAAAAAGACTGAAATCAGGTAAAGCTCGTATCTATACTGGAGACAGCGCAGAATACATCGAGCTGAATAAAGAAAGGGGAGTCCTCCTGATCAAAGAGAGAATAGACCGAGAAGCGCTCTGCGGACAGACGACGCCTTGCGCTCTACATTTTCAGATTATTTTGGAGAATCCTATGGAATTTTACAGTACTACGGTTGAAATTACAGATATAAATGACAATGCTCCCAATTTTGAAAAAAAAGAAATGAAATTCAAAATTAGTGAGTCAGCTGTGACCGGAGCGAAGTTCTTATTAGAGAGGGCAATGGATTCAGATGTCAGCGTTAATGGCCTCCAGAGCTACTCTCTGACTCAAACGGATAATTTCATACTGAAACTAAAAGATCAACCAGATGGAGGGAAAATAGTTGAAATGATTTTACAAAAGCCTCTTGATCGAGAGAAACAGGAGCAGATTTCATTAGTATTAACAGCAGTGGATGGAGGCGAGCCAAAGCTTTCTGGCACTGCGCAAATACATGTTAGTGTGCTAGATGCCAACGATAATGCTCCTGTTTTTACGCAGCCTATTTATAAGGCTACCATCACTGAAAACGCCGCTAAAGGTACAGTTGTTACGACAGTCAGCGCCTCTGACGCTGATAAAGGGACAAATTCTAAGATAACATATTCTATTTCAAATACTTTGGCTGATGTTCGAGAAATGTTTGAAATAGATGAATTCGAAGGTAGTCTAAAGGTAAAAGCAAATGTTGATTATGAAAAGGCTCGTCACTATCAGATACATGTTCAAGCTAGTGATGACGGAGGGCTCACAGATTCGTGTAAAATAACACTTGACGTCCTTGATATAAATGACAATAAGCCAGCTATTAATATCATGTCCAAGACAAATATGATAACAGAAGATTCTAAACCTGGAACTGTAGTAACAATGATAAATGTGCAGGACCCGGACTCTGGTGAAAACGGTAACGTTAAGTGTTCAATGAATGACGACATTCCATTCACAATTAAATCTACGTCGAATAACTTCTTTACTGTAGTAACTGACAGTGATTTGGACCGAGAGAGAGACTCTGAGTATAACATCAGTGTGACGTGCTCTGATGAGGGAGTGCCCTCGCTCTCCAGCAGCGTCACTCTCACCTTACAGATATCAGATGTGAATGACAACGCGCCTGTCTTTGAGAGGAGCTCATATGAGGCCTACATTATAGAAAACAACACACCGGGCCTCTCTATATTCACAGTGAAAGCCAGAGACGCTGACTGGAACCAGAATGCCCGTGTTTCTTACATACTGGAGGACTCCTCGGTTAACGGGGTGCCCGTCTCCTCATATGTGTCCGTTAGTGCTGATAGTGGAGTCATCCATGCAGTGCGCTCTTTTGACTACGAGCAGATTAAGGATTTCCATTTCCGTGTAAAAGCGCAGGATGGAGGCTCCCCTCCACTCAGTAGCAATGTGTCTGTGAAAATAATGATCCAGGACCAGAACGATAACGCGCCTCAGGTTCTGTACCCAGTCCAGACTGGCGGCTCTCTGGTGGCTGAAATGGTGCCTCGTTCAGCAGATGTGGGCTATCTTGTCACGAAAGTGGTGGCTGTTGATGTGGACTCCGGACAGAATGCCTGGCTCTCGTATAAACTACAGAAAGCGACAGACAGGGCGTTGTTTGAAGTGGGCTTACAGAATGGGGAAATAAGAACTATACGCCAAGTCACTGATAAAGATGCTGTGAAACAAAGGCTCACTGTTGTAGTGGAGGACAACGGGCAGCCCTCTCGTTCAGCTACAGTCAATGTTAACGTGGCGGTGGCGGACAGCTTCCCTGAAGTGCTCTCGGAGTTCACTGACTTTACGCACGACAAGGAGTACAATGACAATCTGACTTTTTACTTAGTCTTGGCTTTGGCTGTAGTTTCATTTCTGTTCATCACGTGTTTAGTGGTTATTATATCAGTGAAAATATACAGATGGAGACAGTCTCGCATCCTCTATCATTCCAATCTCCCGGTTATTCCGTATTATCCACCGCGTTACGCAGACACTTTGGGGACAGGAACTCTACAGCACGTGTACAATTACGAGGTGTGCAGGACGACTGACTCCAGAAAGAGTGACTGTAAGTTCGCCAGGCCCGGTAGTCAGAGTGTACTGATAGTGGACCCCAGTACAGGGACGATGCAGCGGATGCAGAGTGAAAAGAACATCCTGGATGAACCAGACTCTCCACTAGAGGTGAGTTTTCATTTAATATTAGATTGAATTTAAGAATGCGCCCAATCTGAAATAGTTCATTGTATGAATGGAAACACGTTAATGAAGTTCCACTCAAGAGTGTTTGAAAATGTAACCATGAAATGTAACAATGAAATCGCTCATAGTGTTTACTTGTTTGAGCACATTCAGAACCAGAGGTTGTGGACAGCGCAGTTGTATAGGTTGAGGTGCTGCAGCGATCTGTTAACTGTTTATCCTCTTAGGAAGCACATTACACTTCATGGCAAACTATTTCAATGGAAGGGTTTATATTACTTTAACCATTATGATTATACTTTTTTTTAAGTGTGTTGTATGAGTGTAGGCTACGTGACTTAATAAAAAGAAGCAATGTAGCTCTTGTTTTCCATAAACTTTATTGTGTCATTGTGTTAAGAAATACGGGGCGTAACAGATATTCGCATACAGGCCTGGCTGTTACCTTTCCACGTCTGTATACTGAAGCTGATATCGTGGAATGCAAAGCCAATTTCACTCACGATATGCCTCGTGTATGCTTATTGATATTTGAGTTTGGAAACTGTTCTCCAATAATGAAGGTAACACTTTGTATGTGCATTTTGTGTAGTTCAGTGCATTGAACTCACAGGGCCGCTGTCGGCCAGTGTGTTGCGATTGTAGAGCAGATTTGTACAGCAAAACCTCCCCCATCATCATCCTCGATATATTAGACAGAGAAAGAACCGTGCGCAGTGTGCTTAGTCTGGGATATACAGAACAAAAAACACGGAGACATCGAGCTGCCATTCTTTTGTTCTAATTTGTGGATATATTTTATTTTGATGTTTGAGACTAAAAACTAACGGAATATTAGAGACTGCCTCAAGGATTATAACGTATTTGTTGTTTCGTATTTGTTGTTTCAGAGAATTTCAGAGAAAATGTCGGACAGAACAATGACACGGCAAGTACTGTTGTTCATCTCGGTCCTCTCTCTCAGTTCAGTGCACGGGCAGGTCAGTTACTCCATTCCCGAGGAAATGGCGAAAGGCTCTTTAGTCGGTAACATAGCGCAGGATTTGGGTTTAGATCTCAAAAGACTGAAATCAGGTAAAGCTCGTATCTATACTGGAGACAGCGCAGAATACATCGAGCTGAATAAAGAAAGGGGAGTCCTCCTGATCAAAGAGAGAATTGACCGAGAAGCGCTCTGTGAACAGACGACGCCTTGTGCTTTGCGTGTTCAAATTATCCTAGAAAACCCGATGGAATTTTACAGCATCACAGTTGAAATAACAGACATAAACGATAATGCTCCTTTGTACAAGAACAGTGAAATGAAATTTGAAATTAACGAACTGGCTGTTATCGGAGCCAGGTTCGTCCTCGAGAAAGCAATTGATAACGACGTGGGAATAAACGGTCTTCAAAGCTATTTCCTTAGACCCACCGATCATTTCATTTTAAAACCGCATAATACAGTTGGTGGTAATAAAAATGTAGAAATGGTTTTACAGAAACCTTTGGATCGAGAGAAACAGGAGCATGTGTCTTTGATATTAACCGCTGTAGATGGAGGTGAGCCGCAGCTCTCTGGGACAATGCAGATTCTCATCACTGTACTAGACGCCAATGATAATGCCCCTGTTTGTACTCATGCAGTTTACAAGGCAAGTGTAACAGAGAACGCCCCAAAAGCCACAGTTTTAACCACAGTAAGCGCATCTGATGCTGATCAAGGTTCAAATGGGAAAATAACATATTCTATCTCAAACACAGCGGAAGGTGCAGGTGAAATATTTGAGGTAGGAGAAAATGATGGGGTTGTTAAATTGATTGGTAATATGGATTATGAAAAACGTAAAAACTATGAGATAGATGTTCAAGCTACAGACCAGGGAGGACACTCCGACGCCTGTAAAGTGATTATTGAAGTACTTGATACAAACGATAACCCACCATCAATTAATATCATGTCGAAGACAAATAGCATATCTGAGAACGTGAAACCTGAGACAGTTGTGACAATGATGAACATTCAAGATCTAGATTCTAATGAAAATGGCAAAGTCCAATGCTTCTTAAATGAAAACATTCCTTTTGCGATTAAATCAACATCGACTAGTTTCTTTACTGTAGTAACAGACAGTGATTTGGACCGAGAGAGAGATTCTGAGTATAACATCAGTGTGACGTGCTCTGATGAGGGAGTGCCCTCGCTCTCAAGCAGCGTCACTCTCACCTTACAGATATCAGATGTGAATGACAACGCGCCTGTCTTTGAGAGGAGCTCATATGAGGCCTACATTATAGAAAACAACACACCGGGCCTCTCTATATTCACAGTGAAAGCCAGAGACGCTGACTGGAACCAGAATTCCCGTGTTTCTTACATACTGGAGGACTCCTCGGTTAACGGAGTGCCCGTCTCCTCATATGTGTCCGTTAGTGCTGATAGTGGAGTCATCCATGCAGTGCGCTCTTTTGACTACGAGCAGATCAAGGATTTTCACTTCCGCGTAAAAGCGCAGGATGGAGGCTCCCCTCCACTCAGTAGCAATGTGTCTGTTAAAATAACGATCCAGGACCAGAACGATAATGCGCCTCAGGTTCTGTACCCAGTCCAGACTGGCGGCTCTCTGGTGGCTGAAATGGTGCCTCGTTCAGCAGATGTGGGCTATCTTGTCACTAAAGTGGTGGCTGTTGATGTGGACTCTGGACAGAATGCCTGGCTCTCGTTTAAACTGCAGAAAGCGACAGACAGGGCGCTGTTTGAAGTCGGCCTACAGAATGGGGAAATAAGAACTATACGTCAAGTCACTGATAAAGATGCTGTGAAACAAAGGCTCACTGTTGTAGTGGAGGACAACGGGCAGCCCTCTCGTTCAGCTACAGTCAATGTTAACGTGGCGGTGGCGGACAGCTTCCCTGAAGTGCTCTCGGAGTTCACTGACTTTACGCACGACAAGGAGTACAATGACAACCTGACTTTTTACTTAGTCTTGGCTTTGGCTGTAGTTTCATTTTTGTTCATCACGTGTTTAGTGGTTATTATATCAGTGAAAATATACAGATGGAGACAGTCTCGCATCCTCTATCATTCCAATCTCCCGGTTATTCCGTATTATCCACCGCGTTACGCAGACACTTTGGGGACAGGAACTCTACAGCACGTGTACAATTACGAGGTGTGCAGGACGACTGACTCCAGAAAGAGTGACTGTAAGCTCTCCAGACCCGGTAGTCAGAGTGTACTGATAGTGGACCCCAGTACAGGGACGATGCAGCGGATGCTGAGTGAAAAGAACATCCTGGATGAACCAGACTCTCCTCTAGAGGTGAGTTTATTAGATTTAGAAAAATAGTTGGAAATGTATGTGTACGCTGCTGACGTTTGCTCCTCTCATATCACAAAGTGCACTGTGTTCTGTGTTTACGCTCTCCTTCGGTAGCAGACTACTCGACGTATTGTAATATCTAACGACCCATTTAATCTAGATTTGTTTACATTTATCTGAGGTGTTGTTTTTGGAAATGCCGTTTTGCTTCAATTTGTCTACCATGATGTGTCGGTTTAGACGGCATTTCAGCACCATGCGGTGTAGACAGCACTTACTTTTTCTGACAGTGAAAATCTCTGAAAACCTTTCTTTCTACACCTGTGCCATCGGTGATGCATTGCTGTAGCTACACCTTACAGCTTATACCAGATGCAAAGAGGTTGATTTGCAAAATTGGTTGATTATAAAACATATTATGGCACAACGTATTAATAACACTATGTGCAATATGACAACCCTAGTCGTCTATCTGTACAGTATAGTATAGTGGATAGTGTACATAGCCTTTATTTATGTAAACCAGCTCCTTTCCTTCTTGTGTTTTTAAAAAAAAAGTTTTTCTTTTGTTTTTCTTCTCTTTTTTTTTCTTTCCTAACACCAGGGGAGCCACCCCTCCTAAATTTCGTTGTTTGGTACCTGTACTATAGCAATGACAATAAAGACCATTCATTCATTCATTCATTCATTCATTCATAACCTTCTAGCATTCCCTTTGTTGGTTCGTATTTGGACAGTATTTACACTGATGGTAGTAATCAATCATTGAATTGTATTTCCATTCATTTCCAAGTTATATCTTACTACTTGAACTTTGCATTTGCATGTAAAGCACTTTGAGCTGCAACGTTTGCAGGAAAAGTGCTATTCAAATAAAAAGTTGTATTATTATTATTATTATTATTATTTGATCATTTTTATTGTAGATAACTAGTTGGTGGTTTGGTGGCTGCACTATTGTTGTGTTGCTACAATGTTTCATGTTCGAGTTTGAGACTGTGAGGGCCGCTGTTGATCAGTACAATTATTTCTGTCCGATGTTGTCAGTCAGAGGAGTCCTCTCCCTTATCATTGCGCTCTACCAGAGGAGCTAGAGAACTATCTGCGCTTCATTCGAGGCGGGCATGAGATAGACACACTCGTTCCTCTCCATAGCCTGGCCATATCAGGGAAAAGACTGGATTAAAACAAAACTTTGACGATTACGGCTCTATTTACTCATCTTTTTTCGAAAGCACAGTATAAGGATTATATTTGTGGGATTTATTCGTGTTGGATTGTTTGTTGACTATGGCATTCGAAGGAAATCTGAAACCTAAATGCTCTAGGCATTTTTGTCCGTGGCTTCGATGGCAAGTACTTGTTTTTCTCTTGTATTTCTGCCATTTTGTAAGTGGCCAAATCCGTTATTCCATCCCGGAGGAGATGAAGACAGGCTCGCTCATCGGTAACGTAGCGCAAGACCT
The DNA here is from genome assembly GCF_963989245.1 of Nansenia antarctica. Classification (NCBI taxonomy): domain Eukaryota; kingdom Metazoa; phylum Chordata; class Actinopteri; order Argentiniformes; family Microstomatidae; genus Nansenia; species Nansenia antarctica. Next base: position 18,496,744 of record NC_137688.1, read on the forward strand.
GGGATTAGATTTGAAAAGACTCCGAGCGGGCCGGGCCCGTATCGTGACCGGAGAAAGCATTCAGTACACCGAGCTGAAGACAGACAAAGGGATTCTAGTCGTGAGAGAGAGAATAGACCGAGAGCAGCTCTGTGGCGACGTCACACCGTGTAGCTTTAGCTTCGAGATGATATTGGAGAATCCAATGGAGTTGCACCGTGTAACTGTGGAAATCCTTGACATTAATGATAATTCGCCCATGTTTCAAAAAGATGAAATCAAATTTGAGATTAGTGAATCGGCGGTACTCAGCTCGCGCTTTATGTTAGCAAGTGCCGAGGACGCAGATGTAGGTGATAATGGTCTACAGAAATACATTTTAACATCGAATGATCATTTCATTTTGAAGCAACACTCAAATCCTGATGGAATAAAATATGCTGAAATGATTCTACAAAAACCTCTAGATAGGGAGAACCATCCTAGATTCTCATTGAAGCTAATCGCTGTAGACGGTGGAAATCCGCAGAGGTCTGGTACAGTAAATATAGACATCACTGTTCTGGATGCGAATGACAATGCGCCCGTGTTTAACCAGTCAGTGTACAGGGCTACGGTAATGGAAAACGCACCGAAAGGAACCTATATTACAACCGTAAACGCCAGTGACGCAGACAGTGGATCAAACGGGCTAGTTACTTATTCGTTTTCCAACTTGAAAGGGCAGCTAGCTGGTATATTTCGAATGGATGAGAACACTGGCACAATGACACTCGCGGGTAAAATTGATTATGAAAAGGATAAGAAATATGAAATCATGATTGAGGCGATGGACCAAGGAGGTTTAACAGATTCAAGCAAAGTTGTCATTGAGATTGTTGACGTTAATGATAATTCTCCAGTCATAAACGTCATGTCTTTCTCCAGCTCTGTGTCTGAGGATTCTCCTCCGGGAACTACGGTTGCTATAATTAATGTCAAAGACGCTGACTCAGAGAGAAACGGACAAGTCACGTGTTCCATTGAGAGAAATCTACCATTTAAGATACAATCATCTTTAACCAGCTATTATACCTTAACAACAGATTCTGCTTTTGACCGAGAATCCGTGCCTGAATATAATATAACCATAAAGGCGACTGATTCTGGTTTGCCACCGCTGTCTAGCACTGCAACTTTGCACCTTAGAATCTCTGACGTAAATGACAATGCTCCATTGTTCGATAAGGTCATCTACTCTGTCTACGTCACAGAGAATAACTCTCCTGGAATGTCCATATTTACAGTCCGTGCGCGGGACTCAGATTGGAATCAAAACGCCAGAATATCGTACCTCCTTGAGGACACGCAGATCAGTGGAAGTCCAGTGTCTAGTTATATATCGATTAACTCCGAAACCGGGGTATTACACGCGGTGCGCTCCTTCGATTATGAACAAATTAAACAACTTAAACTATTTGTCAAAGCGCAAGATGGAGGCTCTCCTCCACTCAGTAGCAATGTGAGTGTTAACGTCCTCATCCAAGACCAGAACGATAACGCGCCTCAGGTTCTGTACCCAGTCCAGACTGGCGGCTCTCTGGTGGCTGAAATGGTGCCTCGTTCAGCAGATGTGGGCTATCTTGTCACGAAAGTGGTGGCTGTTGATGTGGACTCCGGACAGAATGCCTGGCTCTCGTATAAACTACAGAAAGCGACAGACAGGGCGTTGTTTGAAGTGGGCTTACAGAATGGGGAAATAAGAACTATACGCCAAGTCACTGATAAAGATGCTGTGAAACAAAGGCTCACTGTTGTAGTGGAGGACAACGGGCAGCCCTCTCGTTCAGCTACAGTCAATGTTAACGTGGCGGTGGCGGACAGCTTCCCTGAAGTGCTCTCGGAGTTCACTGACTTTACGCACGACAAGGAGTACAATGACAACCTGACTTTTTACTTAGTGTTGGCTTTAGCTGTAGTTTCATTTCTGTTCATCACGTGTTTAGTGGTTATTATATCAGTGAAAATATACAGATGGAGACAGTCTCGCATCCTCTATCATTCCAATCTCCCGGTTATTCCGTATTATCCACCGCGTTACGCAGACACTTTGGGGACAGGAACTCTACAGCACGTGTATAATTACGAGGTGTGCAGGACGACTGACTCCAGAAAGAGTGACTGTAAGTTCTCCAGACCCGGTAGTCAGAGTGTACTGATAGTGGACCCCAGTACAGGGACGATGCAGCGGATGCAGAGTGAAAAGAACATCCTGGATGAACCGGATTCTCCTGTAGAGGTTGGTGTGAATTAAAGTTTGATTTTAGTTTGAACAGTGTTTGAAAACATTAAAAGTAGTATCGAGTATTGACGCTATGAAATAGGTTATTTCAGCACCAAGGGCTATGGACAGCGGTCCTTTGCTGGGTGAACTACAGGAATGTGATGTATACCGTGTTAGCATTTAATAGCTCACTCATTGAGGTGACTATTGCACGAATGACAGTGTTATGTGTTGGGATGTGCTACATTTACACACATATAATCAAATTTCACTTCATAAGCGTGTTGTATTAGTAAAGAATAAGCGAAATGTTTCCACATTATGACATCTTTCTATTGTTGTTGAATTTAGCGTTAGGTTTGTTGACTGACATTCATTTTTGAAACTGGATGACTAATAGCCTAAACGTATTGAAATTATTCGACTTTTTAAATGTAGGCTTATGGATTTTGTGCAGTTCAGTACAGTGAACTCATAGGGCCGCTGTTGACCAGTCTGTTGTGGGTGTAGAGCAGATTTGCAGCAGTACCTCCCCCGTCATCTGATATATTTTAGAGAGAAAGAGACGCACGCAGAGCGCACAGTCCGGGTAACAGAGAGCACTCACCACGGAGGCGTCGAGCTGCGATTCTTTTGTTAGAGGAACACGGAGGAAAAAATACTTTCTACTTTTGGATTTCATCATCTATCGAATACATTGTTTCTGATACGGATTATATGATTCTTGTGGTTTTCTATATAAGGTAACCTTGTCGGATAGAACAATGAAACGGCACGTAGGTCTATTGTTATTCATCTCGGTCCTCTCTCTCAGTTCAGTGCACGGGCAGGTCAGTTACTCCATTCCCGAGGAAATGGCGAAAGGCTCTTTAGTCGGTAACATAGCGCAGGATTTGGGTTTAGATCTAAAAAGACTGACATCAGGTAAAGCTCGTATACATGTCGGAGACAGCGCAGAATACATCGAGCTGAATAAAGAAAGGGGAATCCTTCTCATCAAAGAGAAAATAGATCGCGAGGCTTTATGCAGACAGACAACGCCTTGTGCTTTACATTTTCAGATTATTCTGGAGAATCCCATCGAATTTTATCGTGTCACAGTTGAAATAACCGACATAAATGATAATGCTCCGGTTTTCAAAATGAATGATATGAATTTTCAAATCAGCGAGTCAGCTGTGATAGGGGCACAATTCGTTCTGGAGAGAGCTTTTGATTCTGACGTTGGGGCCAATGGTCTCAAAAGCTACTCGCTAAATCCAACTGATAATTTCATTTTAAAATTACAAGGTCAGTCTGATGGGAGTAAAGAAGTAGAGATGGTTTTACGAAAACCATTAGATCGAGAAAAACATGAGCAGATATCTTTAGTATTAACTGCAGTGGACGGAGGCGAACCAGAACTGTCTGGAACAGTGCAGATACATGTTACTGTGTTGGATGCTAACGATAATGCTCCGGTTTTTACGCAGGATATATACAAGGCGAGTTTAGTCGAAAATTCGAAAAAAGGTACAGTATTAACTACAGTCAGTGCAACCGATAAAGATGATGGGTCATATGGTTTAGTCTCATATTCCATATCAAGTAATACCGATGGTATTCTAGATCTCTTTGAAATAGACGGCAGTAACGGCGAAGTGCGTTTGGTTGGGGAGGTAGATTATGAGACCAGCAAACACTACCAGATAGACCTAAAAGCGAAAGACCAGGGTGGTCTCACAGATTCTAGTAAATTAATAGTCGACATTGTTGATGTTAACGACAACAATCCCCTAATTGATTTGATGTCAACGTCACGGTCAGTACCAGAAGATTCTTCTTCTCACACAGTTATAGCAGTAATGAGTGTCAACGATCGCGACTCTGATAATAACGGAGTAGTGAATTGTGTTTTGAGTGAAAATATTCCGTTCACTATCAAATCTACATCGAATGGCTTCTATAGTTTAGTAACAGATAGTGATTTGGACCGAGAGAGAGACTCTGAGTATAACATCAGTGTGACGTGCTCTGATGAAGGAGTACCCTCGCTCTCCAGCAGCGTCACTCTCACCTTACAGATATCAGATGTGAATGACAACGCGCCTGTCTTTGAGAGGAGCTCATATGAGGCCTACATTATAGAAAACAACACACCGGGCCTCTCTATATTCACACTGAAAGCCAGAGATGCTGACTGGAACCAGAATGCCCGTGTTTCTTACATACTGGAGGACTCCTCGGTTAACGGAGTGCCCGTCTCCTCATATGTGTCCGTTAGTGCTGATAGTGGAGTCATCCATGCAGTGCGCTCTTTTGACTACGAGCAGATCAAGGATTTCCACTTCCGCGTAAAAGCGCAGGATGGAGGCTCCCCTCCACTCAGTAGCAATGTGACTGTGAAAATAATGATCCAGGACCAGAACGATAACGCACCTCAGATTCTGTACCCAGTCCAGACTGGCGGCTCTCTGGTGGCTGAAATGGTGCCTCGGTCAGCAGATGTGGGTTATCTTGTCACTAAAGTGGTGGCTGTTGATGTGGACTCTGGACAGAATGCCTGGCTCTCGTATAAACTACAGAAAGCGACAGACAGGGCGCTGTTTGAAGTGGGCTTACAGAATGGGGAAATAAGAACTATACGCCAAGTCAATGATAAAGATGCTGTGAAACAAAGGCTCACGGTTGTAGTGGAGGACAACGGGCAGCCCTCTCGTTCAGCTACAGTCAATGTTAACGTGGCGGTGGCGGACAGCTTCCCTGAAGTGCTCTCGGAGTTCACTGACTTTACGCATGACAAGGAGTACAATGACAACCTGACTTTTTACTTAGTCTTGGCTTTGGCTGTAGTTTCATTTCTGTTCATCACGTGTTTAGTGGTTATTATATCAGTGAAAATATACAGATGGAGACAGTCTCGCATCCTCTATCATTCAAATCTCCCGGTTATTCCGTATTATCCACCGCGTTACGCAGACACTTTGGGGACAGGAACTCTACAGCACGTGTACAATTACGAGGTGTGCAGGACGACTGACTCCAGAAAGAGTGACTGTAAGTTCTCCAGACCCGGTAGTCAGAGTGTACTGATAGTGGACCCCAGTACAGGGACGATGCAGCGGATGCAGAGTGAAAAGAACATCCTGGATGAGCCGGACTCTCCACTAGAGGTGAGTTTATTAGATTTAGAAAAATAGTTGGAAATGTATGTGTACGCTGCTGACGTTATACTCCTCTCATATCACAAAGCGCACTGTGTTCTGTGTTTACGCTCTCCTTCGGTAGCAGACTACTCGACGTATTGTGATATCTAACGACCCATTTAATCTAGATTTGTTTACATTTATCTGAGGTGTTGTTTTTGGAAATGCCGTTTTGCTTCAATTTGTCTACCATGATGTGTTGGTTTAGACGCCATTTCAGCACCATGCGGTGTAGACTGGGCCGGACTTATGCATGGGCTACCCTGGGCTTGAGCCCAGGGGCCCCGGGCTACATGGGGCCCCAAAATAAATCCAAATGTATGAATACATATTTGCTCTTTGATTTTGAATTCATAAATTACGTTCAAATTGGAAAAAATAGTTTTTGTCGCAGCGCAGGGCACGGAAATACAGCCCCCATCACTCGGCCTACTGGACGCTCTGATGAATGAGGTGTTTTAATTTGTTTAATTCTATATTTAGGCCAATGGAGAGGTTTACATCGACGCGTCACGCGCAGGGCAGGGGCATCATCTTTGGTGGCGCGATTGTCAATGTCATGATCATGGTGGACAGGAGGAATTACGAGAGTGGAGCGCAAAAAAGAAAAATGAACGCGAAAGGGAGACACTGAGAAAAACTCAGAAACTTAAGGCGGCTACAGACTAGACGACTTTTCAAGTTGTGATTTTTTTCCAAATCCTATTTCAAACGCAAACTCTTAAACGGTGAGTGCTTGCCAAGAGAATGGCTTTTATATTCTCCCTCCACCGGTTCTGTCTTTTGCTTTGCTTGCCGCCTGTTCAGTGAGGGAAACTGTCAGTCTTGTTTTGAAACGGGCTATAGCGACTGGAAACATGTCGCCGAACGATGAGCCGAACACGAGAGCTGTGATCGCCACAGGGTCAATCATCTGACTCTGATGTCGCTTGAGAGTGACCTGCTTCGGAAAGTGGATTTTACTGACCTGATCAAGGACTTTGTTGCAAAGAAATCCAGAAGGCATAACTTCTAAATGGTAAGCATCTATCTCTTATTTTATGGATGTAAAATACACACACACACACACACACACACACACACACACACAGTGGGCTAGTATAGTATTGATTAGGCCTAACATCTCTCTTTCTTTCTCTGCTGAGGGACCACTTGCTATTCTTGTGTTGTAGTGGCTATTCAAGTATAGCCTACGTTTTTCTGTTGTCCTCACAGAACGGCCTTGCTGTTGTGGCTATATCCTTATATATATATATATATATATATATATATATATATATATATATATGTTCTCATCCGTTTTATTATTTTTACCTGTGTTTGTTTTTCTCTCTCACCATCCAAGGAACCTTCCTCCCCTGCCATCCCAGTGTCACTCCCAGCTCCTCCACCATTCCATCCCATCATCCCCGGACAGCCTTCCCAACCTCCCTCCGTTCTCACCCGACATGCCAACCTCTGGATTCTCCCCCTTTCATCAAGGACGGACTTCACCCCCTTGCTAGTCCTCCCGGACCCCTCTCCCTGGATTACCCCCTCGTAGTTCTGGACTGGTCAGTACACGCACATTGAACAACAGCCTCTGCATTTATATATCTACACCACATTAGTTTTTGCACGCTAGACACTCGCGCCCAGACACATACTGTAGCTGTCCAATACACACCTCACTTACATTTCGCACCCACACACTCCCCCCACGTAGGCCTGTTAGTGTAGGTTTGTTATTTTGTCTGTCTTTATTAAATACTTTTTTTATTATTGTCACCCTTGTCTCTGTGTCCGTCTGTTCTGGGGTTCTGCCACATTTGACCGCTTGGTTCAGGCCTAACACTTGCTTTTTCTTCATGTGCTTTATGCCAATAACATACTCCATTGGGATACGTGTGTTTCTGGTCATAGGTTCTGGTTGGTGTAGTTGTAGCTTATCATTTTTAGTGTAGGTAGGGGCCCGAACAATGACTCAAGCCCAGGGGCCCCCACCCCCCTAAGTCCAGCCCTGGGTGTAGACAGCACTTACTTTTTCTGACAGTGAAAATCTCTGAAAACCTTTCTTTCTACACCTGTGCCATCGGTGATGCATTGCTGTAGCTACACCTTACAGCTTATACCACAGATGCAAAGAGGTTGATTTGCAAAATTGGTTGATTATAAAACATATTATGGCACAACGTATTAATAACCTTCTATCATTCCCTTTGTTGGTTCGTATTTGGACAGTATTTACACTGATGGTAGTAATCAATCATTGAATTTTATTTCCATTCATTTCCAAGTTATATCTTACTACTTGAACTTTGCATTTGCATTTAAAGCACTTTGAGCTGCAACGTTTGCAGGAAAAGTGCTATTCAAATAAAAAGTTGTATTATTATTATTATTATTATTATTATTTGATCATTTTTATTGTAGATAACTAGTTGGTGGTTTGGTGGCTGCACTATTGTTGTGTTGCTACAATCAGGGCCGGCCTGTGGGTCTGTTGGGCCCCAGGCGAGATCTTGAAAATGCCCCCCCACCCTCGTAGTAACTCGTTTTTACAAATAATAATCGCCACGTTGCTCAACGTCCAAGAGAAACACTGTGACTGGTTGAATTGATTCACCAGACATCTTTCAATCATCTTAGCTGACACCTAATTTCACCAGTCACAGTGTTTCTCGGACGTTGAGCAACGTGGCAATTATTATTTCGTTAGCCTCATAGCATAATTGCCATGCTTTACTTGGTCACCTGGTCACTGGGCCATCTTTGTAGGTAGTGTCAACAATGCCTATGTCAAAAAGATGACTTGGGCAGATAGTGATTTTGGAATGTAACAAGCATTCTGATAGGCTGATGGCATAGGCAATAATGCACAGTGAATCAGCAGTGTTAGGAGAGTAGAGTTAGGCCGATATCTCAATTTGGCCTGTAGTGGCTTCAAACAATTTAGTAACCACCGTCCAGGCAAGACAGGGGTTTTGACGCACGTCCAAATATTCAAACCAACAAAATCGTATATCCAGTCCAGGTAGAATTGCAACAAAAATATGGATTTATTCTCCTTTAAATATAAACATAAAATTCACACTTTCAATGGCATCTTTAGAAAATAGAAAAATAACAAAATAAAAAACTCACCAGCCGCCGCTGATTTGGCAGTATAGCCCACAGAAGTTCACAGTATATATCTCAGTATATTTCTCAATATAAATCACAGTATATTTCTCATTATAAATCACAGTATATTTCTCAATATAAATAACAGTATATTTCTCAATATAAATAACAGTATATTTCTCAATATAAATAACAGTATATTTCTCAATATAAATAACAGTATATTTCTCCTGGGTCAGGGTCCTCTTGAGTAGAAGGACCTTCAAGCAGACATATGAGATAATATATAATAACCAGAAAACCTTTACCTTAAACAGACATACTGTATATCTGCAATGTCACACAGATAATTGTGCTCCTACATAACACAGTATAAAGTATGAAACATTACTCACCAGCAGCAGTAGTAGGATCTACTGGATGAGGTGGCTGGGTTGTCACATCAGCTGGAGGTGGGGGCCCACTCAGGAATTTCAACAAAGCTCCTACAGGAATACAGCCAAAGCATACCATTAATTAACTTAATCAAATAACTGTAACGTTACATGATGTAGGCTATATTGAGAACATTTCAGAGGGATTTATTCTATTCTGATTTTTTTTAAATTATATGTTGAATCGGTGGCGATGCTGCAATTTAAGCAAGCTAGTTCATAGTTACCATATTGACCCGAATATAAGACGACCCCCCCCCCCCTTTTTTTTTCAAGACTCATTGGAAAATGACTTTTTTGAAGACCAAATCTTTTTATAAAGAAAATCTTTTTATTTGTATTCACATTGAATAAAACAATGTAGGTTATTTTTTTTATCATCTTGGGGTATGGGCATACATTCGTTACGTTTTTCAGTCACATATTCACACACCCTCCTGTCAATCTCCTGGAAGGGGAATCTTTTTGGTCTAACCTTACACCTTACAGCTTATACCACAGATGCAAAGAGGTTGATTTGCAAAATTGGTTGATTATAAAACATATTATGGCACAACGTATTAATAACCTTCTATCATTCCCTTTGTTGGTTCGTATTTGGACAGTATTTACACTGATGGTAGTAATCAATCATTGAATTTTATTTCCATTCATTTCCAAGTTATATCTTACTACTTGCTTTGCATTTAAAGCACTTTGAGCTGCAACGTTTGCAGGAAAAGTGCTATTCAAATAAAAAGTTGTATTATTATTATTATTATTATTATTTGATCATTTTTATTGTATAACTAGTTGGTGGTTTGGTGGCTGCACTATTGTTGTGTTGCTACAATGTTTCATGTTCGAGTTTTGGACTGTGAGGGCCGCTGTTGATCAGTACAATTATTTCTGTCCGATGTTGTCAGTCAGAGGAGTCCCCACCCTTATCACTGCGCTCTACCAGAGGAGCTAGAGAACTATCTGCGCTTCATTCGAGGCGGGCATGAGAGAGACGCACTCGTTCCTCTCCATAGCCTGGCCATATCAGGGAAAAGACTGGATTAAAACAAAACATTGACGATTACGGCTCTATTTACTCCTCTTTTTTCGAAAGCACAGTATAAGGAATATATTTGTGGGATTTATTCGTGTTGGATTGTTTGTTGACTATGGCATTCGAAGGAAATCTGAAACCTAAATGCTCTAGGCATTTTTGTCCGTGGCTTCGATGGCAAGTACTTGTTTTTCTCTTGTATTTCTGCCATTTTGTAAGTGGCCAAATCCGTTATTCCATCCCGGAGGAGATGAAGACAGGGTCGCTCATCGGTAACGTTGCGCAGGACCTGGGATTAGATTTGAAAAGGCTCCGAGCGGGCCGGGCCCGTATCGTGACCGGAGAAAGCATTCAGTACACCGAGCTGAAGACAGACAAAGGGATTCTAGTCGTGAGTGAGAGAATAGACCGAGAGGAGCTCTGTGGCGACGTCACACCGTGTAGCTTCAGCTTCGAGATGATATTGGAGAATCCAATGGAGTTGCACCGTGTAACTGTGGAAATCCTTGACATTAATGATAATGCGCCCATGTTTCAAAAAGATGAAATCAAATTTGAGATTAGTGAATCGGCGGTACTCAGCTCGCGCTTTAGGTTAGCAAGTGCCGAGGACGCAGATGTAGGTGATAATGGTCTACAGAAATACATTTTAACATCTAATGATCATTTCATTTTGAAGCAACACTCAAATCCTGATGGAATAAAATATGCTGAAATGATTCTACAAAAACCTCTAGATAGGGAGAACCAACCTAGATTCTCATTGAAGCTAATCGCTGTAGACGGTGGAAATCCGCAGAGGTCTGGTACAGTAAATATAGACATCACTGTTCTGGATGTGAATGACAATGCGCCCGTGTTTAACCAGTCAGTGTACAGGGCTACGGTAATGGAAAACGCACCGAAAGGAACCTATATTACAACCGTAAACGCCAGTGACGCAGACAGTGGATCAAACGGGCTAGTTACTTATTCGTTTTCCAACTTGAAAGGGCAGCTAGCTGTTATATTTCGAATGGATGAGAACACTGGCACAATGACACTCGCGGGTAAAATAGATTATGAAAAGGATAAGAAATATGAAATCATGATTGAGGCGATGGACCAAGGAGGTTTAACAGATTCAAGCAAAGTTGTCATTGAGATTGTTGACGTTAATGATAATTCTCCAGTGATAAACGTCATGTCTTTCTCCAGCTCTGTGTCTGAGGATTCTCCTCCGGGAACTACGGTTGCTATAATTAATGTCAAAGACGCTGACTCAGAGAGAAACGGACAAGTCACGTGTTCCATTGAGAGAAATCTACCATTTAAGATACAATCATCTTTAACCAGCTATTATACCTTAACAACAGATTCTGCTTTTGACCGAGAATCCGTGCCTGAATATAATATAACCATAAAGGCGACTGATTCTGGTTTGCCACCGCTGTCTAGCACTGCAACTTTGCACCTTAGAATCTCTGACGTAAATGACAATGCTCCATTGTTCGATAAGGTCATCTACTCTGTCTACGTCACAGAGAATAACTCTCCTGGAATGTCCATATTTACAGTCCGTGCGCGGGACTCAGATTGGAATCAAAACGCCAGAATATCGTACCTCCTTGAGGACACGCAGATCAGTGGAAGTCCAGTGTCTAGTTATATATCGATTAACTCCGAAACCGGGGTATTACACGCGGTGCGCTCCTTCGATTATGAACAAATTAAACAACTTAAACTATTTGTCAAAGCGCAAGATGGAGGCTCTCCTCCACTCAGTAGCAATGTGAGTGTTAACGTCATCATCCAAGACCAGAACGACAACGCGCCTCAGGTTCTGTACCCAGTCCAGACTGGCGGCTCTCTGGTGGCTGAAATGGTGCCTCGTTCAGCAGATGTGGGCTATCTTGTCACTAAAGTGGTGGCTGTTGATGTGGACTCTGGACAGAATGCCTGGCTCTCGTATAAACTGCAGAAAGCGACAGACAGGGTGCTGTTTGAAGTGGGCTTACAGAATGGGGAAATAAGAACTATACGTCAAGTCACTGATAAAGATGCTGTGAAACAAAGGCTCACTGTTGTAGTGGAGGACAACGGGCAGCCCTCTCGTTCAGCTACAGTCAATGTTAACGTGGCGGTGGCGGACAGCTTCCCTGAAGTGCTCTCGGAGTTCACTGACTTTACGCACGACAAGGAGTACAATGACAACCTGACTTTTTACTTAGTTTTGGCTTTGGCTGTAGTTTCATTTCTGTTCATCACGTGTTTAGTGGTTATCATATCAGTAAAAATATATCGATGGAGACAGTCTCGCATCCTCTATCATTCCAATCTCCCGGTTATTCCGTATTATCCACCGCGTTACGCAGACACTTTGGGGACAGGAACTCTCCAGCACGTGTACAATTACGAGGTGTGCAGGACGACTGACTCCAGAAAGAGTGACTGTAAGTTCTCCAGACCCGGTAGTCAGAGTGTACTGATAGTGGACCCCAGTACAGGGACGATGCAGCGGATGCAGAGTGAAAAGAACATCCTGGATGAACCAGATTCTCCACTCGAGGTTGGTTTTGATTAAACTTAGATTTCATTTACGAATGCTCGCAATCTGAAATATCTCATTGTGTGAATTCAAACGTTTTTAACATGTTATTTAAGAGTGTTTGTGAATGGAACATTTGAATACACTGATATGAAATCCCTCATTATCTTTACTTGTTTGAGTACTTTCAGCACCAGGGGTTGTGGACAGCGGAGTTTTATAGGTTGAGCTGCTGCAGCGATCTGTTGAACAGTTTATCCTCTTAGCAAGCATATTACACTTCATGGCAAACTATTTTATTGTCTGTGGGTATTACTTTAACCATTAGGATTATCCATTTGCACATGTTTTATGAGTATTTAGGGTACGTGAGTTAAGAAGAAGAACCAATAGCTTTGTTTTCCGATCAAATGTATTGTGTCATTGTGTTAAGAAATACGGTGTTAAGAGATATTCCCAACTCCAGGCCTGGCTGTTACCTTTCCACATCACTATACTGAACGTGAAATTGGGGACTACAAAGCCAGTTTGACTCACGATATGCCTCGTGTTTGCGTATAGATATTTGAGTTTTCAACCTGGTCTCCAATAAAGAAGGTATTATTACTTTGTATGTCCATTTTGTGTAGTTCAGTACATTGAACTCATAGGGCCGCTGTCGGCCAGTGTGTTGCGATTGTAGAGCAGAGTTGTACAGCAGTACCTCCCCATCATCATCCTCGATATATTAGACAGAGAAAGAACAGCGCGCAGTGTGCACAGTCCGGAATATACAGAGCAACAAGGACGGAAACATCGAGCTGTGATTCCTTTGTTCTAATTTGTGGATGTATTTTTCTTTTTATGTTTGACACTATAAACAAACGGAATATTAGTGATTACCTCGAGGATTATAACGTGTTTGTTGTTTCATATCTCAGAGAAAATGTCGGGCAGAACAATGACACGGCAAGTACTGTTGTTCATCTCGGTCCTCTCTCTCAGTTCAGTGCACGGGCAGGTCAGTTACTCCATTCCCGAGGAAATGGCGAAAGGCTCTTTAGTCGGTAACATAGCGCAGGATTTGGGTTTAGATATAAAGAGACTGAAATCAGGTAAAGCTCGTATCTATACTGGAGACAGCGCAGAATACATCGAGCTGAATAAAGAAAGGGGAGTCCTCCTGATCAAAGAGAGAATAGACCGAGAAGCGCTCTGCAGACAAACGTCGCCTTGCGCTTTACATTTTCAAATAATTCTAGATAATCCAATGGAATTCTACAGCATTACTGTCGAAATTACAGATATAAATGACAATGTTCCTCTTTTCAAAAAGAATGAAATGAAATTTGAAGTTAGCGAGTCTGCTTTCAACGGAGCTAGATTCGTTCTCGAGAGAGCATTTGATCATGATGTTGGCAATAATGGCGTCCAAAGCTACTCCTTAAAACCAACAGCAAATTTCATATTAGAAATGCAAAGTCTGCCAGACGGGGGTAAAAATGTAGAGATGGTTTTACAGAAGCCTTTGGATCGAGAGAAACAGGAGTATGTGTCTTTGATATTAACAGCGGTAGATGGAGGTGAGCCGCAGCTCTCTGGGACAATGCAGATTCTCATCACTGTACTCGACGCTAACGATAACGCGCCTGTTTGTACTCATGCAGTTTACAAGGCAAGTGTAACAGAGAACGCCCCAAAAGGCACCGTTTTAAGTACAGTAAGCGCGTCTGACGCTGATCAAGGTTCATACGGTAGAGTAACATATTCCATATCAAATACTGCTGAAGTATCGCTTGACATTTTTGAAATAGGTCGTGAAGATGGTGTGGTTAAATTAATCGGGGATATTGATTATGAAATTATTAAACATTATCAGATTAACATCCAAGCCAGGGACCAAGGAGGTCATTCTGATTCATGTAAAGTTATTATTGATGTGATTGACACAAATGATAACAAACCTATTATTAATATAATGTCGAAAACAAGCGCTATATCTGAGGATGCTAAACCAGGAACAGTCGTAACTATGATGAATATTCAGGACCTAGATTCCGGTGAAAATAGTAAAGTTAAGTGCTCGATTGGAGACAACATTCCATTTGTAATGAGATCAACGTCAAACAACTTCTATAGTTTAGTAACAGACAGTGATTTGGACAGAGAGAGAGACTCTGAGTATAACATCAGTGTGACGTGCTCTGATGAGGGAGTGCCCTCGCTCTCCAGCAGCGTCACTCTCACCTTACAGATATCAGATGTGAATGACAACGCGCCTGTCTTTGAGAGGAGCTCATATGAGGCCTACATTATAGAAAACAACACACCGGGCCTCTCTGTATTCACAGTGAAAGCCAGAGACGCTGACTGGAACCAGAATGCCCGTGTTTCTTACATACTGGAGGACTCCTCGGTTAACGGAGTGCCCGTCTCCTCATATGTGTCTGTTAGTGCTGATAGTGGAGTCATCCATGCAGTGCGCTCTTTTGACTATGAGCAGATCAAGGATTTCCACTTCCGCGTAAAAGCGCAGGATGGAGGCTCCCCTCCACTCAGTAGCAACGTGACTGTGAAAATAATGATCCAGGACCAGAACGATAACGCACCTCAGGTTCTGTACCCAGTCCAGACTGGCGGCTCTCTGGTGGCTGAAATGGTGCCTCGTTCAGCAGATGTGGGCTATCTTGTCACTAAAGTGGTGGCTGTTGATGTGGACTCTGGACAGAATGCCTGGCTCTCCTATAAACTGCAGAAAGCGACAGACAGGGCGCTGTTTGAAGTGGGCTTACAGAATGGGGAAATAAGAACCATAAGACAAGTCACTGATAAAGATGCTGTGAAACAAAGGCTCACGGTTGTAGTGGAGGACAACGGGCAGCCCTCTCGTTCAGCTACAGTCAATGTTAACGTGGCGGTGGCGGACAGCTTCCCTGAAGTGCTCTCGGAGTTCACGGACTTTACGCACGACAAGGAGTACAATGACAACCTGACTTTTTACTTAGTGTTGGCTTTAGCTGTAGTTTCATTTCTGTTCATCACGTGTTTAGTGGTTATTATATCAGTGAAAATATACAGATGGAGACAGTCTCGTATCCTCTATCATTCCAATCTCCCGGTTATTCCGTATTATCCACCGCGTTACGCAGACACTTTGGGGACAGGAACTCTACAGCACGTGTACAATTACGAGGTGTGCAGGACGACTGACTCCAGAAGGAGTGACTGTAAGTTCGCCAGACCCGGTAGTCAGAGTGTACTGATAGTGGACCCCAGTACAGGGACGATGCAGCGGATGCAGAGTGAAAAGAACATCCTGGATGAACCTGACTCTCCACTAGAGGTTGGTTTTGATTTAAAATAGATTGATGTCAAGAATGCCCCGTTGTGTAATTCGGAAAGTTATTGAAGATGTACTGAACTGTAACCGTTGCATAAGATATTCCTCATTGCCTTTACATCTTTGATCGCGTTCAGCACCAGGGGCTGTGTACAGAGCGCCTGAGCTGGCTCATTATTTGAAGAGTTTATACTCTTTCAGATATTAGGCTACATTTTCTGATAAACTAGTTCACTGTCTGTTACTTTAACCATTGGCAAGGGGTTATCCCGTTTTGTACGCTTGTTTTAAAGGCTATGTGGCTAAATATAAAACAATCTAATTAGCTCAAATTTGTGCTTTAAAATGTATTGTGTCATTGTATTGAGGAATGTGGGGCTTAAACGCAATGAGCAACTACATGCACTGATCTCTTATTTGTACATCATCAGTAGACTAAACGTGACACTGGACTGCGAAGAACTCGCGTTGATTCACGACATGTCTTGTGGATTTATATTGAAGTGTTCAGCCAGGTCTCCAAGAGATCAGGTAGGATTTGTATCTACATTTCGTGTAGTTCAGTACATTGAACTCACAGGGCCGCTGTCGACCAGTGTGTTGCAGTTGTAGAGTAGATCTGTACAGCAGAACCTCCCCCATCATCATTCTCGATATGTTAGAGAAAGAACGGAGGCAAACAGTGCGCACCGTCCGGGTTAGAGAGAACACGGAGCACGGAGACACTGAGCTTCGATTCTTTTGTTCCATTTGTGGAGATTTTTTTCCTTTCGATTTTTACAACTAAATATTAACGGATTATTACAGACTACTTTACGGATTATAACGTGTTTGTTGTTTCATAACGCAGAGAAAATGTCGGACAGAACAATGACACGGCAAGTACTGTTGTTTATCTCGGTCCTCTCTCTCAGTTCAGTGCACGGGCAGGTCAGTTACTCCATTCCCGAGGAAATGGCGAAAGGCTCTTTAGTCGGTAACATAGCGCAGGATTTGGGTTTAGATCTCAAAAGACTGAAATCAGGTAAAGCTCGTATCTATACTGGAGACAGCGCAGAATACATCGGCCTGAATAAAGAAAGGGGAGTCCTCCTGATCAAAGAGAGAATAGACCGAGAAGCGCTCTGCGGACAGACGACGCCTTGTGCGTTACATCTCCAGGTTACTCTCGAAGATCCAATCGAATTATACGGCGTTACAGTCGAAATCAATGATATCAATGATAACGTACCCACCTTTAAGAAGAGTGAAATGAAATTTAGAATTAGCGAGTCAGCAGTGGTTGGAGCAAAATTTGTTTTAGAGAGGGCGATGGATCTTGATGTTGCGGGTAATGGACTTCAAAGTTATTCATTGAAACCAACCGATAATTTTATCCTAAAGTTGCAAAATCAAGCAGACGGAAGCAAAAAGGTGGAGATGGTTCTACAAAAACCTCTAGATCGAGAACAGCAAGAGCTTCTGTCATTAGCTCTAACAGCTATCGATGGCGGCGACCCGCAGCTCTCTGGGACAATGCAGATAGAAATAACGGTGCTAGACGCGAATGACAATGCCCCTGTCTTTACGCAAGAGGTTTACAAGGCAACCATTACAGAAAATGCTCCGATAGGAACAGCTTTAAGCACAGTCAGTGCTAGGGATGCTGATCAAGGTACTAATGGTAAAATATCATATTCAATTACAAATACTCTGGATGATGTCCCCGAAATATTTGAAATTAATGACGAGAGTGGTATTGTGATGTTAACAGGAAACATAGACTATGAAAAAGCTCGACATTATCAAATACATGTACAAGCTAGTGATGACGGAGGGCTAACAGACTCTTGTAAGATCATTGTTGAGGTAGTTGATACAAACGATAATAAACCAACGATAAACATACTGTCGAAATCGAATGCAATATCAGAAATTTCGAAACCTGGTACCGTTGTGACTATAGTTAATGTGCAAGACGCTGACTCCGGTGAAAATGGGAAAGTGATTTGTTCTATTAATGAAAACATACCATTTGTAATGAAATCAACATCGAATAATTTCTTCAGCCTAGTAACTGACAGTGATTTGGACCGAGAGAGAGACTCTGAGTATAACATCAGTGTGACGTGCTCTGATGAGGGAGTGCCCTCGCTCTCCAGCAGCGTCACTCTCACCTTACAGATATCAGATGTGAATGACAACGCGCCTGTCTTTGAGAGGAGCTCATATGAGGCCTACATTATAGAAAACAACACACCGGGCCTCTCTGTATTCACAGTGAAAGCCAGAGACGCTGACTGGAACCAGAACGCCCGTGTTTCTTACATACTGGAGGACTCCTCGGTTAACGGAGTGCCCGTCTCCTCATATGTGTCTGTTAGTGCTGATAGTGGAGTCGTCCATGCAGTGCGCTCTTTTGACTACGAGCAGATCAAGGATTTCCACTTTCGCGTAAAAGCGCAGGATGGAGGCTCCCCTCCACTCAGTAGCAATGTGACTGTGAAAATAATGATCCGGGACCAGAATGATAACGCCCCTCAGGTTCTGTATCCAGTCCAGACTGGCGGCTCTCTGGTGGCTGAAATGGTGCCTCGTTCAGCAGATGTGGGCTATCTTGTCACTAAAGTGGTGGCTGTTGATGTGGACTCTGGACAGAATGCCTGGCTCTCGTATAAACTGCAGAAAGCGACAGACAGGGCGCTGTTTGAAGTCGGCTTACAGAATGGGGAAATAAGAACTATACGTCAAGTCACTGATAAAGATGCTGTGAAACAAAGGCTCACTGTTGTAGTGGAGGACAACGGGCAGCCCTCTCGTTCAGCTACAGTCAATGTTAACGTGGCGGTGGCGGACAGCTTCCCTGAAGTGCTCTCGGAGTTCACTGACTTTACGCACGACAAGGAGTACAATGATAACCTGACTTTTTACTTAGTCTTGGCTTTGGCTGTAGTTTCATTTCTGTTCATCACGTGTTTAGTGGTTATTATATCAGTGAAAATATACAGATGGAGACAGTCTCGCATCCTCTATCATTCCAATCTCCCGGTTATTCCGTATTATCCACCGCGTTACGCAGACACTTTGGGGACAGGAACTCTACAGCACGTGTACAATTACGAGGTGTGCAGGACGACTGACTCCAGAAAGAGTGACTGTAAGTTCTCCAGACCCGGTAGTCAGAGTGTACTGATAGTGGACCCCAGTACAGGGACGATGCAGCGGATGCAGAGTGAAAAGAACATCATGGATGAACCAGACTCTCCACTTGAGGTTGGTGTACTAGTGTGATCTAATTTGGCGCTAATCAGAATAATAATTGATCTAAGTGGGTTTCATGTTGTATGCATTTCATCTCTCATTATGTTTATTTAAATACTTTCTCCTGAATGGCAAAGCACCTTTTTTGTGTCTGGTTTTCTCACTCGCTTTGACCTAAGAGCTTTCGAATTCTATAGTTCCCTGTGGTCGTTACAAATCACTCTTCAACACTTTCAGGGTAACTTTCAGCACCTGGTTACATGGAAAGCGACACTTCAGCAATGTAGTAATACTGTACACTCGGCTTTGCTTACTGTGTGTGCGTGTGTGTGTGTGTGTGTGTGTGTGTGTGTGTGTGTGTGTGTGTGTGTGTGTGTGTGTGTGTGTGCGTGCGTGTGTGTGTGTGTGTGTGTGTGTGTGAATATGTGTGTGTGTGTGTGTGTGTTTGTTGTGTGTGTGTGTGTGTGTGTGTGTGTATGCCTGCGTGCGTGCGTGCGTGCGTGTCGTTTTCACGTGGCTTTGCGATAGCAGGTTGATGAAGGTAGCAGGTTTTGACTGCTGGCAGAACGTGTTAACGATGTAGCCTATTTATTACACGTCATCCACAGTGGTGTAGGCTAGTTTAGTTTCTGATAGAGTTCATGATCATCATTGAGTGAGTTTATGTGATTTGATTTATTTTCAATTCAATTGCCTCCGTACTTTGCCATCAGCCAATACATTGAGTACCATGGACCCATTACATGTTTTATCATGTTGTATACATATTTAATATGTATTTAGCAGTTGGTTTATTAATGTCCAAGACAAGAACAGAAGTGTAAACTGTGGCTGTTCCGTACTTTGTAATGTAATGTTTATAGACGATTTATACCTTTTGCTCCATGAAATCAATTGTATTTTCTTCATTCTGTTATACACTGTGTAGTTCTGTGCATTAAACTCACAGGGACGCTGTTGACCAGATTGTTTTAGCTTTACGTCAGGTTTGCAGCAGTACCTCCCAGATCATCTCGATATATTAAATAGAGAAAGAGATTCACACAGAACGCACAGTCCGGGTTACAGAGAACACTGAGCACGAGGACGTTAGGCTGCGATTCTTTTGTTACAGAAACAGGACACAAATCGTTTTATGTTCCAAAGGATTACAATACAAATCTAACATATCACCGTTCCAGAAGGATTGTATGGTGCTTGTGGTGTAATGGAACACGGTAAAATGTCGGACAGAACAATGACACGGCAAGTACTGTTGTTTATCTCGGTCCTCTCTCTCAGTTCAGTGCGCGGGCAGGTCAGTTACTCCATTCCCGAGGAAATGGCGAAAGGCTCTTTAGTCGGTAACATAGCGCAGGATTTGGGTTTAGATCTAAAACGGCTTAAAGCAGGTAAAGCCCGTATCTATACTGGAGACAGTGCAGAATACATCGAGCTGAATAAAGAAAGGGGAGTCCTCCTGATCAAAGAGAGAATAGACCGAGAAGCGCTCTGCGGACAGACGACGCCTTGTGCTCTACATTTCCAAATAATTCTGGAAAACCCGATGGAATTTTACACTATTACAATTGAGATAACCGATGTCAATGATAATCCTCCGATTTTTGAAAGGGGTGAAATGAAATTTGAAATAAGCGAACTGTCAAAAATCGGAGCACGATTCGTCTTGGAGAGCGCAATTGATGATGACGTAGCGATGAACGGCCTCCAAAGCTATTCACTGAAACCAACTGAACATTTCGTTTTGAAAGCTTTAAGTCGATCAGATGGCGTTAAAAATGTAGAAATGGTTTTACAGAAACCTTTGGATCGAGAGAAACAGGAGCATGTGTCTTTGATATTAACAGCGGTAGATGGAGGTGAGCCGCAGCTCTCTGGGACAATGCAGATTCTCATCACTGTTTTGGACGCTAATGATAATGCCCCTGTTTGTACTCATGCAGTTTACAAGGCAAGTGTGATAGAGAACGCCTCAAAAGACACCGTTTTAACCACCGTAAGCGCATCTGATGCTGATCAAGGTTTGAATGGTATAGTGACCTATTCTATTCCAAAATCTGTATCATCGCATCTTTTTCAGGTCGACAAAGATAACGGCGTGGTAAAATTAAATGGAATAATTGATTATGAAAAAATAAAAAAATACGAGATAAACGTTCAAGCTACAGACCACGGAGGCCACTCCGACGCGTGTAAAGTGATTATTGAAGTACTTGATACAAACGATAACCCTCCCTCTATTAACGTCATGTCCAAGACAAATAGCATATCTGAGAATGTGAAAATTGGGACAGTTGTGACAATGATGAATATTCAAGATGCAGATTCTAGTGAAAATGGAAAAGTCCAATGCTTCTTAAACGAAAACATTCCATTCGCGATTAAATCAACATCGAATAATTTCTTTACTGTAATAACAGATAGTGATTTAGACCGAGAGAGAGACTCTGGGTATAACATCAGTGTGACGTGCTCTGATGAGGGAGTGCCCTCGCTCTCCAGTGGCGTCACTCTCACCTTACAGATATCAGATGTGAATGACAACGCGCCTGTCTTTGAGAGGAGTTCATATGAGGCCTACATTATAGAAAACAACACACCGGGCCTCTCTATATTCACAGTGAAAGCCAGAGACGCTGACTGGAACCAGAATGCCCGTGTTTCTTACATACTGGAGGACTCCTTGGTTAACGGAGTGCCCGTCTCCTCATATGTGTCCGTTAGTGCTGATAGTGGAGTCATCCATGCAGTGCGCTCTTTTGACTACGAGCAGATCAAGGATTTCCACTTCCGCGTAAAAGCGCAGGATGGAGGCTCCCCTCCACTCAGTAGCAACGTGACTGTGAAAATAATGATCCAGGACCAGAACGATAACGCGCCTCAGGTTCTGTACCCAGTCCAGACTGGCGGCTCTCTGGTGGCTGAAATGGTGCCTCGTTCAGCAGATATGGGCTATCTTGTCACTAAAGTGGTGGCTGTTGATGTGGACTCTGGACAGAATGCCTGGCTCTCGTATAAACTGCAGAAAGCGACAGACAGGGCGCTGTTTGAAGTGGGCTTACAGAATGGGGAAATAAGAACTATACGCCAAGTCACTGATAAAGATGCTGTGAAACAAAGGCTCACTGTTGTAGTGGAGGACAACGGGCAGCCCTCTCGTTCAGCTACAGTCAATGTTAACGTGGCGGTGGCGGACAGCTTCCCTGAAGTGCTCTCGGAGTTCACTGACTTTACGCACGACAAGGAGTACAATGACAACCTGACTTTTTACTTAGTCTTGGCTTTGGCTGTAGTTTCATTTCTGTTCATCACGTGTTTAGTGGTGATTATATCAGTGAAAATATACAGATGGAGACAGTCTCGCATCCTCTATCATTCCAATCTCCCGGTTATTCCGTATTATCCACCGCGTTACGCAGACACTTTGGGGACAGGAACTCTACAGCACGTGTACAATTACGAGGTGTGCAGGACGACTGACTCGAGAAAGAGTGACTGTAAGTTCGCCAGACCCGGTAGTCAGAGTGTACTGATAGTGGACCCCAGTACAGGGACGATGCAGCGGATGCAGAGTGAAAAGAACATCCTGGATGAACCGGACTCTCCACTTGAGGTTGGTTTTGATTAAACTTAGATTTAATTTAAGAATGCTCGCAATCTGAAATAGCTCATTGTGTGAATTCAAACGTTACTGGCATGTTATTTAAGAGTGTTTGTGAATGTAACATTTGAATACACTGATATGAAATCCCTCATTATCTTTATTTGAGCACTTTCAGAACCAGGGGTTGTGGACAGCAGAATTCTATAGATTGAGGTGCTTAAGCGATCTGTTCAACAGTTCCTCTCAGGAATCACATTACACTTCATGGCAAACTATTTCAATGTCTGTTTTGTTAATATTACTTTAACCATTAGTATTATACATTTTTAAGCGTGTTGTATTAGGCTACGTGACTTAATAAGAAGAAGCAAGAAGAAGCATACACTTTCTTGTGCCATTGTGTTAAAAATACGGAGTTAAGAGATTATGAGCAACTACAGGGCTGGCTGGTTATTTTCCAAGTTACTATACATTGTGGAATGCAAAGCCAGTTTGACTCACGATATGTCTCGTGTATGCTTATTAATATGTTATGTTTTAGTCTGGTCTCCATTTGATTAGGTAGGAGTTTGTAGATGCTTTTGGTGTAGTTAAATGTAATGAACTCATAGGGCCGCTGTCGGCCAGTGTGTTGCAGTTGTCGAGTAGATATGTACAGCAGAACCTCCCCGATCATCATTCTCGTTATATTACAGAGAAAGAGGCGCACGCAGTGTGCACAGTCCGTGTAAGAGAGAACACTTAAGTACGGAGACGCCGAAATGCGATTCCTTTGTTCCAGATTTGTGGATTGATTTTCCCTTTGGATTTTTTGTGACAAAAAACTAACGGATAATTACATACAACTTCAAGGATTATAACGTATTTGTTGTTTGACATCGCAGAGAAAATGTCGGACAGAACAATGACACGGCAAGTACTGTTGTTCATCTCGGTCCTCTCTCTCAGTTCAGTGCACGGGCAGGTCAGTTACTCCATTCCCGAGGAAATGGCGAAAGGCTCTTTAGTCGGTAACATAGCGCAGGATTTGGGTTTAGATCTAAAAAGACTGAAATCAGGTAAAGCTCGTATCTATACTGGAGACAGCGCAGAATACATCGAGCTGAATAAAGAAAGGGGAGTCCTCCTGATCAAAGAGAGAATAGACCGAGAAGCGCTATGCGGACAGACGACGCCTTGCGCTCTACATTTTCAGATTATTCTCGAAAATCCGATGGAATTGTTTAGAGTAACGGTAGAGATTACAGATATCAACGACAATGCTCCCAGTTTTAAAAAGAATGAGAAACGGTTTGAAATCAGTGAAAATGCAGGAACAGGGGCTACATTTATGTTGGAAAGTGCATTCGATCCAGACGTTGGTGTCAATGGACTACAGAGCTACGCTCTTAAACCTACAGACAATTTCCAGCTACGATTAAAAAATCAACCAGACGGAAGTAAAAAGGTAGTGATGGTTTTACAAAAACCTTTAGACCGAGAGAAACAGGAGCAGATATCTCTGTTGCTAACATCAGTGGATGGGGCCGACCCCCCTCTGTCTGGAACAATGCAGATACATGTTACAGTTTTAGACGCAAACGACAATGCTCCGGTCTTTACCAATGAGATTTACAAAGCAACGGTAGTTGAAAATTCACCTAAAGGAGCCTTGCTGACAACGGTCAGCGCATCTGACGCAGATAAAGGATCTAATAGCGTGGTCAGCTACTCTCTGTCCAGTAGTACTGAAGGCCTGTCTGATCTGTTCGAGATTGACAGCCATAACGGTGAGCTTAGAATAATTGGTCATATTGACTATGAAAAAGCTAAACACTATCAAATGTTTATCGAAGCAATGGATGAGGGAGGACTTTCTGATTCCAGTAAAGTAATTATAGATGTTATTGACGTTAATGACAACAGCCCCATTATCAATGTGATTTCGAAGTCGGGTTCAGTAGCAGAGAACTCTCTCCCCAATACAGTTATAGCTATGATCAGCGTTAACGATCCCGATTCAGATAGTTACGGTCAAGTTAACTGTGAGATAAATGAAAACATCCCGTTCACAATTAAGTCGACATCTAATGGGTTCTATAGTTTAGTAACTGACAGTGATTTGGACCGAGAGAGAGACTCTGAGTATAACATCAGTGTGACGTGCTCTGATGAGGGAGTGCCCTCGCTCTCCAGCAGCGTCACTCTCACCTTACAGATATCAGATGTGAATGACAACGCGCCTGTCTTTGAGAGGAGCTCATATGAGGCCTACATTATAGAAAACAACACACCGGGCCTCTCTATATTCACAGTGAAAGCCAGAGACGCTGACTGGAACCAGAATGCCCGTGTTTCTTACATACTGGAGGACTCCTCGGTTAACGGAGTGCCCGTCTCCTCATATGTGTCCGTTAGTGCTGATAGTGGAGTCATCCATGCAGTGCGCTCTTTTGACTACGAGCAGATCAAGGATTTCCATTTCCGCGTAAAGGCGCAGGATGGAGGCTCCCCTCCACTCAGTAGCAACGTGTCTGTGAAAATAATGATCCAGGACCAGAACGATAACGCACCTCAGGTTCTGTACCCAGTCCAGACTGGCGGCTCTCTGGTGGCTGAAATGGTGCCTCGTTCAGCAGATGTGGGCTATCTTGTCACTAAAGTGGTGGCTGTTGATGTGGACTCTGGACAGAATGCCTGGCTCTCGTATAAACTGCAGAAAGCGACAGACAGGGCGCTGTTTGAAGTGGGCTTACAGAATGGGGAAATAAGAACCATAAGACAAGTCACTGATAAAGATGCTGTGAAACAAAGGCTCACTGTTGTAGTGGAGGACAACGGGCAGCCCTCTCGTTCAGCTACAGTCAATGTTAACGTGGCGGTGGCGGACAGCTTCCCTGAAGTGCTCTCGGAGTTCACTGACTTTACACACGACAAGGAGTACAATGACAATCTGACCTTTTACTTAGTCTTGGCTTTGGCTGTAGTTTCATTTCTGTTCATCACGTGTTTAGTGGTTATTATATCGGTGAAAATATACAGATGGAGACAGTCTCGCATCCTCTATCATTCCAATCTCCCGGTTATTCCGTATTATCCACCGCGTTACGCAGACACTTTGGGGACAGGAACTCTACAGCACGTGTACAATTACGAGGTGTGCAGGACGACTGACTCCAGAAAGAGTGACTGTAAGTTCGCCAGGCCCGGTAGTCAGAGTGTACTGATAGTGGACCCCAGTACAGGGACGATACAGCGGATGCAGAGTGAAAAGAACATCCTGGATGAACCAGACTCTCCACTAGAGGTTGGTGTACTAATGTGATCTAATTTGGCGCTAATCAGAATAATAAGTAATCTACGTGGGTTTCATGTTGTATGCATTTCTCATCTCTCATTAGGTTTATTTAAATTGTTTCGCCTGAATGGCAAAGCACCTTTTTTGTGTATCTGGTTTTTTCACTCGCTTTGACCTAAGAGCGTTCGAATTCTAGTTACCTATGGTCGTTACAAATCACTCTTCAACACGTTAAGGGTAACTTTCAGCACCTGTTACATGGAAAGCGACACTTCAGCATTGTAGTGATTCACTCGGCTTTGCTTACTGTGTGTGTGTGTGTGTGTGTGTGTGTGTGTGTGTGTGTGTGTGTGTGTGTGTGTGTGTGTGTGTGTGTGTGCGCGCGTGCGTGCCTGCGCCATTTTCACATGGCTTTGTTCTACGAGAGCAGGTTGATGAAGGTAGCAGGTTTTCACTTCTGGCAGAACGTGTTAATGATGTATTTATTACACGTCATCCACAGTGGTGTAGTTTAGTTTCTTAGAGTTTATGATCATCATAGCGCAAGTTCACGTGAATTAATTTCTGTTCAATTCAATTGCTTCTTACTTTGCCATCAGCCAATACATTCAGTACCTTGGACCCATTAGGTGTTTTTTTTATTCATGTCGTATACATCTTTAATCTTTCCTTTGAAGTTGTCCTAGACAATAACAGACTTTTAGAATAGAGCTGTAATGTAACATTTGAGGACGATTTATATACATTTTGTACATTAAATCAGTTGTATTGTCTTCATGATGGGATATACTGTGGAGTTCAGTTCATTGAACTCACAGGGACGCTGTTGACCAGTTTGTTTTAGATTTACGTCAGGTTTGCAGAAGTACCTCCCCATCATCTCGATATATTAAATAGAGAAAGAGATTCACAAAGAGCGCACAGTCCGGGTTACAGAGAACACTGAGCACGAGGACGTTAGGTTGCGATTCTTTTGTTACAGGAACAGGACACAAATCGTTTTATGTTCCAAAGGATTACAATACAAATCTAACATATCACCGTTCCAGAAGGATTGTATGGTGCTTGTGGTGTAATGGAACACGGTAAAATGTCGGACAGAACAATGACACGGCAAGTACTGTTGTTCATCTCGGTCCTCTCTCTCAGTTCAGTGCACGGGCAGGTCAGTTACTCCATTCCCGAGGAAAAGGCGAAAGGCTCTTTAGTCGGTAACATAGCGCAGGATTTGGGTTTAGATATAAAGAGACTGAAATCCGGTAAAGCTCGTATCTATACTGGAGACAGCGCAGAATACATCGAGCTGAATAAGGAAAGGGGAGTCCTCCTGATCAAAGAGAGAATAGACCGAGAAGCGCTCTGCGGACAGACGACGCCTTGCGCTTTACATTTTCAGATTATTTTGGAGAATCCTATGGAATTTTACAGTACTACGGTTGAAATTACAGATATAAATGACAATGCTCCCAATTTTGAAAAAAAAGAAATGAAATTCAAAATTAGTGAGTCAGCTGTGACCGGAGCGAAGTTCTTATTAGAGAGGGCAATGGATTCAGATGTCAGCGTTAATGGCCTCCAGAGCTACTCTCTGACTCAAACGGATAATTTCATACTGAAACTAAAAGATCAACCAGATGGAGGGAAAATAGTTGAAATGATTTTACAAAAGCCTCTTGATCGAGAGAAACAGGAGCAGATTTCATTAGTATTAACAGCAGTGGATGGAGGCGAGCCAAAGCTTTCTGGCACTGCGCAAATACATGTTAGTGTGCTAGATGCCAATGATAATGCTCCTGTTTTTACGCAGCCTATTTACAAGGCTACCATCACTGAAAACGCAGCTAAAGGTACAGTTGTTACGACAGTCAGCGCCTCTGACGCTGATAAAGGGACGAATTCTAAGATAACATATTCTATTTCAAATACTTTGGCTGATGTTCGAGAAATGTTTGAAATAGATGAATTCGAAGGTAGTCTGAAGGTAAAAGCAAATGTTGATTATGAAAAGGCTCGTCACTATCAGATACATGTTCAAGCTAGTGATGACGGAGGGCTCACAGATTTGTGTAAAATTATGCTTGACGTCCTTGATGTAAATGACAATAAGCCAGCTATTAATATTATGTCCAAGACAAATATGATAACAGAAGATTCTAAACCTGGAACTGTAGTAACAATGATAAATGTGCAGGACCCGGACTCTGGTGAAAACGGTAACGTTAAGTGTTCAATGAATGACGACATTCCATTCACAATTAAATCTACGTCGAATAACTTCTTTACTGTAGTAACTGACAGTGATTTGGACCGAGAGAGAGACTCTGAGTATAACATCAGTGTGACGTGCTCTGATGAGGGAGTGCCCTCGCTCTCCAGCAGCGTCACTCTCACCTTACAGATATCAGATGTCAATGACAACGCGCCTGTCTTTGAGAGGAGCTCATATGAGGCCTACATTATAGAAAACAACACACCGGGCCTCTCTATATTCACAGTGAAAGCCAGAGACGCTGACTGGAACCAGAATGCCCGTGTTTCTTACATACTGGAGGACTCCTCGGTTAACGGGGTGCCCGTCTCCTCATATGTGTCCGTTAGTGCTGATAGTGGAGTCATCCATGCAGTGCGCTCTTTTGACTACGAGCAGATCAAGGATTTCCATTTCCGCGTAAAAGCGCAGGATGGAGGCTCCCCTCCACTCAGTAGCAATGTGACTGTGAAAATAATGATCCAGGACCAGAACGATAACGCGCCTCAGGTTCTGTACCCAGTCCAGACTGGCGGCTCTCTGGTGGCTGAAATGGTGCCTCGTTCAGCAGATGTGGGCTATCTTGTCACGAAAGTGGTGGCTGTTGATGTGGACTCCGGACAGAATGCCTGGCTCTCGTATAAACTACAGAAAGCGACAGACAGGGCGTTGTTTGAAGTGGGCTTACAGAATGGGGAAATAAGAACTATACGCCAAGTCACTGATAAGGATGCTGTGAAACAAAGGCTCACTGTTGTAGTGGAGGACAACGGGCAGCCCTCTCGTTCAGCTACAGTCAATGTTAACGTGGCGGTGGCGGACAGCTTCCCTGAAGTGCTCTCGGAGTTCACGGACTTTACGCATGACAAGGAGTACAATGACAATCTGACCTTTTACTTAGTCTTGGCTTTGGCTGTAGTTTCATTTCTGTTCATCACGTGCTTAGTGGTTATTATATCAGTGAAAATATACAGATGGAGACAGTCTCGCATCCTCTATCATTCCAATCTCCCGGTTATTCCATATTATCCACCGCGTTACGCAGACACTTTGGGGACAGGAACTCTACAGCACGTGTACAATTACGAGGTGTGCAGGACGACTGACTCCAGGAAAAGTGACTGTAAGTTCGCCAGACCCGGTAGTCAGAGTGTACTGATAGTGGACCCCAGTACAGGGACGATGCAGCGGATGCAGAGTGAAAAGAACATCCTGGATGAACCGGATTCTCCTGTAGAGGTTGGTGTGAATTAAAGTTTGATTTTAGTTTGAACAGTGTTTGAAAACATTAAAAGTAGTATCGAGTATTGACGCTATGAAATAGGTTATTTCAGCACCAAGGGCTATGGACAGCGGTCCTTTGCTGGGTGAACTACAGGAATGTGATGTATACCGTGTTAGCATTTAATAGCTCACTCATTGAGGTGACTATTGCACGAATGACAGTGTTATGTGTTGGGATGTGCTACATTAACACACATATAATCAAATGTCACTTCATAAGCGTGTTGTATTAGTAAAGAATAAGCGAAATGTTTCCACATTATGACATCTTTCTATTGTTGTTGAATTTAGCGTTAGATTTGTTGACTGACATTCATTTTTGAAACTGGATGACTAATAGCCTAAACGTATTGAAATTATTCGACTTTTTAAATGTAGGCTTATGGATTTTGTGCAGTTCAGTACAGTGAACTCATAGGGCCGCTGTTGACCAGTGTGTTGTGGGTGTAGAGCAGATTTGCAGCAGTACCTCCCCCGTCATCTGATATATTTTAGAGAGAAAGAGACGCACGCAGAGCGCACAGTCCGGGTAACAGAGAGCACTCACCACGGAGACGTCGAGCTGCGATTCTTTTGTTACAGGAACACGGAGGAAAAAATACTTTCTACTTTTGGATTTCATCATCTATCGAATACATTGTTTCTGATACGGATTATATGGTTCTTGTGGTTTTCTATATAAGGTAACCTTGTCGGATAGAACAATGAAACGGCACGTAGGTCTATTGTTATTCATCTCGGTCCTCTCTCTCAGTTCAGTGCACGGGCAGGTCAGTTACTCCATTCCCGAGGAAATGGCGAAAGGATCTTTAGTCGGTAACATAGCGCAGGATTTGGGTTTAGATATAAAAAGACTGACATCAGGTAAAGCTCGTATACATGTCGGAAATAGCGCAGAATACATCGAGCTGAATAGAGAAAGGGGAATCCTTCTCATCAAAGAGAAAATAGATCGCGAGGCTTTATGCAGACAGACAACGCCTTGTGCTTTACATTTTCAGATTATTCTGGAGAATCCCATCGAATTTTATCGTGTCACAGTTGAAATAACCGATATAAATGATAATGCTCCGGTTTTTAAAATGAATGATATGAATTTTCAAATCAGTGAGTCGGCTGTGATAGGGGCAAAATTCGTTCTGGAGAGAGCTTTTGATTCTGATGTTGGAGCCAATGGTCTCAAAACATATTTGCTAAATCCAACTGATAATTTCATTTTAAAATTACACGGTCAATCTGATGGAAGTAAAGAAGTAGAGATGGTTTTACAAAAACCATTAGATCGAGAAAAGCATGAGCAGATATCTTTAGTATTAACTGCAATGGATGGAGGGGAACCGCAAATGTCTGGAACAGTGCAGATACATATTAATGTTTTAGATGTTAACGACAATGCTCCGGTTTTTACGCAGGCAGTGTATAAGGCGAGTCTAGTCGAAAATTCGCAAAAGGGCACCTTATTAACTACAGTCAGTGCAACCGATAAAGATGATGGGTCAAATGGTTTAATCTCATATTCTATATCAAGTAATACCGATGGTATTCTAGATTTCTTTGAAGTAGACGAGAGCAATGGCGAAGTGCGTTTGGTTGGGGAGGTAGATTATGAGACCAGCAAACACTACCAGATAGACCTAAAAGCGAAAGACCAGGGTGGTCTCACAGATTCTAGTAAATTAATAGTCGACATTGTTGATGTTAACGACAACAATCCCCTAATTGATTTGATGTCATCATCAAGAACGATACCAGAAGATTATCCTACTGAGACAGTTATAGCTGTAATGAGTGTCCATGATCCAGACTCTGATAATAACGGAGCAGTGAATTGTGTTTTAAGTGAAAATATTCCGTTTACTATCAAATCTACATCTAATGGCTTCTATAGTTTAGTAACAGATAATGATTTGGACCGAGAGAGAGACTCTGAGTATAACATCAGTGTGACGTGCTCTGATGAGGGAGTGCCCTCGCTCTCCAGCAGCGTCACTCTCACCTTACAGATATCAGATGTGAATGACAACGCGCCTGTCTTTGAGAGGAGCTCATATGAGGCCTACATTATAGAAAACAACACACCGGGCCTCTCTATATTCACACTGAAAGCCAGAGACGCTGACTGGAACCAGAATGCCCGTGTTTCTTACATACTGGAGGACTCCTCGGTTAACGGAGTGCCCGTCTCCTCATATGTGTCCGTTAGTGCTGATAGTGGAGTCATCCATGCAGTGCGCTCTTTTGACTACGAGCAGATCAAGGATTTCCACTTCCGCGTAAAAGCGCAGGATGGAGGCTCCCCTCCACTCAGTAGCAATGTGACTGTGAAAATAATGATCCAAGACCAGAACGACAACGCGCCTCAGGTTCTGTACCCAGTCCAGACTGGCGGCTGTCTGGTGGCTGAAATGGTGCCTCGTTCAGCAGATGTGGGCTATCTTGTCACTAAAGTGGTGGCTGTTGATGTGGACTCTGGACAGAATGCCTGGCTCTCCTATAAACTGCAGAAAGCGACAGACAGGGCGCTGTTTGAAGTGGGCTTACAGAATGGGGAAATAAGAACCATAAGACAAGTCACTGATAAAGATGCTGTGAAACAAAGGCTCACTGTTGTAGTGGAGGACAACGGGCAGCCCTCTCGTTCAGCTACAGTCAATGTTAACGTGGCGGTGGCGGACAGCTTCCCTGAAGTGCTCTCGGAGTTCACTGACTTTACGCACGACAAGGAGTACAATGACAATCTGACTTTTTACTTAGTCTTGTCTTTGGCTGTAGTCTCATTTCTGTTCATCACGTGTTTAGTGGTTATTATATCAGTGAAAATATACAGATGGAGACAGTCTCGCATCCTCTATCATTCCAATCCTCCGGTTATTCCGTATTATCCACCGCGTTACGCAGACACTTTGGGGACAGGAACTCTACAGCACGTGTACAATTACGAGGTGTGCAGGACGACTGACTCCAGAAAGAGTGACTGTAAGTTCGCCAGGCCCGGTAGTCAGAACGTACTGATAGTGGACCCCAGTACAGGGACGATGCAGCGGATGCAGAGTGAAAAGAACATCCTGGATGAACCAGACTCTCCACTAGAGGTTGGTTTTCATTTAATATTAGATTGAATTTAAGAATGCGCCCAATCTGAAATAGTTCATTGCATGAATGGAAACACGTTATTGAAGTTCCACTCAAGAGTGTTTGAAAATGTAACCATGAAATGTAACAATGAAATCCCTCATAGTGTTTACTTGTTTGAGCACTTTCAGAACCAGAGGTTGTGGACAGCGTAGTTAGGTTGAGCTGCTGCAGCGATCTGTTAACAGTTTCTCCTCTTACGAAGCACATTACACTTCATGGCAAACTATTTCAATGTCTATTTTGTTGATATTACTTTAACCATTATTATTATAATTGTTTTAAGTGTGTTGTATGAGTGTGTAGGCTATGTGACTAAATAAAAACAAGCCATGTACGTAGCTCTTGTTTTCCATCAACGTTATTGTGTCATTGTGTTAAGAAATATGGAGCTTAACAGATATTCGCATACAGGCCTGGCTGTTGCCTTTCCACGTTTGTATACTGAATATGATATCGTGGAATGCAAAGCCAGTTTCACTCACGATATGTCTTGTGTATGCTTATTGATATTTGAGTTTGGAAACTGTTCTCCAATAATGAAGGTAACACTTTGTATGTGCATTTCGTGTAGTTCATTGCATTGAACTCACAGGGCCGCTGTCGACCAGTGTGTTGCGATTGTAGAGCAGATTTGTACAGCAGAACCTCCCCATGATCATCCTCGATATATTAGACAGAGAAAGAACCGTGCGCAGTGTGCTTAGTCTGGGATATACAGAACAAAAAACACGGAGACATCGAGCTGCCATTCTTTTGTTCTAATTTGTGGATATATTT
The DNA here is from genome assembly GCF_963989245.1 of Nansenia antarctica. Taxonomy (NCBI): domain Eukaryota; kingdom Metazoa; phylum Chordata; class Actinopteri; order Argentiniformes; family Microstomatidae; genus Nansenia; species Nansenia antarctica. The sequence goes on from NC_137688.1 coordinate 18,530,151, forward strand.
TATTTTGATGTTTGAGACTAAAAACGAACGGAATATTAGAGACTGCCTCAAGGATTATAACGTGTTTGTTGCTTCATAACGCAGAGAAAATGTCGGACAGAACAATGACACGGCAAGTACTGTTGTTTATCTCGGTCCTCTCTCTCAGTTCAGTGCACGGGCAGGTCAGTTACTCCATTCCCGAGGAAATGGCGAAAGGCTCTTTAGTCGGTAACATAGCGCAGGATTTGGGTTTAGATATAAAAAGACTGAAATCAGGTAAAGCCCGTATCTATACTGGAGACAGCGCAGAATACATCGAGCTGAATAAAGAAAGGGGAGTCCTCCTGATCAAAGAGAGAATAGACCGAGAAGCGCTCTGCGGACAGACGACGCCTTGTGCTCTGCATTTCCAAATTATCCTAGAAAACCCAATGGAATTTTACAGCATCACAGTTGAGATTACAGACATCAATGATAATGCTCCGGCGTATAAGAACAGTGAAATGAAATTTGAAATGAGCGAACTGTCTGTTATCGGAGCCAGGTTCGTCCTCGAGAAAGCAATTGATAATGACGTGGGAATGAACGGCCTTCAAAGCTATTTCCTTCGACCCACCGATCATTTCATTTTAAAACCGCATAGTAAAATTGGTGGCGATAAAAATGTCGAAATGGTTTTGCAGAAACCTTTGGACCGAGAGAAACAGGAGCATGTGTCTTTAATATTAACAGCGGTAGATGGAGGTGAGCCGCAGCTCTCTGGGACAATGCAGATTCTCATCACTGTACTCGACGCCAATGATAATGCGCCTGTCTGCTCACAGATAGAGTATAAAGCAAGTGTTACAGAGAACGCCGCTAAAGGGACCGTTCTCACCACAGTAAGCGCGTCTGACGCTGATCAAGGTTCAAACGGTAGAGTAACATATTCCATATCAAATACTGCTGAAGTATCACTTGATATTTTTGAAATAGGTCATGAAGATGGTGTGGTAAAATTAATCGGGAATATTGATTATGAAATGATGAAACATTATCAGATTAACATCCAAGCCAGGGACCAAGGAGGGCATTCTGATTCGTGTAAAGTTATTATTAATGTAGTCGACACAAATGATAACAAACCTATTATTAATATCATGTCGAAAACAAGCGCTATATCTGAGGATGCTAAACCAGGAACTGTCGTCACTATGATGAATATTCAGGACCTAGATTCCGGTGAAAATAGTAAAGTTAAGTGCTCTATTGGAGACAGCATTCCCTTTGTAATGAGATTAACGTCAAACAACTTCTATAGTTTAGTAACGGACAGTGATTTGGACCGAGAGAGAGACTCTGAGTATAACATCAGTGTGACGTGCTCTGATGAGGGAGTGCCCTCGCTCTCCAGCAGCGTCACTCTCACCTTACAGATATCAGATGTGAATGACAACGCGCCTGTCTTTGAGAGGAGCTCATATGAGGCCTACATTATAGAAAACAACACGCCGGGCCTCTCTATATTCACAGTGAAAGCCAGAGATGCTGACTGGAACCAGAATGCCCGTGTTTCTTACATACTGGAGGACTCCTCGGTTAAAGGGGTGCCCGTCTCCTCATATGTGTCCGTTAGTGCTGATAGTGGAGTCATCCATGCAGTGCGCTCTTTTGACTACGAGCAGATCAAGGATTTCCACTTCCACCTAAAAGCGCAGGATGGAGGCTCCCCTCCACTCAGTAGCAATGTGACTGTGAAAATAATGATCCAGGACCAGAACGATAACGCACCTCAGGTTCTGTACCCAGTCCAGACTGGCGGCTCTCTGGTGGCTGAAATGGTGCCTCGTTCAGCAGATGTGGGCTATCTTGTCACTAAAGTGGTGGCTGTTGATGTGGACTCTGGACAGAATGCCTGGCTCTCGTATAAACTGCAGAAAGCGACAGACAGGGCGCTGTTTGAAGTGGGCTTACAGAATGGGGAAATAAGAACTATACGCCAGGTCACTGATAAAGATGCTGTGAAACAAAGGCTCACTGTTGTAGTGGAGGACAACGGGCAGCCCTCTCGTTCAGCTACAGTCAATGTTAACGTGGCGGTGGCGGACAGCTTCCCTGAAGTGCTCTCGGAGTTCACTGACTTTACGCACGACAAGGAGTACAATGACAACCTGACTTTTTACTTAGTCTTGGCGTTGGCTGTAGTTTCATTTCTGTTCATCACGTGTTTAGTGGTGATTATATCAGTGAAAATATACAGATGGAGACAGTCTCGCATCCTCTATCATTCCAATCTCCCGGTTATTCCCTATTATCCACCGCGTTACGCAGACACTTTGGGGACAGGAACTCTACAGCACGTGTACAATTACGAGGTGTGCAGGACGACTGACTCCAGAAAGAGTGACTGTAAGTTCGCCAGACCCGGTAGTCAGAGTGTACTGATAGTGGACCCCAGTACAGGGACGATGCAGCGGATGCAGAGTGAAAAGAACATCCTGGATGAACCGGACTCTCCACTAGAGGTTGGTTTTGATTAAACTTAGATTTAATTTAAGAATGCTCGCAATCTGAAATAGCTCATTGTGTGAATTCAAACGTTACTGGCATGTTATTTAAGAGTGTTTGTGAATGTAACATTTGAATACACTGATATGAAATCCCTCATTATCTTTATTTGAGCACTTTCAGAACCAGGGGTTGTGGACAGCGGAATTGTATTGAGGTGCTTAAGCGATCTGTTCAACAGTTCCTCTCAGGAATCACATTACACTTCATGGCAAACTATTTCAATGTCTGTTTTGTTAATATTACTTTAACCATTAGTATTATACATTTTTAAGCGTGTTGTATTAGGCTACGTGACTTAATAAGAAGAAGCAAGAAGAAGCATAAACTTTCTTGTGCCATTGTGTTAAAAATACGGAGTTAAGAGATATGAGCAACTACAGGGCTGGCTGTTTATTTTCCAAGTTACTATACATTGTGGAATGCAACGCCAGTTTGACTCACGATATGTCTCGTGTATGCTTATTAATATGTTATGTTTTAGTCTGGTCTCCATTTGATTAGGTAGGAGTTTGTAGATGCTTTTGGTGTAGTTAAATGTAATGAACTCATAGGGCCGCTGTCGGCCAGTGTGTTGCAGTTGTCGAGTAGATCTGTACAGCAGAACCTCCCCGATCATCATTCTCGATATATTACAAAGAAAGAGGCGCACGCAGTGTGCACAGTCCGTGTAAGAGAGAACACTTAAGTACGGAGACGCCGAAATGCGATTCCTTTGTTCCAGATTTGTGGATTGATTTTCCCTTTGGATTTTTTGTGACAAAAAACTAACGGATAATTACATACTGCTTCAAGGACTATGACGTGTTTGTTATCTGACATCGCAGAGAAAATGTCGGGCAGAACAATGACACGGCAAGTACTGTTGTTCATCTCGGTCCTCTCTCTCAGTTCAGTGCACGGGCAGGTCAGTTACTCTATTCCCGAGGAAATGGCGAAAGGGTCTTTAGTCGGTAACATAGCGCAGGATTTGGGTTTAGATACAAAAAGACTGAAGTCAGGCGAAGCTCGTATCTATACTGGAGACAGCGCAGAATACATCGAGCTGAATAAAGAAAGGGGAGTCCTCCTGATCAAAGAGAGAATAGACCGAGAAGCGCTCTGCAGACAAACGTCGCCTTGCGCTTTACATTTTCAAATAATTCTAGATAATCCAATGGAATTCTACAGCATTACTGTCGAAATTACAGATATAAATGACAATGTTCCTCTCTTCAAAAAGAATGAAATGAAATTTGAAGTTAGCGAGTCTGCTTTCAACGGAGCTAGATTCGTTCTCGAGAGAGCATTTGATCATGATGTTGGCAATAATGGCGTCCAAAGCTACTCCTTAAAACCAACAGCAAATTTCATATTAGAAATGCAAAGTCTGGCAGACGGGGGTAAAAATGTAGAGATGGTTTTAAAGAAACCTTTGGACCGAGAGAAACAGGAGCATGTATCTTTGATATTAACAGCGGTAGATGGAGGTGAGCCGCAGCTCTCTGGGACAATGCAGATTCTCATCACTGTACTAGACGCTAATGATAACGCGCCTGTTTGTACTCATGCAGTTTACAAGGCAAGTGTAACAGAGAACGCCCCAAAAGGCACCGTTTTAAGTACAGTAAGCGCGTCTGACGCTGATCAAGGTTCGAACGGTAGAGTAACATATTCCATATCAAATACTGCTGAAGTATCGCTTGACATTTTTGAAATAGGTCGTGAAGATGGTGTGGTTAAATTAATTGGGGATATTGATTATGAAATTCTGAAACATTATCAGATTAACATCCAAGCCAGGGACCAAGGAGGGCATTCTGATTCGTGTAAACTTATTATTGATGTAATCGACACAAATGATAACAAACCTATTATTAATATAATGTCGAAAACAAGAGCTATAACTGAGGATGCTAAACCAGGAACAGTCGTAACCATGATGAATATTCAGGACCTAGATTCCGGTGAAAATAGCAAAGTTAAGTGCTCGATTGGAGACAACATTCCATTTGTAATGAGATCAACGTCAAACAACTTCTATAGTTTAGTAACAGACAGTGATTTGGACAGAGAGAGAGACTCTGAGTATAACATCAGTGTGACGTGCTCTGATGAGGGAGTGCCCTCGCTCTCCAGCAGCGTCACTCTCACCTTACAGATATCAGATGTGAATGACAACGCGCCTGTCTTTGAGAGGAGCTCATATGAGGCCTACATTATAGAAAACAACACACCGGGCCTCTCTATATTCACAGTGAAAGCCAGAGACGCTGACTGGAACCAGAATGCCCGTGTTTCTTACATACTGGAGGACTCCTCGGTTAACGGAGTGCCCGTCTCCTCATATGTGTCTGTTAGTGCTGATAGTGGAGTCATCCATGCAGTGCGCTCTTTTGACTACGAGCAGATCAAGGATTTCCACTTCCGCGTAAAAGTGCAGGATGGAGGCTCCCCTCCACTCAGTAGCAATGTGACTGTGAAAATAATGATCCAGGACCAGAACGATAACGTACCTCAGATTCTGTACCCAGTCCAGACTGGCGGCTCTCTGGTAGCTGAAATGGTGCCTCGTTCAGCAGATGTGGGCTATCTTGTCACTAAAGTGGTGGCTGTTGATGTGGACTCTGGACAGAATGCCTGGCTCTCGTATAAACTACAGAAAGCGACAGACAGGGCGCTGTTTGAAGTGGGCTTACAGAATGGGGAAATAAGAACTATACGCCAAGTCACTGATAAAGATGCTGTGAAACAAAGGCTCACTGTTGTAGTGGAGGACAACGGACAGCCCTCTCGTTCAGCTACAGTCAATGTTAACGTGGCGGTGGCGGACAGCTTCCCTGAAGTGCTCTCGGAGTTCACTGACTTTACGCACGATAAGGAGTACAATGACAACCTGACCTTTTACTTAGTCTTGGCTTTGGCTGTAGTTTCATTTCTGTTCATCACGTGTTTAGTGGTTATCATATCAGTAAAAATATATAGATGGAGACAGTCTCGCATCCTCTATCATTCCAATCTTCCGGTTATTCCGTATTATCCACCGCGTTACGCAGACACTTTGGGGACAGGAACTCTACAGCACGTGTACAATTACGAGGTGTGCAGGACGACTGACTCCAGAAAGAGTGACTGTAAGTTCGCCAGGCCCGGTAGTCAGAGTGTACTGATAGTGGACCCCAGTACAGGGACGATGCAGCGGATGCAGAGTGAAAAGAACATCCTGGATGAACCAGACTCTCCACTAGAGGTTGGTGTACTAATGTGATATAATTTGGCGCTAATCAGAATAATAATTGATCTACGTGGGTTTCATGTTCTATGCATTTAATCTCTCATTAGCTTTATTGAAATACTTTCGCCTGAATGATAAAGCACCTTTTTTGTGTCTGGTTTTCTCACTCGCTTTGACCTAAGAGCGTTCGAATTCTATAGTTCCATGTGGTCGTTACAAATCACTCTTCAACACTTTCAGGGTAACTTTCAGCACCTGGTTACATGGAAAGCGACACTTCAGCAATGTAGTAATACACTCGGCTTTGCTTACTGTGTGTGCGTGTGTGTGTGTGTGTGTGTGTGTGTGTGTGTGTGTGTGTGTGTGTGTGTGTGTGTGTGTGTGTGTGTGTGTGTGTGCGTGTGTGTGTGTGTGTGTGTGTGTGTGTGTGTGTGTGAATGTGTGTGTGTGTGTGTGTGTGAATGTGTGAATGTGTGTGTGTGTGTGTGTGTGTGTGTGTGTTTGTTGTGTGTGTGTGTGTGTGTGTGTGTGTGTGTTTGCCTGCGTGCGTGCGTGCGTGCGTGCGTGTCGTTTTCACGTGGCTTTGCGATAGCAGGTTGATGAAGGTAGCAGGTTTTGACTGCTGGCAGAACGTGTTAACGATGTAGCCTATTTATTACACGTCATCCACAGTGGTGTAGGCTAGTTTAGTTTCTGATAGAGTTCATGATCATCATTGAGTGAGTTTATGTGATTTGATTTATTTTCAATTCAATTGCCTCCGTACTTTGCCATCAGCCAATACATTGAGTACCATGGACCCATTACATGTTTTATCATGTTGTATACATATTTAATATGTATTTAGCAGTTGGTTTATTAATGTCCAAGACAAGAACAGAAGTGTAAACTGTGGCTGTTCCGTACTTTGTAATGTAATGTTTATAGACGATTTATACCTTTTGCTCCATGAAATCAATTGTATTTTCTTCATTCTGTTATACACTGTGTAGTTCTGTGCATTAAACTCACAGGGACGCTGTTGACCAGATTGTTTTAGCTTTTCGCCAGGTTTGCAGCAGTACCTCCCAGATCATCTCGATATATTAAATAGAGAAAGAGATTCACACAGAACGCACAGTCCGGGTTACAGAGAACACTGAGCACGAGGACATTAGGCTGCGATTCTTTTGTTACAGGAACAGGACACAAATCGTTTTATGTTCCAAAGGATTACAATACAAATCTAACATATCACATTTCGAGAAGGATTGTATGGTGCTTGTTGTGTAATGGAACACGCTAAAATGTCGGGCAGAACAATGACACGGCAAGTACTGTTGTTCATCTCGGTCCTCTCTCTCAGTTCAGTGCACGGGCAGGTCAGTTACTCCATTCCCGAGGAAATGGCGAAAGGCTCTTTAGTCGGTAACATAGCGCAGGATTTGGGTTTAGATCTCAAAAGACTGAAATCAGGTAAAGCTCGTATCTATACTGGAGACAGCGCAGAATACATCGAGCTGAATAAAGAAAGGGGAGTCCTCCTGATCAAAGAGAGAATAGACCGAGAAGCGCTCTGCGGACAGACGACGCCTTGCGCTTTACATTTCCAAATTATCCTAGAAAACCCGATGGAATTTTACAGCATCACAGTTGAGATTACAGACATCAATGATAATGCTCCGGCGTATAAGAACAGTGAAATGAAATTTGAAATGAGCGAAGTGTCTTTAATCGGAGCACGATTCGTCTTGGAGAGCGCTATTGATGATGACGTAGCGATGAACGGCCTCCAAAGCTATTTACTGAAACCAACTGAACATTTCGTTTTGAAAGCTTTTAGTCGATCAGATGGCGTTAAAAATGTAGAAATGGTTTTACAGAAACCTTTGGATCGAGAGAAACAGGAGCATGTGTCTTTGATATTAACAGCGGTAGATGGAGGTGAGCCGCAGCTCTCTGGGACAATGCAGATTCTCATCACTGTTTTGGACGCTAATGATAATGCCCCTATTTGTACTCATGCAGTTTACAAGGCAAGTGTGATAGAGAACGCCCCAAAAGACACCGTTTTAACCACCGTAAGCGCATCTGATGCTGATCAAGGTTTGAATGGGATAGTGACCTATTCTATTCCAAAATCTGTAGCATCGCATCTTTTTCAGGTCGACAAAGATAACGGCGTGGTAAAATTAAATGGAATAATTGATTATGAAAAAATAAAAAAATACGAGATAAACGTTCAAGCTACAGACCACGGAGGCCACTCTGACACGTGTAAAGTGATTATTGAAGTACTTGATACAAACGATAACCCTCCCTCCATTAACATCATGTCGAAGACAAATAGCATATCTGAGAACGTGAAAATTGGGACAGTTGTGACAATGATGAATATTCAAGATGCAGATTCTAGTGAAAATGGAAAAGTCCAATGCTTCTTAAACGAAAACATTCCATTCGCGATGAAATCAACATCGAATAATTTCTTTACTGTTATAACAGATAGTGATTTGGACCGAGAGAGAGACTCAGAGTATAACATCAGTGTGACGTGCTCTGATCAGGGAGTGCCCTCGCTCTCCAGCAGCGTCACTCTCACCTTACAGATATCAGATGTGAATGACAACGCGCCTGTCTTTGAGAGGAGCTCATATGAGGCCTACATTATAGAAAACAACACACCGGGCCTCTCTATATTCACAGTGAAAGCCAGAGACGCTGACTGGAACCAGAATGCCCGTGTTTCTTACATACTGGAGGACTCCTCGCTTAACGGAGTACCCGCCTCCTCATATGTGTCCGTTAGTGCTGATAGTGGAGTCATCCATGCAGTGCGCTCTTTTGACTACGAGCAGATCAAGGATTTCCACTTCCGCGTAAAAGCGCAGGATGGAGGCTCCCCTCCACTCAGTAGCAACGTGACTGTGAAAATAATGATCCAGGACCAGAACGATAACGCACCTCAGGTTCTGTACCCAGTCCAGACTGGCGGCTCTCTGGTGGCTGAAATGGTGCCTCGTTCAGCAGATGTGGGCTATCTTGTCACTAAAGTGGTGGCTGTTGATGTGGACTCTGGACAGAATGCCTGGCTCTCCTATAAACTGCAGAAAGCGACAGACAGGGCGCTGTTTGAAGTGGGCTTACAGAACGGGGAAATAAGAACCATAAGACAAGTTAATGATAAAGATGCTGTGAAACAAAGGCTCACTGTTGTAGTGGAGGACAACGGACAGCCCTCTCGTTCAGCTACAGTCAATGTTAACGTGGCGGTGGCGGACAGCTTCCCTGAAGTGCTCTCGGAGTTCACTGACTTTACGCACGACAAGGAGTACAATGACAACCTGACTTTTTACTTAGTCTTGGCTTTGGCTGTAGTGTCATTTCTGTTCATCACGTGTTTAGTGGTTATTATATCAGTGAAAATATACAGATGGAGACAGTCTCGCATCCTCTATCATTCCAATCTCCCGGTTATTCCGTATTACCCACCGCGTTACGCAGACACTTTGGGGACAGGAACTCTACAGCACGTGTACAATTACGAGGTGTGCAGGACGACTGACTCGAGAAAGAGTGACTGTAAGTTCGCCAGACCCGATAGTCAGAGTGTACTGATAGTGGACCCCAGTACAGGGACGATACAGCGGATGCAGAGTGAAAAGAACATCCTGGATGAACCGGACTCTCCTCTCGAGGTTGGTTTAAATGAACGATTGATTGAAGCTTTACTTATGAATGTTTGGAAACAATTTGTATTGCCTTTGGCTTCAGTGGCCTACTCAGCACTAGGTGTTATGGACAGCAGCGCTTTCCATTAAGAACTGCGGCGATGTGCAGAATGTGGTTGAACATAAAATAACTTTCTCACTGGGTGATTGTTGCACTCATTACTTACTACTTGTTATACTATCTGTCTATACTTTCACATTATCTACTGGGATATTACCATTTCATTTTAACACGTGTTGTGTGATTGAGTATATATAATAGCCGTATCAATATGCCACTACCTCATACCTTCAACTTCAACAAGGAGCTGCAGAAATCTCTTTCATTAGATTAATCCATATTCAGTAACTCACCCACCACCAGCCTCCTGTACGTTAGCTGTAGTAAAAAGAAAAACATAACCTATATATATATATTTGCATTTATTTCATATATTGGATAATCCAAGATTAATTCTCTAACATTGTTGTATGACTGGATGCATCCAGAATTTTCAATAGGCTCACTGTCGTGTCATTGAGTAATGTGAGTCTAATGAGAAATGAGCTCCTTTATAAGACTGGATGTTCCATTTTTTTTGTCGCACTATACTGAACTAACAATTAGCTTTTTTGTCTGTAACCTAACTATTTCGATCCTAGATTATATGTATGGGAATTTCGATTTTTTTTCACTTTTCTGATACAGTTATATTCATGTAGTTCATTGCATTGAACTCTTCGGGCCGCTGTTGACCAGTGTGTTGCAGATTTGCAGCACAACCTCCCCCATCATCTCGATATATTAGACGGAGAAAGAGCCGAACGCAGAACGCACAGTCGGATTTAGAGAACGCATAGCACGGAGATAGGCTACCAGACGAGCTATATTCTTTTGTTCCGGGATCACTGACACACATCTTGTTACCGTCAAGCAACGGATTATAATAGCCATCTTAAAGTATACTTGTGGGTTTTATGTTGTTTTTGTCCTAATGGTGCAAGAGAAAATGTCGGGCAGAACAATGACACGGCAAGTACTGTTGTTCATCTCGGTCCTCTCTCTCAGTTCAGTGCACGGGCAGGTCAGTTACTCCATTCCCGAGGAAATGGCGAAAGGCTCTTTAGTCGGTAACATAGCGCAGGATTTGGGTTTAGATCTAAAAAGACTGAAATCAGGTAAAGCTCGACTACACGTCGGCAACAGCGCAGAATACATCGAGCTGAATAAAGAAAGGGGAGTCCTCCTGATCAAAGAGAGAATAGACCGAGAAGCGCTCTGCGGACAGACGACGCCTTGCGCTCTGCATTTCCAGATTATTATGGAAAACCCGATGGAATTCTTTCGTGTTACAATTGAGATCACCGATATAAATGACAATGCTCCGTTTTTTCAAAAGGATTCTATGAAGTTCGAAATAAGTGAGTCGGCTATGACGGGAGCAAAATTCGTCCTGGAGAGAGCTTTCGACTCTGATATTGGTGTAAATGGGCTGCAAAGCTACTCGCTTAATCCAACTGATAATTTTGTTCTAAAATTACAGGGCCAAGCTGATGGAAGCAAAAAAGTAGAGATGGTTTTACAGAAGCCTCTCGATCGAGAGAAACAGGAGCATGTCTCTTTGTTGTTAACGGCAGTGGATGGAGGCGAGCCGCAGATGTCTGGAACAGTACAGATATATGTTACGGTGTTGGACGTAAACGATAATGCTCCGGTTTTTACGCAGGCGATATATAAGGCGAGTTTGGTCGAAAATTCACAGAGAGGCACTTTATTAACGACAGTAAGTGCAACTGATATAGATCATGGATCTAATGGTTTAGTGACATTCTCCATATCAAGTAGTACCGTGGGTATATTGAATCATTTTGAAATAGACGAGCGCAATGGTGAAGTCCATTTAATAGGCGAGGTTGATTATGAAAAATCTAAACATTATCAGATAGATATAGAAGCTAAAGATCAAGGTGGTCTTTCCGATTCTACTAAATTGATTGTCGATATCATCGATGTGAATGACAACGAACCTATGATTGATTTAATGTCAACATCACGGTCAATACCAGAAGATTCTCCTTCTCAGACAGTTATAGCTGTAATGAGTGTCCATGATCCCGATTCTGATAATAATGGAGTAGTGAATTGTGTTTTAAGTGAAAATATTCCGTTCACTATCAAATCTACATCTAATGGCTTCTATAGTTTAGTAACGGATAGTGATTTGGATCGAGAGAGAGACTCTGAGTATAACATCAGTGTGACGTGCTCTGATGAGGGAGTGCCCTCGCTCTCCACCAGCGTCACTCTCACCGTACAGATATCAGATGTGAATGACAACGCGCCTGTCTTTGAGAGGAGCTCATATGAGGCCTACATTATAGAAAACAACACACCGGGCATCTCTATATTCACAGTGAAAGCCAGAGACGCTGACTGGAACCAGAATGCCCGTGTTTCTTATATATTGGAGGACTCCTCGGTTAACGGGGTGCCCGTCTCTTCATATGTGTCCGTTAGTGCTGATAGTGGAGTCATCCATGCAGTGCGCTCTTTTGACTACGAGCAGATCAAGGATTTCCACTTCCGCGTAAAAGTGCAGGATGGAGGCTCCCCTCCACTCAGTAGCAATGTGACTGTGAAAATAATGATCCAGGACCAGAACGATAACGCACCTCAGGTTCTGTACCCAGTCCAGACTGGTGGCTCTCTGGTGGCTGAAATGGTGCCTCGTTCAGCAGATGTGGGCTATCTTGTCACTAAAGTGGTGGCTGTTGATGTGGACTCTGGACAGAATGCCTGGCTCTCCTATAAACTGCAGAAAGCGACAGACAGGGCGCTGTTTGAAGTGGGCTTACAGAATGGGGAGATAAGAACTATACGCCAAGTCAATGATAAAGATGCTGTGAAACAAAGGCTCACTGTTGTCGTGGAGGACAACGGGCAGCCCTCTCGTTCAGCTACAGTCAATGTTAACGTGGCGGTGGCGGACAGCTTCCCTGAAGTGCTCTCGGAGTTCACTGACTTTACGCACGACAAGGAGTACAATGACAACCTGACTTTTTACTTAGTCTTGGCTTTGGCTGTAGTTTCATTTCTATTCATCACGTGTTTAGTGGTTATTATATCAGTGAAAATATACAGATGGAGACAGTGTCGCATCCTCTATCATTCCAATCTCCCGGTAATTCCGTATTATCCACCGCGTTACGCAGACACTTTGGGGACAGGAACTCTACAGCACGTGTACAATTACGAGGTGTGCAGGACGACTGACTCCAGAAAGAGTGACTGTAAGTTCGCCAGACCCGGTAGTCAGAGCGTGCTGATAGTGGACCCCAGTACAGGGACGATGCAGCGGATGCAGAGTGAAAAGAACATCCTGGATGAACTGGACTCTCCTCTCGAGGTTGGTCGGAATTAAATTGTAACTGAGGGTTTACGTCTGACTGCTTGAAAACCTTAGAATATTTGGCTGAAGGAATAAAAGTAGTTGTAATTTGTGTAGTCCTTTCAGCACCAGTGATGCGGACAGCGGCACATTTCATTATGCTCCTGTGCACCTTTCATTATAATTCTGCATTATACTAATACGTTAATGCATTGTGAAGCGAATAAAGTGTTCAGCTGTTAGGCTTTCATGTTTATCAGTGAGTTAGTATAGCCTACTTTTCAACAATAACTATTCAACTCTATTTGCGCTATAGTAATATCAACCTATTCCATCATTGGTGACATAAATTCAACTTAAATTATTTTCTGTGGGTAATTACTGTGATGTTTAGTTACATTTGTAACGCCACTAATGACTTGTTATCTCTGAGTTTGTATCTCTCTGTGTAAAGATTAGCGTATGTGTTTAAATTCCTAAAACACAATCGGTCTTTACCGTCAGTAGAATGACATTGCTTTAATCCCTATGAGACTGGATCAATTAAATATCAGAAGCTCACAGGATCCATTATATCTTGCAACAGTAATGAACCTGATACCAACATGGTTGACTTCAAATACAATATTTTTGATATTTAAATACCAATTAATTATTTTAATGCACAACTGTATTTTAATTATGTGAGTGTATTACATTAAGGCATGTTGTGTAGTTCATTTCAACGAACTCATAGGGCCGCTGTTGGTCAGTGAGTTGACGTTTTAGAGCATATTTGGAGCAGTACTTCCCCCATCATCTCGATATTGTAGACAGAGAAAGAGACGCACGCAGATCGCACAGTCCGGGTTACCGAGAACACTGCATGGACACTTGGAGCTGGACATTTTTTGTTCGGGTTGTGGATTGTAAACTAATGTTTCATTGGTGTTTTGTTCTGTCTGCAAACTGAAAGGATATTAACGACTGATATACGGATTATAGCGTCTTTGTTGTTTGACATCGCAGAGAAAATGTCGGGCAGAACAATGACACGGCAAGTACTGTTGTTCATCTCGGTCCTCTCTCTCAGTTCAGTGCACGGGCAGGTCAGTTACTCCATTCCCGAGGAAATGGCGAAAGGCTCTTTAGTCGGTAACATAGCGCAGGATTTGGGTTTAGATCTCAAACGACTGAAATCAGGTAAAGCTCGTATCTATACTGGAGACAGCGCAGAATACATCGAGCTGAATAAAGAAAGGGGAGTCCTCCTGATCAAAGAGAGAATAGACCGAGAAGCGCTCTGCGGACAGACGACGCCTTGCGCTTTACATTTTCAGGTCACTTTAGAAAACCCGATGGATTTATACCCTGTTACTCTAGAGATCACGGATATAAATGACAATGCTCCCGGTTTTAAAAAGACTGAGCGGCGATTTGAGATAAGCGAGTCTGCTGTAGCTGGATCAAAATTCGTCTTAGAGAAAGCAGTGGATCTAGACATTGGTGTCAATGGCCTTCAAAGCTACTCACTGAAACCCTCTGATAATTTCATTCTGAAATTACATAGTCAGGCTGATGGAAGTAAAAAGGTAGAGATGGTTTTACAGAAGCCTCTCGATCGAGAGAAACAAGAGCAAATATCTTTGTTGTTAACTGCAGTGGATGGAGGCGAGCCCCAGATGTCTGGAACAATGCAGATACATGTTACTGTGTTAGACATAAACGACAATGCTCCGGTTTTTACTAAATCAGTTCATAGGGCCACAATAACAGAGAATTCACAAAAAGGCACTGTTATCATGACAGTGAGTGCTTCTGATGCTGACAAGGGCTCAAATGGTGAAGTATTGTATCTAATTTCAAATATGGATAGTGTTTCGGAGATATTTCATATAAATGAAAAAGGTGAGGTGATATTAGACGGCCAAATTGATTATGAAAAAGCCCAACATTACCAAATTGATATAGAAGCAATAGATAATGGTGGTCTGTCGGATTCAAGTAAAATAATCATTGATGTTAGTGACGTAAATGATAATAGCCCTGTTATTAATTTGATTTCCAAATCAGGTTCAATACCAGAGGACTCCATTCCTAACACGGTTATAGCTATGATGAGCGTGAACGATCCAGATTCTGAGACTAACGGTAAAGTCAACTGTGGGATAAATGAAAACATCCCTTTCACCATAAAATCAACAGCAACTGGATTCTATAGACTAGTAACGGATAATGATTTGGACCGTGAGAGAGACTCTGAGTATAACATCAGTGTGACGTGCTCTGATGAGGGAGTGCCCTCGCTCTCCAGCAGCGTCACTCTCACCTTACAGATATCAGATGTGAATGACAACGCGCCTGTCTTTGAGAGGAGCTCATATGAGGCCTACATTATAGAAAACAACACACCAGGCCTCTCTATATTCACAGTGAAAGCCAGAGACGCTGACTGGAAACAGAATGCCCGTGTTTCTTACATACTGGAGGACTCCTCGGTTAACGGAGTGCCCGTCTCCTCATATGTGTCCGTTAGTGCTGATAATGGAGTCATCCATGCAGTGCGCTCTTTTGACTACGAGCAGATCAAGGATTTCCACTTCCGCGTAAAAGCGCAGGATGGAGGCTCCCCTCCACTCAGTAGCAATGTGTCTGTGAAAATAATGATCCAGGACCAGAACGACAACGCGCCTCAGGTTCTGTACCCAGTCCAGACTGGCGGCTCTCTGGTGGCTGAAATGGTGCCTCGTTCAGCAGAGGTGGGCTATCTTGTTACTAAAGTGGTGGCTGTTGATGTGGACTCGGGACAGAATGCCTGGCTCTCCTATAAACTGCAGAAAGCGACAGACAGGGCGCTGTTTGAAGTGGGTTTACAGAATGGGGAAATAAGAACTATACGCCAAGTCACTGATAAAGATGCTGTGAAACAAAGGCTCACTGTTGTCGTGGAGGACAACGGGCAGCCCTCTCGTTCAGCTACAGTCAATGTTAACGTGGCGGTGGCGGACAGCTTCCCTGAAGTGCTCTCGGAGTTCACTGACTTTACGCACGACAAGGAGTACAATGACAACCTGACTTTTTTCTTAGTCTTGGCCTTGGCTGTAGTTTCATTTCTGTTCATCACGTGTTTAGTGGTGATTATATCAGTGAAAATATACAGATGGAGACAGTCTCGCATCCTCCATCATTCCAATCTCCCGGTAATTCCATACTATCCACCGCGTTATGCAGACACTTTCGGGACAGGAACTTTACAGCACGTGTACAATTACGAGGTGTGCAGGACGACTGACTCAAGAAAGAGTGACTGTAAGCTCGCCAGACCCGGTACTCAGAGCGTACTGATAGTGGACCCCAGTACAGGGACGATGCAGCGGATGCAGAGTGAAAAGAACATCCTGGATGAACTGGACTCTCCTCTCGAGGTTGGTCGGAATTAAATTGTAACTGAGGGTTTACGTCTGACTGCTTGAAAACCTTAGAATATTTGGCTGAAGGAATAAAATAGTTGTAATTTGTGTAGTCCTTTCAGCACCAGTGATGCGGACAGCGGCACATTTCATTATGCTCCTGTGCACCTTTCATTATAATTCTGTATTATACTAATACGTTAATGCATTGTGAAGCGAATAAAGTGTTCAGCTGTTAGGCTTTCATGTTTATCAGTGAGTTAGTATAGCCTACTTTTCAACAATAACTATTCAACTCTATTTGCGCTATAGTAATATCAACCTATTCGATCATTGGTGACATAAATTCAACTTAAATTATTTTCTGTGAGTAATTACTGTGATGTTTAGTTACATTTGTGACGCTACTAATGACTTGTTATCTCTGAGTTTGTATCTCTCTGTGTAAAGATTAGCGTATGTGTTTGACTTCCTAAAACACAATCGGTCTTCACCGTCAGTATAGGAATGACATTGCTTTAATCCCTATGAGACTGGTCAAATTAAATATGAGAAGCTCACAGGATCCATTATTTCTTGCAACAATAATGAACCTGAAACTAGCATGGCTGACCTCAAATACAAGATTGTTGATATTCAAATGGTGTCATTTATTAGTTGAATGAACATGACCTGATTGGAATTATGCGAGTGTATTACATTAAGGCATGTTGTGTAGTTCATTTCAACGAACTCATAGGGCCGCTGTTGGTCAGTGTGTTGAAGTTGTAGAGCATATTTGCAGCAGTACTTCCCCCATCATCTCGATATTGTAGACAGAGAAAGAGACGCACGCAGATCGCACAGTCCGGGTTACCGAGAACACTGCATGGATACTTGGGGCTGGACATTTTTTGTTCGGGTTGTGGATTGTAAACTAATGTTTCATTGGTGTTTTGTTCTGTCTGCAAACTGAAAGGATATTAACGACTGATTTACGGATTATAACGTGTTTGTTGCTTGACATCGCAGAGAAAATGTCGGACAGAACAATGACACGGCAAGTACTGTTGTTCATCTCGGTCCTCCTCTCTCTCAGTTCAGTGCACGGGCAGGTCAGTTACTCCATTCCCGAGGAAATGGCGAAAGGCTCTTTAGTCGGTAACATAGCGCAGGATTTGGGTTTAGATCTAAAAAGACTGAAATCAGGTAAAGCTCGTATCTATACTGGAGACAGCGCAGAATACATCGAGCTGAATAAAGAAAGGGGAGTCCTCCTGATCAAAGAGAGAATAGACCGAGAAGCGCTTTGCGGACAGACGACGCCTTGTGCGTTACATTTCCAAATCATTCTGGAAAACCCGATGGAATTTTACAGTATCACTGTTGAGGTAACTGATGTAAACGATAATGCTCCCGTTTTCAAAAAGAACGAAATGAAATTCAGAATCAGCGAGTCGGCCGTCACAGGTGCAAAGTTTGTGTTAGAGAGGGCGATGGATCTGGATGTTGGTGTCAACGGCCTCCAAAGCTATTCACTGAAACCAACCGACAATTTCATCCTTAAATTAAAAAATCAGCCTGATGGTGCAAAAACAGTAGAGATGGTTTTACAGAAACCTCTAGATCGAGAAAAGCAGGATCATTTATCTTTAGTACTGACTGCAATAGATGGAGGCGAGCCGCAGCTATCTGGAACTGTGCAAATTCATATTACTCTTCTTGACGCCAACGACAATGCGCCTGTTTTTACGCAGGACATTTATAAGGCAATCATAAGAGAGAACTCACCTAAAGGTACAGTTGTAATCTCTGTCAGTGCATCTGATTCTGATCAAGGTTCTAATGGTAAAATAACATATTCGATATCGAATTCACTCGATGATGTCCCTGAATTATATGAAATAAACGAGGAGAGCGGTGAAGTGAGATTGATAGGTAATATTGACTACGAAAAGTCACGACAATATCAAATACATGTACAAGCTAGTGATGATGGTGGATTGACCGATTCATGCAAAATAATTGTCGAAGTCGTTGATTCAAATGACAACATACCTGCTATTAATGTGATGTCTAAGTCTAGTGTTATATCCGAAGACACGAAACCTGCAACGGTAGTGACTATGATCAATATTCAAGATCCAGACTCCGGTGAAAATGGCAAGGTGCAGTGCTCAATTAACGATAATATCCCATTTACAATTAAATCTACGTCGAATAACTTCTTTAGTTTGTTAACAGACAGTGATTTGGACCGAGAGAGAGACACTGAGTATAACATCAGTGTGACGTGCTCTGATGAGGGAGTGCCCTCGCTCTCCAGCAGCGTCACTCTCACCTTACAGATATCAGATGTGAATGACAACGCGCCTGTCTTTGAGAGGAGCTCATATGAGGCCTACATTATAGAAAACAACACACCGGGCCTCTCTATATTCACAGTGAAATCCAGAGACGCTGACTGGAACCAGAATGCCCGTGTTTCTTACATACTGGAGGACTCCTCGGTTAACGGAGTGTCCGTCTCCTCATATGTGTCCGTTAGTGCTGATAGTGGAGTCATCCATGCAGTGCGCTCTTTTGACTACGAGCAGATCAAGGATTTCCACTTCCGCGTAAAAGCGCAGGATGGAGGCTCCCCTCCACTCAGTAGCAATGTGACTGTGAAAATAATTATCCAGGACCAGAACGATAACACACCTCAGGTTCTGTACCCAGTCCAGACTGGCGGCTTTCTGGTGGCTGAAATGGTGCCTCGTTCAGCAGATGTGGGCTATCTTGTCACTAAAGTGGTGGCTGTTGATGTGGACTCTGGACAGAATGCCTGGCTCTCGTATAAACTGCAGAAAGCGACAGACAGGGCGCTGTTTAAAGTGGGCTTACAGAACGGGGAAATAAGAACTATACGCCAAGTCACTGATAAAGATGCTGTGAAACAAAGGCTCACTGTTGTAGTGGAGGACAACGGACAGCCCTCTCGTTCAGCTACAGTCAATGTTAACGTGGCGGTGGCGGACAGCTTCCCTGAAGTGCTCTCGGAGTTCACTGACTTTACGCACGACAAGGAGTACAATGACAACCTGACTTTTTACTTAGTCTTGGCTTTGGCTGTAGTTTCATTTCTGTTCATCACGTGTTTAGTGGTTATTATATCAGTGAAAATATACAGATGGAGACAGTCTCGCATCCTCTTTCATTCCAATCTCCCGGTTATTCCGTATTATCCACCGCGTTACGCAGACACTTTGGGGACAGGAACTCTACAGCACGTGTACAATTACGAGGTGTGCAGGACGACTGACTCCAGAAAAAGTGACTGTAAGTTCGCCAGGCCCGGTAGTCAGAGTGTACTGATAGTGGACCCCAGTACAGGGACGATGCAGCGGATGCAGAGTGAAAAGAACATCCTGGATGAACCGGACTCTCCACTCGAGGTTGGTCGGAATTACATTGTAACTAAGGGTTTACTTCTGAGTGCTTGGAAATTGTATTCATGAAAACCTCCGAATTTTCGACTAAAGGAATACATGTTGGTGTAGTTTGTGTAACCCTTTGAGCACCAGCGATGTGGACAGAGGCACATTTCATCATGCTCCTCCGCACTTCATTATAATTCTACATTACACTAATACGTTAATGCGTTGTGAAGCGACCAGAGTCCAGCTGTGAGGACTTTAATGTTTATCAGTGAGTTAGTATAGCCTACTCATCAACAATAAATGTTAAACTATTTTGAGTTACCAGCAAAAACAATACATTGCATCTTTGGTGACATAAATTCAACTTAAGTTGTTTTCTGTGGGTAGTTACTGTGATGTTTATTTACATTTGTAATGCTACTAAGGAGTTTTTATCTCTGAGTTTGTATCTCTCTGTATGAAAGTTATCGTATTTGACTTCCTGAAACATAATAGGTTTTTACCGTCAGTAGTGACATTGCTTTAATCAACACGAGACTGGTCAAATTAAATATGAGAAGCTCACAGATCCATTATTTCTTGCAACAATAATGAACCTGAAACTAGCATGGCTGACTTCAAATACAAGATTGTTGATATTCATTCATGTCATTTATTAGTTGAATGAACATGACTTGATTGGAATTATGCGAGTATATTACATTAAGGCATGTTGTGTAGTTCATTTCAATGAACTCATAGGGCCGCTGTTGGTCAGTGAGTTGACGTTTTAGAGCATATTTGCAGCAGTACTTCCCCCATCATCTCGATATTGTAGACAGAGAAAGAGACGCACGCAGATCGCACAGTCCGGGTTACCGAGAACACTGCATGGACACTTGGAGCTGGACATTTTTTGTTCGGGTTGTGGATTGTAAACTAATGTTTCATTGGTGTTTTGTTCTGTCTGCAAACTGAAAGGATATTAACGACTGATTTACGGATTATAGCGTCTTTGTTGTTTGACATCGCAGAGAAAATGTCGGGCAGAACAATGACACGGCAAGTACTGTTGTTCATCTCGGTCCTCTCTCTCAGTTCAGTGCACGGGCAGGTCAGTTACTCCATTCCCGAGGAAATGGCGAAAGGCTCTTTAGTCGGTAACATAGCGCAGGATTTGGGTTTAGATCTCAAAAGACTGAAATCAGGTAAAGCTCGTATCTATACTGGAGACAGCGCAGAATACATCGAGCTGAATAAAGAAAGGGGAGTCCTCCTGATCAAAGAGAGAATAGACCGAGAAGCGCTCTGTGAGCAGACGACGCCTTGTGCTCTGCATTTTCAGATTATTCTAGAGAATCCGATGGAATTTTACAGTATTACAGTAGAGATCACAGATATTAATGATAACCCTCCTACCTTTGAAAAAACCGAAGTCAAATTCAAAATCAGCGAGTCTGCAGTCAGTGGGGCAACATTTGTGTTAGAGAGGGCGATGGATCTTGATGTGGGTATCAATGGCCTCCAAAGTTATGTGCTAAAACCAACCGATAATTTTGCTCTTGAATTGCATAATCAAGCAGATGGACATAAAAATGTAGAGATGGTTTTACAGAAGCCTCTAGACCGAGAGACGCAGGAGCAGGTTTCTCTGGTGTTGACCGTTGTTGATGGAGGCGAGCCGCAGATGTCTGGAACAATGCAGATCCTCATCACCGTATTAGACGTTAATGATAATGCGCCTATTTTTACTCAGCCTACGTATAAAGCTACCGTTATAGAGAATGCTCCTAAAGGTACAGTTGTAACGACAGTCAGTGCATCGGATGCAGATCATGGTTCCAACGGAAAAATAAGATATTCAATCACAAATAATGCCAGGGGAATGTTTGATGTAAATGAGGACAATGGTGATGTTAAATTAATAGGACATATTGATTATGAAAAATCTCGAAATTTTGAGATAAATATACGCGCAAGTGATGATGGTGGACTCACAGGTTCATGTAAAGTTATAGTTGATGTAGTTGACACCAATGATAACAAGCCTAGTATTAATATCATGTCTAAATCTAATGTGATATCCGAAGATGCCAAACCTAATACAGTCGTAACTATGATTAACATTCAAGATCCAGACTCCGGTGAAAATGGCAAAGTCCAATGCTTTATCAACGAAAACATCCCCTTTGTAATGAAAACGACATCAAATAATTTCTTTACTGTAATAACTGATAGTGATTTGGACCGAGAGAGAGACTCTGAGTATAACATCAGTGTGACGTGCTCTGATGAGGGAGTGCCCTCGCTCTCCAGCAGCGTCACTCTCACCTTACAGATATCAGATGTGAATGACAACGCGCCTGTCTTTGAGAGGAGCTCATATGAGGCCTACATTATAGAAAACAACACACCGGGCCTCTCTATATTCACACTGAAAGCCAGAGACGCCGACTGGAACCAGAATGCCCGTGTTTCTTACATACTGGAGGACTCCTCGGTTAACGGAGTGCCCGTCTCCTCATATGTGTCCGTTAGTGCTGATAGTGGAGTCATCCATGCAGTGCGCTCTTTTGACTACGAGCAGATCAAGAATTTCCACTTCCGCGTAAAAGCGCAGGATGGAGGCTCCCCTCCACTCAGTAGCAATGTGACGGTGAAAATAATGATCCAGGACCAGAACGATAACGCACCTCAGGTTCTGTACCCAGTGCAGACTGGCGGCTCTCTGGTGGCTGAAATGGTGCCTCGTTCAGCAGATGTGGGCTATCTTGTCACTAAAGTGGTGGCTGTTGATGTGGACTCTGGACAGAATGCCTGGCTCTCGTATAAACTGCAGAAAGCGACAGACAGGGCGCTGTTTGAAGTCGGCTTACAGAATGGGGAAATAAGAACTATACGTCAAGTCAATGATAAAGATGCTGTGAAACAAAGGCTCACTGTTGTAGTGGAGGACAACGGGCAGCCCTCTCGTTCAGCTACAGTCAATGTTAACGTGGCGGTGGCGGACAGCTTCCCTGAAGTGCTCTCGGAGTTCACTGACTTTACGCACGACAAGGAGTACAATGACAACCTGACTTTTTACTTAGTCTTGGCTTTGGCTGTAGTTTCATTTCTGTTCATGACGTGTTTAGTGGTTATCATATCAGTGAAAATATACAGATGGAGACAGTCTCGCATTCTCTATCATTCCAATCTCCCGGTTATTCCGTATTATCCACCGCGTTACGCAGACACTTTGGGGACAGGAACTCTACAGCATGTGTACAATTACGAGGTGTGCAGGACGACTGACTCCAGAAAAAGTGACTGTAAGTTCGCCAGACCCGGTAGTCAGAGTGTACTGATAGTGGACCCCAGTACAGGGACGATGCAGCGGATGCAGAGTGAAAAGAACATCCTGGATGAACCAGACTCTCCACTTGAGGTTGGTGTGAAAGACACGGGTTTACTTCTGAATGCTTGGAAACTTTTGAATATTCATCTAACTAGAGAAGAAAAAAAAACGTTCAGCACTAGTGGGGTGGACAGCGGCAACTTTTCTTAATAATTCGCCTGTGAGGTTTTAATTTTAATGTTGATGTGTTGTGCATTTTATAAATAGTTCGATGAGTATACAGTATATGAAGCAAAATAAGATTCCAGCTGTAAGGAATTCCATTTCAACCAGTGAAGAAGTACAGCCTACTTTTAATCATAGACTAACTATTCAACTATTTTTTCCCCCGCTAATTTCAATATATTGAATTTGGTTCGTTGATGATATAAATACAACTGAAGTGATTTTGTGTGGGTAATTACTGTGATGCTTTGGTACATTTACAAGGATACTAATGCCCTCTGAATGGTAACTCTCTTTATAACGAGTAGCGTTTTGTACTTCCTAAAACGTCAGTTTTGAAGTAACATTAACATGAGACTGGTCAAATTAGATATGAGAAGCCTATGTAACATTCTACTCTTGCGACAACAATGAACCTGATATTAACATGGCTGACTTCAAATACAAGATTGTTGATATTCAAATTGTGTCATTTATTAGTTGAATGAACATGACTTGATTGGAATTATGCGAGTGTATTACATTAAGGCATGTTGTGTAGTTCATTTCAACGAACTCATAGGGCCGCTGTTGGTCAGTGTGTTGACGTTTTAGAGCATATTTGCAGCAGTACTTCCCCCATCATCTCGATATTGCAGACAGAGAAAGAGACGCACGCAGATCGCACAGTCCGGGTTACCGGGAACACTACTTGGAGCTGGACATTTTTTGTTCGGGTTGTGGATTGTAAACTAATGTTTCATTGGTGTTTTGTTCTGTCTGCAAACTGAAAGGATATTAACGACTGATTAACGGATTATAGCGTCTTTGTTGTTTGACATCGCAGAGAAAATGTCGGACAGAACAATGACACGGCAAGTACTGTTGTTCATCTCGGTCCTCTCTCTCAGTTCAGTGCACGGGCAGGTCAGTTACTCCATTCCCGAGGAAATGGCGAAAGGCTCTTTAGTCGGTAACATAGCGCAGGATTTGGGTTTAGATATCAAAAGACTGAAATCAGGTAAAGCTCGTATCTATACTGGAGACAGCGCAGAATACATCGAGCTGAATAAAGAAAGGGGAGTCCTCCTGATCAAAGAGAGAATAGACCGAGAAGCGCTCTGCGGACAGACGACGCCTTGCGCTCTACACTTGCAGGTCACTTTAGAAAATCCGATGGAATTATACCCAGTAACCATAGAGATTACAGATATTAACGACAATTCTCCCAGTTTTAAAAAGACTGAGCGGCGATTCGAGATAAGCGAGTCAGCAGTCACTGGATCTAAATTCGTATTAGAGAAAGCAGTGGATCTAGACATTGGTGAAAATGGCCTTCAAAGCTATTTACTGAAACCCTCTGATAATTTTATTCTGAAATTACATAGTCAGGCAGATGGGACTAAAAAGGTAGAGATGGTTTTGCAGAAGCCATTAGATCGAGAGAAACAGGAGTTAATATCGTTGTTGTTAACTGCAGTGGATGGAGGCGAGCCTCAGCTATCTGGAACGATGCAGATACATGTTAGTGTGTTAGACGCAAACGACAATGCTCCGGTTTTTACTAAACCTGTTTATAAGGCCACTATTACAGAGAATTCACAAAAAGGCACTGTTATCATGACGGTGAGTGCTTCTGATGCTGACAAGGGCTCAAATGGTGAAGTATCGTATCTAATTTCAAACATGGATAGTGTTTCGGAGATATTTCATATAAATGAAAATGGTGACGTGATATTAGATGGCCAAATTGATTATGAAAAAGCCAAAAATTACCACATTGAAATAGAAGCGATAGATAATGGTGGTCTGTCGGATTCAAGTAAAATAATCATTGATGTTAGTGACGTAAATGACAATAGCCCTGTTATTAATTTGATTTCCAAATCAGGTTCAATACCAGAGGATTCCCGTCCTAACACCGTTATAGCTATGATGAGCGTGAACGACCCAGATTCAGAGACTAACGGTAAAGTCAACTGTGGGATAAATGAAAACATTCCTTTCACTATAAAATCTACATCTAATGGCTTCTATAGTTTAGTAACTGACAGTGATTTGGACCGAGAGAGAGACTCTGAGTATAACATCAGTGTGACGTGCTCTGATGAGGGAGTGCCCTCGCTCTCCAGCAGCGTCACTCTCACCTTACAGATATCAGATGTGAATGACAACGTGCCTGTCTTTGAGAGGAGCTCATATGAGGCCTACATTATAGAAAACAACACACCAGGCCTCTCTATATTCACAGTGAAAGCCAGAGATGCTGACTGGAACCAGAATGCCCGTGTTTCTTACATACTGGAGGACTCCTCGGTTAACGGGGTGACCGTCTCCTCATATGTGTCCGTTAGTGCTGATAGTGGAGTCGTCCATGCAGTGCGCTCTTTTGACTACGAGCAGATCAAGGATTTCCACTTCCGCGTAAAAGTGCAGGATGGAGGCTCACCTCCACTCAGTAGCAATGTGACTGTGAAAATAATGATCCAGGACCAGAACGATAACGCGCCTCAGGTTCTGTACCCAGTCCAGACTGGCGGCTCTCTAGTGGCTGAAATGGTGCCTCGTTCAGCAGATGTGGGCTATCTTGTCACTAAAGTGGTGGCTGTTGACGTGGACTCTGGACAGAATGCCTGGCTCTCGTATAAACTGCAGAAAGCGACAGACAGGGCGTTGTTTGAAGTGGGCTTACAGAATGGGGAAATAAGAACTATACGCCAAGTCACTGATAAAGATGCTGTGAAACAAAGGCTCACTGTTGTAGTGGAGGACAACGGGCAGCCCTCTCGTTCAGCTACAGTCAATGTTAACGTGGCGGTGGCGGACAGCTTCCCTGAAGTGCTCTCGGAGTTCACTGACTTTACGCACGACAAGGAGTACAATGACAACCTGACTTTTTACTTAGTCTTGGCTTTGGCTGTAGTTTCATTTCTGTTCATCACGTGTTTGGTGGTTATTATATCAGTGAAAATATACAGATGGAGACAGTCTCGCATTCTCTATCATTCCAATCTCCCGGTTATTCCGTATTATCCACCACGTTACGCAGACACTTTGGGGACAGGAACTTTACAGCACGTGTACAATTACGAGGTGTGCAGGACGACTGACTCCAGAAAGAGTGACTGTAAGTTCGCCAGACCCAGTAGTCAGAGTGTACTGATAGTGGACCCCAGTACAGGGACGATGCAGCGGATGCAGAGTGAAAAGAACATCCTGGATGAACCAGACTCTCCACTAGAGGTTGGTGTGAAAGACACGGGTTTACTTCTGAATGCTTGGAAACTTTTGAATATTCATCTAACTAGAGAAAAAAAAACGTTCAGCACTAGTGGGGTGGACAGCGGCAACTTTTCTTAATAATTCGCCTGTGAGGTTTTCATTTTAATGTTGATGTGTTGTGCATTTTATAAATAGTTCGATGAGTATATATGAAGCAAAATAAGATTCCAGCTGTAAGGAATTCCATTTCAACCAGTGAAGAAGTACAGCCCAGCCTACTTTTCATCTTAGATTAACTATTCAACTATTTTTTTTCCGCTAATGTCAATATATTGAATTTGGTTCGTTGATGATATAAATACAACTGAAGTGATTTTGTGTGGGTAATTACTGTGATGCTTTGTTACATTTACAAGGATACTAATGCCCTCTCAATGGTATCTCTCTTTATAACGAGTAGCGTTTTTTACTTCCTAAAACGTCCGTTTTGAAGTAACATTAACATGAGACTGGTCAAATTAGATATGAGAAGCCTAACATTCTACTCTTGCGACAACAATGAACCTGATATTAACATGGTTGAGTTGAAATACAACAGTTTTGATATTCAAATTGTGCCATTTATTATCTTAATTAATGCACATTACTTTATTGGAATTATTTGAGTGTGAATGCATTTCGTGTAATTCATTGCAATGAACTCAAAGGGCCGCTGTTGGTCAGTCTGTTGACGTTTTAGAGCATATTTGGAGCAGTACCTCGTCTGTCATCTCGATATTGCAGACAGAGAAAGAGACGCACGCAGAACGCACAGTCCGGGTTACCGAGAACACTGCATGGATAATTTAAGCTGCAAATGTTTTGTTCCCGAGTTGTGGATTGTAGACTAATTTTTAATAGATGTTTTGTTCTGTCTGCAAACTGAGGAAATATTACAGACTGATTTACGGATTATAACGTGTTGTTTGTTTGACATCGCAGAGAAAATGTCGGGCAGAACAATGACACGGCAAGTACTGTTGTTCATCTCGGTCCTCTCTCTCAGTTCAGTGCACGGGCAGGTCAGTTACTCCATTCCCGAGGAAATGGCGAAAGGCTCTTTAGTCGGTAACATAGCGCAAGATTTGGGTTTAGATCTAAAAAGACTGAAATCAGGTAAAGCTCGTATCTATACTGGAGACAGCGCAGAATACATCGAGCTGAATAAAGAAAGGGGAGTCCTCCTGATCAAAGAGAGAATAGACCGAGAAGCGCTCTGCGGACAGACGACGCCTTGTGCTCTGCATTTCCAGATTACTCTAGAAAACCCGATGGAATTATACCCTGTCACTGTAGAGATTACAGATATAAACGACAATGCTCCTACCTTTCAAAAGGCAGAGCGGCGTTTTGAAATAAGCGAGTCAGCTGTCACTGGATCTAAATTCATGTTGGAAAAAGCTGTGGATCTAGACATTGGTTTAAATGATCTTCAAAGCTACATACTAAAACCTACAGACAATTTTATTCTAAAATTGCATAGTCAGGCAGATGGAAGTAAAAAAGTAGAGATGGTTTTACAGAAGCCATTAGATCGAGAGAAACAGCAGCATATTTCTTTGTTGTTAACGGCAGTGGATGGAGGCGAGCCTCAGATGTCCGGAACAATGCAGATACATGTTACTGTGTTAGATGTAAACGACAATGCTCCGGTTTTTACTAAACCAGTTTACAAGGCAACTATAACAGAGAATTCACAAAAGGGGACATGTGTCACAACGGTTAGTGCCTCTGATGCAGATAAAGGTTCAAATGGTGAGGTTTCTTATGTTATTGCCAATACCATGGATAGTCTTTCGAAAATGTTTCACATAAATGAAAATGGTGATGTTATATTGGACGGTGAAATCGATTATGAAAAAGCCAAAAATTACCAAATTGATATAGAAGCGATAGATAATGGTGGTCTGTCGGATTCAAGTAAAATAATAATTGATGTTAGTGACGTAAATGATAATAGCCCTGTTATTAATTTGATTTCCAAATCAGGTTCAATACCAGAGGATTCCCGTCCTAACACGGTTATAGTTATGATGAGCGTGAACGACCCAGATTCTGAGACTAACGGTAAAGTCAACTGTGGGATAAATGAAAACATCCCCTTCACTATAAAATCTACATCTAATGGCTTCTATAGTTTAGTAACAGATAGTGATTTGGACCGAGAGAGAGACTCTGAGTATAATATCAGTGTGACGTGCTCTGATGAGGGAGTGCCCTCTCTCTCCAGCAGCGTCACTCTCACCTTACAGATATCAGATGTGAATGACAACGCGCCTGTCTTTGAGAGGAGCTCATATGAGGCCTACATTATAGAAAACAACACACCGGGCCTCTCTATATTCACAGTGAAAGCCAGAGACGCCGACTGGAACCAGAATGCCCGTGTTTCTTACATACTGGAGGACTCCTCGGTTAACGGAGTGCCCGTCTCCTCATATGTGTCCGTTAGTGCTGATAGTGGAGTCATCCATGCAGTGCGCTCTTTTGACTACGAGCAGATCAAGGATTTCCACTTCCGCGTAAAAGCGCAGGATGGAGGCTCCCCTCCACTCAGTAGTAATGTGACTGTGAAAATAATGATCCAGGACCAGAACGATAACGCACCTCAGGTTCTGTACCCAGTCCAGACTGGCGGCTCTCTGGTGGCTGAAATGGTGCCTCGTTCAGCAGATGTGGGCTATCTTGTCACTAAAGTGGTGGCTGTTGACGTGGACTCTGGACAGAATGCCTGGCTCTCGTATAAACTGCAGAAAGCGACAGACAGGGCGCTGTTTGAAGTGGGCTTACAGAACGGGGAAATAAGAACTATACGCCAAGTCACTGATAAAGATGCAGTGAAACAAAGGCTCACTGTTGTAGTGGAGGACAACGGGCAGCCCTCTCGTTCAGCTACAGTCAATGTTAACGTGGCGGTGGCGGACAGCTTCCCTGAAGTGCTCTCGGAGTTCACTGACTTTACGCACGACAAGGAGTACAATGACAACCTGACTTTTTACTTAGTCTTGGCTTTGGCTGTGGTTTCATTTCTGTTCATCACGTGTTTAGTGGTTATTATATCAGTGAAAATATACAGATGGAGACAGTCTCGCATCCTCTATCATTCCAATCTCCCGGTTATTCCGTATTATCCACCGCGTTACGCAGACACTTTGGGGACAGGAACTCTACAGCACGTGTACAATTACGAGGTGTGCAGGACGACTGACTCCAGAAAAAGTGACTGTAAGTTCGCCAGACCCGGTAGTCAGAGTGTACTGATAGTGGACCCCAGTACAGGGACGATGCAGCGGATGCAGAGTGAAAAGAACATCCTGGATGAACCAGACTCTCCACTAGAGGTTTGTTCAACCGTGGATTTACTTCTGAATGCTTTTGAAACGTTTGAATGTTCGTCTAACGGAGAGAAAAAACGTTGGTTGGAATAAGGTTGTTTGGTGACATAAATTCAACTGAAGTTGTTTTGTTTAATAATTTCTTAGCTACATTTACAAGGCTACTGAGTCTCTCTGCTTAATGAGTAGCGTATTTGTTTGACTAAACGCAATTGGCCTCTGCCGTAAATGTAGTACTGGTATTACTTGATGAGGAAGATTTAATTTTGGTTCGATTTGCCATTTTTGCCTCTTAAATAGGACAATCTTTTTTAATTTAAATTGTAAACAACGTCATCACTGTCATTTCTCCAGATTTGTTTTCCTAGCTTGCTTTACTCCAAGACTCTGATTCACATGATTTTACAACAAACCTTCATGATAAAACATCGTACAGTGTATTGCATTGTCAGTCTTACTATAATGTTTATGATGCGCATGTATTTGCGTATATGTTTGGGAATATTATCTAATAGCTTTTGTATGTTTTAGACATTTCTTTGCATGTGCAGTTTAGTCTACTGAACTCAGTGGGCCACTGTTGGTCAGTGTGTTGCAGTTGTAGAGCAGATTTGCAGCAGTACCTCCCCCATCTTCTCGATATATTAGACAGAGAAAGAAATGCACGCAGAGCGCACAATCCAGGAATTACAGAGCACACTGCACGGATACTTCGAGCTGCAATTCTTTTGTTTCCGAATTGTGGATTGTGGACCAATTTTCCTCTGATGTTTTACTGACAAGTAACGGAATGGTACAGACTTATGGATGCTAAAGTGTTTTGCTTTCATATTGCAGAGAAAATGTCGGGCAGAACAATGACACGGCAAGTACTGTTGTTCATCTCGGTCCTCTCTCTCAGTTCAGTGCACGGGCAGGTCAGTTACTCCATTCCCGAGGAAATGGCGAAAGGCTCTTTAGTCGGTAACATCGCGCAAGATTTGGGGTTAGATCTAAAAAGACTGAAATCAGGTAACGCTCGTATCTATACTGGAGACAGCGCAGAATACATCGAGCTGAATAAAGAAAGGGGAGTCCTCCTGATCAAAGAGAGAATAGACCGAGAAGCGCTCTGTGAACAGACGACGCCTTGTGCTCTGCATTTTCAAATTATTCTAGAAAATCCGATGGAACTGTTTCGGGTAACAGTAGAGATCACAGATATTAACGATAATGCTCCCAGTTTCACAAACAGTGAGAAACGTTTTGAAATCAGTGAGTCAGCTGTGACAGGATCGAAATTCTTGTTGGAGAGAGCAATGGATTCCGATATTGGTAGTAATGGTCTCCAAAGCTACTCTCTTAAACCCACAGACAATTTTGTTCTTAAATTACATAGTCAGGCAGACGGAAGTAAAAAGGTAGAAATGGTTTTGCAAAAACCTTTAGATCGAGAGAAACAGGAGCAGATATCTTTATTGTTAACGGCAGTGGATGGAGGCGAGCCTCATATGTCTGGAACAGTACAAATACATGTTACTGTGTTAGATTCAAATGATAATGCTCCGGTTTTTACCCAGACAATTTATAAGGCAAGCATAAAAGAGAATTCACCGAAAGGCACCTGCATCACAACCGTCAGCGCGTCTGATGCAGACAAGGGATCAAATGGCATAGTCACATACCTAATTCCGAAGAGTATGTATCGATTGACAGAGCTTTTTCAAATCAACAAAGATAACGGAGTGGTAATATTAGTTGGCCAACTAGATTTCGAAAAAGCAAAGCAATACCAAATTGACATCGAGGCAATAGATAATGGAGGACTTTCAGATTCTAGTAAGATAATACTTGACATTATTGATATGAATGATAATAGTCCAGTTATCAATATCATTTCGAAATCAAACTCTATAACGGAGGACTCCCCACATAATACTGTCATCGTAATGATGAGCGTGCAAGACCCAGACTCTGAGAATAACGGACAGGTCCACTGTATTATCAATGAAAACATCCCCTTTATTATCAAATCTTCGAATGGATTTTATAGTTTAGTAACTGATAGTGATTTGGACCGAGAGAGAGACTCTGAGTATAACATCAGTGTGACGTGCTCTGATGAGGGAGTGCCCTCGCTCTCCAGCAGCGTCACTCTCACCTTACAGGTATCAGATGTGAATGACAACGCGCCTGTCTTTGAGAGGAGCTCATATGAGGCCTACATTATAGAAAACAACACACCGGGCCTCTCTATATTCACAGTGAAAGCCAGAGACTCTGACTGGAACCAGAATGCCCGTGTTTCTTACATACTGGAGGACTCCTCGGTTAACGGAGTGCCCGTCTCCTCATATGTGTCCGTTAGTGCTGATAGTGGAGTCATTCATGCAGTGCGCTCTTTTGACTACGAGCAGATCAAGGATTTCCACTTCCGCGTAAAAGCGCAGGATGGAGGCTCCCCTCCACTCAGTAGCAATGTGACGGTGAAAATAATGATCCAAGACCAGAACGACAACGCGCCTCAGGTTCTGTACCCAGTCCAGACTGGCGGCTCGCTGGTGGCTGAAATGGTGCCTCGTTCAGCAGATGTGGGCTATCTTGTCACTAAAGTGGTGGCTGTTGATGTGGACTCTGGACAGAATGCCTGGCTCTCCTATAAACTGCAGAAAGCGACAGACAGGGCACTGTTTGAAGTGGGCTTACAGAATGGGGAAATAAGAACTATACGCCAAGTCACTGATAAAGATGCTGTGAAACAAAGGCTCACTGTTGTAGTGGAGGACAACGGGCAGCCCTCTCGTTCAGCTACAGTCAATGTTAACGTGGCGGTGGCGGACAGCTTCCCTGAAGTGCTCTCGGAGTTCACTGACTTTACGCACGACAAGGAGTACAATGACAACATGACTTTTTACTTAGTGTTGGCTTTGGCTGTGGTTTCGATTCTGTTCATCGTTTCCATCATAGCCATACTGTCAGTGAAATGCTACCGATGGAAACGTGAGCGCATGTTTTCCAAGTCCAATGGGAATCTCCCCGTTATTCCGTATTACCCGCCCCTTTATGCTGACCTGGGTGGTACTGGTACAGGGACTCTCAGACATGTATTTAATTACGAGGTGTGTGGAACGACTGACTCCAGAAAGAGTGATATTAAATACGCCAGACCTTACAGTCAGAGCATCATTAGTCTGGACACCAGTGGGGCGCAGACACTCCCCCACGCGCAGAGGGAGAAGCTAATCATTGGTGATGGGGAAGAACAGGTGAGAGAACAGGCGTGGTCACCGCTACAGCATCAGCAGAGTCTTGTGCCCTTTGTAGTTTCACTTAAATATTGGATTGGATTTTATCAATAGGTTCGTTTTCTCAAGCTATCTCTTTACAAAAAAAAAAAAAAAATGTAGGCCTAAGCTATCTAAAAAACACTTGAAATTGTTTTATCGACAATTAACCTGTTGTGATTTCACAAAAGCACGGACATGATATAATCTTCTTCCAGGACAGATGTCATCGAGTCATATTTCTGTAATATTTATTTAGGGCTCTAAGTGCCGCTGTTGGGTAGAGATATATTAGGCTTATCTGTTAGGCCCTCCCTTTCCATTTCCCTTCGTAGCAGAGCAACGTATTTGTCCTCTACATGATTAGTAAGCAACTTGAAAGAACGCACTGTCGTTGAGGACGTGTTTGGGACACACATTTCGCTTGATTTTGAAAATATTCTTTTTCCGTTCACTCTGGTTTCAGCCTGAGTGTTCTGAAGATGAGCGTCCTTTGTTGTCAAGGCGCAGAGAGGATCAACGTGTGGATTTGGACATGGCTGCTCCTTCTCTGTGTCGCAGGGGTAGCGCGCGGGCAGGTCCGTTATTCTATTCCCGAGGAGATGACGAAGGGCTCTCTCGTTGGGAATATCGTACAAGACCTGGGTTTGGATGTAAAAAGGCTGAAATCTGGCCGAGCTCGGATATTTACGGAGGACAGCAGTGAGTACATCAGTCTGAATGCTGACAAAGGGACGCTGGTGGTGAAAGAAAGGATAGATAGAGAGGAGCAGTGCGGCCAAGTGTCTCCCTGCTCTCTGCATTTCCAGATCATACTAGAAAACCCGATGGAGCTGCATCGAATTGATGTGGAAATATTAGATATCAATGATAATGCTCCAGTGTTTGCGAGGAAGGAAATAATTTTTGAGATAAGCGAATCTGCGCCTCCCGGTGCCCGGTTCTCTTTAGACAGCGCTAAAGATCCAGATGTAGCGCTGAATACGCTCCAAACATACAAGCTTAATCCCACAGACCATTTTAAGTTGAATACCCTCTCTCGTCCTGATGGCACAAAATACGTTGAAATTGTGTTGCAGACGGCGCTTGACAGGGAAAAGGGCGAGGAGCATAGGCTAACGTTAACTGCACATGATGGCGGAAGCCCACAGAAATCTGGCTCAGTTAAGATCAATGTTATTGTCTTAGATGCAAACGACAATTCTCCTGTATTTAGTCAGGCTGCCTATAGGGCGACATTACCAGAAAATGCGTCGAAGGGCACCATTGTATTGAGAGTCAGTGCAACGGATGAGGACCAAGGAACGAATGGGGAGGTGACGTATTCATTCTCTCAAAGTACCGATAGCGCGTCAGACTTATTTAATATTGACACATTTGTTAAGTTAACCTATACTTGTGCAGCTAACGTTGCATTCGGAGGAAACACGATGAAGATCACCTTTAGCCAAGCCTGGCATATTTATTGGCGGGCTGTACACACATCAGTCTCACGGTGACAGTCTTGAACTAACATAGTTCCCCACAGGTGATCAACACACACATTAACGTGATGACGCAGGCATGCGTCCTATACCCTGCGCCTTAGCGCCTCTTGTGGCACAATCTTAACATTACACATTACACATTATATATCAACTGAGGACATATATCACACAACTCTTAACACCCCCACTTGTACTCAGGTTGTTGCAATCTGAACGAAAAGAACAAAAAATACAGAATGAAAGTGGACCCCTGTCTTACACATTTCAAACTCCAAAAATAATAGCTGCAAACTTCTTCAGTTTCAACTTAGTTACAGGTTTTGTCATTATATCAGCAACCATGTCATCTGTAGGACAATACATCAAAATAACTCTCCCCTCACTCACAGTAGATCTGATAAAGTGGTACTTTATGTCCACATGCTTACTCCTCTGTCTGTTTACAGGGTTTTTGGCAAGAGCAATTGTTCCCTGATTGTCCTCATACACTATTGTTTGTGTGTACATCAGGGCTCGACAGTGCGACTGTTTTGGTCGCATTTGCGAGTGAATATATTTCTGTGCGACTTGGAAATACATTCAATCGCACCAGTGCGACTAAAAGGCTGCTGAACTGTCATGCGCAGTCAAACTTATGTGTATAAGCGATGAGGGAATAAAAACTGTGAACAGAAACACGTGTCGCAGAAATGCTTCACGCGAGTCCTATATGCGCTTAAAATGCGCATAATGGGTATATGGGATACAGCTCTCATAGTTCGTAGCGCTGTGTTTTGTTAGCTGCTAGCTGCTAGCAGCGTTTGCTTCCGGTTTCATTACAAAGAGGTTAACCCTATATGTGCCTGACGTCTAACAACATTCAAATGACTCTAACTTCATCTTTTTTCGGATTTCAATGTATGACACATCATTTGAAAGCTTATGATCCGTAGTTCCAGTCAACAGCAAGTCACATTTGAAAGTGTTTATGTATTTTTTTTACATTTGAAAGTGTTTTTTGTTTATATATATTTATATTATACAATTTACCAGTCATATTCTGGAATGTGTCTAAATGTTAAAGTTCCATAAGTATAAGCAAAATAAAGTAACAGTTTGTAAATAAATAGTAGCATTTAAAAAAAAAAAAACGGACTGTGACCCAAAAACCGAGGTTCATACCGAACCGTGGGCCAACTGAAATTAATATTCTTACTTCCCCTTTACATTGTGTGAGTCTCCATTTTTATTACGGCCAAGAGCCGGTTATGATCATTTTGATATTTTATGATTATGATAATTTGTTGTCGTTGTTGACGAAAATTGCGCAATTTTCATTGTGCTACTGAAATTCTTGGTGTGCTACTAAATTTTTCAACATGGTAGCACAGTGCTACCTGGGGAAAAGGTAAGCGTCAAGCCCTGTACATGTAGTTATCTATACCTCCTAGTAACTGCTCTAGGTATAGACACTCCTGTATGGTTGAAGCCAGTGCCATATATTCCGCCTCACAGGTGGAAAGTGCAACCGTAGGTTGTTTTCTAGTTTTCCATGAAACTAGAGAGCTGTTCTTACTAAGCCTCACACAGTACCCTGTGGTACTGCGCCTGTCTCTGACATCAGACGCCCAGTCAGCATCACTGTAGGCCTGTATACCTAGCTTCTCACTGTCGTTTTTGAAACTTAACCCTTTCTTAGAAGTGCCCTTGAGATACCTCAATGTGTGTTTCACAGTGACCCACTGCTCCTCTGTAGGCTCAGCAAAGTACTGTGATAGCCTGCTTACCACAAAACTCAAATCTGGTCTGGTACAAGTAGTTAGGTATATAAGGCTTCCTACAGCCTCCCTGTACATCCTGACATCATTCATCTTTACTGCATCCTCAGTATATTCCAGTTTCTGATCACAAGGCGTTTCTCTAATTCTTCAATTTTGCATATTAAAACGCTGTAATATCTTGTTAGTGTACCTTTCCTGTGACATCTTTACACATCCATCGGATTGGCTGAAATCGATACCCAGAAAATGTTTGAGACTGCCGAGATCTTTCATCTTAAACTTTCCTGCGAGCATCTCTTTCACCTCTCTCAAAACCTTCTCATTGCTGGCTGCAATGATCAAGTCATCGACCCATATGATTATGATCACCTTCTCGTCTTTTGACTCTTTGGCATAAACACAGTGGTCGGCTGGGTTTTGTGTGAACCCGTTTTCAGTTAAACAATCATGCAAGACTCTATTCCAATTTCGCCCCGATTGTTTAAGACCATAAAGTGATTTTTCTAGCTTATACACTAGATCATCCTCCTTCTCTTCATAACCCTCTGGTGGATTGATGTATATGTCATAATCTATGGGAGCGTGCAAATACGCTGTTTTCACGTCCATCTGGTGTAGGAGTAGGTTCTCCTGTGCTGCTTTTTGTAACACCACCCTTACACTCGTCAGGTTTGCTGTGGGTGAAAACGTCTCCCCATAGTCTATCCCCATTACCTGGCTGTAACCCTTGGCCACAAAACGTGCTTTGTACTTGTCTCTTCCATTTATATCACTCTTGATAGAGTAAACCCATCTACCCCCCACTGTTTTCTTGCCTATTGGCAGGGTTGTCAGGGTAAATGTCTTGTTCTCTTCTAACGACTGGACCTCCTCATCCATGGCTTTTACCCACTCTTTTGAGTTATCTGACCTCATAGCCTCTCCAAAAGTCTGTGGAACACCACATACCGCCCTGTAGCAGTAGTCTACTGTGGTATGAACCCCATCACTATCACTGTCTTCATCTACAAAATCCTCTAAGTGACTCGGTTTCTTCCTTTCTCTGGTTGGATACCTCCTACTCTCAGGTTCATCACCTGTCACACTCTGTTGTGTTTGGTTATGGTCATTAGGCCTCACCACTGCACCTGGATTACCACTATGTGTACTTTTACTCTGTTCACTTGGCTCTTCAGCATTTTCTGTTCTCCTATTGGCCTCCTGTGTGGTCTCGCTAGTCCTTGGTTGTCCCATACTGTTATAGTCATCATTTGAGTTTGTCTCACATGTCTGTGTCTGTTTTTCTACAGCTGCCCTGCTCACAAACTTCACTAGCCTGTGTTTCTGTACTTTGTTTGTATCTGAATGATATACCAAATATGCCGTGCTGTTCTTGTCATATCCCACAAAACACCCCTGGTCACACCTGGTATCTAGTTTTCCCTTGTCCTGTTTGTACGTGTAGCATACAGACCCAAACTTCTGCATTTTAGATACATTTGCTTTCTTGCTTGTCAGCAGCTGGTAAGGAGTTTGCCCTGTACGTCTGTTAAAGCATCTGTTACGTACCATCGCTGCTGTTTGTACTGCGTAGTGCCATAGTTGTTTTGGTAGCTTGCTTTCAACTATCATGCACCTACCCATCTCAAAAAGAGTACGCCAACCCCTCTCTGCAGTCCCGTTCTGGTGTGGGGAATACGGAGCTGACGTTTCATGTCTAATTTTGTTTTTCCTTAACAGTGTTTGAAAATCATTGCATGTATACTCAGTTCCATTATCGGATCTGATGGATTTTACTTTCCCGTACGGGGATACATCTGCTAGGAACTTTTCCGTAGCTTGTACTGTGTCGCTTTTCTTTTTCAGAAAATATACAAACACTGCGCTCGAGTAATCGTCTGTGAACGACTGCACATATTTGTAGCCATCTATTGAGTCTGTGGCTATAGGACCTGCAAGGTCTGTGTGTACCATCTGTAAGGGAGCCTCCGCTCTAGTATCAGGGTCTCTATTTCTGGTTTGTGCAAACTTCCCCTGAATACACACCTCACACTCTTGCTCGGGTCTACCTGTTTTGCCCTTGATCTGCATACCCTCAACCACATTCTGCAACTTTAGAACATCGTCATAATTACAGTGGCCTAATATCTCATGCCATGTCTGTATGTCGTGACATGCATTACACTTATCATTAGATTCACCTTCAGTATGCAAATAATACAACTTGCCATATACATGAATGTCAAATCTGTTACCGTCTCTGGTTATCAGTGCATCTTTCTCTTCTTTGAAAACGACCGTGGCCCCGCTGTTAGTCGCCGCCTTCACCGAGAAGATGTTCTGGGGGTATGACGGTATGAACAAAGCGTCTCTCAGCGTCGCCTTGTGCCGTCGTCCACTGCTGTCGATCAGAGAAACCTCAGCATCTCCCCTTCTCTGAGCGACCCCGCTGCACCGGGTGCCGTCTGCCAACTCGACACTGTGCTTTTCTGGTCTGAAAGTGCTGTCAAAGTCTTTAAACTTGGTCACGTCGGTGATGATATGAGATGTGGCCCCCGTGTCCACCATCAATCCTTTCTCCTGGACGCCGCTCGCCGACTGCTGCTGGGTACCGGTCTCTCCGTCTCTCATCTTGAACGCGTAGTCAGCGTCGCCATCTGCTGAGACTTTACACGCGCCATCCTTTCTTTCCTTACGCCTACACGTGGAGTCTTTGTGTGTGTCACTTCTGCAACGACTACACCATGTCTTCTGTCGACATTCTTTCGCTCGGTGGCCTTTGGTGCCACACTTGAAGCAGACCACCTCTGTATCTTCTTTGTACCGGTCGCGTGCGTTTGTCTTGGCGGGTCGCCGTCCGGTTCTCCCTTGGGTCTTCATCACACTGTCGCTCGACTCAGCTGCGTTTATCTTTTCTGTTTCTTCAAAACTTCTTAGCTTAGTCTTGAATTCTGCGAATGTGATGTTACCATCTGTATGTGCCACGTGTATTGCGAATGGCTTAAAACTCCCAGGCAGTCCTTTTAAGACCATAGCCACTAGTAGGCCGTCTCCCAACGTCTCACCTGCATTCCGCAGTGCTGTGATGGCTGTTTCTGCTCTGATGATGTAGTCCATGATGCTTTCGTTGTCCGCTTTCTGAAGCGATGTAAGCATGGTGTACAGGTTAATTATCCGGGGTTTTCCCTTCCCGGCATAATACTCTCTCAATATTTTCAGAGCCTTTCTTCCGTTGTTGGCCGCATCCCTCATAATTAATGATAGGCTTTTGTCATCCAACAGTAGAATCATCTCTGCGTATGCGTCGGCATTTTTCTTTTCGTCTGCCGCCATTTCGGCTTCAGTCCTCGGTTCCCCCAGGACCGTGTTCTTTAGCCCCAATAAATGAAATTGTCCCAGCATTTTGGTCTCCCAAAGTTCATATTTTGTCTCATCTCCGTCGAATGCCAGTCGAGAGAACCTGCTTGTTCCTCGTTGATCCATGTTAGCTTTTTCTTGCTATCCCGTCAGCACGCGGTTCGCTGCGACTTTCTGACGATGATGAATCTTCAAACTTCTCCCCGAATGACTCCTGGGCCCATAACCTGTTAAGTTAACCTATACTTGTGCAGCTAACGTTGCATTCGGAGGAAACACGATGAAGATCACCTTTAGCCAAGCCTGGCATATTTATTGGCGGGCTGTACACACATCAGTCTCACGGTGACAGTCTTGAACTAACATAGTTCCCCACAGGTGATCAACACACACATTAACGTGATGACGCAGGCATGCGTCCTATACCCTGCGCCTTAGCGCCTCTTGTGGCACAATCTTAACATTACACATTACACATTATATATCAACTGAGGACATATATCACACAACTCTTAACAACATTGACAGGGGATATTACAGTAAATGGTCCGTTAGATTTTGAAAAATGGAAACACTATGAAATAAATGTGGAAGCGAAAGACAAGGGAGGGTTAACAGACACTAGTAAAGTGCTGATCGAGATGACTGATGTTAACGACAATGCTCCCGTGATTAGCATCATTTCCTTCTCCAACCCCATCCCCGAGGACTCGGCCCCCGAGACCGTCATAGCGATGCTGAATATCAAAGATCTAGACTCGGGGAAAAACGGTCAAGTTAAATGTTCTATTAGTCCGGATTTACCTTTTCGAATAAAGTCATCCTCCAGTAATTTCTACAGCTTGGTCTCTGACCAGGCTTTGGACCGAGAAACGGTGCCCGAATACAACATAACAATAACAGCCACAGATGCAGGGTCTCCCCCTTATTCCACCAATAAGACAGTCACACTGAAAATATCCGATGTGAATGACAACGCCCCGCTTTTTCCACAACAATCTTACACAGCTTACGTTCTTGAGAATAACTCACCTGCGTTATCGATATTCTCGGTTAAAGCCAACGACAAAGATGCGGGCAATAACGCGCGTGTTTCATATTTCCTAGAGGGTAATCAAGTGAATGGAATTTCGGCGTCTACGTACATTTCAGTAAATGCAGAGAACGGGGCGATTCTTGCTGTGCGTTCTTTCGATTATGAGCAAATAAAGGAATTCCAAATTCGTGTTGAAGCGAAAGATGGAGGTTCCCCTCCACTCAGTAGCAATGTGACTGTGAAAATAATGATCCAGGACCAGAACGATAACGCACCTCAGGTTCTGTACCCAGTCCAGACTGGCGGCTCTCTGGTGGCTGAAATGGTGCCTCGGTCAGCAGATGTGGGCTATCTTGTCACTAAAGTGGTGGCTGTTGATGTGGACTCTGGACAGAATGCCTGGCTCTCCTATAAACTGCAGAAAGCGACAGACAGGGCACTGTTTGAAGTGGGCTTACAGAATGGGGAAATAAGAACTATACGCCAAGTCACTGATAAAGATGCTGTGAAACAAAGGCTCACTGTTGTAGTGGAGGACAACGGGCAGCCCTCTCGTTCAGCTACAGTCAATGTTAACGTGGCGGTGGCGGACAGCTTCCCTGAAGTGCTCTCGGAGTTCACTGACTTTACGCACGACAAGGAGTACAATGACAACATGACTTTTTACTTAGTGTTGGCTTTGGCTGTGGTTTCGATTCTGTTCATCGTTTCCATCATAGCCATACTGTCAGTGAAATGCTACCGATGGAAACGTGAGCGCATGTTTTCCAAGTCCAATGGGAATCTCCCCGTTATTCCGTATTACCCGCCCCTTTATGCTGACCTGGGTGGTACTGGTACAGGGACTCTCAGACATGTATTTAATTACGAGGTGTGTGGAACGACTGACTCCAGAAAGAGTGATATTAAATACGCCAGACCTTACAGTCAGAGCATACTTAGTCTGGACACCAGTGGGGCGCAGACACTCCCCCACGCGCAGAGGGAGAAGCTAATCATTGGTGATGGGGAAGAACAGGTGAGAGAACAGGCGTGGTCACCGCTACAGCATCAGCAGAGTCTTGTGCCCTTTGTAGTTTCACTTAAATATTGGATTGGATTTTATCAATAGGTTCGTTTTCTCAAGCTATCTCTTTACAAAAATAAAAATAAATGTAGGCCTAAGCTATCTAAAAAACACTTGAAATTGTTTTATCGACAATTAACCTGTTGTGATTTCACAAAAGCACGGACATGATATAATCTTCTTCCACGACAGATGTCATCGAGTCATATTTCTGTAATATTTATTTAGGGCTCTAAGTGCCGCTGTTGGGTAGAGATATATTAGGCTTAGCTGTTAGGCCCTCCCTTTCCATTTCCCTTCGTAGCAGAGCAACGTATTTGTCCTCTACATGATTAGTAAGCAACTTGAAAGAACGCACTGTCGTTGAGGACGTGTTTGGGACACACATTTCGCTTGATTTTGAAAATATTCTTTTTCCGTTCACTCTGGTTTCAGCCTGAGTGTTCTGAAGATGAGCGTCCTTTGTTGTCAAGGCGCAGAGAGGATCAACGTGTGGATTTGGACATGGCTGCTCCTTCTCTGTGTCGCAGGGGTAGCGCGCGGGCAGGTCCGTTATTCTATTCCCGAGGAGATGACGAAGGGCTCTCTCGTTGGGAATATCGTACAAGACCTGGGTTTGGATGTAAAAAGGCTGAAATCTGGCCGAGCTCGGATATTTACGGAGGACAGCAGTGAGTACATCAGTCTGAATGCTGACAAAGGGACGCTGGTGGTGAAAGAAAGGATAGATAGAGAGGAGCAGTGCGGCCAAGTGTCTCCCTGCTCTCTGCATTTCCAGATCATACTAGAAAACCCGATGGAGCTGCATCGAATTGATGTGGAAATATTAGATATCAATGATAATGCTCCAGTGTTTGCGAGGAAGGAAATAATTTTTGAGATAAGCGAATCTGCGCCTCCCGGTGCCCGGTTCTCTTTAGACAGCGCTAAAGATCCAGATGTAGCGCTGAATACGCTCCAAACATACAAGCTTAATCCCACAGACCATTTTAAGTTGAATACCCTCTCTCGTCCTGATGGCACAAAATACGTTGAAATGGTGTTGCAGACGGCGCTTGACAGGGAAAAGGGCGAGGAGCATAGGCTAACGTTAACTGCACATGATGGCGGAAGCCCACAGAAATCTGGCTCAGTTAAGATCAATGTTATTGTCTTAGATGCAAACGACAATTCTCCTGTATTTAGTCAGGCTGCCTATAGGGCGACATTACCAGAAAATGCGTCGAAGGGCACCATTGTATTGAGAGTCAGTGCAACGGATGAGGACCAAGGAACGAATGGGGAGGTGACGTATTCATTCTCTCAAAGTACCGATAGCGCGTCAGACTTATTTAATATTGACACATTGACAGGGGATATTACAGTAAATGGTCCGTTAGATTTTGAAAAATGGAAACACTATGAAATAAATGTGGAAGCGAAAGACAAGGGAGGGTTAACAGACACTAGTAAAGTGCTGATCGAGATGACTGATGTTAACGACAATGCTCCCGTGATTAGCATCATTTCCTTCTCCAACCCTATCCCCGAGGACTCGTCCCCCGAGACCGTCATAGCGATGCTGAATATCAAAGATCTAGACTCGGGGAAAAACGGTCAAGTTAAATGTTCTATTAGTCCGGATTTACCTTTTCGAATAAAGTCATCCTCCAGTAATTTCTACAGCTTGGTCTCTGACCAGGCTTTGGACCGAGAAACGGTGCCCGAATACAACATAACAATAACAGCCACAGATGCAGGGTCTCCCCCTTATTCCACCAATAAGACAGTCACACTGAAAATATCCGATGTGAATGACAACGCCCCGCTTTTTCCACAACAATCTTACACAGCTTACGTTCTTGAGAATAACTCACCTGCGTTATCGATATTCTCGGTTAAAGCCAACGACAAAGATGCGGGCAATAACGCGCGTGTTTCATATTTCCTAGAGGGTAATCAAGTGAATGGAATTTCGGCGTCTACGTACATTTCAGTAAATGCAGAGAACGGGGCGATTCTTGCTGTGCGTTCTTTCGATTATGAGCAAATAAAGGAATTCCAAATTCGTGTTGAAGCGAAAGATGGAGGTTCCCCTCCACTCAGTAGCAATGTGACTGTGAAAATAATGATCCAGGACCAGAACGATAACGCACCTCAGGTTCTGTACCCAGTCCAGACTGGCGGCTCTCTGGTGGCTGAAATGGTGCCTCGGTCAGCAGATGTGGGCTATCTTGTCAC
The DNA here is from genome assembly GCF_963989245.1 of Nansenia antarctica. NCBI lineage: Eukaryota > Metazoa > Chordata > Actinopteri > Argentiniformes > Microstomatidae > Nansenia > Nansenia antarctica. The sequence goes on from NC_137688.1 coordinate 18,574,046, forward strand.
TAAAGTGGTGGCTGTTGATGCGGACTCTGGACAGAATGCCTGGCTCTCGTATAAACTACAGAAAGCGACAGACAGGGCGCTGTTTGAAGTGGGCTTACAGAATGGGGAAATAAGAACTATACGCCAAGTCACTGATAAATGCAGGGTGGAGTGTACTCCCGACCGCTAGGGGGCGATAGTATTGGTTTATGTGTTTAGTACTCTCTGTTAAGAGGTTATAGTTAGGAGAAGTTGTGGTGGCCATTGTGGATGCCAGGTGGTCCGAGGATACACGCTGTTTCTCCTTTCTCTTTAGGACGTGTTTGCCTGTTATACGTAAGTCTGTTATTAGTTATATGTATCTTATTATCAGATTGTGGTTAACAGTAATCGTTCATGTTTGTTTATATCTTGTTATGTATGTCTTTGTCTGAATAAATAGTATAAACCGACATTGAGGAGTCTTCTTCATGTCAACACCATGAAGGTGGAATGCCCCTTCCCCGGCTGCGACTTCGAGACCGGAGACGTGTCCGAAGCACTCGCCATCGTCTTGCTGACAAACCATGGACATTTCCATCGAGGTGCGGCGGTTCAGACCCCAGCTCCCCGAGGCCCGAGGATGGAGCGGCCTAGGGTTGACACCGGCATCTCAACGGAGGAGTGGAACGTGTTCGTCCGGCGGTGGGAGGTCTTCCGGGCGGGGTCGGGCATTGGAGCCGCCCAGGCCCCGTTCCAGCTGTTTCAGTGCGCGGGGATCGAACTTGGAGACAGCCTGTTGAAAGCGGACCCGGACGTCGCCTCTGGGGCTCTAGAGGAACTACTTGCTGCTATGCGCTTGCTGGCCGTTGTCCCGGTCGCCACATGCGTCCTGCGCACAGAGCTGCTTCAGCTGCGCCAGGAACGCGATGAGACATTCCGCGCCTTTACTGCCAGAGTGCGTGGGAAGGCGGAGACGTGCTCTTACGTGGCTGTCTGCGAGTGTGGCAAGAGTGTGAGCTACACTGATCACATCATCCGCGATGTCCTTGTTAATGGGATCTACGACCCGGACATACGCCGCGAGGCGTTAGGGACGCCTGACATTCTTCTGAAGCCCGTTAATGATGTGGTCGCGCTCGTCGAGGGCAAGGAGATGGCTCGTAACGCCCTTCCATCATCCGCCCTGTCGGCTGTCTCCTCATTCCAGCGCTTGAGGAAGGACCCACAGCCAAGCCCACAGCGGAGCCCCTCCTTGGCCCCGAGTCCAGCTGATGTGGCAAAACGAGCCGTGTGCCCAGGGTGTCAGAACACGTTCCATGTCTTTACAGAGGGGTCTCGCGGATGGAACATCAGGCCTCACCAGCTCTGTGTCGACTGCTTCAAGGCCCGTCGACGCAAGCGGCGGCTGCCACCATTTGACGGTCAGCAGGCTACCATGGGATCCGAGGTGTGGCTGCGGACGCCGTCTAACGGTCAGCAGGCCGCCCTGGAGTCGGAGCCAATCTCCCAGCTCTCGGTCATTCAGTCTGAGGCGCGCCCAGATCGACACTACGGGAACCATCGTCGGCGCCGCACAACGGCACCTCTCAGACTCGAGCACCATATCTTCTCCAAGGGCGAATGGAGGCGGGCCAGGCTGAGGGAACACCCCCGGGCACTGATCTCCGTCTCGATTGACAATCCGGTGGGTCAGGGGGGCGGCGCCGGCTGTCGGCCCTCGGGGAACATGGTGGAGGTGTCCGCCATCGCAGACACAGGTGCGCAGTCGGACATTTGGTCGTTAGAGGAGTACCTGTCCTGCGGATTCTCGCGTGACGACCTGCGCCCTGTTAGCCTCAGCCTCTCGGCTGCAAATCGCTCCCCCATAGCCATTGATGGCGCATTCTTTGCTACACTCTCGGCGGTCTCCAACGGCGGCGAGGTGTCGTCCTGCCGCTCAATGGTGTATGTGAGCAGCTCGGTCCGGGGAATGTACCTCTCCTATGAGTCGCTGCTCAACCTCAGCCTCCTGCCTAAGGACTTCCCAACAGGTGGTGAGGGGCGACCCAGGGACACGCACGATCCTGCCCCCCCTTCTTCGCCGGGTCGGCCCTTGTCTGTGAATGCATTGAGGTCCGCCAACGGCGGCTGCGACGGCCCGAGCGACCCCCATGACGCCGGGTGCTCGTGTCCACAGCGTGCAGTCCCTCCGTCACGCCCCGCGGCGCTGCCATTCTCTTGCGAGCCTGAGAACAATAGCCGGATGAAGGGGTGGTTGATTGAGAGGTATGCCTCATCTACATTTAACACGTGCCCCCATCGGGCATTGCCGTGCATGGAGGGGCCGCCCGTCGAGATGCATGTGGACCCTGCTGCCGCGCCGAAAGCGTGCCACACCGCAGCCGGTGTGCCTCTCCACTGGCAGCAGAAGGTCCACGACGACCTTCTCCGGGACGAGGCCCTTGGTGTCATCGAGCGTGTGCCGTACGGCGAACCGGTTACATGGTGCCACCGGATGGTGGTTACCCGGAAGCACGACGGGTCCCCCCGCAGGACCGTGGACCTTTCCCCTCTCAATAAGTTCTGCCAGCGTGAGACGTTCGCCACTGAGTCCCCATTCCACCTCGCACGTCGTGTCCCGAAGGGCACCTGGAAGACAGTCACGGACGCTTGGAATGGTTATCACAGTGTGCCACTGCGCGAGTCTGACCGTCATCTGACAACGTTCATCACTCCCTTTGGCCGGTGGCGTTACACCAGGGCACCACAGGGTTTCCTCTCGTCGGGTGATGGCTACAACCGCCGTTTTGACGCTATCCTCTCAGACTTTGAACGCAAGGAACGGTGTGTGGATGACACGGTCCACTACGACACCGACTTGGAGCAGCACTGGTGGAGGACCATCGATTTCCTGACACGTGTCGGGCGGTCAGGCGTCGTGTTGAACCCGGGCAAGTTTCAGTTTGCGCAGAGGAGCGTGGACTTCGCTGGCTTCAGGGTGTCGGACGCTACCATCGAGCCACTTCCCAAATACCTGGACGCCATCCGGGACTTCCCCAGCCCGGTCTCCACGACAGATATCAGAAGCTGGTTCGGCCTTGTAAATCAAGTGACTAACTACGCCCAGTTGCGCGATACTATGGCTCCTTTCAAGCCCTTCCTCAGCCCACGCTGCAAGTTCGCATGGTCAACCGAGCTGGAGGAGGCCTTCCAGGCGTCTAAGCATGCCATAATTGGGGCCATTCGCGAAGGTGTAGAGATCTATGACATGCAGAAGCGCACCTGCCTCCGCCCCGACTGGTCCAGGCGAGGCATTGGCTACTTCCTTCTCCAACAGCATTGCAGCTGTGCCTCGGGCGTGCCGGACTGCTGCCCGGGAGGTTGGAGAATCACACTCGCTGGGTCTCGCTTCCTGTCCTCCGCGGAGCAGCGTTATGCGGCTATCGAAGGGGAGGCCCTGGCCGTGGCCTGGGGTCTGGAGCAGGCACGATACTTCACGCAGGGATGCGACGATCTCGTCGTGGTCACCGACCACAAGCCCCTGGTGAAGATCTTCGGGGACCGCACACTCGACGAGATCACAAACTCACGCTTGTTCAGGCTCAAACAGCGTACCCTCCCATGGCGTTTCGAGATTGTTTACCTCCCTGGCGTGAGCAACCATGCCGCTGACGCTGCCTCAAGGCACCCTTCCCCCTCGGGCTCGGCTAGCGGCCTCTCCCTGGAACCGCCAGGCGTGCCTGACACTGTTGAGTTGGCACTCATGGCTTCCATCTGCGTCGATGCTCAGGAGCTCGGCGCCGTCTCCTGGCCCCTCCTCGCGCAAGAGACAGCGGCTGACGCATGCCTCGGCCGCCTGCTGGACATGATTGAGCACGGGGACGGAGTGGACGCGCATGACCCTGCCGTGGTGAGTTTGTCGCCGGTCTGTGACTCCATCTATGCGCAGGACGGGGTCTTGCTGTATCAGGATCGCGTCGTGATTCCCCTATCCCTCCGCGGGAGAGTCCTTCGACACCTTCATGCTGCCCACCAGGGGGTTTCGGCGATGGAGCAGCACGCCCGGGCCATAGTCTACTGGCCTGGGATGTCTGGGGATATCCGCACTGTCAGGACCGGGTGCGCGGACTGCAACCGCAATGCTCCATCACAGGCAGCTACGCCCCCTCTGTCATCTCCGCCACCGTCCACCCCGTTCGAGGCAGTGTTTGCTGACTTCTTTGATTACGGGGGCCGCCACTACCTGGTCGTCGGGGATCGGCTCTCAGGCTGGGTGGAGGTCCTGGGCGCTGCGGCCGGGACTGATGCTGGAGGCGCAGCTGGCCTTGTTCGCCACCTCCGCTCATTCTTCCGGACCTTTGGGGTGCCTGAGGAGCTTTCAAGCGATGGCGGCCCAGAATTTATGGCAAGCCACACTCAGGACTTCTTCCGCCTATGGCAGATCAGGCATCGTGTGTCCTCCGTCAGTTTCCCACAGTCTAACGGGAGAGCGGAGGTCGCTGTTAAGACTGTGAAGCGGCTTCTGATGTCCAACAGTGGCCCGGCAGGCAGTCTCGACCAGGATCGCTTCTTGCGCGCGATGATACAGTTGCGTAACACACCCGACCCAGACTGCAACCTCTCACCAGCACAGATCATTTTCGGTCACCCCCTTCGAGGCTCGCTCTCCTTCGTTAACAGGCTGGAGAAGTTTTCGAACCCGCATATCCATCCTCTCTGGCGTCAGGCATGGGCTGTGAAGGAGGATGCCCTTCGTACGCGGATGTCCCGTACCACCGAGTCTCTGGGGGTTCATTCAAGACCACTTCGCCCTCTGGCACTCGGTGAGAGGGTGTTCATCCAGAATCAGCAGGGCCCGAGCCCCAATAAGTGGGACAGGTCTGGGGTGGTGGTGGAGTCGCTTGGCCACGATCAGTATCGGGTGAGAGTTGATGGCTCAGGACGCCTGACGTTGCGCAACCGGCGGTTCCTCCGTGGCTACACGCCAGTCGCCCCATGTACCCAGCGGCTGCCGTCGCCGCCTCCCCTGCCTCCTCCCTCCCTGGACTCTCTGACCCTAGCTACCCCCTCTGGTCCAGTGGTGCCCCAGGGTGACGCCCGGCTGGGGACGGATGGGCCCCGTGTTGCTGTTCTGGGCCCCTCTCTGCTAGGGCCTTCAGGCGGGGCGTCGTCTCTCCCCGCGCCCCTAGTTCCCGCTGGTGTGGCTCCCGCTACACCTCTTCCTGCGCCGTCGCCACTGCGGCCCGCCCGGCCGGCCCGTGCTAGGAGGCCACCTAAGCGATATGAAGCTGAGTCTGGCCAATGGATTTGAGCCCGTGGACCCACGTGGATTCGTGGCTCCCCGGTCTGGGGGGGATGCAGGGTGGAGTGTACTCCCGACCGCTAGGGGGCGATAGTATTGGTTTATGTGTTTAGTACTCTCTGTTAAGAGGTTAGAGTTAGGAGAAGTTGTGGTGGCCATTGTGGATGCCAGGTGGTCCGAGGATACACGCTGTTTCTCCTTTCTCTTTAGGACGTGTTTGCCTGTTATACGTAAGTCTGTTATTAGTTATATGTATCTTATTATCAGATTGTGGTTAACAGTAATCGTTCATGTTTGTTTATATCTTGTTATGTATGTCTTTGTCTGAATAAATAGTATAAACCGACATTGAGGAGTCTTCTTCAATAAAGATGCTGTGAAACAAAGGCTCACTGTTGTAGTGGAGGACAACGGGCAGCCCTCTCGTTCAGCTACAGTCAATGTTAACGTGGCGGTGGCGGACAGCTTCCCTGAAGTGCTCTCGGAGTTCACTGACTTTACGCACGACAAGGAGTACAATGACAACCTGACTTTTTACTTAGTGTTGGCTTTGGCTGTAGTTTCTTTTCTGTTTATCGTCTCCATCATAGCCATACTGTCAGTGAAATGCTACAGATGGAGACATGAGCGCCTGTTTTCCAAGTCCAATGGGAATCTCCCGGTTATTCCGTATTACCCGCCCCTTTACGGTGACGTAGGAGGCACAGGGACTTTGAAGCACGTGTTCAATTATGAAGTGTGTGGAACGACTGACTCCAGAAAGAGTGATGTGAAATACGTCCAACCTTTTAGTCAAAGTACGTTGAGTGTTGACCTCAGTGGTACGAGGACAGTACCAAGGCAAAGCAAAGACACAGAGGGCTTGAGCCTGGAGGTGAGACTCGTTTCCCTCCTGTCCTGACCAATAGTAGCCCATTTTCTGCACAACCCACAGTATCTCTGTCCAATTAGCTTATTGTTTAGACTATAGGCCTACACAATTGCAGATTTCCAGCCAATGTTGTTCTCTATGTGATAATCTTTCATTGATAAAAACACATCATCATTTGAGAGAATGAAGTAGTGGGTATGTCACTATACCGCAGCAGCAAGTTGAGTCTGAGAATGTGTGGTCTACATGCATTAAGGGTGCCATTTAAGTGGTTCAATTAATGAGGCCCTCTTTCCTTTAGATTATGCTGGCTTTCTATCAAGGTCAATAGCTGTGGAACTAGCTATGTAACTACTATGTCAAGCCAAGATATATATTATCATGCATACATGCTACTTTGTTACAGACATTAGTGTTTCAACACTAAAAATAGAATTAGCAGTGGTGTACTAACAACATACCTGGCTGGCATAATGTAGTTACATAGCTTTAGTATATAGTACATACCCTGGACTAAAGGCCTCTGCCAGAACAAACCTTTTCAGATGGCTATTATGATAGCCATCAGCTGATTGAATGTATATATAGAGTGCTATAATTCTGTTTAAGGGCCATAGAGCAACATAAAAGAAGAGCTGGGATACTGCTGTTGAGAGGCATCATTGGAGAGGTTTCTGTCTCTCTCTCTCTCTCTCTCTCTCTCTCTCTCTCTCAGACAGTGCACTATTTATCACTGACCTAGTTCCCTCTCTCACATGCTGCTGCCATATTCCTGGCATGGTGTGGTGCACACTGCACATCCATCCACTCCACAGGAATGAGAGAGGGATGGACAGCGGAGGGAGAAAAAGAAGGGAAGAGATTGGAGAGCGGTAGAGGAAGGAGGGAGGGAAGGGACTGAGAGGTGGAAGGATTGCAATGGGGTGAAGGATTGAGGATGGAGTGTGGAGGAGGCAGTAGCAGGGAGCCTGAGAGAGAGAAAGAGAGAGAGAGAGAGAGTGGGGGAGGGGGAGGAGAGTCGCTGTAGCTGGCCTCCTCCACCATCAGCACCCGCGTTAGTGATGCGCGGCAGCCATTTTGCACCACAGCCCTCAGAGTGTGTTCAGAGAGGAGAGGATGAAGAGGATATAAAGGAGGGAGGACGGGGGTTGGAAACACAAGTTAATTATTGAGAGAGTGTGAGGGAGGACATAGCTGAATGAGAGAAGGAGAGCGGTGTACAGAGAAGTCTCCACGATATGGAGGACGTGTTAGCAAGAATGAGAGAGAATCTGACCGACAGACAGACTGACAAAGAGAGAGAGATGAGGAAAACGTTGCTAGATTGCTGCACGGTGCTGGTTAAAGTCACATGTTGTTTGTACAGTAGCACTGACGGTGGATGAGAGCTTGTATATTCTCTTCTGCATCCCTCTCTCCCTCCTTCCGCATCCCTCCCTCCCTCCTTCTGCATCCCTCTCTCCGTCTCACCACTAGCAGTGTCATAAAGAGGTCATTACCAGCCTGTGGGCCCCCCGGGCGTCCATGGTTACCATTTAACACAGGGGAGGAAATGCCCTCCATATGGCCTCCATTCACAGCGCTCCCCAGGCCACATGCAGGAAGTAACCAGGCCGGTTACCTCATAAAGTAGAGGAGAAGTAAAAGTCATGTTCATGTGGTGGCGGTGACCTTAGATGTGTCAATTAAGGATTGATAGCCAGGCAGTTGATGCTAATGACAGTGTTATTATGGATGGAGATGGAATCGGAGTGGAGGGAATTCTGACCCACTTAGAACGGATGTTGGATTTTTAGAAATACGTCTGGAGTATGGGTGTGTGTTGTTACCTGTATCCTGTGTGTGTGTGTGTGTGTGTGTGTGTGTGTGTGTGTGTGTGTGTGTGTGTGTGTGTGTGTGTGTGTGTAGAGAGAGAGTGGCACACACTGCTCATAAACATCAGATAAACTCTCTTTCATTTAGTAAACCTCTCTGTCCCTCTGGAAACAGTCTATCATCATTATCACCCCACATCTGTGTCCGCTTTACCTGTTTGGAGTGTTTTCACAGTTAAGTCCTGGTTCTCAGGCTCGTTAGCGAGGGAGGCTTTTACTGAGGGCCGTAAATCCTGGTGCTCACAGTGTCTCTGTTGGGGTCAAAACCACACACACACACACACACACACACACACACACACACACACACACACACACACACACACACACACGCACCCCTCAGTTAACTCGTGAATGGTTCAGTCCAGCATATACATGGTATGGTATGTGGTAAACCACATCAAAGAATCCAGCACTCTTCTCCTCCTTCAAAGGATCCCTCAAAGCCCATCTTTTTAAACGTTGAAACTATTTTACTAGTTTTTTACAGTGCTTTTGTTTTACTTTTGTATTATTTATCTAGCTATTTTTTATTCTCTCCATGGAATGTAGTCTCTTTGAGTACTGAGAAAAGCACTATCCAAAATAAATTCATTATTATCATTATGGTTATAGTTATTGTTTTTATTATTATTATTGTTTTTATTATTGTTATTATTATTACTATTATTAATAATAATAATTATTAATATTATTTTGTGGGGTTGGAACGCCCACTTCTGGTTCTGTTACACACTCTCTTATAGATATTCACATCCCAGTTGAGGGACCTCTATCTCAAAAGTGGTTTGCTCCAGTTCCATTGACAGGAAGCTACTAGTCTAGACCTGGCCCTGCCTCCAAGTGAATCACTGGCAGCCATTTTGACTCTCAGTACTGGCCATGGAGCTTGAGTTTCCTGAACTTCTATCTAGCCACAGTGATATGATGGGAAGCTGCTCTCCCACAGCCCCAAACGGTGGTTTCTACTTCCTCCCTCGGCCATCTGGTGAGCAGCTGTTTATGTCCGTGTGCTGGTGTCTGATGATCAGTGCTCTGATGTTAGTCTTTTGAGCAGGGTTTATGGCGGGTGTGTATGCTGATCAGCATGGGGTCTTAGCTGTGTGTGTTTGTGTGTGTGTGTGTGTGTGTGTGTGTGTGTGTGTGTGTGTCTGTGTGTACGTGTGTACTGTGTGTGTTTGTGTGTGTGTGTGTGTGTGTGTGTGTGTGTCTGTGTGTCTGTGTGTCTACTGTATGTGTGTGTGTGTGTGTGTGTGTGTCTGTGTCTGTGTCTGTGTCTGTGTCTGTGTCTGTGTGTGTGTGTGTGTGTGTGTGTCCTAGTCTGGAAAGTGGGGGTTAAAAGCTCTACTCCTGGACTCTATCTGCCTCCCTACACAAGATCCTAGATGAGATATCTGGAAGATGTGTGTGTGTGACTTCATCCTCTCTGGCTCATCTCACACACAAGCGCGCGCACACACACTGCTACATGCACAACTGTGCACGTGCAATGTGTGTCGACAGTAACTAAGTAAAACATTGGAGTAGTGGAAATAGAGGTGTGTTCATAACAATGAGCAGGTCAAGTGCCATCAAATGTGCTGAAACATTCTGGCCTTAAAACAATAGCTGTAACATTTCAGGCACACCCCCACCAACACCCCTGGCCAGCGCCTGTGTTTGTGCTAAGTGTTTACGCCGTTAAGATATAGCTCAAGGGCCCAACAGCAGTGGTCGCGCCTTAGATAGGATGCCAGCAACCCTCCAGTCACCAGCAGCCCTCCCTCCTGAGGCGGGGATCGAACCAGCGACCTTCCGATTCTAGCCGGCCTCTCTAACCTCTAGGCTACACCTCCACCCCTCGGGTCCTGCTTTCCCTCAGGTTATCTGTCCATTTTCTCCTCCTGACACTACAACAACACTGTACTGTATCACATGGCAACGTGACATCATCCTGTGTCTTCTCGAAGCAGGCCATGACGGGGAGTTGTCACTGTCCCCCCTGTTCAACACCGCTACCCTCACTCTGTACCTCTGGACAGTCACCCCTGAGGGATGTGCTTCGTTCTGGGGAGCTGGGCTGTTCTTTGAGCTGGAATATAATGTGTCCCTGCGGTGTGGTCATTGGAATGGTTCTTTTATTGACCCAATCAAATGAAATAACCACCATCCATGCTAGTTTTTCACCATGCTAGTTTGATGTGAAGCAGCGCAGTGTTTTAGCTTTGGTGGGACATATTTGTTACACACACACACACACACACACACCCACGCTCACGCTCACGCTCCCACATAGACACACAAATACACACATGCACACACACACACCCACCAACCACACACAGTCAGAAGTATTGCTCTCTAACTCTATATAGACACAGGTCTTTTTGTATGCCGTGGATTGTGTTGTGTCTGGTATTCGATTGATTGATTGATGTGTGTTTATGTGTGTGTGTGTGTGTGTGTGACTGTTCCGGTCGTAATGCCTCATAGGTCTGTACATGCTGATCCTCTGGAAGGGATTACACCAGGGATTATCAGAAGAGTTTGACAATGGGGCAATGCCAGACTTATACACTATACACATATACGTACACACACACACACACACTCACTCACTCACTCACTCACTCACTCACTCACTCTGTCTCAGGGTTCAGGTCAGGGCTGGTGTGTGAGTGTACTGTTCTGATCGTTCAGTTTGCGTAGACGTCACCGTCGCCATTTTGCTCTGATCTGATCTGAAACCAGGTCAAGTGAGTCAGTCAGCCGTCGCCTGGGGTGTAAACCTGCTATACACACAGGAGGAAGAAGGACCGAAGGAGACACTGTACAGTCCATGAATTCAACATGATTATCATGGTTATCACAATGACAGTGATTGATATACTATGTTTATCATTACATCGTGATCATCACCAGCGGTGATGTCAATGAATAATATAATGGCTAAGATAGTGAGATAGTGATAATGACTTGGGTCATGATCGGGCACTGCAAGTGTGTCCTCTATCAGACGTTCAGGATCCATTCAGTCCTCTCCTCTTTCCTCCTGATCTCGTTCTTTCTCTCTCTGCTTCCTTTCCCTCCCCTCCCCCCTCTCCAGCTGCACCATTCTGCTGCAGTGGGAGAGAGAGAGAGAGAAAGAGAGGAGAGAGAGAGAGAGAGATATGCTCGGTCCAGAACATTTTGTCCTGTGTTAGGTGTGTCCTGTGTTTGTCCTATTTCCAGCCATGAGGCGTTGGAGCGTCCAAAGTCACACCTGCGTACGCCGCTGTGTTTACCACCAGAGCGACACTGTGTTCTGTCCCTTACTGAGGATGAGTCATTCGCTCTGAGTGTCTTTATGCAACCATGTGTTGGTGTTCACAATCCTGCGAATTCTTACATTAGATTTGTCACTTATTGATTCATATACCTAGAGTCATAAATGCTTCAGTTACAGAAGTGTGAGAGTGAGAGATCTCTTGTACAAAGACGCTGCTCCACAACCCTCTCTCCTTCCCCCTCTTCTCTTTCTTCCTCCATGCTGTATTTTATCTAGACCTTTTTTTCCTCTTCTTTTTTTTTTTTCATCAGCGCAAGCCCACAGGAAGAGAGACATGGGATGGGTTGCCACGGCAACAAGCTGACTCACTTGTCTGGACCGTACCATTGCTGTCAGAGCCACAGGGGGGGGGTGGCAGCAGGTGCAGGGTTTGGTGTGTGGTAGGCACATACAGCTGAGGGGGCAGGAGGCACCACCACCCCTGGCTGGGACAGAGAGGTGCAGTGTCCTCAGGCTCAGGGCATGGGGATAGGCGGGGGAGGGTGGGGGAGGGAGGGTGAAGCTAGGAGAGGTGGGGGTGGGGTGAAGGCTCTACCTCCCTCTCTCTGTGTGTGGGATGGATGCTGCCTTCTCTCTGTGGCAGTGCCCTTCTGTTCCGGCGTGAACGAGGGCTTATTTTAGACACCACTTTCAACAGCTTCGCTAGATTTTCAGAAGGCGTCGAGTAAAAGCAACACATTCTGTACCCAGCACAGAAACCTGCATATGCAGCTGTAACGGTGGCTATTATGTCTCTTGTGTTTCTTACATTACCATTTTGGTATAAATATATCTATATCTATATCTATATCTATATCTATATCTATATCTCTATATATATATATATATATACAGTATATATATATATGTGTGTGTGTGTGTGTATACATACAGTGTAACACACAAAGACCTACACACTGCTGTAGGGTGTGTGTTTCCCCCAGGCTGTCTTTCCTGCCTCTGTTGCTTTGTTCTGTCTTGTCTGCAAAAGTGAACACACACACACACACACACACGCACACACACACACACACACACACACACACACAGAGCGTGAAAGGAACTCATGAATTAAGCATACATGTTCTATCCCTGGGCATGGCCTGGTGTCCCCCTGCTGGTGCTGAGTGGGTAGTGTTCCTCTGCTGCAGCTCCAGACTGGCTCACAGTCTCCTTTAAACTGGTGCTGTCAGCAGGGTGACTGGGCCCTGCAGATGCGGTACCACACTCCTAAGTACAAGGGCCAGGTCTATAGGAGTGTTGTGGTATTTCTATTCTTTTTCCAGTCTCTCTCAGAGCTAAAGATACACAGTTTCCTCTTTCCATCCCTCTTTGTGTCTGTCTCTCTCTCTGTCTCTCTTTGTCTCTTTCTCTGTCTCTTTGTCTCTCTCTACCTCTTTCTCTGTCTCTTTGTCTCTCTCTACCTCTTTCTCTGTCTCTTGGTCTTTCTCTGTCTCTTTCTCTGAGTCTCTCTCTCTCTCTCTCTCTCTCTCTCTCTCTCTCTCTCTCTCTCTCTCTCTCTCTCTCTCTCTCTCTCAAAGAAACATCACTGAGGGGAATATTCAATTTGATTGAATCCATGTTTTTTTTCTTGTTTGGTTTTGCTTTGATGAGATTGTTTGGACACAATATCATGGCTGGCCGTTAGGCCAAAAATCACAGTTACTTGAATACACTCAACACAATCTCCAAGTCATGGGTAACTGAGAATTATACAGTACATTACCGTGAGGAGCTGGATGGTAAGTATCTGGGTGGTCTGTCTCCAAAGCCACGCTGAGTATGCTGTTCACAACTCTAACCAGTATCTCTTCTTGTCTTCTTTTTCTCTTTCATGTCTTCCCTTTGCTGCTGCTCCTGATGTGTCTGCTGCCACTCTCTTGTCCCTCCAATTAAGGTAAGAAAATACTTTCAGTAATAACAGTACTAGCATCAGAACACACATTCTACACACATGCATGATTCTACTGGAGGGAGGACTATACAAGACAGACAGACAGACAACAAAACAGACAGACAGGACCCACTGTAGGCCTACACTATCTCTGTACCACCCAGTACAGTATATGTTGGTTATACATGATGATACCCCATACACTTTAGATTTCAATCATATAGTGACTCCTATATCAAACATGAAGGGGAGGCTGACCCTGCGGAAAATGTGTTTTATGAATCTAGGTGTGTGTGTGTGTGTGTGTGTGTGTGTGTGTGTGTGTGCGCGTGCGTGTGCGTGCGTGCGTGCGATGCAGACACACAGTGAGATGAGCTATCAGCAACAGCGTATTTGACTGTGTGTTGACATATGAAATATGCTATTTTAAACAATATGCTTTATAAATAACCTAATGAGATCACTCCTACATGTATGTACACATTGCATTACTATGTTATGCATTTTAGCAGAGTAAAGATGTATACCTTCAAGTTGAGGAATAAATACATGTTTCTGTCATGGACCAGCTTCTGTGCGTACTGCATAAATGTGCTAAATGCTAATTCATAAAATGCATTAATGCATCATGCATACAAGTGGTGTTTACATTTTTTTGAAGTATAAGAGTATAAAAGAATCCAAAGAGTATTTCCCCCGACTAAACACGTTCTGATGTGTGCAATGCGCCATAATTGTCCAGTACATTTATAACACATGAAACAAAGGATTTGCTGGATCAAGACGATATGATATTCACATGAGGGTTGATTGTTTTTCTCATATTGGCTCGTCCACGCATGTGCACTGAGCAGAAAAGGAAGGTTGTTGAACTGAGAATGGGAAGTAGGATGTTTTGTTTTCAAGCGTGGCTTTGTTCGGAGAGGGCTGTGTGTGTGCGCGTGCGTGCGTGCGTGCGTGCGCGTGCATGTGCGTGCTCCCCCACGTGCCCGGTTCCACCAGCATGCAGCAGCGCGAGCTGGCCGCCTGTGTGGCGCTGTCCGCCTCTGTGGTGCTGAAACGCGCTCTAGCGCTTTATGGCCGCGTGTGCACCCTCCCTGTCTCTTTCCCTCCTTTCATCTCTCTCTCTCTCTCTCTTTGTCGCTCAGACCCAAATAGACGAACATCTAATCCTATGGAAAAGCCTTTTATTACTAGATGGTTTATATATAAATAATAATTTATATTTCTTAAAGTCATGTTATTTGATGTGTACCATGTGAAATGTTTAATGTTGGTGCACTTCCTTTGTGGGTCGGTGGCTTCGCTCTATTTTATTTACGGTAGCCCCATTAATCAGACGCCGGTGCTGTTTGTTGCTAGGCAGACCTGGAGGGATTTCACTTATAGCATTTTATGAACGAACGCTGTTGATTGGTGAATGACGAAGAAACGTCCTATCAAAGGATTTGATAACAATATGGGGCTAGATATCCACTTCGTCAGTGATTGGTTCATATCATGGAATTAGGGCAATTTGTTTGCATGTGTGGCATGTATGTATGTGAGAGAGGGAGAGGGAGAGCGAGAAAGAGAGAGGGCAAGAGAGAGAGCGCATGTGTGCACTTCCCCTCCCTTTCCATTGCTCTATAGACCTCCATACGGGCATTTTTAAGCCAGTATGGATATAATAATTTTTTCCTGAGCCTCGTGGGGCGCTCTGGTGAGGTAACAGGCTGCGATTGCTTTCTTTTACCACAGGACGGCAACGAAGAGCCTCTGTCCTCTACACACACACACACACACACACACACACACACACACACACACACACACACACATCAAAAGGCAATGGAACAGTGGACACATAGAGCATATGCACAGAACTGTGTAACCCCCGCCGCACAGCATGAGTAACACTAGTGTTATTTATAGACGTATATGCCATCTGTAATCTCTTTAAGACTACAAGATAACAATTTAATAAATTGGTCAAATTAAATTAGAAATAAATAAATTACAAAACGATTTTACAACCTCGTATTATGATGGAAATTGGTTCTGTGATTATTGGTTAGTAGTAGTAGTATAGCATGCTGCAACAATTGTAGGTGGGGTGAATAGGGATAGCTGAACAAAAGAATTAATTGCACTCATATGGAAGTGTGATTATTCCCAAATTCACATACTGTCACTGTACCTTTAAAACACTGCTAAGTCCTGACTGGTTGACTGTGCTTGGCACTGTGCACCAATAACATGCAGAACTGTACAAAGAGATCTACTCCCTCCCCCCATCCATCGTAACCCTTATGCTCAGAGCTGGAGGAGAGAGAGGAGAGAGAGGGATGCGCATTTAGACACAAAGCGTCTCCGACACAATGTGTTTGAGAGACATTAGATTACCCGTTCTCCATTACCATTCCTGCGAGGGGACGAATTTTGTATGAAAATTATAGCGTTTTTTTGTTGTGTGTGTTGAGGAACAATGTGGAATAGACTGACTGTGTGGCAGGTGCTGCTGTGGTGCCATCATTTCTTTATCTTGTGGAGTACAATAGAGGGACAGACTCGCTACACCATCCCGGAGGAACTGAAACAGGGCTCTGTGGTAGGAAATCTAGCGAAAGATCTGGGTTTGGGACTATCTGAGCTTTACCGTCGTAAATTACGGATAACCTCGGAGGCTGGTAAGCAGTATTTCAGTGTGGACCTGGGGAAGGGAGAGCTGGTCGTGAGTGAGAGGATAGACAGAGATGATATGTGTGGACAAAGCGTTCCGTGTCTATTGCCTTTGGAGGTCGTGATAGAAAACCCCTTGCAGCTCCACCGGGTCGAGATAGAAATACAGGATATTAATGACAATTCTCCCAGTTTTCTTACTAAAGAACGAGTGTTGAAGATAGCCGAATCAATAAACCCAGGAGCACGATTTCCTCTCGAAAGTGCGCTAGATCCTGACGTAGCTGCGAATACAATTCGCTCTTACACCATTAACAAAAACGACCACTTCAAGATAAACATAAAAAATCATAAGGATGGAACCAAAGTCCCTGAACTTATCCTTGAAAAAGCTCTTGACCGAGAGAAGCAGCCTGTACACAAGCTTATTCTCACCGCTGTAGACGGGGGTGATCCGGTGCATTCAGGAACCTCTGAGATTAGTATCATGGTTCTTGATATTAATGATAACGCACCGCAGTTTGAGAGGCAGCTTTACGAGGCCAGTGTGAAAGAAAATGTTTCACCGGGCACTGAGGTATTACGCGTTAAAGCGACCGATCCAGATGAAGGACTGAATGGAGAGATCGAGTATTTCTTTGGGGAACAAACGCTAGAATCTCTGATAGCGTTGTTTGATATCGACCAAATAACAGGAGTGATTGTTGTGAAAGGGCAGCTAGATTATGAACTCACAACCTTACATAAATTCGATATTCTCGCTAAAGACAAAGGTAACCCAGAGATGGATGGACATTGCAGTGTTGAAATTAAAATAATTGACATCAACGACAATGTACCGGAGATCATTGTGACATCTTTAACCACACCTGTCCCAGAAGATTCTGCTATCGGGACCGTGATCGCTCTGATAAGCGCAAAAGACCCGGATTCTGGAAATAATGGAAAGGTGAGGTTAAGCCTGTCTCCAAAATCTCCATTCAAATTGAACCCGTCCGTCTCCAAACATTACGCATTGGTAACGAATGCGCCTCTTGACTGTGAGAGTCATTCTCAGTATAGCATAGAGATCAGTGTGAGTGATTCGGGCAAACCGCCGTTATCTAGTAAGAAAATAATCACTGTTGATGTTTTAGATGTGAATGACAATCCACCACGTTTTACGCAGCGATCCTACACAGTGTATGTGAAAGAGAATTACGCACCAGGGAAAATATTATGTTCAGTATCCGCCACTGATCCAGACATGGGCGATAATGCCAAGATCTCCTACTCCATCCTAGACTCCAAAGTGCAGGACGTGTCTGTGTCCTCCTACGTGTACATGAACTCTGATAACGGCAGCATCTACAGCATGCACTCGTTTGACTATGAGAAACTGAAGGTGTTTCAGATTGTGGTGCAGGCAAAGGACCACGGCTCTCCCTCTCTGAGCAGCAACGCCACTGTCCATGTTTTTATCCTGGACCAGAACGACAATGCCCCCGCTGTTATTTACCCCTCCGCTGTCCTGGGCTCGCTCTCTCATCAGAAGATGCCGCGCTCCGCTAAAGCGGGCCACCTGGTTACTAAGGTAACGGCCGTGGACGCAGACTCGGGCCATAACGCCTGGATCTCGTATAAGCTGGCGGAGGCCACAGACGGGTCTCTGTTCACTGTCAATCTGTACACAGGGGAGGTCAGGACTAAACGCGCCGTGTCCGAGCAGGACGACTCCTCACAGAGGCTGCTGATAGAGATAAAGGACGACGGGGAGCCGGTCCAGTCCGCCACAGTCACAGTGGCCATACTGGTAGAGGACGGGCTCCACGAACCCATCTTGGACCTCCGGCAGAAAGCGCCAGAGCCCAGCAAGAAAAGCGGCAGAATCACCCTTTACTTGATCCTCTCTCTGGCCTCGGTGTCCGTGCTGTCTCTGTTGACTTTTGTGATCTTAGCTGTGAAGTGCGTTAGAAACAGCAGAAGCAGCGGTAGTTGCTGCATGAGACGGGCCGACTATGACGGCTACAAGAACCCCAACAGAAACCTGCAGATCCAGCTCAACTCTGACGGGCCTATTAAGTACGTGGAGGTCCTGGGAGGGGACATGTTGTCTCAGAGTCAGTCGTTCAGGTCCTGTCTCTCTCCCATGTCAGAGTTTAGTGATTTCACCTTCGTTAAGCCCAGCAGCACCACTGACTTTAAGGAGATGATCAACGTCCTAGACGCGTCTTTACCCGACAGCGCCTGGACCTTTGAGAGCCAGCAGGTGAGCAGCGATGAAAATAGTATATGACGGTTTAGATTCTGGTTTATATCCATCTTGTGTGTGATGTATATCATCATAGTGAAGAAATTAAAAAATGTATGTCACTGCCGGTGTGATATCATCATAACATACATCGCTTAGATCTTTCAGTAATTATGACATCACACTTTTAGTTATGCCTGATAGGCCGATACATAGTGATTGCATCATAATGAAATAATGCTATGACAACGAAGTTGTCTGTGGACAAACATAGCAAGTTTGTAATGGAAGCTCTATACGAGACTAGTAAATAAAGCTATTTTAGCGATTTTATTATGACAAGATATTTCTATTTCATTTTCGATACATTGGTACTGGTACATGTAGGTATATGTAGCATGGGATCAAGTTTGAAAGCCAAATATCTGTATTGCTTGCCAGTGTTACAGCGCTGTGCTTCTGTGAGTCTCCAGTGACGTTCAACTTCACCACAGTATTGATTTTGAATTATGTCAGATTCAAGATTGGGTTTTACTGTATGATGTATTTCATCAAGTTTTTGTTGCACCATTCTACAGACAATTGCTTCCTATTTTAGTCGTATTATGTAGGCTACTCAAATATTTCAGCCCATTACTATTTCAGCTGAACAAAACATGTCCAACTGTGTCTCTTTCAAGTTCTCCAGGTCTTCACTCACAATGATTTATCAGGACTGTGAATAAATTACATATATTTCTTTGTTTTGGTATAAAGAGAAGCTGACTATTTCTGCTAAATGATTACATGTGTATCCTTTGTACCAGCTCTATAGAGTGTCCCCGTTTTCCTTGGTTTAGGGTTTAGAATATCAGCATTTCAGCACCATTGGTGTGGACAGCTGTCATCCAGTTGAACCAATAGTGTTTTGGTTGATGAGATGTAAATAAAATCTCAGTTACACTTGTTGTGAAGTATTTTCATGTGTATGTCAGATCATATTAGTAGGGGCGGGGCTAGGGGGTGGCTACTTGGGCTCAAGCCCCGGATGTTTTCTGAAAAGCCCCGAATGTTTTACTTTAAAAAATAAAATAAAAAAACTCTCGTGAGTAACGTGCAGTACCGGAGTCCAACAGAGAGGCAGCAGCTGCGCGACATTAGCCTGCGTACTGCGTAGCCTGCCCTGCCCTGAAGAAGAAGTGATCTCAATCAGTGCCTGACTTGCAAAATTGTAAGGATGGATATCCGAAAGTTTTTTTCAACAAAACAAGCGCCAAGAACTGTTGCAGCAGCAGTATCAGCAGCTGACAACAATGACATCACCAGCAGTGATGATGACATAGATGATGTTTCAGGTTTGTGAATCTTATTAGAAAGGTGACTGACTCACTGACACTACTTTTCCGGTTTGCTAATGCTAGCTGGCTATCATAACATAACGTTATGTTATAATGAAAATGAAACATAGCAAGGTACTGTTACGGTACATGGTAAGAAATCAAACAAAGGATAATACTTATACAAATAAAGTGAAGAACAGGCTGATAGTCTTTGATATCTGCACTCTGGTTGACTGAGTAACTAGTGAAAAAGAATGATGTAACGTTAATGTTACAGCTAGTAAACATGGAGTAACCACATTAAGTATGCCCTTATGGTAGTATGTATGTATACAGAACATGACTCAAATCTATCCTAAGATGTAAGATGTAACTAACTAAGTTTGTTTAATGTCCCAGGGGGAATTTTATTTCAGTACTATACACAGGCCAACAATACATGTAATATATCGTCATATAACACAGGACAAGACTCTAAATACAATATAAGTGGTGAGCACAGAGTCTGCCCTGATATACATACTGTAACATAACTAGCCTCAGCCCATCAATTATGTAATTCTATACAAATATAATGGTGACTGACTTGTGTGTGTGTGTGTGTGTGTGTGTGTGTTTACTGTCTATTTTGTAATACAGGTCAGCTGCTATTCAATGGCGCGTTCTGGCCTGCAGGGGGAGCTACGTGTGCTGACCTCCCTCTGTGCCCAGAACCACCACAATTAGTTTGCTTCATTAAAGGGTGTGAATGTATATGTTGTTCTCCAGTGCCTTTTGTCCGCTTTAAGGTGGTGGTAAGTTGAAGGTTGAAGGCAAATTTTTCCGGCGCGCTCCGTGCGCACATTATATTCTCCCTCTGGGCTAAGCCCCGGATCTCCTACAATCCTAAATCCGCCCCTGGCATATAGCCGTAATGCTTCGTTATATTGGGCTTCATTCGAATACTAAAACATTACATGTTTTTTCTATTTTCTTCTAGCTTTCATATATTGTCAACACTAGTGACATACAGAATAATTAATTGTTGTTTCGAAGGAATTAAACGAGGCCTATGGCATGACAAAAATGACATTTGACAATAGCCTATACAAAATAAAGCACATATCTAGTGATAACTGTCTCACCACAAATGTTTATTTTAATATACACCACGTATATTGAAAGGATATTGCTCTCACACTTTCAGTACTGTGCACAGAGATGGGATACTTTGTTCTCGTATATAACGTCAAGCCACTATTTTGGTAAGGCAACACATTAGTTTATAATGGAAAACATGGTTCCATTATTCCCACTCACTCTGCTTTGTGGAGCGCATGGAGGAGGGACTACTGTGGCTTTAAGAAGCCTATTCTGGTGTACCTTATTGGATGTTAGAGATTTGTGTTGTGCACCAATAACACGCAGAACTGTACAAAGAGATCTACTCCCTCCCCCCATCCACAGCATCGTAACCCTTACAATGCCCAGAGCTGGAGGAGAGAGAGGGATGCGCTCACACACGGAGATGAAATACAATCTGAAAACACTATCATCATCGTGATTCAAAATTATGTAAAATGCTAACTGGAATATGCAGTATTCGGATGGATTTTAATAATAGGCTAATCTTTGTTCTGGAAAATACAGTATTTCAATGGTGAACACATTGTAACGGATCAGGGATGACAAAGAGAATGGGATACCGAGACTGGAGATGGCATGCTCTTTGGTGGCATCATTTCTTTCTCTTGTGGAGTACAATAGACGGACAGACTCGCTACACCATCCCGGAGGAACTGAAACAGGGCTCTGTGGTAGGAAATCTAGCTAAAGATCTGGGTTTGGGACTATCTGAGATTTTTGACCGTAAACTGCGCGTCGCCTCCGAGGCAGGGAAGCAGTATTTCAGTGTGGATGCGGGGAAGGGCGAGCTGGTCGTCAATGAGAGAATAGACAGAGAGACTTTATGCGGACAAAGCGCCAGCTGCGTTTTACCGCTGCAGGTTGTTATAGAAAACCCGCTACAACTGTATCGCGTTGAGGTTGACATACAAGATATTAATGATAATTCCCCGAATTTCCCGTCAAAGGAAGTAACATTAGAGATAGCAGAATCAACTGCTGCAGGTGTACGCTTCCCTTTGGAAAGTGCACAAGACCCAGATGTTGGGAGTAATTCACTGAAGTCGTACACCCTTAGTAAAGACGAATGTTTTAGTTTAAAAGTTAAAGAACTCGCAGGTGGAAGAAAAGTCCCAGAACTGGTCCTGGCGAAACCTCTGGACCGAGAGAGAAAATCCGTCCACCGACTGTTATTAACGGCCCTCGACGGAGGCAGTCCCGTCAGATCTGGAATCTCACAAATAATTATTAAAGTGCTTGATATAAATGACAATGTTCCCATTTTTGAAAAGCCCGTTTATAAGGTGTCTATCAGCGAAAACAGTGGCGAGGGTACTTTTATAGTTAAACCTGCTGCAACAGACGTTGATGAGGGTCAAAACGGGAATATTGAATATTCGTTTGGTGTGCATACACCAGATTCGATACTGTCTTTGTTTGAGATTGATTCTGTTTTGGGAAAAATATTCCTGAAAGGGAAATTAGATTTTGAGAGCACTACACATTATGAAATTGACATCAGTGCAAAAGATAAGGGTATTCCTAAAATGGAGGGACATTGTAGTGTTCATGTGGAGGTAATCGACGTTAATGACAACGCTCCCGGAATAGTTCTCACCTCCCCACCGAGCCCGGTGCGCGAGGATGCACCCAGTGGAACGGTTGTGGCTTTGATCAGTGCCCGGGACCTTGACTCCGGGGATAACGGTAAAGTTACCTTACAACTCCCGCGAGGCTATCCTTTTAGTCTGAAATCTTCATTTTCTAATAACTACGCATTGATTACTAGTGGTGTTTTAGACCGCGAGAACTTCTCAGAGTATAAAATTGAGATAACAGCCAGTGATTCGGGCTCTCCTCCCCTGACTACCAAGAAAACTATACCTGTCAGTATCATAGACGTCAACGACAACCCCCCTAAATTCACTCAGCCCTCCTATAATGTGTATTTAAAAGAGAATGGATTACCAGGCGCCATACTCTACTCAGTATCCGCCTCTGACCTGGATTTCGGAGATAATGCCAAGATCTCCTACTCCATCCTAGACTCTAAAGTGCAGGACGTGTCTGTGTCCTCCTACGTGTACATGAACTCTGATAACGGCAGCATCTACAGCATGCACTCGTTTGACTATGAGAAACTGAAGGTGTTTCAGATTGTGGTGCAGGCAAAGGACCACGGCTCTCCCTCTCTGAGCAGCAACGCCACTGTCCATGTTTTTATCCTGGACCAGAACGACAATGCCCCCGCTGTTATTTACCCCTCCGCTGTCCTGGGCTCGCTCTCTCATCAGAAGATGCCTCGCTCCGCTAAAGCGGGCCACCTGGTTACGAAGGTAACGGCCGTGGACGCAGACTCGGGCCATAACGCCTGGATCTCCTATAAGCTGGCGGAGGCCACAGACGCGTCTCTGTTCACTGTCAATCTGTACACAGGGGAGGTCAGGACTAAACGCGCCGTGTCCGAGCAGGACGACTCCTCACAGAGGCTGCTGATAGAGATAAAGGACGACGGGGAGCCGGTCCAGTCCTCCACAGTCACAGTGGCCATACTGGTAGAGGACGGGCTCCACGAACCCATCTTGGACCTCCGGCAGAAAGCGCCAGAGCCCAGCAAGAAAAGCGGCAGAATCACCCTTTACTTGATCCTCTCTCTGGCCTTGGTGTCAGTGCTGTCTCTGTTGACTTTTGTGATCTTAGCTGTGAAGTGCGTTAGAAACAGCAGAAGCAGCGGTAGTTGCTGCATGAGACGGGCCGACTATGACGGCTACAAGAACCCCAACAGAAACCTGCAGATCCAGCTCAACTCTGACGGGCCTATTAAGTACGTGGAGGTCCTGGGAGGGGACATGTTGTCTCAGAGTCAGTCGTTCAGGTCCTGTCTCTCTCCCATGTCAGAGTTCAGTGATTTCACCTTCGTTAAGCCCAGCAGCACCACTGACTTTAAGGAGATGATCAACGTCCTAGACGCGTCTTTACCCGACAGCGCCTGGACCTTTGAGAGCCAGCAGGTGAGCAGCGATGAGTAGTGATGTGACGGTTAATGTTCTCGTCTTTTGTACTGTGACGTCAATAAACAAAGACAGCAGATTGTCGTTAGTGACGCATACACTTACACAGTGCTTCTATCTCCCTCTCATCTGTTTCATATAGATGAAAGCGTATACATTTTAGTCCGATATCTAGTCTTATCATAATTTCAGCGTTTAACAAAACCAAGTTTCAAACTCATCCATGAGTTTCAGAAGTTATAACATAATTGAGCAATATGTATATGTATTACTGCAAAATCATTAGGCCTACAATATTTGCTGAATAAGATTGGTGCTACAGGAAGCTTTGTCTGTGTTGTTTTGTGTGGTTGGGTTGGGGGGTTCAGCACCATCAGTGTGGACAGCAACAGGACATTCTCCCTTCGCAATGAAGTGCAAATGTAATTCAGTTACATTTGTTTGTTTATTAATACGATTTATTGCTTGAGGATTACATTCAAATATTGCTTTACGCACTCGAATTCACGTCTATATTATTATTTGTATTAATATTATAGTGCAACATATTGAATATGTGTTGTTGTTTCAAAGGAATTGTGTATCTAAAATGATTCAAAATGGCTATAGGCCTACAAAATCCAGCAACGTTCTTAATTCTTTGACGTATATAAAGGTACTATTTTGGTAAGGCGACACTACAGCTAGTAGTAGCCTAAGGGGAAATGTGGTTCCATTAATCCCACTCACTCTGCTTTGTGGAGCGCAGGGAGAAGGGGCTACTGTGGCTTTAAGAAGCCTATTCTGGTGTATCTTATTGGATGTTAGAGATGTGTGCTGTGCACCAATAACATGCAGAACTGTACAAAGAGATCTACTCCCTCCCCCCATCCACAGCATCGTAACCCTTACAATGCTCAGAGCTGGAGGAGAGAGAGGGATGCGCTCACACACGGGGATGAAATACAATCCGAAAACACTATCAATATCGTGATTGTAAATTATCCTAAATTGCTATCTGGAATATGTAATCTTCTGATGGATTTTAATAGTAATCTTTGTTCTGGAAAATACATTATTTCAATGGTGAACACTTTGTAACGGATCAGGGATGACAAAGAGAATGGGATACCGAGACTGGAGATGGCAGGCTCTTTGGTGCCATCATTTCTTTCTCTTGTGGAGTACAATAGACGGACAGACTCGCTATACCATCCCGGAGGAACTGAAACAGGGCTCTGTGGTAGGAAATCTAGCTAAAGATCTGGGTTTGGGACTATCTGAGATTTTTGACCGTAAACTGCGCGTCGCCTCCGAGGCTGGGAAGCAGTATTTCAGTGTGGATGCGGGGAAGGGCGAGCTGGTCGTGAATGAGAGAATAGACAGAGAGACTTTATGCGGACAAAGCGCCAGCTGCGTTTTACCGCTGCAGGTTGTCATAGAGAACCCGCTACAGTTACACCGCATAGAGGTGGAAATACGAGACATAAATGACAATTCTCCTAGTTTCCGTACAGAGGAGCGCACGTTAAAAATAGCAGAATCTACCGGGTCGGGCGTCCGTTTTCCATTGGAAAGCGCAGAAGACCCTGATGTTGGTAGTAATGCGTTGAAGTCGTACGTTCTGAGTAAAGACGAATGTTTTAGTTTAAAAGTGAAAGACATTGAGGGTGGTAGGAAGGTCCCTGAGCTGGTCCTGGAGAAACCTTTAGACCGAGAGAAAAAGGCTGTTCACCAGCTACTCTTAACAGCTCTAGATGGGGGCAATCCGTCTAGATCCGGGACGTCACGGATAATCATTACAGTTCTTGATAACAATGATAATCATCCAGTATTTGAGAAGGCTGTATATAAAGTGTCAGTAAGCGAAAATAGTTTGAAAGGTGCGTTCATTATTAAGCCTAAAGCCACGGATTCTGATGAGGGTCTCAATAGTGAAATAGAATTCTCATTTGGCGTGCGCACACCAGATTCGGCGTTGACTATTTTTGAGATTGACCCCTTAACAGGGACACTATTTTTAAAAGGTGAATTAGACTATGAGACGGCTGCTTCGTATCCTGTCGACATTACTGCAAAAGACAAAGGCATCCCTGAAATGGAGGGACATTGTCGTGTGCAGGTGGAGGTAATAGACGTTAATGACAATCCTCCAGAAATTATTCTTACCTCCCAACCGAGCCCGGTGCGCGAGGACGCACCCAGTGGCACGGTAGTGGCTTTGATCAGTGCACGGGACCTTGACTCCGGGGATAACGGTAAAGTTACCTTACAACTCCCGCGAGGTTATCCCTTTAGTCTGAAACCTTCGTTTTCTAATAATTACGCGTTGATTACTAGTGGTGTTTTAGACCGTGAGAACTTCTCAGAGTATAGAATTGAGATAACAGCCACTGATTCGGGCTCTCCTCCTCTGACTACAAAGAAAACTATACCTGTCAGCATCATAGACGTCAACGACAACCCCCCTAAATTCACTCAGCCCTCCTATAATGTGTATTTAAAAGAGAATGGATTACCAGGCGCCATACTCTACTCAGTGTCCGCCTCTGACCTGGATTTCGGGAATAATGCCAAGATCTCCTACTCCATCCTAGACTCTAAAGTGCAGGACGTGTCTGTGTCCTCCTACGTGTACATGAACTCTGATAACGGCAGCATCTACAGCATGCACTCGTTTGACTATGAGAAACTGAAGGTGTTTCAGATTGTGGTGCAGGCAAAGGACCACGGCTCTCCCTCTCTGAGCAGCAACGCCACTGTCCATGTTTTTATCCTGGACCAGAACGACAATGCCCCCGCTGTTATTTACCCCTCCGCTGTCATGGGCTCGCTCTCTCATCAGAAGATGCCTCGCTCCGCTAAAGCGGGCCACCTGGTTACTAAGGTAACGGCCGTGGACGCAGACTCGGGCCATAACGCCTGGATCTCGTATAAGCTGGCGGAGGCCACAGACGGGTCTCTGTTCACTGTCAACCTGTACACAGGGGAGGTCCGGACTAAACGCGCCGTGTCCGAGCAGGACGACTCCTCACAGAGGCTGCTGATAGAGATAAAGGACGACGGGGAGCCGGTCCAGTCCGCCACAGTCACAGTGGCCATACTGGTAGAGGACGGGCGCCACGAACCCATCTTGGACCTCCGACAGAAAGCGCCAGAGCCCAGCAAGAAAAGCGGGAGAATCACCCTTTACTTGATCCTCTCTCTGGCCTCGGTGTCCGTGCTGTCTCTGTTGACTTTTGTGATCTTAGCTGTGAAGTGCGTTAGAAACAGCAGAAGCAGCGGTAGTTGCTGCATGAGACGGGCCGACTATGACGGCTACAAGAACCCCAACAGAAACCTGCAGATCCAGCTCAACTCTGACGGGCCTATTAAGTACGTGGAGGTCCTGGGAGGGGACATGTTGTCTCAGAGTCAGTCGTTCAGGTCCTGCCTCTCTCCCATGTCAGAGTTCAGTGATTTCACCTTCGTTAAGCCCAGCAGCACCACTGACTTTAAGGAGATGATCAACGTCCTAGACGCGTCTTTACCCGACAGCGCCTGGACCTTTGAGAGCCAGCAGGTGAGCAGCGATGGAAATAGTATATGATGGTTTAGATTCTGGTTTATAGCCATCTTGTGTGGGATGTATATCATCATAGTGAATAACTTATTTTTTTGATGTCACTGCCGGTGTGATATCATCATAACATACATCGCTTTGATCTCTCACTAATTATGACATCATACTTTTAGCTATGCCTGATAGGCCGAGAGTGATTGCATAATAATCAAATAATACCATAATAACAAAACTGTCTTTGGACAAACTTAGCAAGTTTGTAATGGAAGCTCTATATGAGACTAGTAAGTAGTACGTTTATTATCATGACAAAATTGTTTTATTTGATTCGATAGATTGGTACTGGTACATGTAACGTGGCTAAGGTGATAAAGCGGAAAACCAAATTTTTTAAATGAACCTGCACAGTTTTTTTTTTCCATTTACGGGATGATGGGGAAAGCGAAATAAGGAACACTTGTTAAATGTAATACAACGGGATCAAGTTTGAAAGCCAAATATCTGTATTGTCATGTCAGTGTTACAGCGCTGTGCTTGTGTGGGTGTCTCCAGTGACGTTCAACTTCACCACCGTATTGATTTTGAATTATGTCAGATTCACGATTGTGTTTTACTCTGGGATGTATTTTATCAAGTATTTGCACCGGTCTACAGACAATGGCTTCCTATTTTAGTCGTATTATATAGGCTGCTCAAATATTTCAGCCCATTACTATTTCAGCTTAACAAAACATGCCCAACTGTGTCTCTTTCAAGTTCTCCAAGTCTTCACTCACAATGATTTATCAGGACTGTGAATAAATTACATACATTTCTGGGTTTTGGTATTAAGAGAAGCTGACTACTTCTGCTTAAGTATTTGACGTGTTTCCATTGTACCACCTCTATAGAGTGTCCCCGTTTTCCCTGGTTTAAGGAGGGTTTAGAACATCAGCATTTCGGCACCAGTGTTATGGACAGTTGAACCAATAGTGTTGTGGTTGATAAGATGTAAATAAAATCTCAGTTACACATGTTGTGAAGTATTTTCATGTGTATGTCAGATCATATTAGTTTTGATATAGTGTTAATGCTTCGTTATATTGGGCTTCATTTTAATACTAAAACATTAGGCTATACATCTTGTGGATTTTTTATTGTTATTTTCCTCTAGCTTTCATATATTGTCAACACTATTAATATTGACAAATACAGAATATTTAGTTGTTGTTTCGAAGGAATTAAGTGAGGCCTTTGGCATGATAAAGATGATATATGACAGTATACAAAATGGAGCAAATATCTAGTGATCACTGTCTCGCAATGTTTGTATATTGAAATGATATTGCTTTCACTCTTGCAGTACTGTTCACAGAGATGGGCTACTTTGTTGTCGTATAGCCTATACAGTAAAGCCACTATTTTGGTAAGGCTACGCTACAGACATTAGTTTATAATGGAAAATATGGTTCCATTATTCCCACTCACTCTGCTTTGTGGAGCGCATGGAGGAGGGGCACTGTGGCTTTAAGAAGCCTATTCTGGTGTACCTTATTGGATGCTAGAGATGTGTGCTGTGCACCAATAACATGCAGAACTGTACAAAGAGATCTACTCCCTCCCCCCATCCACAGCATCGTAACCCTTACAATGCTCAGAGCTGGAGGAGAGAGAGGGATGCGCTCACACACGGAGATGAAATACAATCCGAAAACACTATCATTATCGTGATTGTAAATTATCCTAAATTGCTATCTGGAATATGTAATCTTCTAATGGATTTTAATAATAATCTTTGTTCTGGAAAATACAGTATTTCAATGGTGAATAGATTATAACGGACCAGGGATGACAAAGAGAATGGGATACCGAGACTGGAGATGGCAGGCTCTTTGGTGGCATACTTTCTTTCTCTTGTGGAGTACAATAGACGGACAGACTCGCTACACCATCCCGGAGGAACTGAAACAGGGCTCTGTGGTAGGAAATGTAGCTAAAGATCTGGGATTGGGACTATCTGAGATTTTTTACCGTAAACTGCGCGTCGCCTCCGAGGCTGGGAAGCAGTATTTCAGTGTGGATGCGGGGAAGGGCGAGCTGGTCGTGAATGAGAGAATAGACAGAGAGACTTTATGCGGACAAAGCGCCAGCTGCGTTTTACCGCTGCAGGTTGTCATAGAGAACCCGCTACAGTTACACCGCATAGAGGTGGAAATACGAGATATAAATGATCATTCTCCCAGTTTTCTCACAAAAGAGCGTGTTTTGAAAATGGCAGAATTGACCGCTGTAGGCACACGTTTTCCTTTGGAGAGTGCCCAAGACCTTGACGTTGGCAGTAATTCGCTTAAGTCGTACACACTGAGTAAAGACGAATGTTTTAGTTTGAAGTTGAAAGAACTTGCGGGTGGGAGAAAAGTGCCAGAGCTGGTGTTAGAGAAACCGCTGGACAGAGAAAAACAGGCTGTACATCAGTTACTGTTGACAGCTCTAGACGGGGGCAGTCCAGTCCGATCCGGGACATCACAGATCACTGTTAGTGTTCTGGATAATAACGACAATGTCCCCGTGTTTAAAAAAGCTTTGTATAAAATACATGTGAATGAGAACAGTGCAATTGGCTCCTCATTGATTAAACTTGAAGCTATGGACGCAGACGAGGGGGTCAATGGAGAGATTAACTACGCTTTTGGTGACCACACACCAGATTCTATATTATCAGTATTTCAGATCGATTCGATAACGGGGGAGATGATGTTTAAAATGGAATTAGATTTTGAAAGCTCTGCAACTTATGAAATTGACATTACTGCCAAAGACAAAGGTATTCCTGAAATGGAGGGGCATTGTCGTGTGCAGGTTGACGTAATTGACGTTAATGACAACGCTCCTGAGATCGTTCTCACCTCCCAACCAAGTCCAGTGCGCGAGGACGCACCCAGTGGCACGGTAGTGGCTTTGATCAGTGCACGGGACCTTGACTCCGGGGATAACGGTAAAGTGACGTTAATTCTTCCTCGAGGTTACCCTTTCAGTCTGAAACCTTCATTTTCTAATAATTATGCGTTGGTCACTAGTGGTGTTTTAGACCGCGAGAACTTCTCAGAGTATAATATTGAGATAACAGCCACTGATTCAGGTTCTCCTCCCCTGAAAACCAAGAAAACTATACCTGTCAGCATCATAGATGTCAACGACAACCCCCCTAAATTCACTCAGCCCTCCTATAATGTGTATTTAAAAGAGAATGGATTACCAGGCGCCATACTCTACTCAGTGTCCGCCTCTGACCTGGATTTCGGGGATAATGCCAAGATCTCCTACTCCATCCTAGACTCTAAAGTGCAGGACGTGTCTGTGTCCTCCTACGTGTACATGAACTCTGATAACGGCAGCATCTACAGCATGCACTCGTTTGACTATGAGAAACTGAAGGTGTTTCAGATTGTGGTGCAGGCAAAGGACCACGGCTCTCCCTCTCTGAGCAGCAACGCCACTGTCCATGTTTTTATCCTGGACCAGAACGACAATGCCCCCGCTGTTATTTACCCCTCCGCTGTCCTGGGCTCGCTCTCTCATCAGAAGATGCCTCGCTCCGCTAAAGCGGGCCACCTGGTTACGAAGGTAACGGCCGTGGACGCAGACTCGGGCCATAACGCCTGGATCTCGTATAAGCTGGCGGAGGCCACAGACGCGTCTCTGTTCACCGTCAATCTGTACACAGGGGAGGTCAGGACTAAACGCGCCGTGTCCGAGCAGGACGACTCCTCACAGAGGCTGCTGATAGAGATAAAGGACGACGGGGAGCCGGTCCAGTCCGCCACAGTCACAGTGGCCATACTGGTAGAGGACGGGCTCCACGAACCCATCTTGGACCTCCGGCAGAAAGCGCCAGAGCCCAGCAAGAAAAGCGGCAGAATCACCCTTTACTTGATCCTCTCTCTGGCCTCGGTGTCCGTGCTGTCTCTGTTGACTTTTGTGATCTTAGCTGTGAAGTGCGTTAGAAAAAGCAGGAGCAGCGGTAGTTGCTGCATGAGACGGGCCGACTATGACGGCTACAAGAACCCCAACAGAAACCTGCAGATCCAGCTCAACTCTGACGGGCCTATTAAGTACGTGGAGGTCCTGGGAGGGGACATGTTGTCTCAGAGTCAGTCGTTCAGGTCCTGCCTCTCTCCCATGTCAGAGTTTAGTGATTTCACCTTCGTTAAGCCCAGCAGCACCACTGACTTTAAGGAGATGATCAACGTCCTAGACGCGTCTTCTTTACCCGACAGCGCCTGGACCTTTGAGAGTCAGCAGGTGAGCAGCGATCAGTAGTGATGTGACGGTTAATGTTCTCGTCTTTTGTACTGTGACATCAATAATCAAAGACAGCAGATTGTCGTTAGTGACACACTTACACCGTGCTTCTATCTCCCTCTCATCTGTGTCATATAGATGAAAGCGTATACATTTTAGTCCGATATCTAATCTTATCATAATTTCATTGTTTAACAAAACCAAGTTTCAAACTCATCCATGGGTTTCAGACGTTATAACATAATTGAGCAATATGTATATGTATTACTTGTGCAAAATCATTAGGCCTACAATATTTGCTGAATAAGATTGGTGCTACAGGAAGCTTGGTCTGTGTTGTTTTGTGTGGTTGGGTTAAGGGGTTCAGCACCATCAGTGTGGACAGCAACAGGACATTCTCCCTGTGCAATGAAGTGCAAATGTAATTCAGTTACATTTGTTTGTTTATTAATAGGATTTCTTGCTTGAGGAATACATTCAAATATTGTTTTACTCACTCGAATTCACGTCTATATTATTATTTGTATTAATATAGTACAACATATTGAATATGTGTCGTTGTTTAAAAGGAATTGTGTATCTGGAATTATTCAAAATGGCTATAGGCCTACAAAATCCAGCAACGTTCTTAATTCTTTGACTTATATAAAGGTACTATTTTGGTAAGGCGACACACTCCAGCTAGCAGTTAATAATGGAAAAGATGGTTCCAACACTCACTCTGCTTTGTGGAGCGCATGGAGGAGGGGCTACTGTGGCTTTAAGAAGCCTATTCTGGTGTACCTTATTGGATGTTAGAGATGTGTGCTGTGCACCAATAACATGCAGAACTGTACAAAGAGATCTACTCCCTCCCCCCATCCACAGCATCGTAACCCTTACAATGCTCAGAGCTGGAGGAAAGAGAGGGATGCGCTCACACACGGAGATGAAATACAATCTGAAAACACTATTAATATCATGATTCAGAATTATGGTAAAATGCTAACTGGAATATGCAATCTTCTGATGGATTTTAATAATATTTTTGGTTGTGGAAAATACAGTCTTTCAATGGTGAATACATTATAACGGACCAAGGATGACAAAGAGAATGGGATACCGAGACTGGAGATGGCATGCTCTTTGGTGGCATCATTTCTTTCTCTTGTGGAGTACAATAGACGGACAGACTCGCTACACCATCCCGGAGGAACTGAAACAGGGCTCTGTGGTAGGAAATCTAGCTAAAGATCTGGGTTTGGGACTATCTGAGATTTTTGACCGTAAACTGCGCGTCGCCTCCGAGGCAGGGAAGCAGTATTTCAGTGTGGATGCGGGGAAGGGCGAGCTGGTCGTCAATGAGAGAATAGACAGAGAGACTTTATGCGGACAAAGCGCCAGCTGCGTTTTACCGCTGCAGGTTGTCATAGAGAACCCACTACAGTTACACCGCATAGAGGTGGAAATACGAGACATAAATGATCATTCTCCTAGTTTCCTTACAAAGGAGCTTTCGTTGAAAATATCTGAATCGACTGTTGCGGGCATGCGTTTTCCTTTGGAGAGCGCAGAAGACCCGGACGTGGGAAGTAACTCATTAAAATCGTATACTATTAGTAAAGACGAGTGTTTTAGTTTAAAGGTAAAAGACCTTAGTAATGGTAGAAAGGTCCCAGAGCTGGTGTTAGAGAAACCGCTGGACAGAGAGAAAAAAGCTGTCCACCGGCTACTCTTAACAGCGCTGGATGGGGGCAGTCCCGTCAGATCAGGTACCTCACAGATCATCATCACAGTGCTTGATAATAATGATAACGTTCCCTTGTTTGAAAAAAATATATACAAAGTTTCAATTCAAGAAAACAGCATGAAAGGCACTTTCATGGTTAAACTCAAAGCAACGGATATTGACGAGGGTCAGAATGGGCAGATAAAGTATACGTTTGGTGAACGCACTCCAGAGTCCGTGCTCTCTACGTTCGATATTGATCCAGACACAGGCGAAATGTTTTTGACAGGAGAGTTGGATTTTGAAACCGCTGCAAATTATGAAGTGGATATTAGTGCTAAAGATAACGGCACTCCTGAAATGGAAGGGCATTGTAGCGTGCAGGTGGAGGTAATAGACGTAAATGACAATCCTCCAGAAATCATTCTTACCTCCTCACCGAGTCCAGTGCGCGAGGACGCCCCGGGTGGCACGGTAGTGGCTTTGATCAGTGCCCGTGACCTTGATTCCGGGGATAACGGTAAAGTTACCTTACAACTCCCGCGAGGTTATCCCTTTAGTCTGAAACCTTCGTTTTCTAATAATTACGCGTTGATTACTAATGGTGTTTTAGACCGCGAGAACTTCTCAGAGTATAATATTGAGATATCAGCCACTGATTCGGGCTCTCCTCCTCTGACTACCAAGAAAACTATACCTGTCAGCATCATAGACGTCAACGACAACCCCCCTAAATTCACTCAGCCCTCCTATAATGTGTATTTAAAAGAGAATGGATTACCAGGCGCCATACTCTACTCAGTATCCGCCTCTGACCTGGATTTCGGAGATAATGCCAAGATCTCCTACTCCATCCTAGACTCTAAAGTGCAGGACGTGTCTGTGTCCTCCTACGTGTACATGAACTCTGATAACGGCAGCATCTACAGCATGCACTCGTTTGACTATGAGAAACTGAAGGTGTTTCAGATTGTGGTGCAGGCAAAGGACCACGGCTCTCCCTCTCTGAGCAGCAACGCCACTGTCCATGTTTTTATCCTGGACCAGAACGACAATGCCCCCGCTGTTATTTACCCCTCCGCTGTCCTGGGCTCGCTCTCTCATCAGAAGATGCCTCGCTCCGCTAAAGCGGGCCACCTGGTTACGAAGGTAACGGCCGTGGACGCAGACTCGGGCCATAACGCCTGGATCTCCTATAAGCTGGCGGAGGCCACAGACGCGTCTCTGTTCACTGTCAATCTGTACACAGGGGAGGTCCGGACTAAACGCGCCGTGTCCGAGCAGGACGACTCCTCACAGAGGCTGCTGATAGAGATAAAGGACGACGGGGAGCCGGTTCAGTCCGCCACAGTCACAGTGGCCATACTGGTAGAGGACGGGCTCCACGAACCCATCTTGGACCTCCGGCAGAAAGCGCCAGAGCCCAGCAAGAAAAGCGGCAGAATCACCCTTTACTTGATCCTCTCTCTGGCCTCCGTGTCCGTGCTGTCTCTGTTGACTTTTGTGATCTTAGCTGTGAAGTGTGTTAGAAACAGCAGAAGCAGCGGTAGTTGCTGCATGAGACGGGCCGACTATGACGGCTACAAGAACCCCAACAGAAACCTGCAGATCCAGCTCAACTCTGACGGGCCTATTAAGTACGTGGAGGTCCTGGGGGGGGACATGTTGTCTCAGAGTCAGTCGTTCAGGTCCTGCCTCTCTCCCATGTCAGAGTTCAGTGATTTCACCTTCGTTAAGCCCAGCAGCACCACTGACTTTAAGGAGATGATCAACGTCCTAGACGCGTCTTTACCCGACAGCGCCTGGACTTTTGAGAGTCAGCAGGTGAGCAGCGATGAAAATAGTATATGACGGTTTAGATTCTGGTTTATAGCCATCATGTGTGTGACGTATAGGCCTATATCATCATAGTGAATAAATTATTTTTTTGATGTCACTGCCGGTGTGATATCATCATAACATACATCGCTTTGATCTCTCACTAATTATGACATCACACTTTTAGTTATGCCTGATTGGCCGAGAGTGATTGCATAATAATCAAATAATACCATAATAACGAAGCTGTCTTTGCACAAACATAGCAAGTTTGTGATGGAAGTTCTATACGAGACTATAGTAAATAAAGCTATTTTAGCGATTTTATTATAATGACAAAATATTTTTATTTGATATTCGATACATTGGTAGGCCTACTCGTACATGTAGCGTGGCTAAGGTGATCAGTCGCTAATAAAGCGGAACACCTCATTTTGAAAATGAACCTGCACCGTTGTTCACACTGTCTCCATTTACGGGATGATGTGGAAAGCGAAATAACCAACACTAGTACATTTTAATAAAATGGGATCAAGTTTGAAAGCCAAATACCTGTATTGCTTGTCAGTGTTACATCGCTGTGCTTGTGTGGGTGTCTCCAGTGAAGTTCAACTTCACCACCGTATTGATTTTGAATAATGTCAGATTCACGATTGGGATTTAGGCCTATACTTTGTGATATATTTTATCATGTTTTTGCACCGTTCTACAGACAATGGCTTCCTATTTTAGTCGTATTATGTAGGCTAATTAAATATATCAGCCCATTAGCCTACTATTTCAGCTGAACAAAACGTGCCCAACTGTGTCTCTTTCAAGTTTTCCAAGTCTTCACTCACAATGATTTATCAGGACTGTGAATAAATTACATACATTTCTGTGTTTTGGTATTAAGAGAAGCTGACTATTTCTGCTAAAGTATTTGATGTTTCCTTTGTAGGCTACCAGCTCTATGTGTCCCGTTTTCCTTGGTTTAAGGAGGGTTTTAGAATATCAGCATTTCAGCACCATTGGTGTGGACAGTGGTCCTCCAGTTGAACCAATAGTGTTGTGGTTGGTGAGATGAAAATACAATCTCAGTTACACTTGTTGTGAAGTATTTTCATGCGGATGTCAGATCATATTAGTTTTGATATAGTGTTAATGCTTCGTTATGTTGGGCTTCATTTGAATACTAAAACATTACATATTTTTTCTATTTTCCTCTAGCTTTCATATATTGTGAACACTATTAATAGTGAGAAACACAGAATATTTAATTGTTGTTTCGAAGGAATTAAATGAGGCCTGTGGCATGATAAATATTATAAATGACAGTATACAAAATGGAGCAAATATCTAGTGATAACTGTCTCGCAAACAAATGTTTGTTTTCATATACACCACGTATATTGAAAGGGTATTGCTCTCACTCTTTCAGTACTGTTCACAGAGATGGGCTACTTTGTTGTCATATATAAAGCCACTATTTTGGTAAGGCAACACATTAGTTTCTAATGGAAAACATGGTTCCATTAATCCCACTCACTCTACTCTGCTTTGTGGAGCGCATGGAGGAGGGGCTACTGTGGCTTTAAGAAGCCTATTCTGGTGTACCTTATTGGATGCTAGAGATGTGTGCTGTGCACCAATAACATGCAGAACTGTACAAAGAGATCTACTCCCTCCCCCCATCCACAGCAACGTAACCCTTACAATGCTCAGAGCTGGAGGAGAGAGAGGGATGCGCTCACACACGGAGATGAAATACAATCTGAAAACACTATCATCATCGTGATTCAAAATGATCTAAAATGCTAACTGGAATATGCAATCTTCTGATGGATTTGAATAATAATATGTGTTCTAAGAAATACAGCATTTCAATGGTGAATACATTGTAACGGATCAGGGATGACAAAGAGAATGGGATACCGAGACTGGAGATGGCAGGCTCTTTGGTGGCATCATTTCTTTCTCTTGTGGAGTACAATAGACGGACAGACTCGCTACACCATCCCGGAGGAACTGAAACAGGGCTCTGTGGTAGGAAATCTAGCTAAAGACCTGGGTTTGGGACTATCTGAGATTTTTGACCGTAAACTGCGTGTCGCCTCCGAGGCTGGGAAGCAGTATTTTAGTGTGGATGCGGGGAAGGGCGAGCTGGTCGTGAATGAGAGAATAGACAGAGAGACGTTATGCGGACAAAGCGCCAGCTGCGTTTTACCGCTGCAGGTTGTCATAGAGAACCCGCTACAACTGTATCGCGTTGAGGTTGAAATACAAGATATTAATGATAATTCCCCTAGTTTCCCGTCAAAGGAAGTAACATTAGAGATAGCAGAATCAACTGCTGCAGGTGTACGTTTGGAAAGTGCACAAGACCCAGATGTTGGGAGTAATTCACTGAAGTCGTACACCCTTAGTAAAGACGAATGTTTTAGTTTAAAAGTTAAAGAACTCGCAGGTGGAAGAAAAGTCCCAGAACTGGTCCTGGCTAAACCTCTGGACCGAGAGAGAAAATCCGTCCATCGACTGTTATTAACGGCCCTCGACGGAGGCAGTCCAGTCAGATCTGGAACCTCACAAATAATTATTAAAGTGCTTGATATAAATGACAATATTCCCATTTTTGAAAAGCCAGTGTATAAGGTTTCTATCAGCGAAAACAGTGCTGAGGGTACTTTTATAGTTAATCCTGCTGCAATAGACGTTGATGAGGGTCAAAATGGGAATATTGAATATTCGTTTGGTGTGCATACTCCAGATTCGATATTGTCTTTGTTTGAGATTGATTCGGTATTAGGAAAAATATTCCTGAAAGGGAAATTAGATTTCGAGAGCTCTATGCATTTTGAAATTGACATCAGTGCAAAAGATCAGGGTATTCCTAAAATGGAGGGACTTTGTAGTGTCCATGTGGAGGTAATAGACGTCAATGACAACGCTCCCGAAATTGTTCTCACCTCCCAACCGAGCCCGGTGCGCGAGAATGCACCCAGTGGAACGGTAGTGGCTTTGATCAGTGCACGGGACCTTGACTCCGGGGATAACGGTAAAGTGACGTTAACCGTTCCTCGAGGTTACCCTTTCAGTCTGAAACCTTCATTTTCTAATAATTACGCATTGATTACTAGTGGTGTTTTAGACCGCGAGAACTTCTCAGAGTATAATATTGAGATAACAGCCACTGATTCGGGCTCTCCTCCTCTGACTACCAAGAAAACTATACCTGTCAGCATCATAGACGTCAACGACAACCCCCCTAAATTCACTCAGCCCTCCTATAATGTGTATTTAAAAGAGAATGGATTACCAGGCGCCATACTCTACTCAGTATCCGCCTCTGACCTGGATTTCGGAGATAATGCCAAGATCTCCTACTCCATCCTAGACTCTAAAGTGCAGGACGTGTCTGTGTCCTCTTACGTGTACATGAACTCTGATAACGGCAGCATCTACAGCATGCACTCGTTTGACTATGAGAAACTGAAGGTGTTTCAGATTGTGGTGCAGGCAAAGGACCACGGCTCTCCCTCTCTGAGCAGCAACGCCACTGTCCATGTTTTTATCCTGGACCAGAATGACAATGCCCCCGCTGTTATTTACCCCTCCGCTGTCCTGGGCTCGCTCTCTCATCAGAAGATGCCTCGCTCCGCTAAAGCGGGCCACCTGGTTACTAAGGTAACGGCCGTGGACGCAGACTCGGGCCATAACGCCTGGATCTCGTATAAGCTGGCGGAGGCCACAGACGCGTCTCTGTTCACTGTCAATCTGTACACAGGGGAGGTCCGGACTAAACGCGCCGTGTCCGAGCAGGACGACTCCTCACAGAGGCTGCTGATAGAGATAAAGGACGACGGGGAGCCGGTCCAGTCCGCCACAGTCACAGTGGCCATACTGGTAGAGGACGGGCTCCACGAACCCATCTTGGACCTCCGGCAGAAAGCGCCAGAGCCCAGCAAGAAAAGCGGCAGAATCACCCTTTACTTGATCCTCTCTCTGGCCTCGGTGTCCGTGCTGTCTCTGTTGACTTTTGTGATCTTAGCTGTGAAGTGCGTTAGAAACAGCAGAAGCAGCGGTAGTTGCTGCATGAGACGGGCCGACTATGACGGCTACAAGAACCCCAACAGAAACCTGCAGATCCAGCTCAACTCTGACGGGCCTATTAAGTACGTGGAGGTCCTGGGAGGGGACATGTTGTCTCAGAGTCAGTCGTTCAGGTCCTGCCTGTCTCCCATGTCAGAGTTCAGTGATTTCACCTTCGTTAAGCCCAGCAGCACCACTGACTTTAAGGAGATGATCAACGTCCTAGACGCGTCTTTACCCGACAGCGCCTGGACCTTTGAGAGCCAGCAGGTGAGCAGCGATGAAAATAGTATAAGACAGTTTAGATTCTGGTTTATATCCATCTTGTGTGTGACGTAGGCCTATATCATCATAGTGAATAAATTATTTTTTTGATGTCACTGCTGGTGTGATATCATCATAACATACATCGCTTTGATCTCTCACTAATTATGACATCATACTTTTAGTTATGCCTGATAGGCCGAGAGTGATTGCATAATAATCAAATAATACCATAATAACGAAGCTGTCTTTGGACAAACATAGCACGTTTGTAATGGAAGCTCTATACGAGATTGGTAAGTAGTAAGTGTATTATCATGACAAAATAGTTTTATTTGATTCGATACATTGGTACTGGTACATGTAGCGTGGCTAAGGTGATCAGTCGCTAATAAAGCGGAAAAACTAATTTTGAAAATGAACCTGCACAGTTTTTCACACTGTCTCCATTTACGGGATGATGGGGAAAGCGAAATAAGGAACACTTGTTAAATGTAATACAATGGGATCAAGTTTGAAAGCCAAATATCTGTATTGTCATGCCAGTGTTACAGCGCTGTGCTTGTGTGGGTGTCTCCAGTGACGTTCAACTTCACCACCGTATTGATTTTGAATAATGTCAGATTCACGATTGGGTTTTAGGCCTACTTTGTGATATATTTTATCTTGTTTTTGCACCGTTCTACAGACAATGGCTTCCTATTTTAGTCGTATTATAGGCTAATCAAATATATCAGCCCATTAGCCTACTATTTCAGCTGAACAAAACATGCCCAACTGTGTCTCTTTCAAGTTTTCCAAGTCTTCACTCACAATGATTTATCAGGCCTGTGAATAAATTACATACATTTCTGTGTTTTGGTATTAAGAGAAGCTGACTATTTCTGCTAAAGTATTTGATGTGTTTCCTTTGTAGGCTACCAGCTCTATAGAGTGTCCCGTTTTCCCTTGTTTAAGGAGGGTTTTAGAATATCAGCATTTCAGCACCATTGGTGTGGACAGTGGTCCTCCAGTTGAACCAATAGTGTTGTGGTTGGTGAGATGAAAATAAAATCTCAGTTACACTTGTTGTGAAGTATTTTCATGCGGATGTCAGATCATATTAGTTTTGATATAGTGTTAATCCTTCGTTATGTTGGGCTTCATTTGAATACTAAAACATTACATCTTTTTTCTATTTTCCTCTAGCTTTCATATATTGTGAACACTATTAATAGTGACAAATACAGAATATTTAATTGTTGTTTCGAAGGAATTAAATGAGGCCTGTGGCATGATAAATATTATAAATGACAGTATACAAAATGGAGCAAATATCTAGTGATCACTGTCTCGCAAACAAATGTTTGTTTTACACCACGTATATTGAAAGGGTATTGCTCTCACTCTTTCAGTACTGTTCACAGAGATGGGCTACTTTGTTGTCATATATAGGCCTTAAGCCACTATTTTGGTAAGGCAACACATTAGTTTCTATTGGAAAACATGGTTCCATTATTCCCACTCACTCTGCTTTGTGGAGCGCAGGGAGGAGGGGCCACTGTGGCTTTAAGAAGCCTATTCTGGTGTATCTTATTGGATGTTAGAGATGTGTGCTGTGCACCAATAACATGCAGAACTGTACAAAGAGATCTACTCCCTCCCCCCATCCACAGCATCGTAACCCTTACAATGCTCAGAGCTGGAGGAGAGAGAGGGATGCGCTCACACACGGAGATGAAATACAATCTGAAA
This sequence comes from Nansenia antarctica, assembly GCF_963989245.1. NCBI lineage: Eukaryota > Metazoa > Chordata > Actinopteri > Argentiniformes > Microstomatidae > Nansenia > Nansenia antarctica. The sequence goes on from NC_137688.1 coordinate 18,614,952, forward strand.
ACACTATTAATATCATGATTCAAAATGATCTAAAATGCTAACTGGAATATGCAATCTTCTGATGGATTTGAATAATAATATGTGTTCTAAGAAATACAGTATTTCAATGGTGAATACATTGTAACGGATCAGGGATGACAAAGAGAATGGGATACCGAGACTGGAGATGGCATGCTCTTTGGTGGCATCATTTCTTTCTCTTGTGGAGTACAATAGACGGACAGACTCGCTACACCATCCCGGAGGAACTGAAACAGGGCTCTGTGGTAGGAAATCTAGCTAAAGATCTGGGTTTGGGACTATCTGAGATTTTTGACCGTAAACTGCGCGTCGCCTCCGAGGCTGGGAAGCAGTATTTCAGTGTGGATGCGGGGAAGGGCGAGCTGGTCGTGAATGAGAGAATAGACAGAGAGACTTTATGCGGACAAAGCGCCAGCTGCGTTTTACCGCTGCAGGTTGTCATAGAGAACCCGCTACAGTTACACCGCATAGAGGTGGAAATACGAGACATAAATGACAATTCTCCTAGTTTCCTTACAAATGAATTTACATTAGAACTAGCAGAATTGGCTGCAGTGGGCACGCGTTTTCCGTTACAGAGCGCAGAGGACCCCGACGTGGGAAGCAATTCGCTCAAATCTTATACTTTGAGTAAAAATGAATGTTTTACATTGAAGATAAAAGAAATTGAGGATGGAAAGAATGTCCCTGAGCTGGTCCTGGAGAAACCACTAGACAGAGAGAAAAAAGCTATACACCGTCTTCTATTAACAGCGCTAGACGGGGGCAGTCCCGTCAGATCCGGGACCTCGCAGATAACCATTACTGTGCTTGATATTAACGATAATTTTCCAGTTTTCGAAAAGACTGCCTATAAAGTTTCTTTAAGCGAAACGAGTGTAAAAGGTACTTTCATTACTAAGCCTAGAGCTACGGACGTGGACGAAGGTCTGAATGGTGAGATAAAGTATTCTTTCGGGAAACATACGCCAGATTCGGTATTGTCAACGTTTGAGATTGATCCGTTGACAGGGGAGATCTTTTTAAAAGGGGAACTGGATTATGAGAAGACTGCTTCTTATCGGATTGATATTACTGCTAAAGACAAAGGTATCCCTGAAATGGAGGGACATTGTCGTGTGCAGGTGGAGGTAATAGACATTAATGACAATCCTCCTGAAATCATTCTTACCTCCCAACCGAGTCCAGTGCGCGAGGACGCACCGGGTGGCACGGTAGTGGCTTTGATCAGTGCACGGGACCTTGACTCCGGGGATAACGGTAAAGTTACCTTACAACTCCCGCGAGGCTATCCTTTTAGTCTAAAACCTTCATTTTCTAATAACTACGCATTGATCACTAGTGGTGTTTTAGACCGCGAGAACTTCTCAGAGTATAATATTGAGATATCAGCCACTGATTCGGGCTCTCCTCCTCTGACTACCAAGAAAACTATACCTGTCAGCATCATAGACGTCAACGACAACCCCCCTAAATTCACTCAGCCCTCCTATAATGTGTATTTAAAAGAGAATGGATTACCAGGCGCCATACTCTACTCAGTATCCGCCTCTGACCTGGATTTCGGGGATAATGCCAAGATCTCCTACTCCATCCTAGACTCTAAAGTGCAGGACGTGTCTGTGTCCTCCTACGTGTACATGAACTCTGATAACGGCAGCATCTACAGCATGCACTCGTTTGACTATGAGAAACTGAAGGTGTTTCAGATTGTGGTGCAGGCAAAGGACCACGGCTCTCCGTCTCTGAGCAGCAACGCCACTGTCCATGTTTTTATCCTGGACCAGAACGACAATGCCCCCGCTGTTATTTACCCCTCCGCTGTCCTGGGCTCGCTCTCTCATCAGAAGATGCCTCGCTCCGCTAAAGCGGGCCACCTGGTGACTAAGGTAACGGCCGTGGACGCAGACTCGGGCCATAACGCCTGGATCTCGTATAAGCTGGCGGAGGCCACAGACGCGTCTCTGTTCACTGTCAATCTGTACACAGGGGAGGTCCGGACTAAACGCGCCGTGTCCGAGCAGGACGACTCCTCACAGAGGCTGCTGATAGAGATAAAGGACGACGGGGAGCCGGTCCAGTCCGCCACAGTCACAGTGGCCATACTGGTAGAGGACGGGCTCCACGAACCCATCTTGGACCTCCGGCAGAAAGCGCCAGAGCCCAGCAAAAAAAGCGGCAGAATCACCCTTTACTTGATCCTCTCTCTGGCCTCGGTGTCCGTGCTGTCTCTGTTGACTTTTGTGATCTTAGCTGTGAAGTGCGTTAGAAACAGCAGAAGCAGCGGTAGTTGCTGCATGAGACGGGCCGACTATGACGGCTACAAGAACCCCAACAGAAACCTGCAGATCCAGCTCAACTCTGACGGGCCTATTAAGTACGTGGAGGTCCTGGGAGGGGACATGTTGTCTCAGAGTCAGTCGTTCAGGTCCTGCCTGTCTCCCATGTCAGAATTCAGTGATTTCACCTTCGTTAAGCCCAGCAGCACCACTGACTTTAAGGAGATGATCAACGTCCTAGACGCGTCTTTACCCGACAGCGCCTGGACCTTTGAGAGCCAGCAGGTGAGCAGCGATCAGTAGTGATGAATGAATGGTCTTTATTGTCATTGATATAGTACAGGTATCAAACAACGAAATTTGGGAGGGGGGGCTCCCCTGGTGCTAGGAAAAAAAACTAAAAACAAGAAGGGAAAAGAGCTGGTTTACATAAATAAAGGCTATATACACTATCCACTATACTATACTATACAAATAAAACACTGTGCTGTACTCTATGCTATGCTATACATATCCTAACATTTCCTAACTCTGAACCTTATATACCCGAGGGTTGTCATATTGCACATAGTGTTATTGCACATTCATTTAAAGTGTCGCAGTTTGCAGGTTTGAAATGTTCACAGTTGTGTTTCAGTATTGCACTTGATTTCAATCTAGTAGCTGCCATCAAATTGTCTAGATTGTCCAGGGCCTAGAACCTAGGTCTTTGCTGTGTTCAGGGCCTGAATGGCCCTGGGGTAGAAGCTGAGCTTCAGTCTGTTTGTCCTTGCGAACATGGTCCTGAACCGCCTGTCCGAGGGCAGCCGAGCAAAGTGTTCGTTCCCAGGGTGGGATGGGTCTCTGGAGATCTTGGAGGCCTTCCTGAGGCAGCGTGTGTTGTACAGCTCTTCCAGAGAGGGGAGGGGGGCGCCGGTGATCTTCTGGGCCGATCTCACGACTCTCTGTAGCGCATTCCTCTCTGCGGCTGTGCAGCTGGAGAACCACACGCAGATGCAGTAGGTGAGGATGCTCTCCACTGCGCAGCGGTAGAAGGTCACAAGCATCTCCTGACTGATGTGGTTTTTCCTGAGGACTCTCAGGAAGTAGAGCCGCTGTTGTGCCTTCTTGATGATGGCTGCTGTGTTGGTCTTCCAGGACAGGTCATCCTGTATGTGCACCCCTAGGAATCGGAGGGTTGAGACTCTCTCCACGCTCCCTCCATCGACGAGCAGGGGCTGGACCTCAGATTTTTTCCTCCTGAAGTCCACGATGATTTCCTGGGTCTTTGACTGGTTCAGCAGCAGGTTGTTAACCTTGCACAGCTTGCCCAGCTGCTCCACCTCATCCCTGTACGTCCCCCCCCGAGATGCAGCCCACCACGGTGGTGTCGTCTGCAAACTTTACGATGGAGTTGCTGGGGTGGACGGGGGTGAAGTCGTAGGTGTAGAGGTTGTAGAGGATGGGGCTTAGCACGCAGCCCTGGGGGGACCCAGTGCTGAGTCTGAGGGCTGTGGAGGTGTGGGAGCCCACCCGCACCCTCTGGGGGCGGTCAGACAGGAAGTCCTTGATCCATGCACATATAGAGTGTGATAGTCCCAGGTCTAGTAGTTTGGTCACTAGCCTGTCTGGAAGGATGGTATTGAAGGCAGAGCTGAAGTCCACAAAGAGCAGTCTCGCGTAGCTGTTTCCCCTCTCCAGGTGGGATAGAGTGGAGTGGAGAGTCGTCGCGATGGCGTCCTCTGTGGACCTGTGGGCTCTGTAGGCGAACTGGTATGGATCCAGGTTGGGCGGGAGGCGTGTGACTATGTGGGCCCGGACTAGTTTCTCGAAGCACTTCATGATGATTGGTGTGAGTGCCACCGGGCGGTAGTCGTTTAGGCAGCTCACCGTGCTTTTCTTCGGGACTGGGATGATAGTTGAGGTTTTCAGGCAGGATGAGATGGTGGCCTGGGACAGGGACTGGTTGAAGATGTTGGTGAAAACCCCGGCCAGCTGGTCGGCGCAGTCCCTCAGCACCCGTCCCAGGACGCCATCCGGCCCTGAGGCTTTCCTGGGGTCCACCGCCTTCAGCACGCGTCTCACTTCATGCTCTGTGAGGGTGAGGCTGCTGAGAGCTCGAGAGAGTGGTGTTTGTATTGTGGTTACCTCCGTTCGCCCCTCGTCGAACCGGGAGTAGAAGGAGTTCAGCTTTTCCGCCAGCAGGGGGTCGTCCTCCGCGGCTGTGAGCCTGTTGGCTCTGAAGTTTGTCATGTGCTGAACCCCCTGCCACACCCGCCTGGAGTCGTTGCTCAGGAAGCATTCCTCAATCTTCTCTCTGTGGTCTGCCTTGGCCTCCCGGATGCCACGCTTTAGATTAGCCCTGGTGGTGCTGTACAGCAGTGATGTGACGGTTTCGATTCTTTAGTTTTATGCCAATCATTATTCTGCAAAAGACAGAGTCATAATTAGCGTCAGTGACCTCACAACACACATGTGCTCCCATGCGCTATTCATGATATATGGACCTGGACAGAATTATGATTTTGATATTGTGATAATTACGATTTTTCATAATAAAATCATATTCAGGTCAGATCATATTTATGCCTCGAATAGAATTAATTCACATGGGCTTGTCACTACAAATGTTTTTAGTCATCACACATTCTCTTCCGTGTGTGTTGGGACTGTGTGTGTATGTTTCAGTGTGTGTTTCAGCCTATAGGCCTTGAGATTGAGCTTACATTTAACAAAACTGCTTTAAAACAAAATATGTTTGTTGTTTTAATTTTTCCAATTTGTTCAGAGATCCAGGACTTCATTATCTCTCTATGGTTTGATCATTTTGGTTTTGGGTTAGGCCTACTCGTGATTTGTTTGGCACATGTGAAAATATTTATATAAAAATAAATGACTTCATTATAAATATTAATTAATCATTAATTAATTATTCCTTTTAACATAGCCTATTGAACAAGTTAACATATCCTACCTACATGATGAAGAACATTGCATTGTATAATTTGCTGTAAAGCGTATTGTATATGTTTATAAAGCCAAATGTAGGCCAATGTCTATCCATGGCCTTTATTTATTGTCTATCAATGACAGCGTCACGCCCGGCCCGTGGAATTATGCCAGCGGCCGGCCCTGACACTTCTGCATCCTTGTTGTGGTTTCATAATGTGAAACGGTTACGTCAGCGTTTGGGATGAAAAGCAAAATGAGGAAACTTTGGAAACTATGCCGCCTTGCGGGTAAAGATATGATCGCAATCTGACTGTGCGTCTTTTTTATACTTTTCAGTATCAATATTCAGTGAGGCCATAATCAACGGAAATAACGAAATATGTTCATGGAACAATTGTTAGAAGTCAAATACGTACCCTTGCTGTTGTACATTTCTATGTTTAGCCTATATCAGCAGTAAATATAATGATTGCCAAAACAATCTAATCTATTTTAGTTTTACGCATTTCAGTTGCCTTGGCGTTATAAAGTAACCTCTGTTCTGTTATTACTACGTACAATCTTAATAGCGCATTTTAACTTGCTTTCCAGTGCAACAGAAGTGTCTGCCACTGAAAAGTTTTCTCTCACTCTCTCCACTCTGTGTGAGATGTGTGTGGAGCGTTCAGGGTCCTGATGAGCCAATAGGAAACTAGCCTTTGTGACTTGTCCCCGCCCCTGAGAGGAGTGGAGCAGGGGGGCAGAGAGAGAGGGGTTCCAGCGGAGGCAGAGAGGAGTTTTACTTTTCTTCTTTTTTATTTTCCGTCCAGAACTAGGGCGTCATGATTACTTCTAAACTTCCCACGGCTTTTTCTCTCAAGCGGAAGTGTTTACCGACGGCCTGGTAGCGTCGGTTTATCGGGACTATGGATGCATTACGGTAAAAGACGGAGTTGAACTTTTCCATCCCTCGGACCCCTCTCACAATGGAGTCCGGACAGAGGGTTACGCGCTCCGGAGGATGGCCCGCCGTGCTGAGGCTGTGGTTCTCCCTGGCGTGCCTCTCGTGCGCGTCCGCCCAGCTCCGTTTCTCCGTACCGGAGGAGCTAATGCCCGGGGCCGTGGTTGGGAACATCGCTAAGGAGCTGGGTCTCACCGTTCAAAGCATAGTTCAAAGAAAATTGCGGGTGGTCAAGAAATCCAACGCGCAGTATTTCGAGATAAACCAGGCGACTGGAGATTTGGTAATTAAACAGACAATTGACAGGGAACACATGTGCGAATTAAGTCCAACGTGTTCGCTACATCTTGAGATGATACTTGAGCACCCTTTAGAAATACATCACGTTGTAGTGGATATTGTGGACGTCAATGACAACGCACCGCAGTTTTCAACGAAGAATATTTCCCTGGAGATATCAGAGGCGGCCGCGCAGGGCACGCGGTTCCGATTGGAGAGTGCGCAAGACCCAGACGTGGGTATCAACTCTCTGCGCACTTATCACCTCGCACCTAATGACTGCTTTGTTTTGAATGTAGAAACAAAAAGCGACGGCAGTAAGTTTCCTGAGTTAGTATTGGAGAAGACATTGGATAGAGAGACGCAGGCCTCGTTTCGCCTGCTGCTCTCAGCCGTAGACGGGGGCCAGCCGGAGAAGTCGGGCTCTACCCTCCTGCTTATTAAGATTCTGGACGTGAATGACAATGCGCCCGTCTTTGACGAGCCAGTGACAAAAGTCAGCCTTTTGGAGAATGTTGCACCGGGCACTTTAGTAACGAAACTGAACGCATCTGACACGGATTTTGGTCTAAACGGAGACATCTCCTTCCTGTTTAGTAAGTACACACCAGAACGCGTAATGAAGCTTTTCAGCGTGGATTCTAAAACCGGGGAGATGCGCGTGAACGGTGAGGTAGATTATGAAACGGCAAATGTATATCACATCACCGTGCAGGCGCGGGACGGGGGCACCCCCGCCATGGAGGGCTCCTGTAACGTCATAGTGGAAGTCACAGACGTCAATGACAACTCGCCCGAGGTGACCCTGACGTCGCTGACCAGTCCCATCCGAGAGGACGCCGCGCCGGGCACGGTGATCGCCCTCATCAGCGCGCGGGACCTGGACGCCGGTAAGAACGGAGAGGTCACCTTAACGGTCCAGCCGGGGCTGCCGTTCAAACTCAACTCAGCCTTCGGGGAGCACTACAACCTCATCACCGACGGCAACCTGGACCGCGAGAGCGTCCCTGAGTACATGGTGGTCATCATGGCCGCCGACGCCGGCGTCCCCCCCCTGTCGTCGCAGACCACCTTCACGGTGAAGCTGTCTGACGTCAACGACAACGCCCCCTCCTTCTCCCTGCCCTTCTACTCCGTGGACGTCCCCGAGAACAATGTCCCCAGCACTCCCATCGCCGTGGTGACGGCCACGGACCCTGACGTGGGGGACAACGGGCGCGTGTCCTACTCGGTCCTGCCCAGCACCGTCCAGGGCTCGCCTGTCTCCTCCTACGTCTACATCAACCCAGAAACGGGCCACATCTACAGCCTGCGCTCCCTTGACTACGAGCAGCTCAACGCCTTCCACGTGCACGTGCAGGCGCAGGACGCGGGGGTGCCGCCGCAGACCGCCAATGTCACGGTCCACGTGTTCGTGGTGGACCTGAACGACAACGCCCCGCTGCTGGTGTACCCCCCGTTCTCCGCGGACACGGGGCTGCAGCTGAGTGTCCCCCGGTCGGCCGGGGCGGGCCACCTCATCAACAAGCTGGTGGGCGTGGACCCCGACAGCGGCCACAACGCCTGGCTGTTCTACTCCATCGCCCCCGGGCCCGACACCGGCCTGTTCCGCATCGCCCCCCACACAGGCGAGCTCCGCACCGCCCGCAAGCTGGCCGAGGAGGAGGAGCGGGGGGGCGCGGCCTACGAGATCACGGTGATCATCCAGGACAACGGGGAGCCGTCGCTCTCCACCACCGTGGTCGTCACGGTGACCGTGGAGGAGAAGGGCGCCGGGGGCGACGTCGCCTCGGACCAGAGGAAGACAACGGTGACCCGGGGGGGGCGGGGCGGCGTGACCGACATCACCCTGTACCTCATCATCTCCCTGGCCGCCGTGTCCGCTGTGTCCTTCCTCACCTTCATCATCCTCATGGTGCGCTGCCTGCGGCGCCGTGGCCCCGGCGAGTCCGGGTGTTGCTACGGGCGTCACCGGGGCAGCCGGGCGTACCACCAGAGGCCCCAGAAGGACATGCACCTGCAGCTGAACACAGACGGGCCCATCCGCTACATGGAGGTGGTGGGGGACCCCACCCAGGACCCTCACACGCGCACCTACAGGCCCTGCTACTCCACCCTCTCCAGCCGCAGCGACTTCGTGTTCGTCAAGACGCCCACGATGAGTCACAACAACACGCTCAGCATGACTCTCAACAGGAAGCACCTCTTGAACTCAGTCAATGAGGTGAGGGCGCAGGGGGGAGGGAGGGGGGAGGTTATTGGTGGGGAACTCCAGGGATAGGAGTTGTGTGAGAGCTTCACCAATGGGGTTTGAGGACCTCTGGAGCTGCAGTAGCCAGATGGCTCAGTGTGAATCTTATCATGTTTATTCTCCGTGTAGCAACAAACAACATGAAGTAAAAAAAAATGTTGTGTTCGCCGGTGACGGTAGCGTTTTCTGACGTGGTGTCTTGAGCGTGCTGACCCAGATTGTCTTAAGTCACGCAGCGATGCGGTACTTCTCCAACACTACTCCTGCAGCATCATCTCTCCTTTTAGAAAGCGTGTGGGTGGGTGAAGCGGCTCTTAAAACTGTGTCATCCCGATCGCCGGAGTGGGTCGGAAATGAAGAGGGGTTTAATATTTAATCTGACCTGAGGCCAGGAAATGCACTTTCTCGCTACGACTTCCAAAAACCAGCAGGGAGAGAATGTTCAACGAGAGAGAGAGGGGGGGGGGGGGGGGGAGGGGGAATGGGTGAGTCCGAGGGAAAGAGAGAGGGAGAATAAATGTGGTTTTGACAGATGGAGAGAAGGAGGAGAGGAACGACAGATGGAAATAGATACTCGTGCTGGGGTAAGAGAATGAATAGGAAGGGAAAGAGGAACAGGATGACAGGAAGAGAGAGAGAGAGAGAGAGAGAGGAGGATGTCGGGGGTGGAAAAAAAGAGGATGGGCGTGAGGGAGAGGAAGGGGGGAAGGAAGGAGAGAGAGGAGGGAGGAATAGGCCAAAGAATAAAGCGGTGGGTGAAAAACAGGAATTCCAGGGGTCAGCGCTTGACCTCTCTCTTCCTGTTGTCCTCTGAACTCTAACTGCAGATTGGTTCCATGCTTCCAAGTCACCAATCGTGACCTCGCCCTGAGTGTGTGTGTGTGTGTCTGTGTGTGTGTGTGTCTCTGTCTCTGTGTCTGTGTGTGTGTGTGTGTGTGTGTGTGTGTGTGTGTGTGTGTGTGTGTGGCCATTTCTATGTTCAGACATTCCCAGACCCCATTCCCTAAACACTTGTTGGGAATACCATTCCATTCCACACTGTTCTTCGGGTGTGGATGGAAGCTATGTCCTGTAGAAGATTATGTTCACATGTATTTGATACAGACAGCTCCCTTTTCACTCACTGCATGTAGGAGACTGTCCATCCAGATTCAAGATGGCTGCCAGTGCTCTGGTTGTGATGATTCATGTGAAGATACTTTGAGGCCTCTTTCTCCTCCATTCTTTTTAGGTTAACTCATTTAGTGCAGAGTGAATGAAGTTGTCCAAGTTGTCAGTCAGTGAGTGAGTTAAGCTCTTTTTTTCTCCATTTAGGCAGGGTTAAGTCTTTCCAGAAAGATGATGATGATGGTGGGAAGTGTTATAGGTTTGTTGGTGATGACGCCTCTGGTTTAGCAGGCCATGGGTGGTGGGG
>NC_137688.1:18630066-18632566 GCF_963989245.1 Nansenia antarctica
GATGCGAGCTATATAATATATAATAATATAACATGATTTGACGCATGCGCGCTATGCCATGCGTCAAATCCAGCGCTGAACGGGCGCCTCACTGGGAACTGAACAGACAGCATCGATCAATGAACGGACTCCACATTACGTTAACTGAAGTTTGTTAAATTGTTTGGGATTAATGTGAGTTTTCTATTTTCTCTTTCCAGTTTTACCCTTTTTTTAAAATCAATAAAACAACGTCATTTCTATAACCAGGTCTCGCTGGTTGGGAAGGCATTTCGTTTAGCTCGGGAGTATGACAATGGGGAGAACATAACTGTTTATTGAGAAACAATTGATAGGCAGTCTGGGATACGTATATAAAGAAATACCACAATGTCTAGATGTATAACATTTTATTGAACAGTAACAGTGCAAGCATGTAGGCTTCTGGCGTGACACGGCTAGCCTAATTTCCGTTCATATGCCTTTTATCAGATAAAATAAAATAGAATAAAACTCTTTGAAAATAAATAGGCTTTAAATTAACTTGCAATGCGTATAGGCTAATTTCCGTTCGATGTTACAGCCTAGGGCTAGGCTATGCCTTTTCTCAGATAGATAGGGGATAGCCCTGTAAGCTCATACGGGTCTGTATGTCGTCCTGAAGACCGGCTGTTAGATCATATCGCTGAAGTTTGTCTCCATCTTAGTGTAAATGTTGTCCGTTTTGTTTGTTATCCTTGTTATTGTGCGATAAAGTTAAAGCGCTCCGCTTCGGGACACCATTTTCAGCTGAGCACCAAACACACACACACTCGTGTAACACTGCCCGAGAGAGAAGGACCCGCCCCCTTTAGTTAGCCTATAGCCTATAGGCTAACTAAAGGGGGCGGGTCCTTCTCTCTCGGGCAGTGTTCTGTGTGTGTGTTTGGTGCTCAGCTGAAAATGGTTAGAGGGAATTATTTTCACCGGACATTTATGTCCGACGAGTTTTCAACTTGTCGGACTTCCACTAATTTTACCGGACAAAGACCGGGAATTACCGGTTAACGGAAACCCTGGTACATACTATACATTTGTACGGACAGAAGACATTTTGCTACTCAGAGGGAGAGAGTAAGAGAATGATAGAGGAGTGTGTGAGTGAGAGAGAGAGAGTGGACATACAGTTCTCTCTGCCTAGTACCTACTTGCCCAGATTGCGCAGTGGTGATGACATCAGCGTTCCTCCCAAATGAAGGGCAGAGACTCTTCAGTGTTACTCACAGTCAAGAGTCAGAACAGGACTATGAATCATTCCCCATCTTCCGCCGTAGACTGAGGTCCCATCTCTTCCTGCTACACCTGAACTGTCCCTCCTGAGACATCTACTTACCCCCCCTGTATCCCCAGGGTCATAATGATAATACAATAATAATAACAATTTAAAAATAGATTTAAAAATCTTCTTCTAGCATGACAACTGTCAATGGCCCCTGGTCATAGCATAGATTACGTTTTCCTGCTATGACTGGTGGATAGATGATTCACTTACTCAGTCAAATGTATTGTTGTGTGTCACTGGTTAAAGGCGTCTGCTAAATGGCAACAATGTAAATGTAATATAAATTAATCAGGGTCTGAGTCTCTCTCTCCATACTGAGCCTGAATCATGTCTAAATTTCTCATCTCATGGGCATCTGCTTGTCTCCATGCTGCTCTTTGCTCCAGAAAATGGCTGCCCCCTCCCCCTCTTCCTCCCTCTCTCCCTCTCTCTCCGCTCTCAGGCAGCCTGCGAGCCATCACTCAGTACTGCTGATGAGAGTAGGGGACGAGAGAGAGAGAGAGAAGGGGGGGAAGGGAAGGGAGGATATAGGCACACTAGCACACAGCGACTGACCCAACCTCTTCTGAACCATTGGTTGGTTTGTTTCCATCTGAGCGATCGGATTGATTGGTTACCCGTGATTGATCTCCCCTTGACTGTTTTAATGGCAATCGAGAGGGGAATTAGATCTCTCTGCACCAATCAGAGTGTGTGTGTGTGTGTGTGTGTGTGTGTGCGTGTGCGTGTTGGCCCACATTGCATGGCAAACCGGTGTTGGGCGCAGCAGTTTCCACAACAGCAATTACGCAACACATTCCAATCGCCACGGACCGGTTCTGAAACGAACCATCTGGGAGAAAAACTCTGTCCCTCTAAATCAGAGAACGGTGGAGAAAAGACGGGAACAAAAACACCAGAGCGTTCCCTTTTGGAATGCGACTGAGGGTTAGGGATACATTGGACACGGTCCATTTAGGGAAGAGAGAGAGGGGGGGGGGGGGAACGAACTCACTTCCCTTGAACCGCTAGATGAATGTCACAGACTCAATAGATTTTTTCCCAGAGAAAACAGGAATTCCTTGTCTGCTCATTGCATTAGCTATTAGCTATTAGCTCCAGTGAGAGACCAGATCATTCCAGACAGTCTAACGGTGCTCTTGTGTTTCCAGTCCCTCCAACAAGCACCACGGCACACACCTAAGATGGCCGCCGCTGCGG
>NC_137688.1:18640066-18654081 GCF_963989245.1 Nansenia antarctica
TCACTCACTATTCCCCTAGGAGAGCCAGACCACAAGAGATGCACTGTTCATAATTATAATGGTGAGATGTGGAAGAATTAAGGGTAAGAATCACTTCAGGCTATAGGGAAAACATGTAGAGGTCATAAACCTCAAAGTGCATAGGAGTGTGTTCTAAGGCCGCTAGGGTCTAAGATGTAGTATCCCCAACGCTTGCTTATATCCTGAAGTGCTGGTTCTATTTCTTGACGTTGAGAAGATAATTGTTTTTTTGCGATGACTCAATAGTATATAGGAGTTGTTTCTAAGATATGAAGTCTTTCCTTTGCCGTCCTTCTGGCTGGACGCCACTGCATGAAGAGGCAGCTTGCAGGCTGGGTTCAGGAGGAGCAGAGAGGGGGGGGGGGGGCGGGGGGGGGGGCACCTAGTCTGGGTTGGCAACATTAACAGAGAGTGGAGGTGGGGGGGGGGGGGGAGAACTTGGCTCTACTCACTGAATGTACAGAGGCACCACTGTTGACCCCCCTCCAAAACACTTTCTCCAATGCACTGACCCAAGTAAGGGGTCCAGAGAGCCAAGCAGCACATCCGTCCATGTCAGAGAGGAGATACCACTTCAGAGAGGGGGGGGGGGGGGGGGGTGAATAGTTAGCCCCCCTCGCTAACCCTTAGTTGAAATCCACTCTTCAGAAGGCTAACCTCAGACTCTGTACCCTGGGCTCCACCCCTCTGCTCCTTGGTCCTGTGAAGGCTCTTCCCCACTGTAAATAAACACTAGTTCTGTCCATGGTATGAGCCAGTTGTTTGTATAGTACGGACCACGTCCAACATTTTCAAATTAAAAGTCCCCGTCCCCCCCACAAGGCGTGGCTTACTACTGGAATGTGTTGCATTTGTTTTTCAAGAAAAATAAGAAAACCACAGCAAAAAAAAAAAAAAGAAGAAAATCTATCTGAAATGTTCTTCAGTTTGTGTTGGAAATGTAGTAACTAAGCACCATGAAGACCAACTAACTCTTCAGTGTAAATAAATGAAATAAAGACAATGATGATGTTGATGATGATGATGATGATAACTTTAGGTGATAAGTAAATGAGTGACACACATGTAGACTAGTTAACTTGTGATATGTGTTGCGCATATTTTTGTGTTCCATTTTCTCTCTCTATCTCTATTTTATCACCCTGTAAAGAAAGGAAACACAAAAAAAATATATTGGAAAAATGTTTCAATCCTTCTGTAACCTCTTTTTGTTCTTTCTGTGATTTATTTCCTGCATTGGTGCAAGAATGCCTCTCTCTCTGTCCATATGAACAAATGATTATAAATATTATATATGTGTGTTTGTCCGCTGCTGAATTAATACTCTATCCTGCTGTAATATCTTTCTTATGAAACGCTTCGCCCCCACCCCTGTGTTATCCTCTTATTTTTTATGCTAATATTTATATTGCTGTTTTATTTTCTCTTGAACACTGACATTTCAAATAAAAAGGTTCTGAAATCATTAAAACCCTCATTGATTGTTTGTCTGGAGTCTGTCTCAACCACTTGGTTTGCAAACTATTAACAAACTAAATCAATCGCTTGGATCCAGCATCTATATTTCCTAACATTATCATCATCTAGAACCGAAATATTCCAACTAAAAGTCATGAAAACAAAGGAATAAGTATGTTTCCATGGGCACAGTGTTCCAGACAGAGTTTGATAGGGGTTTTATATAAGAGGCAGTTTGATCCAATGAGCAGGATGTTGAGGCTGTTTTCTCTGGTCTTTTTATCTGTGACCCACATCCACACAGGGCTTCATCAGCACTCTGCTGTGCCATCCCATAATGCTCCGCTCCCTCCTCCCACGCCCCTTTGATGTATCCTCCATGGCGAAGACGTAGGGGATGAAAGACAAGACGAGATGAGGAGAGACTATGTTTCCTCAGTCCCACTGAAAATGAGTCAACTTCCCCCGACAGTCTTCAAAGAGAATACCAATGACCCTTATGCAACACAGTGACTAATGATTAGTCGAATCATACTCTAAAAGTTTGAAATATGTATATAGGACATTAGTTGGAAAATGACAGAACACTGTAGAAGTAGGGAGAGAGAGGGATGATTTATACACTGTCCTGTCAGGTCTGAGCACTGTAAACACAAACGGCAGAGGGTTTGTGAAAACATTGGAAACCACCTCTCCCTGACCTTCATCTTTACTGACATCTCCTTCCTTCCTAACTGTGGCGCTGGGGTCTCTTCCCACCCCTGCCCCCCTTCGCCGTGTGTGTGTGTGTGTGTGTGTGAGTGTGTGTGTGTTCTTTACCCAGCTCCAGAGATTTGGAGGTAGGCAGTCAGAGGATTATTCCACAATAGCTTACGCAATAACAGAAACAGCCGTCTAAAAATATCCCAGGAACGCGTCAGTAACCAAAACAAAGGGAGTGGGTCCTGAGGGGGAGCTGGACTCAGGGATGGAAGAGAATGATTCATGGGTCACGTCCTTCTCTATAAGGACAGCAGGCTTTTGTTTTGGATCTAATGAAGATGACCGCTGCCTGGAGGTGCGAACATTATGTAAGACTGCAATGTTGAAAATAAATAGGGCAGACACATTTAAAAGACTACAGAAACATTTAAAAGACTACAGAAACATCTAAAAGACCACAGAAACATCTAAAAGACTACAGACCTGTTTTTTTTTGTCATGAAATGTAAATGTTAAACTGTAAAGATACCGGAGGTTCTTATGGCCAACAAGGAATAAGGCAAGAGGTATCCAACTCTGAGCCTGAAAGCATTCACTAAAACACATCACTCTAAAAGATCAATCATGAGAAGAAAGGCCCCATCCACACCTTGTATTCCAACATCAGTGATCCACCGTCAGGCTCCTGGAGCCAAAATGGCCGCCGCAGTCTCTTCTTCACCTCCCTTCCTCTGTGTGTGGTTGCCAAGGCAACGGTGGCTCCAGTGTTCTGAGAGCTAGAGGCCCCCGTTCTCAGCCTCTTCATTAAAGCCTCTTCTCTGTAGTCAACGTAATTAACTCTGCCCTGGGGCATTCTGGGTAAAATGGCAGAGAGAGAATGAGAGAATGGGCTGTGGAACACAAACACATGCTGCTATTAGTCAGACGCTGGCGCGCCATTGGACCGTACGTGTGGAAAAGCACTGGGCTGTAGTAGCCTACATGGGATTGTCTTCCAAATATCACACTCATCTGACAAATGCTCAACCTTGGCACAGTGAAGAAAGGTTTGACGACATTATTCATATTCATGGAGGCATTTTTGGCAACAAATACATTTGACGAAGTAAGTGAATCATTTATCCACCAGCCATAGCAGGAAAATGTCATCTATGCTCAGGTCTCAGGGCCATTGGCAGTCGTCGTGCTTGAAGCAAGATTTTTTATCTTATTTATTTTTTATCATCCTCTTACTTTTAAAACAAGCCCGAACCCCTCCATCTCTCTCTTTGTCCTCCTGGGCTTCCTCATTGTCTCTGTGACTCCGGTCCACCTCGTGGTCACCATGTGTCACGCTTCCTGTGACTGGTCAGACAGGAAGTGAGGCGATGCCTGGGGGGGACGCCGCAGAATAGGGGGATTGTTCATTGACTACCCGCTCATCCCCTCATCCCATCTTCCCATGCTGCTTAATTAAGCACATGTCCACCAACCAGACTTACACACAAAGAGATGTACACAAAGAGCAACACTCTCACACACACACACACACACGCACACACACACACACACAGGCATGTTAAGCCAGGTCATCCATTTTTAAAAAATTGGGAAAAGCCCAGGCTGAGCGAGGCAGACAGTAACCATGACAATGGGCTGTCTTTGTGTGGTAATAAAGTGAGTTAGACATTCTGGGCACTGGCACCATCATAGTCTGGGACGCATGCATGCGCACCATACGCACCACACACGCACACACACACACACACACACACACACACACACACACACACACACACACACACACACACACACAGGCATAAAATGGATGGATCACTGAGTCCATATTAAACTACTTGAGGATAACATAAAAAATATATGTAAAGTATTTTTGACGGTGAAAAGTTAACAGCAACAACCACTTCCCCTCCCCTCCCCTCCCCTCTCCTCTCCTCTCCTCTCCTCTCCTCTCCTCTCCTCTCCTCTCCTAACTAAGCAGTGGCAGCAGAGGAGAGGAGAGGGGGGAGGGGAGAAAGGGCGGGAAAGGGGGAGGGGGGGGGCCCGTCAGTAGCAGCCGTATGATCTACACGTGAGGAGAGCAGGATGTGATGCGATGTCTGTGGATGGCGGGACAGGAAGTTGGTTTCCGCGCCCCTGTAAGCTCTTTATGCTACAACTACAGCTCTGGCATTCCAGGGGGGAGGAACTATCCACCCCCTCCCCATGACACCCCCTCCCCTCCACCCCCCTCATCCTGCAGCTGTCCCCAGTAACACAGGATAGTTTATCCATTAAGGAGGACACTAATATAGGTCAACACATGTTGCAATACAAAGCACAGCACTGGGCTGATGCAGTACAAAAAACAGGAAAAAGGCCAGGGCTGTTGACAAAGTCTCTTCAGGAGGAAGTCCATGTTCCGGATAAGTCCATGTTATGTCTATGTCTATGATATTCTGTCTATGATAGTTGAGAGAGAGAGAGAGAGAGAGAGAGAGAGAGAGAGAGAGAGAGAGAGAGAGAGAGAGAGAGAGAGAGAGAGAGAGAGAGAGAGAAAGAGAGAGAGAGAGAGAGAGACAGAGAGGAAGACAGAGAGAGAGACAGAGAGGAAGACAGAGAGAGAGACAGAGAGAGAGAGAGAAAGGGAGAGAGAGAGAAACAGGGAGGGAGGGAGAGAGAGAGAGAGAGAGAGAGAGAGAGAGAGAGAGAAGACATTGCAAATCACTATGACTTCACAGGCTTAAATCAGGATGATTTATATGAACAATTAAGAGGGAGAAATCTGAAGAACATCTGGATCTGGTGTGTGTGTGTGACACCAGTCATGGAGGGACTTAGAAACACACTAAGCTAGTGACTAATGCTCCTATGAACTCTAGCCTCTGTTCCTTGCGTAATGTAATGTAGGCTAAAAGCAACATGGCGGGAATTCAACTGGACTAACAGGGACAGCATTGAAGGGAAGCCCATTCAGTAAAAGCATTGGAGACGAAGCCGCAGCGTTGCTAGGCTAACGCTAGCTCCGTTAAAGAGACATGATGGCAATGCTGTGGCTGCTCACTCAGCTAAAAGCAGAGTGATGTAGCGTGGACAGTGAAAGGCTCACACAATGCACTCTTTCACTGCAGGCAAACTCTCTTTTCTCTCTGTCTGAAAAGCCCTCGCTTCTCGTCTCTCTCTCTCTCTCTCTCTCTCTCTCTCTCTCTCTCTCTCTCTCTCTCTCTCTGCCAAGAGCCAGGAGCACCAGCAGCCTGTTTTCTCAGCTGGGAAGAAAGACACAGAGAGAGAGAGAGAGAGAGAGAGAGAGAGAGAGAGAGAGGGGAAGGAGAGAGGGAGAAGGAGAGTGAGAGATCGAGAGAGAACGAGGGGAGAGGGGGAGGAGGGGGGGGGCTTGCTCTGACTGGGTTTGGGAATGAGAAGAGGAGAGAGGGGGATGGGTAGGGAAAAAGTGTCTTAACCCTTCCGAGGTGCATGCATGACACCTCGCTTTAAGGTCAAAGAGCAAAATGCTAAGGGTCTAACGTAGAAAACACACACTTACAGTACCTTCACTCAGGTCAAGTGCAAAGCTCTCTGATGTAACGGCTGGCACAGGTGGATGAGCCAAGGAGGGAAAAGACCCTGGTAACCCGCTGTGAAAGCTCAGTGAACATAGTGTAGTAGTTCAGAGTAGAACTGTGTCAGACCCCAGAAGCTCACGTCGTCAGCCCTCATCCATCAGTCCTGATGAAACAGTGAGTAGTGAGTCTTTAGTGGGATCAAAAGGCTCCATCTGGTGTTGTGATTTTAGGGCGTCGTCCACCCCAAACCCCCCCCCCCCCCCCCTCCCAATACCAATCTATCTCATACACCCCTCCACACACCCCTCACACACACACACACACACACACACACACACACACACACACACACAAGCACACACACACCTCATAATCTCCCAGGCTCCCTACACCCCTCATCCCTGATCTTCCTAACCCAGACAACCACTAGCCCAGCCACACACCCCCTGGCCCAACCTCCCCCCTCCCCCCCTCTCCTTCTCCCCCCAGCTGCCGAGTGTCAGCCACACCATCAGCACGGCAGAACTCCATTTCCTCCACCGCTGCCGTTGTCATGGAAACGCTCCATTCCCCCTCTCTGCCAGGGGGGAAGAAGGCACAGGGAAGACAGAGAAAGAGAGAAAAGGAGCCAGAGAGAGAGAGAGAGAGAGAGAGAGGACGAGGAGGAGGAAGAGAGAATGAATTAAAAAGACAACAAAGGAAGCAATCTTCCCTGAAGGATTAGAGAGGAGGAGAAGCCTGAAGTCGCCTCAATGCTGCTGTGTGTCCAGAAGAGGAGAGGACATCCTCTATGAGTGACCACTGGCCCCTCACACACACACACACACTTTTTTTTTTGCTTGAATTATGCCTATTGCCTGCAAACATTCTGGATACTGCTAATTGTATCCTGTCTTATTTGTCACTTATGTCCTGTACTATTGTCACTTTTTTTTATCTTAAATTATGCCTATTGCCTTATGCTGCAATGTCAGGAACCGAAGCCTAATTATTTTACTCTCTTACACTTGTGTAATGTGACGTAACAATAAAACTTGAAACTTGAAACACACACTTATCTTTTGTGTGAATGTGTGTGTCTCTGTGAGTGAGTATGTGTTGACGAGGCTGTTGATAAGTGTAAATAAGTATATGTGTGCTTGTGTCTTGTGTATTAGTGATGCAAGAAAAAAAAATCTGTCTGTGTGTGTGTGTGTTTCTCACAGCCGGGCCGCCCTGTGAATGCAGAGGCCGTCAGCCACGCAGACTTTGACACAGAGGCATGTCGACATCTCAGCGCCATGACAACAGGTGTTGCCAAGGAAATGGTGCAGCTGTTGCATGGATATTGTCGGATAATAAGCGTTCCCCCCTTTCCCGACTACGCCCCCCCCATCCCGCAGATCACATATCAGAACGACTATTCAGAGGAAATACAACCCTGACTACCGGCCTGACCTAAGCTACAGCCATGCACGTCCATACAAGTAGTCCAACTCAAATAGCATCAACAAACAAATCACTCAAACAGAGGTTTCACAATGCATCGTAGGATAACAACATTAACATGAAGATATAGTTTGAAATCCAATTTTGCGCAGAATTAGAGCAGTCAAAAGGGTTTTTGACATCAACGGACTTACTTTTAAATAAATAAATAAATAAATGGCAACAAGGACACAGTAGTAAAAAAAAAAAAATAATAAAAAAAAAACGATCCTTATCCTGCTACGCCATCTAGTCCCACTCTCCCTCGGTCCTGGCCTGGACAAGCACAACCCAGAATGGATCCTGGGAGAGACAGGTCAGGCTCACACAACCCTCCCTCTCACCCAAGTGTGCTTCCCAGAACCCCCTCCACGTAGACATGACCTCCGTATTGGGACAGGCGTCGGAGTCGCTCTAGAGGAACATCAAACACCCCTAAATCAAACAGGGAAACACACCCAGGGGCGTTCAGAAGAGCCCTGTAATTCCCAGAGCGCTCCTGGAGTCGGCCCTGGAGTCCGATACAAAGGACCTTGTTCCGGGTCGGAAGCTGTGAGAGACAGGTGTGAAAAGCATCAGGAGGGAGAGACATTCCCAATCCTAGAATTCCTAAATGATGCGAATGACTCAGGAACACAGGAGTCCCACAGTTGGCCGGCCTGACCCACAGAACAGACGGACAGACGGACAGACCGACAGACCGACCCACAGAACAGACAGACAGTAACGGGGGACATCGAGAGGCATATTTCAGTGGGAACAGTTCTAGTTTGTTCTAGAGACAGTCAGAAACTAGGACAGGATGTGTTATGAATGTGTTTCTGAACTTGCATTGCAGTCTGATGAGATCATGTAAATATGCACCAGTAACCTCTCTCATCTTACTGCCTCATTTACAAATCTGCCAGAATCATGGTTAGCATTGCTGTGTGTATCTTATTTTTATCCGCTTTCCTTCCTTCCTTTCTTGTGTGTGTATGGTTGTGTGTGTGTGTGAGAGAGAGAGAGAGAGAGAGAGAGAGAGAGAGAGAGAGAGAGAGAGAGAGAGAGAGAGAGAGAGAGGCATGCTTATGGCTGACAGCATGCCTGCTCAGAGGATTAATGAGAAGATTCTGGATCTTTCAAGAAAAGAGAGGAGGAAAAGAGAAGAAAGCTCTGCACAGCCTAAGCAGCTCCACTGCCCTAGTTTACTGCTTTCAAAGTCCCACGTCACCCTCTCTCTCTCTCTCTCCATCCCTCTCTCGTTCTCTCTTCCACCCCTCCTCTCTCCTCCCTCTTGCACTCCATCCATCTTTCTCTCTCCCTTTCATCACATACACGTCTGTGCTCTGTGAGTGTCTGTACACACATTCCTATCTTCCTCTTCCTCCTGCTCTCCAATCTTTTTTCAGCATTTCTTCCTCTGCTTTCTCCTATCCTCTTCTGTCCCCTTTGTCTTTCCCAGATGGAAAGAGAGAGGTAATGAATTCTCTCTTTTTCTGCCTTCCTATCCCTCTTCTCTCTCTCTCTCTCCCCCTCTCTCTCCCCCCCCCCCCCCACCCCCCCCAGATGGGAGGACACAGGGGTGAGTCTGTGTGTCAGCATTGTGTGTCCGTGTTCAGAAACCTCTCATATTCATGTGTGTGTTTGGGATGCAGAGCGACAGATAATGTCGTTCGCGGATCGCTACAGCCCCAGTTTCCATGGTAACCCCCACCATCTGTTTAGTCCCCCACCCCTCTGTGTGTGACTCTATGGTTACTTCGCTGGTACCATGTGAATGAATGAATGAATGAATGAATGAATGAATGGTCTTTATTGATAATACAGTACAGGTACCATACAACGAAATTTAGGAGGGGGGGCTCCCCTGGTGCTTGGAAAAAAGACTAAAAACAAGAGAGCCAAGGTTAAAACAAAAAAGAGAAAGAACTGGTTGACATAAATAAAGGCTATGTACACTATCTACTATACAATAAAACACTATGCTATACACTATGCTATGCTATAAATATCCTAACATCCATGTGAGTCGATGGCACAGACATTGACAGTAGACTACCCACACGAGAGAGCGAGAGAGAGGGAGGGAGGGACGGATGGAGAGAGAGAGAAGGTGGGGGAGTACCACAAGTCACTGTAGTAGGTAAGAAAGACAGGGTGGGACAGAGGTGTAGAGGAGAGAGGGAGGGAGAAAGATACAGTAGTCAATGAGCGAAGGAAATAGAAAGAGGGAGATATTCATCCATCCATCCATCCCTCCAGCTCCATTCTCTTGGCCTCCCCGCCTGCCTTGCCTCCCCCCCAGTCTCCCCTCTGAAGGCTGCTCATTGTCCTCCCTCTGTCCCCCTCATAAAGAACCAGCCATGCAGAGGGACTGTAAGCTGCTTACTATGATACTGTCGTACAATGACCCTCTAATGGGCTCCAACACTGCACTCTAAACACTGTCCCATCCTACTGGTTTCACACACACACACACACACACACACACACACACACACACACACACACACACACATACACTTGCAGACCGATTTGGTGGTCATTGTGATTTCCATGGGTTAAATGTGGCTGATTCAAAGACGAAGGTGATGGTCTGATCTTCCAATGTGAACGGTGGTCATTGCCCCCCCCGCTCTCTGAAGCCGGTACACCTATTTACAGAATGAGGATGTCTGGGGGATGTCCTGAGGATATCGAGCCTCACCTGTTGTGAATTCCTTTGCTTCAACAGTTCTCTCACGTCCATGTCTCTGAGGTCCTATTGTTGGGATGGTATTTAAGGACAAGAACAGTAATAGTGTATTCTCTCTGAGTTTCTCTGGTTAGGCGTATGCGCACCGGTCACCTGTGTTGTCCTCCACACACATAGTGTTAAACTTTAGGGTCCCCTCCTGTCTCTGGTCTGGACCCTGCCTGTCTGTCTGTCTGTCCCCTCCTGTCTCTGGTCTGGACCCTGCCTGTCTGTCTGTCTGTCTGTCCCCTCCTGTCTCTGTTCTGGACCCTGTCTGTCTGTCCCCTCCTGTCTCTGGTCTGGACCCTGTCTGTCTGTCCCCTCCTGTCTCTGGTCTGGACCCTGCCTGTCTGTCTGTCCCCTCCTGTCTCTGGTCTGGACCCTGTCTGCCTGTCTGTCCCCTCCTGTCTCTGGTCTGGACCCTGTCTGTCTGTCTGTCCCCTCCTGTCTCTGGTCTGGACCCTGTCTGTCTGTCCCCTCCTGTCTCTCTGGTCTGGACCCTGTTTGTCTGTCTGTCCTCTCCTGTCTCTGGTCTGGACCCTGTCTGTCTGTCTGTCCCCTCCTGTCTCTCTGGTCTGGACCCTGTCTGTCTGTCCCCTCCTGTTTCTGGTCTGGACCCTGTCTGTCTGTCCCCTCCTGTCTCTGGTCTGGACCCTGTCTGTCTGTCTGTCTGTCCCCTCCTGTCTCTGGTCTGGACCCTGTCTGTCTGTCCCCTCCTGTCTCTCTGGTCTGGACCCTGTCTGTCTGTCCCCTCCTGTCTCTCTGGTCTGGACCCTGTCTGTCCCCTGCATCAATGCCGTGTCACGCCACAGCAACTGTCTCCTGTCTACCTTCTGCTAGCCTGCCATCTTTCCTTCTTTCTCTCTGTGTTGTCGTCTTTGTGCTCATATCCCTGCTGCTCCTGCCTGTCTGTGTGTGTGTGCGTGCGTGTGTGTGTGTGTGTTTGTATGAGTGTCTGTCTGTCTGTCTGTCTATCTGTGGCTGTCTGCGTGTCAGTTTGTCAGTCTGTGTGTGTGTGTGTCTGTTCCTTCTTGTCTTCTCCAGTCCCTGAGGTCAGGACTGAACAGGCTGGTATTTCACAGAGCGAGAGAACTGTCCGCTGCTCTCTGTGTCTCCGCCATTCTAGAACATTCTGACTGCTTCACTTCACTGGGAGAGGGAGAAAAAGGCGTGGAAAGAAAGGGAGGGAGAGAGAGAGGGAGGGAGAGAGAGAGGGAGGGAGAGAGAGAAGTGGGGAGTGGAAATAGAGGAAGGGAAAAAAAAGGAAACGGCGGGAGGAAAAAAGAAAAAAAGGGAGAAAGAGGAAAAAGAGGGTGCCGATGTTCGCCGATGAGAGGCAACGGTAACCATGGTTACATGCGGTGATGTCATCCCTGTGAATAGGTCCCTCGCTGCGTGGGTGTATGTTGGGGGGTTCTCTGTGTGAACGTGCCTCTGTTTCAGAGCCTCACACCTGGGAAGAGAAACACTCCACTATGACAGCAGCACCGTTTAGTTCTCGCACCGTAAAATGTACTCTTAAGTGTCCTCCATTTACTGTTTTATTCAGCAGCAATGGCAATGCTGCTACCCTAACACCCCTCTCCACCCCCCCCTCTTTAACTGCCCTCCATTTCCTCCACTCCCTCCTCCCATCCCCTCATCTCTTTTATCCCTCTCTCAGCAGCTCTGAGAAGGCTTAGCCCTTAAGCAAAACCTCTGCCAGAATGTTAATATGGAGTGTGAACAGGGCCACAGAGGGTGTGTGTGTGGGGGGGGAGAGAGAGAGAGAGAGAGAGTGTGTGTATGTGTGCGGTCGAGGTTTAAGGAGCCGAGAAGACTGACTCACTCTACACACAAAGAACAAAGGGACGGAGTACAGTTCACACAAGAACAGCATCTCCGATGTGTGTGTGTGTGTGTGTGTGTGTGTGTGTGTGTGTCAATGACTTCATCCAGTGTGTACACAACATGGGACGTTCAGGAAACAATGCTCTGGGTGTGTGAGGGCTCATCATCAGCGCTCAGACAGAAGAAGGGCATCATGGGAGGATCTGATCTGTTCTGGCTTCTCTTTTTGATGCAGTCCACCAGCTCAGCTCAGCCAGCCACAATCAATCGGTCCCTGTCCAATCTCTCAGACCCAGACCGGAGTGATAAACATGTCTTCACCAGTGACTGTCTGCTCAGCAGAAACCCCCACATGTCACAGTAGATAACATGGATGATAGATATACAGCCCTATATCAACCCCAAAGCCCAACCACCCAAGAATGGCTATAACTCGCACGCACGCACCCGCACACGTGTGCACACACACACACACAGACACACACACACACACACACACAGACACAGACACAGACACAGAGACAGAGACACACACACACACACACACACACACACACAGCGCTGGTGGAATTCATTACGTACAGTGCCAATCATTCAGCTGCAGACTCAGCTAATGTGGGTCAATCGACTGGTGACTCCATCACCTCCATCAATGACAATGGACAGATAGAGGGCAGGAGGGAGGGTCTCTCTCTCACACACACACACAAACACACACACATTTTGAGACCATGGGAGAAATGGGTCAGGGGCTCAGACCCTTGTGACTCAGGCCTAACTAGAGACACATCCACCCCCGGGCTTTACACATGGACACCACCACAGTCTAGACACTGAAATCATCATCATCATCATCATCATCACTTATACTACCACTATATCACCATCATCATCACTTATACTACCACTATATCACCACCATCATCATCACTTATACTACCACTATATCACCATCATCATCATCATCATCATCACTTATACTACCACTATATCATCATCATCATCATCATCATCATCACTTATACTACCACTATATCATCATCATCACTTATACTACCACTATATCACCATCATCATCACTTATACTACCACTATATCACCACCACCACCATCATCATCATCACTTATACTACCACAATATCACCACCATCATCATCATCATCATCACTTATACTACCACAATATCACCATCATCATCACCACTTACACTATATCACCACCATCATCATCATCATCATCACTTATACTACCACTATATCACCACCATCATCATCATCACTTATACTACCACTATAGCATTACCACCATCATCACCTATACTACCCCTAGATGTACCCAGGGGGAAATTAAATCACTTTAGATGTTTACCCTCAGCACTGCTCCTAACGCTGCCGCCACTAAGACCAACACTCTCACACCTCTACAGACACTAACGTAACACTCCTGCTTCCATGAATCCCTCTACCCCCGGACCCCCCCCCCCCCTTCCCAGATCCCCCAGTGTAGTCTAAAGAGGAGTGTGAGATTGATGGCGGTGTGTGTGTGTGTGTGTGACCCCCGTGGGCCTTATTGCTATTCTGATGGTGTCCTCCCCCTGCTGCAGAGAGAGAGAGACAGACCCTCTGCTCTCCCTCCCCTCCCCCCCCCCACCCCCACACACATAAACAACCACATTTGGAGGAGAAAATGTGTCTGTGGGGAAGAAGTGATGCGGGGGGGATGAAGGCCTGACAGGAGGGATTAGGAGGAATGCAAAAGCTATAAGTGGGTTTGTGTGTTTGAAAAGCGTTGTGGGGTTTAGTACGTACGGATAGGGGTAAGGGTGGGTGTTCTGGTTCCAACCAGAGAGGAGACGGATTTGCATTGCAAAAAAACAGTGGGAAGACTCGGATTGCGTTTCACCACGGCGCATTCAAGAGATTAGCATGTTAGCATTAGAAGGTTTAATATGTTTTTTAAAGGTTATTCTTATTCCGAGTTGGGCAGTCCCACTCGTATTTTTAGATAGAGTTTGTGAAGATAGACAGGAAAGTAAGGAGGAGAGGGCACGGCAGCGGGGCATGGGCTGGATTCAGAACCCATGCCGACATGGGTATAATGTGCGCACTGTAGACCACTGGACCACCCCAGGCCACAAGGTTTAATATGTGGCCAGAGTGAAGGGATAGACTGTCAGGTGAAAGGTTTAGACTCAGTAATGACAATGATGATGATGATGATGATGATAGTTGAACCGTTCAGAAAGGCAGCATTCCAGACTCCTCCTTCACACCAACCTACAG
>NC_137688.1:18654281-18669281 GCF_963989245.1 Nansenia antarctica
TCTCTTTAATCCACCGCTCTACTCTTTGTCAGACGGCTAATCACTTCATCATGGCCAGCTCTCTCTCCACTCTCTCTCTCTCACTCTATCAATTTCTTCTTCCTCCCGATAGGTCCCATACTCTATCACTCTCTCCATCCCTCCCTCACTCTCTCCAGCCTCACACTGATACGCCCATTTCTTCCATTTACAATGATCATGGCTGACACACACTGACACACACACACACTGACACACACACACACACACACACAGTCAGTTGCCATAGAGTATCTCAAGATGTTCACCACATTGCTGACTCATGTTTACTTCCCAACAGAGATGAAAGTCAGGATGGAGGGATTGAGACAGATGGAGAGAGAGAGGGGAGGGGGATGCTAAAAGAAGGCCGTTTATAGACTGCTGAGTGTGGTCAGGGGGTGATGGTGGGGTCAGAGGGTGTGTGTGTGTGTGCTCCAGGACTATAGCTACTGTTGAGCCTGTGAGAAGCTAGAAGTAGTTTGAGGAGGAATATCTGGGAGAGTTCAAGGCTCTGATTAAAAACTGTGTGACGGAAGAGTGCAATTGCTACTCCTAAGATGTTTTTATAATATTTATCTGTCGTCCCTTGTCTGATATTTATAATGTTTTATTTCCCAATTTTGTAACCTTGTACTCGTACTGGTGTGCTACCATGGCCAGGTCTCCCTTGATTTTTTAATTTTTTATCCTGGTTAAATAAAATAAATAAATACGTTTGAGAGGGAATATCTTTAACCACATGACCACAACCCACCCCCCCCCCACACACCGCTAACCTTAACCATTGCAGGGAGGCAGAACCCCCCGGCCTTGTAGGGTGGTGTCTGGTGGTCCATCACCAGAGACTCCAGAGACGTCAGCCACAGATGAGGGATGGTTCAGCCAGGCAGCCGTCCTGACTTCTGTGAAGAGAAACATTCCCCACGGAGCCACACGCCAACCACCCCCAACCTCACACACACAAACATGCTTCACCAGACCACTCCCAATGCAGCACGCACACGCACACAACCATCCTAGCTCAGAGATCATTCTCAAGGCAGCACATACACACAAAGACAGCTAAATGGCATGGTGAGTCCTACCCCTGTGGGTTATGTGTTGATTCAGATCAGATGCGGAGGGAATGACTGGACAGTTATTTCTGTCTTCAAAGGAGAGGAAGACTTGACATGCCAGGGAGCTCTGTGTCTCTCTCTCTCACACACACACACACACACACACACACACACACACACAGTAGGCAGAGGGACAAAGGCACACACACACACACACACACACACACATAGATAGGCAGAGGGACAAAGACACACACATACACACGTATAGACAGACACTCCTACACCATCTCCTTTATTGTCGGTCCAAAAGCTCTCAGTTTAATGACACGCACACGTGTCTTTAGTCATGCAGAGCAGACCGGGTAAAGGATGAAAGGAAGAGGGGAGGAGGAGGAGGAGGGGAGAGGGAGGAGAAGGAGGGGAGAGCAGCATATCAGCTTCCCTGCTTTCCTCAAGCACAGATAAGGAGTGTCACAGGGTGCATCCCAATACTCGAAAGTGGCTTCTTCTCTGTGTCTCCTTCCCTTCATGGACACGGTGGTCTGGCCCGGTGGTGGAAGCTGGTCCCAGCCTCCTCCTCCTCCTGGACGTGTTTAGAAGGAGAGGAGACGAGGGAAGGAAGCCATGCTAGACGATGGGGACGCAACCAGTCTCTTTCTCAACGGTGAGAAACTATCTTCCTGGGGTCCTCTCCTCAGTCCTCCACTCTGCTTCCTTTCTCAAAAAGGGACCGCTGAGACAGGGCGAAAGGTAGTGTGTGTGTGTGTCCTCCCCTACCAAGCCCGGATTATCCATATATTGCATCGGGTGAACGCCCTGGGGCACCAGCCAATGGGGGGGCACCTAATTATTCGGACAATGAATAGACCTTTAAAATATTTTGGGCACATTTTTAAAATATAGGCTATATTTACTGGAAGACATCCACACAGGTACACAACTAACGGTTATATTTAGGCTATCATGTATAAAAAGATAAATAATTGCGAGTGCCCCCCCCCAGTCACAGACAAGTGCCCCCCCCCCCCCCCAATCACAGACAGGTGCGCGATGACGCAGTGACGCCAAACTATCAACTAAGAAATCAAAATGGACAGGTTGCTGTCCTGTCTTGTTCAGCGCAATGATGCATACAGGGCCCTGAATGGACTATTTGGCGTTTTGTTTGATTCCGACATGGACCGCGATTCTGTGCGTAAACGCGCTGCTGCGCTCTCCTCCACATATCCAGATGACCTGGACAAAAACTTTGGAGATGAACTTATTCAGTTCAAGGATTTTGTGCGGGAGGAGACAACCCGTTCACCAGAGGAGATGCTTCAAATCCTGAGAATAAATGGACTACAGACGACGTTCCAATGTGTGTTTGTCGCACTGAGGCTCTTCCTTACCCTGCCAGTTACCAACTGCGAGGGCGAGAGATCCTTCTCCCAACTCAAACGAGTGAAGAATGAACTCAGAACCACTATGGGACAGAAGCGTCTGTCTGCACTTTCCCTGCTGGCAATTGAATCCGAGTTGGTCAAAGAGATGGACTTTGAGGATTTAGTCAACGACTTTGCCTGCGGAAAATCAAGAAAAAATAAGTTCTGCTAAAGGTAAGGCTTACTTATGATTATTTGGGGCTAATATGACGCTGTGGCTGATTTGGGCCTGGGTGATGCAGAGCGGCAAAGAGAGAGGCGCTGTTTATTTCCATTTTTGGACTTGGTTGGTATTGAGCTTGTTTTATTGTAGTATACAGTATGTGCATTTTCCCCCTTTGTTATGGTTTTGCATGTAGTCTCAGGCCATTTATGATGGAAATAATTAGCCTATATTTAGAAAGTCGTGTTGCATTGGGATGTGAGTTGCATTCAGATTTGAGCATCAGTGTCAAGGCTATACTACGGCATTAGGCCCAACTGGGATGAGCCTGTACTGTAGTAATATGCTCTTGTAAATCTATGGTTTTTGTAACCATAGTAAATATAAAATTGTCACTTGCAAAGTAAAAAAAAAAAAAGAAAAAAAAAAGTGTGTGTGTGTGTTGGGGGGGGGGGGCACACATAAAGTCTGGTCACCCTAGGGGGTTAATCCGGGCCTGTCCCCTACTGACAAAGGGCGAGTGTGTGTGTGTGTGTGTCCTCCCCTACTGAGAAAGGGTGATAAGTGTGTGTGTGTATGTGTGTGTCCACCCCTACTGAGAAAGAGCGAGAAGTGTGTGTGTGTCGTCCCCTGCTCTCCCCTGTGTTCTGACTGGCTCCCAGTCCAGCTGAGAAACCGAGTAGAAGAGAAGAGAGAAGGGGATAGAGGGCAGAGGGAGAAAGTGAGAGAGCCAGTTGCAGAGGACAGGAAGACATAGAGACAAACATGTCTGTCTCTTCAACACTCCCATGGTCTGGTCCCTCCAGCAGCCCAGCGAGGGACGCTCTGGAATGCTGACACAACTCCAAAAAACCTCCAGAACTCAGAATATGGGACAACAGCAGATACATGTGTTGTGTGTGTGCGCGCGTGTGTTAACATGGATCACAAGAACATGAGATTGTGTGTGTGCGACTGTGCGTGCGAGTCTGTGAAAATGCTTTCGTGTAACAACGTACTAACTGTACATCTGAAAACCCTGATTCTGTGCTGTGCTTTAATGACTTCTCCAAAGTGTGTGTGTGATGTAGGATCATGTTTCTACAGACCCCTGGAGTGGAGAGAAATGTGCTTCAGCTGGAATGTCCTATGGCCAAGAACCAAGTGCAGAGCTCTGTGTTTGACATCACTCTCTCTCTCTCTCTCTCTCTCACTCTCACACACACACACACGCACAAAAACACACACACACACACACACACACATAAAAACCACAAAAACAATACACAAATAGTAACAAATTAGCCCTATGAAAAAGACAAGCTTATTGAAGACATTTTAATGGTTTGGGCATTTAAACCAGTAGCGATCAGAGCGAACGACTACATACATAATTCAATATATATCTTACCACAGTGATGTTTCTCCAACAACATTTGATTTCTCCATTGACTTTACATTAAAACAATCAATGATAAAAAATTATTCGCATAGAAAAGAAGCTCTTAAAAACAATGAAAAGAAATCTACAAAGAAAAGAAAAAAAAATCTGCCCGGAAAATATAATTTTCCAGTGATGTTTTTCATTTGCCAACCGCTCCTCAACCTTAGAGAGACGTCCTTTAAAAGACCAATTAAATAATAGGAACAGGATCACCTGAAACAAACCCAGCCATAGAAGGAACGTTATCTGAAGGTTGACACAATGTTGCGGTTACGTTTCTGAAGCCCAGAAGTCGTAAGACATTCTCGTCCTTGTCCTTGACATTAAGGGCAGATCGGGAGGTCACATTTTTGAATGTATTGGAAGAACTGTTTTCGTGCGATGTTCTCTTAGTGGTGACAATAACCCAAGTCTTGTGGTGTTGACTATAACCTTGCTGTTTTGGCTCTGTCTGAGAGGCTGACATAAACTGACCTGGACTGTCTGACCTGTCTGAGAGGCTCTGTCTGAGAGGCTGACCTAGGGCTCTTATGGAAACCACTGCTTATGGAAACCAGTGGCAGAGATTGTCATTGCATAAGCCTGGTCTGGGACCAGGGGAGAAGAGAGAGGAGAGAGGAGGGTCTAGGACCAGTGGAGAGGAGAGAGGAGGGTCTGGGACCAGGGGAGAGGAGAGAGGAGGGTCTGGGACAAGTGGAGAGGAGAGAGGAGGGTCTGGGACCAGGGGAGAGGAGAGAGGAGAGAGGAGGGTCTGGGACCAGGGGAGAGGAGAGAGGAGGGTCTGGGACCAGGGGAGAGGAGAGAGGAGAGGAGGGTCTGGGACCAGGGGAGAGGAGAGAGGAGAGGAGGGTCTGGGACCAGGGGAGAGGAGAGAGGAGAGGAGGGTCTGGGACCAGGGGAGAGGAGAGAGGAGAGGAGGGTCTGGGACCAGGGGAGAGGAGAGAGGAGAGGAGGGTCTGGGACCAGGGGAGAGGAGAGAGGAGGGTCTGGGACCAGGGGAGAGGAGAGAGGAGGGTCTGGGACCAGGGGAGAGGAGAGAGGAGGGTCTGGGACCAGAGGAGAGGACAGAGGAGGGTTTGGGGAGGAAAGTAACAGAACCGTGTCATTCTGGTTGGGTTGTTGTTCCAACGCTGTGGCAACATTTGCTGACGGCTACTGAATACAAGAAAACAGCAAGGCCAGACATCCAGCAATGAGTGTTTCAGTCTAGAGGGGCGCACACACACACACACACACACACACACACACACACACACACACACACACACACACGTCTCAGCAGTTTTTTGGCAGTTCTCCAGTGTGCAGTAACCTCAGCAGAAAGACCACAGTGCTGTTTATGAAATACAACATTTATGACAGCAGGAGCGGTACCATACAGTAATTACAGATGGCAGGACATAGACATAGACATACACACACACGCATGTGTGTGTACAATACATATATAAGCATTCAAAGAAGGCCAGTAAATTCATTCAAACACTGACACGCACACACACACGCGCACACACACACACACACACAGACACACACACACACACTTTTCTCAGCCTGGGGTTGAGATGGAGACAGCCTTTCCTAAACCCAGAGGAGCGTGTCTAAACAAAGACCCCAGGTCAGTGGCAGCCTCCTCCCTCACAATGACACCAACACAACGTGGATAGGGGAGGTGGAACATGTTCCATGGTATTATAGGGTACAGCACAGTACTTAAACACACACTATTAATCTCTTAGACCCCACCCCGTGAGAAAACACACCCAGACACCCAAACTCTGTGAGAACAGTCAAACCGTTAGGGAGAGTTTTTTGATTGGTCCATACCAACCCAACACACACCCCCCCCCCTTTGGACATGACGAGGGCTGGAATGTGCAGCATGGGAATTGTATTGGTTGGCACTTATTTATTTTTGTTTTGGTTATCATAAAATATTCAGCAAAACAGTGACACAGTGATAGCAGAGAAACACCTCAGAGGTCCTTTAAACAAACACCAACAACTGTGAGAAAACAACTGTCGTGTTCAGTTACAACTTCCAGGGTTTCCACGGCGATACGGCAGGTAACATTCCAACAGCTGGGGATTGGGAATGCCTGTATAGACTCCAGAAAAAAAACTGTTGGATCTCTCCTGAGGAAGACTAGTCTTTGGGTTCTCTCAATGCGCATTTCAGAGAACGAGAGAGAGAGGGAGAGAGAGAGGGGGGGGGGGGGAGAGAGAGGGACAGAGAGAGAGAGGGAGACAGAGGGGGGGAGAGAGAGAGAGAGAGAGGAGGAGGAGGGGGTGAAGGAAGAGGAGTGCAGTGGATGCGTGCTGATGCTGACTTTAAGGAGTTCATATGGCAGGGCGGGGAAAAAGTCCCTCCCTCGGCGTGAGAGCGACCAATAGCAAGCCAGTATGGGGAAAAACACCCTGGGGGAGTGGTCAAGACGAGAGCCCTGGCCTTCAACCATTGGACCACCCCCCCCCCATCTCAGACCCCGGATTGTCCAATCCCAAGGTCCCGTACAGGTGCAGGGGCGGGGCCTCCTTGACTTGAGCCACTAGGAGGAAGTTGCCCCAAGATACCGATCTAGGGTCAGTTTTAACTAACGGCTGATCCCAGATCTGTGCATAAGGGCGACTTCCTGCCCGGAGAGCCTCTAACTGGAGCGGGCCGTGGCCTCCAACAGGTCCTCCAGTGACCCCGCCCCCTCCATGGCAGGCTCCTCCTCCTCCTCCTGCTGCTGCTTCTGCTGCTTGGCCTTCTTAGTGGGCGGCTTGAAGGGCGTCTCCTCCTGCATCAGCTCTTTGGCCAGGATGGACGTCACTGCATGACCAGCTCTCCTGTTAGCTGGGGGGAAGAGGGGGGGGGAGAGAGAATTTGGAGGTGACATATTGGCAGTGGTTCAGGTGGAGGGTGTCATGCTAGAGGGGACAGACATGCAACAGTCAGGTTCAAAGGTCACGTCGGGTACAGCCAACGGGCGGAGACAACACGGAACAGCTCACTGCAACACATCAACACAACACACACACACACACACATACACACACACACACACACATCCTGTCTGTGTGAACACACAGCGCACACACACACACACATGCAGGGGCATGTATTCAATGCGTTCAGCGCACACACACACACACGTACGCACACACACGTACGCACAGACCCACGGTGTTAATGTGACTGTGGATTAGTGTGATGCTGAACCCTACATGGCAGATAACACCGTGACATGATCCTGACATAGAGAAGGGAGGGGGAGAGGGAAGGAAGGAGCGAGGGAAGGAGAGAGGGAGGGAGGGACATGCCGAGTGCAGGGTAGGAAGAGAGCGGAAAAAGAGGAAGAAGAGAGAGAGAGAGAGAGAGAGAGACGCTATTAAGAGGGAGATGAATCATGCAGGAGGAGGATGGAAATAGACTTGAGCCTTTTACTAGACAAAGAGGTTGAGTAACCACACACACACACACACACACACACACACACACACACACACACACACACAGGAGATGCACGGTGAAGGAAACGAGGGTAGGGAGAGAGAGAGAGAGATGGAGTGTGACAGATTGTGCCCTGAGGATGCTGTCGTTTTTATCGCTCTACCTGCTTAATCTGTTACTTCCTCTCTTCCTCCCACATATACAGTACAGCTCATCCCCCTCTTCCTCCTTGTCTTCTCTATATAGTCTATATTTTCCTGTGTGGGCGGACAGCTGTGCTGCAGCGGCCATTTTGAATTTTATAGGTCAGTGAGAGATTGTGTATGTGAGTATGTGAACTGTGTGTTTGTACGTGAGTGTGTATGTAAACTGTGTGTGTACGTGAGTGTGTATGTAAACTGTGTGTGTACGTGAGTGTGTATGTAAACTGTGTGTGTACGTTAGTGTGTATGTAAACTGTGTGTGTACGTGAGTGTGTATGTAAACTGTGTGTGTACGTGAGTGTGTATGTAAACTGTGTGTGTACGTTAGTGTGTATGTAAACTGTGTGTGTACGTGAGTGTGTATGTAAACTGTGTGTTTGTACGTGAGTGTGTATGTAAACTGTGTGTGTACGTGAGTGTGTATGTAAACTGTGTGTGTACGTTAGTGTGTATGTAAACTGTGTGTGTACGTGAGTGTGTATGTAAACTGTGTGTGTACGTGAGTGTGTATGTAAACTGTGTGTGTGTGTGTGTGTGAGTACGTGAGCGTTTATCTGAAAACTGGAAGCCATTATCTCTTCAGCTGAACATGCTACAAAACATCTGTGTGTTTGTTAACAAATAGAATATCATATAATAATGTAGTTAACACCACACACACACACACACACGTAATGTACCACCATAGTGGTCACAGATGCAAACAGGCTGAACATCACATCACATGCAAATGAACCATGGATGCAAACCAAACCAACCGCAACACACAGTCACATGGTTCAGATGGAGCCAAACACACACACACACACACACACACACACACACACACACACACACACACTGGGGTTACCGAGCAGGTCTCCAGCACGAGCTGTGACAGGGACAGCACTGAGTCTGGGGAGGAAGAGGACGAGGAGGAAGGAGGGATGGAAGGTTAGAGTTACTTAGTATTTCATTTCACTTCGGTGCTGAGCTTCAGATGAACACATTAATGCCTCGTAATACCCCAGGGTGTGTTTAGAACAGAGTGAACCTTCTAACTCTTTCACACGCACGCACGCACACGCACACACACACACACACACACACACACACACACACACACACACACACACACACACACACACA
This sequence comes from Nansenia antarctica, assembly GCF_963989245.1. Lineage (NCBI taxonomy): Eukaryota > Metazoa > Chordata > Actinopteri > Argentiniformes > Microstomatidae > Nansenia > Nansenia antarctica. Next base: position 18,663,141 of record NC_137688.1, read on the forward strand.
GTTATTATGTAAAAGTCCCCGAAAAAAAGTGTGAGTGATCCAAAGTCAGCTCAACCCCTCTTCTTTTCCACTCCTCACAGTCAGGATAGAAAGGAGGAGAGGGAGAGAGAGAGAGAGAGAGAGAGAGAGAGAGAGAGAGAGAGAGAGAGAGAGAGAGAGAGAGAGAGAGAGAGAAAGAGAGAGAGGGGGGGGGGGGAGAAAGACAGACCGTCTTCCTATCTCCCACTCTGAGTTTGAGCATAACGATACTAATCTGGTAACCGTGACGACCGTAACCCTGACTCCTCCAGTGAGGGCGTGTGGAAGGCAGCAGCTGTCCAATCAGAGCTCAGAGGTGAGCCTGGCGTGAGGCCTGCTGGAGTTCCCAACCAGGAAATGAGACGTCTAGACCAGAACAAAGCTTCTAAACATGCTGCTCGTGTTTGGCTCTGTTTGTGTGTGTGTGTGTGTGTGTGTGTGTGTGTGTGTGTGTGTAGTCTGTATGCCCTTGAGAGGGGAGATGGGGACACAGCCATTGTGGTGGGAAGATCATCTGCTCCACATTACACTACAGGAGATATGGTAATTGCTGCCTGATGAGGAAAGAGGAAAATCTTTGTGTGGGTGTGTTTACGCGAGTGTGTGTGGTGTGTGTTTCTGTGTGAGTGTGTGTACCTGTGAAAGCTCAGTCTAAGGAGACAGTGAGAGGCTCGTTAGTGTGTAGATGGTGGTAGCAGTAATACATGACAGTGACAGTGGCAGTGTTTCCTGAGGCTCACAGCGCCCTCCACAGGCCACGCAGGGTAAAACACCTCTCACCACAGCCCAGCTCCTGGGTGGCTGGGGACCTCACGTGGGACTACTGCTCTCCAAGCAGACACGCCAGTGTTGTGTGTGTGTGTGTGTGTGTGTGTGTGTGTGTGGGAGAAAGAGGGAGTAGGGGAGGGGGGTTAAGTTAAGATGGGTTTTGTGGGAGAGTCACTGCTCTTTTGGAGACACTCTCTCTCTTTCTCTCTGTGTGTGTGTGTGTGTGTGTGCGCGTGCCTGTGTGTGTGCATTGTTGGGGTCTGCTAGACGCCCCGTGGTGAGGTGACTGCTGTGACTGGGGTTCACTGTGTTAAAGGGACGGACTGCCAGGGTGCAGGCGTGTGTCTCTATTGTGATTGGCCCTTTGTGTGTAGTGTCTCTATTGTGATTAGCTCTTTGGGGTGGGGTCGTGACCCGGCAGATGGGTCTATAGTGGTCATGGAGACGTGATGTCACTCATTCCATTTAGGTGTAGGAGCCGATAGCATGTGATTTTCATGGAATTAATATTCAAGAGTGAGTGTGTGTATTGGTATGTGACTGTGTGTGCTTCTATGGTTGCATGTGGGTGTGTGTATTGGTGTGTGTGAGCGTGTTATGGTTGTATGTGAGTGTGTGTATTTGTATGTGTGTGTGTGTGTGTGTGTGTGTGTGTGTGTGTGTGTGTATGCAAACATATGTGTGTGGGACAGAGGGGTATAACTAGGCATGCATCTGTTTGTTCCCCGGTATGCTGTGTGTGTGTGTGTGTGTGTGTGTGTGTGTGTGTATGTATCAGTGTGTGTGTGTGTGTGTGTATCAGTATGTGTGTGTGGGCGTTGCCTACCAGTAGGCGTGTAGACAGGGCGAGGGCAGCTGCTCCCCAGAGACAGACAGCCCAGTCACAGGTCAGGGGTCAGATGGCACAACTCTATTCATTCAGCCAGATATGACACAATGACCAGGACAAACACCCTCTAGAGGACCCAGCTGTGTGTGTGTGTGTGTGTGTGTGTGTGTGTGTGTGTGTGTGTGTGTGTGTGTGTGAGAGACAGAAAGAGCCCAGTCGCAATAGTGTGAGAGGGTGTGTGTGTGTGTGTGTTGTCCCACAGTAGCATATGGGCCAGTGTTGAGTGAGTCAGACTCAATGTCGGCCATTTTAAAGGAAACAGGGATGTGCCTCTCCTCTCCTGCCTGCTAAAAATAACACTCAAGTCACACACCACCCCCCCCCCACACACACAGAGACACACACACAGAGACACACACACACACACACACACACAGAGACATATATATACACACACACACACACACACACACACACACACACACACACACACACACACAGTGTGGGTTAGGGGCGGGGAGCCCTGCCCGGCTGGCGAGGACCATGACTGACTGGAAAAATGAGCGTCTGAAAACCAATGTGGAAAAATGAAACATCATATAAACAAAGCTGTGATTCCCACATAGAAACCAAACCACAGCCAGGACTCGCACGCACACACACACACACACACACACACACACACACACACACACACACACACACACACACACACACACTTCCTGTTTGGAGTGTGAAGTGAAGTAGCAGCGTTCGGGGTTACTGGCTGAACCCCTGCCTGGCCCCCCTCTCCCTATTTCCTCTCCCCCCTTCCCTCCCTCCATCTCTCCCTCCTTCCCTCCCTCCCTCTCTCCCCTCCTAGGTAGCGTCTCAGTCAGTCGTCTCAGACTGGGCCTCTGCTCTCTGGAGATGGGAGGTTTTAGCTGCCCCTGGAGAACTCCTGTCTCAGAGTTAGAGGACCCCTACACACCTCCTCAGTGACCCCAGGTCTACAGGCCTGACCAGAGGAACAGTGGTAGAAAGATGGAGGGAGGGAGGGAAAGAGAGAGAGAGAGAACTTATTCCAAATATCCCCTCCGGTCCACCACTCTGCATCTGGGTTCTATTGAGCTAGGGGGTCGGGTTACACACACTCTCCCCCTCAGCCTCTGTTCTGTGTGAACACACACACACACACACACACACACACACACACACACACACACACACACACACACACACACACACACACACAGGGGGAGATCATGTTCCTCACATCTGCAATCAAAAGCACGTCTAGTAAAAGACCGTGGAACTGTAAGTGTGTGTGTGTGTGTGTGTGTGTGTGAGTGAGTCTTCAGCTTAAGAGAGTGTAAGTGAATGGGGCTGGTGAGGCAGAGTGAGTTGCTAACCTGATTCTGTGGGTGTTCCTCTGGCCTGAGAGACTGGTGGAGATCAATAGAGATCCCAGATACAGCCCTATAGATGGACTAGGGTGTACGCGCACGCACACGCACACGCACGCAGGGACAGGGCAAGGCTACACAGGTGTGGCTAGGGATGCTCCGATTTATCGGCCACCGATTTAAATCGGCCGATTTCACTCCAAATGACTCGATCGGTGATCGGCAAAAATGGCCGATCGCAAAAACCGACCTTTTTTTTTTTTTTTTTTTTTTTTTTTTTTCTGGGGAAGACAGATAACTGAACAGAAAACATAGGAGGACCTAACAGTATGTAAACCATGAAGGCCACGTTTATGATGTCTTTTATACAGCCATATCGACTGACTTGGGCTTCAGGCCCTAACTGGGTGATAGGCCAGACTTTTACTATGCCATAAAAATGGGTCTGCGTTTGCTTGGTGCCTAATGGATCAAAACTTTTGTCTAAAAAGCAAAAAATATGTAGGCTATCCAGTCAGTAGGCCTACAGTTATGTATTTTTAAAAAAATCGGTATCGGTATCGGTATCGGTTGATCTTGAGGAAAAAAATCGGTGATCGGTATTGGCCCCAAAAATCCAGATCGGAGCATCCCTAGGTGTGGCCCATGATGAAGTGTGTACAGTAGTGTGAGAAGTGTTTTAAGCGAGGCCCAGTCAGTCCATCGTACCGGACCTGGTAGTTGTGTTAATTCACTGGGGGGTCTTGCTCAGGTGGTCTTTATTTAAACACAGGAACGGGTCCAGTGGGTTCGGGTAGCCACAGATCCATTTGGGAACGGGTCCAACCCCCCCACCCCCCCGTCCTGCCAGGCTGAGCTGGGCACACCCACCTGGACCAGGGCCCAAACTGTTGCCATGGCCACATCTCAGAGGCACACAACAGATGGCACGCACACATGTACACACACACACACACACACACGCACACACAGAAGGAACTACGGAGACCTTAATCTGACGCAGTGAGAGAGTGTGTGAGTGTGCCTGTGTGTGCGTGTGGGGATCTGTGTGACATAATAAAGATATTAAGATATGGGTCAAATAATTATGTAAAATCCTTGAAAGAAGACAATGTGTGTGTGTGTGTGTGTGTGTGAGAGAGAGACACAGAGCATGTTGTTACCTGCTTGTCGTGGTCCTCGTTTCCTCCTGAAGGCAGCACCAGACTGCAGCGCCTCCAACAGGCCGTCCATGATACCAGTCTCATCACCCTCTGTAGATAGACACACAACACAGTCAATACTACACACACACACGTCATCACCCTCTGTAGATAAACACACAACACGGTCACTACTACACACACACACGTCATCACCCTCTGTAGATAGACACACAACACAGTCACTACTACACACACACACGTCATCACCCTCTGTAGATAGACACACAACACAGTCAATACTACACACACACACGTCATCACCCTCTGTAGATAGACACACAACACAGTCACTACTACACACACACACGTCATCACCCTCTGTAGATAGACACACAACACAGTCACTACTACACACACACACGTCATCACCCTCTGTAGATAGACACACAACACGGTCACTACTACACACACACATGTCATCACCCTCTGTAGATAGACACACAACACAGTCAATACTACACGCACACACGTCATCACCCTCTGTAGATAGACACACAACACGGTCACTACTACACACACACACGTCATCACCCTCTGTAGATAGACACACAACACGGTCACTACTACACACACACACGTCATCACCCTCTGTAGATAGACACACAACACGGTCACTACTACACACACACACGTCATCACCCTCTGTAGATGGACACACAACACAGTCAATACTACACACACACACGTCATCACCCTCTGTAGATAGACACACAACACGGTCACTACTACACACACGTCATCACCCTCTGTAGATAGACACACAACACGGTCACTACTACACACACACGTCATCACCCTCTGTAGATAGACACACAACACGGTCACTACTACACACACACACACGTCATCACCCTCTGTAGATAGACACACAACTCTCTCTCTCTCTCTCTCTCTCTCACACACACACACACACACACACACACACACACACACACACACACGTTGTTTTTGTTATTGTTTTCCGAAAATTGTGTAGGATCACCAGCAGAATCAGAGATAGAACTTAGTAAGTTGCTTGATTTAGCTTTCTTATACTAGATACTAAATATACAACATGCTATTTAAAAGTACAGGCGCTGCTGGAATTCAAACACAGGGTCTCCATTTTACAAGACAAGTGTTTTCACTAGCTAAGCCACAGCTCCGCAGAGGTCTGAGGTTGATGGCAGTTTGCATAGTCAGGGGTGCAAACTACTAATGGCCCAAAAAGGTGACAACATATTTATATTTTTGGGGGGGCGTGTGCTCTCTGAGAATGTTATTTTTGCTAAATGGATACCACTAGTGATACACTTATGAAGAACAAGGAGACTTCACACAGGCATCAAACTTTATGTTGAGAATAACAGAAAAAAAAAAAAAGGTGAGCTGTCTGTCTTCAGTGGCTACTGATTCTCGGGGTGTAAATCTGGCTAGATGCCGAATGCATTTCGTTAGGTCTCTGTACTTGTACATATAAATATCCTATGTGCCACACTAGTGCTAACGGTGCTAGATGAATAGCGCTAACAGTGGTAGGTGAATAGTGTTAGTGTTGTGTGTTCTCCACGCTGTCTGGAATTATAGCTAGCTGCCTGAAGCTAAAAGTCATTTCAACAGCAGCAGAGTTTAGCCGACAGAGCAGAAAGGAGGATGTTAGCTCGCGCATCATGTGACTTGGATGAGACCCCCCCCAAAAGATGCAGATCTACAGATTCACGTGGATTACCTATTTTGAGGTAAAAACTGTGAATTTCGCAGAAAGGTGACAAGTTTGCACCCCTGGATCCTCTCAGAGGAGAGATCACACACGAACACGCGCACACACCTGGGTTTCCGTTAACCGGCAATTGCCGGTCTTTGTCCGGTAAAATTTGGTGAAGTCCGACAAATTGAAAAGTCGTCGGACATATTGTCCGGTGAAAATAATTCCCTTTGAATACAATTCGCTAAAGCT
>NC_137688.1:18676781-18681781 GCF_963989245.1 Nansenia antarctica
CTATTTGAGCCATTTTTGTCATACTTAGGATTTTGACCTCATATACCACATTAAGGACCCGGATTATGGCCAGAGATATGTGCCACTAGAATCTGAATTTGAATTACTGACTTAAAATGTCCTAAAAATACAACAACATCTAAGTTAAAGTGATTACAGTGTGTTTTATTGGCATTAAAAAAAACATTTTTATTTTATTTATTTTTTTAATTCTCGCGATAATATCGTGGATCGCGATTATTTTGCCCACGATAATCGTGACATGACATTTTCTAATCGTCCCACCCCTACTATACAGACTACCTAAACCTTAAGCTCACAGCCACTTTACTACTTGAACTATCTATTTTATTACTAGTTGTACTGCTAATTGTATCCTGTCTTATTTGTCACTTTTTTATCTTGAATTATGCCTATTGCCTTATTGTCTTGTACTGCAACGTCAGGAAGCGAAGCCTAAGAATTTTACAGTTGTGTAATGTGATGTAACAATAACACTTGAAACATGTGTGTGTGTGTGACTGTATGTGTGACAGTGCGTGTGTGCGCTCACCAGGAACATGTTTTTGAAGTTGTTGAGGTCGCCGAAGAACTCCTCCACAGAGATCTTGCGGGGGTTGAAGACAAAGTAGTCCCCCAGGTTGTTGTACTCCTTGTCCATGTTCTGGTGCATCAGGTCCAGCTTCTCGTACTGCTCCCGCGCGGTGCCCACGAAGCTGTGAGGCCGGGTTAAAGAACACACACACACCTGGCCCGCCCAGAACACACTAGCACGCACGGTCACACACACACACACACACACACACACACACACACTCTCTTTCTCACACAAACAGTCACACACAGTCACACACAGTCACACACACAGTCACACACACACACACACACACACACACACCGCCCATGCCACCCCGCCACCACCCCCCCCGTCCCTTCTCTACAGTATTCTGTGGACTACAGCGCCGCACATGGCAGCTATGGTTTTACAGTTTGTTGTGTTCTGTCTGCACTGCTGTCTGTCCTGTGTTGTTTTGTTTGCATTGCATTTAGAAATGCTCTTACTGTAACGCCGAATACAATTCCTATATGTGTATGCTTAATGTGTATGCATAAATGGCAATAAACGTTATCTCCATCTCCACACACACACACACACACAAAGTGTAACCAGGGGGCCTCCGACCGAGGGTGTGTGTGTGGTAGGAGGCCTACAGCTCTCAGACAGGGTGACTCACCACCACAGCCTGACTCCTAACCACCTCTGCTACCAAAGCATTCAGTCATGGGACCAGTGAGGGTTCCAACACACCACCCCAACAACAACCACAGACACACAGCTGCATGGCAACACAACCTCTCATGTAATTTCCTGCTTCCAGGAAGTGTGTTTAGGTCCCTTAAAACACATTGTAAATGTAGCTGTGCTATGATGATGATGATGAAGGATATGGACATCTTCTCGATGAAGAGGTCTTTGTCACTCTGGGGGGGGGGGAAGGTCTCCAGGTCCTTCTCCAGGGTCTTCAGCTGACGGCCCATGGTGTCCAAGTTTTTCTGGAGGGTCTCGGCCGACACTGTGTGTGTGTGTGTGTGTGTGTGTGTGTGTGTGAGGGGGGGGGGGGGGGGGGGTTAGAGGGCAGAGATGGAGAATGAGTGACAGTATGAATGTTGTGGTGGTAAACAGTGTGATTTGGTTCTGCACGTTCCTTCAGGGTGTCTGACACCACGTCTGTGGTGGTGTGACAGGGGGGAGGATGGTGGAGATGCAGACCCAGCCCTCTGTCTACGGTGGCCAGGAAGGAAAGGAGACAAGAAGACATGGAGGCTGTGTGAGCCCTCTTGTCTACGGTGGAGTGAGATGGTTGCCACGGGTTACCTCGACTGGCTTTCTCCACGTGGACGAGTTCGTCGGGGAAGCCCATGACCTCGGGGTACTTCTCCTGACACAGCTCCGCCAGGAAGTGGAGCAGCGTCTGCTTCTGGTCAGCTGACTTGGTGTCCCGCAGCTGATTGGAGGAAAGGGGTGGGTTGGGTCAAATGGCTTATTAGAGAACGGCAGCAGAAAGTATTTGAGTGTGTGAGTCTTCCAATGTGCAAGAGACAGTGTGTGTGTGTGTGTGTGTGAGTCTGTGCATGTGTGTGTGTGGGCGTCTGCCTGTGTGTGTGTGTGTGTGTGTGTGTGTGTGTGTGTGTGTGTGTGTGTGTGTGTGTGACAGACAGACAGCTTGATGGCTGCCGTGAGTGGTGAGATGAGCGCGTTTAACATCTAAGCTCACATACAGTTGTAACTGCCATCGTTATTGCAGTGGGAATATAAGATGCACTGGACACTTTTGATACACATGTGCCTCGTTACCATACTAAGATTGGCTTTTAAACAAGCCCTGAACAGCGGGCGAGTCTACAAACAACGCCCGAACGTCTGCGACCCAAGCCCAACACCGGCCGGAGATGTTCCCGTAGACTTCAAGCAATATGTACGACCAATGACAGACTACGAGTGGACTAACTTCCAGAGAGATGAAAGAGCCTACAGGGGGACACTGGACACAAAACTGCTCCAATCCAACTTTGCTGTTACTCCCGGAGGCGCAGAGAAGTGGGGCAGACTGGTGTCAATCCTTATCAGCGCTTTTTTCCATAAAGGAATATTCTCCGCGACGCAAGGAAACGCGCGTCCATACGGATTCAAGTTTCTGAAATATGTCGCCAGAATCCTGAAGAAATTCCCACCCTCTGTCGATTTCCCGGTGGACCTTACACCTGACTCACTGACAGCTTGGATAGAAACGCAGCTTTGCTTCATCCGTGAGAGAATACAACCAGCGTTGCGGGCCTCCGGGACAGAGACACATCGACAACAAAGGCAAGTTTCCAGGAACAAGCTGGCATACCTCTGGCAACATCGCAAATCAAAGGCAATCGATATCATTTTGAATAGCAGCTGTTTTTCTGAAACCCCTCCCACTGCTAGTGATACAGCCAATGTGTATAACTACTATAAATCTAAGTGTCAAACTGTATCAAGCGCTGCCACTCCCCTGGCCACGCCCCCTTGGTACAACTCCATTGACAAAATAGAGCCAGGCTATTTCCCATGATTTCACAACAGAAGAGGTAGATGCAGTTCTAGCTTCTCTTCCCAATAACAAGGCTAGTGGATCTGACGGGGTCATCTATGAGACGCTGAGAGCTACCAGGCCCACGTCAACACAGACACTCACACATATCTTCAATGCCTGCCTGATCAATGAGAAGGTACCTGATTTGTGGAAAGGGGCCCTCATCCATAGGATACCAAAAAAGGAAAATGTCCCAGATGATCCCTCCACTTGGCGTGACATTTCACTATTGCCCACCATATATAAAGTCTTTATGAAATGCTTACTCACCCGCATCTTACCCTGGCTGGTGGACACAGGGATTCTCTCCCCCCATCAGAAAGTATACATCAACAGACAGGGAATGAACGAACATGTGTTTTGCTTAAAAACCGGAATAGATTACTTCAAACATGAATCATCTAGATTCTACACAGTGTTTTTGGACTTCAGAGATGCGTTTGGTACACTCCCCCATGAGGTGATGCTAAAAGCATTAGAGGAAATACACCTGCCTCAGCCTTTTGTGAATATTGTATCCAGCGTGTACCAAGGCTCATTTCTCCAAGTTATCTGTGGGCAGCAGCTCACAGAGCCGATTGCACTGAAGGTGGGAATAAAAACTGGCTGTCCCTGGAGTGCCGTGAACTTCATCTTAGCACTCAACCAATGGATGAAGTGGATTTACCAGTGCGCTCCTCTGCATGTCCGATCCCCAAATCCTGTGCAGGGATACGCGGACGACGTGCAGGTGTCATCACGACAGGAGGATGTCATCACCAACATGCTGGCACGCACTGATGAGTTCCTCCAATGGTCAGGGCTGGAGGTGAAGCAAGCCAAGTGTGCCGTACTCCATGAGCGCCGCAGTGGAGGCAACCGCTGGTATAAGGCCAAGAACGACAAGCCCCCCACCTTTCTTGTAATGGGCCAACCCATCAGGGTGTATTCCCGCAATGAGACCTAAACATACCTTGGCCACAGGTTTAACATCGCTGGCGAGTGGGGCGAGCAGGTCGAGGAGCTCACTACAGAGTTTCTCCATCGTCTCCACCTGATTGACTTGTCCCCCCTCCCCATCCTCATGAAGCTCCAGGCTGGGAGAGAGGTGGCTCTGGCTAAAATCCAACACCTCTTCGCCAATGTGCACATCCCTCTCAAGGCACTGAGAGAGATGACGAACAGAACTGTCCAGCTGGTCAGAAAGTGGGTGGGCCTCAACACACACACCACACGGGGCATGATCTTTCTCCCATGCTCCACATGCTTAACAATGACGATGCCACCGTTAGAGAAATGGCCAGGGCCTCTCTCCTACTGGATCTACGATGAAGGAAGATCCCCCTGGCCAGCGCACACCAGAACGACTTCCTCGGCTTCAGGAGGAAAGACTCTGGGAAACTGGATTCCCAGGCCAAGGGCTTCGGGGTCTGGTCTGACTGGCCGGATCTCAATGACCTCTGCAACCAGACTGAAGTTCAGCTAAGATGGACAGAACTTAACACACAGACTGAAGTCCCTGTCTCTGATGAGGTGATCACAGACCCCTGTGTGATTGTGAAGGCCGACATCACAACACCGCAGGAAGAGACTGTCGGACTGCACAGAGACTCTGCAAGGAGGGTTCTGCTCAGCCTGAAGCAGTCTGAGATCAGGCAGCACTGGTGTGGACTCAGACTACAGGGAAAGCTAGCTTGTTTGGAGTTCGCTGACCACTCAGTCTCACACTCAGTGTTTAAGAACGCCGCTGTTGGTGAGGATGTTTTGAAATTCACCATCAAAGCAAGACTGCAGGTATTACCGACCAAGTACAATCTGTCCACCTGGTATCCCCACACTCACAGTCCATTCTGTTTAAACCATCAGGATTCACAACACCTAGAATCCATTGCACACATA
>NC_137688.1:18691781-18709281 GCF_963989245.1 Nansenia antarctica
ACTCTCTGTACCTGGCCCCTCCCACCACTCCTCTATCTGTACCTGGCCCCTCCCACCACTCCTCTATCTGTACCTGGCCCCTCCCACCACTCCTCTATCTGTACCTGGCCCCTCCCACACTCCTCTATCTGTACCTGGCCCCTCCCACACTCCTCTATCTGTACCTGGCCCCTCCCACACTCCTCTATCTGTACCTGGCCCCTCCCACACTCCTCTATCTGTACCTGGCCCCTCCCACACTCCTCTATCTGTACCTGGCCCCTCCCACACTCCTATCTGTACCTGGCCCCTCCCACCTCCCACCTGTATTTTAACTTTATGTTCAGCCTCATACAGGCTAACAGGCTAAAAGTACAACAATGAGGAATATCAAGATGTATATCGTGTATCACTCAAGTCAGAAAATACAGATAATTTTTGGGAGAGAAGGAGCGGTGAGAGAGGAGGTTAAGAGTTGAGAGAGAGAGGGACGTGAAGGGGTAGAAGGGAGGATGAGGGTGACAGAGGAGAATGAGTGGTGGAAGAAGGAGATAATGAAGGGGTAAGAGGGGAGAGAATACAGGCGTGACAGATGGAGAGAGAGAGAGAGAGATGGGAGGGTTGGGAGAGGAGAGGTACAGGGGTAAGAAAGGGGACAGCTCCACAGAGACACAGCCTCAATCACAAGGATTAGCTCCCAGCTGCTAGAGCCTGCCACTGATCATCAACCATAGAGAACAGCGCGCGCACACACACACACACACACACACACACACACACACACAAACACACAGACACACAGACACACACACACACACACACACACACACACACACACACACACACACACACACACACACACACACACACACTGATTTAAAGATAACATGTCACCAGAAAAACAGATATACTCAAACAGTCTGTACCCGACACAAACGGAGACAAACAGTATGTAAGAGACAAACAGAGTAGGGCTGCCACAAACGATTATTTTCATAGTCGACTAGTCACCGATTATTTTAACGATTAGTCGACTAATCGGATCATAAATTACAGCTTATCGCACAATTACTCAATCGCTCTTATTTAACTATCATCTTCTAAATCAGCTTCTAAATTTAGCTTAAAGTTGTTAGTTGTTGTTGTAGGCATGTGCTAACTAAAAATAAAGACAATTAAAATGATTGTTCACTCAAAAATAGATATTTTAATGAACTTTGCAGATTTATTTCTGGCATCACTTGCATGTAATGTAAAGAGTAGTAGAGAGTGCAAACTGCTGTGTAAATGAGGTAGGCTAGGCACTAGGCAACCAAAAGAATACAAAAACAAAAATAAAAAGTTTTGCTTTGCTTCACTCATCTCTGGCATCAAACATACATTTTAAATGTATTGAATAGTGCTGCAAAATAAAATGAGGTAGGCACTAAGGCAACTAAAAAAGAGCAATTATCCACAAAAAGAAATGTTTGTAGAGAAAAGGTTTGGTCTCAATCAAATAACATAACAAAGAAAAGTGCAGGAGACTGAGCAAAGAAATTGTTTCTCTCCTGTGTGGACTATTCATTCATAGCGAGGAAAGTCAGCATTTCCACATGTTCTGGAGAGAGGCTTGCTCTCTTTTGAGAGCAGATGTTCCCTGCTGCAGAGAACATCCTCTCGGATGGGGTGGAGGTTGCAGGGATGCACAGAAAAGATTTTGCCAGCTTTGATAGTGTGGGGAAACGCCCCTAATCAATCCTGAAGATGCTGGTTAAGGATATGAGACCCTTGTTAACCAGCATGTTCAGGATTGATCCGGTCAGGACGGTGGCTTGCTGGGGTGTGCACGTTGGCATCTTGACAAGATAACTATCCATAGAACGCGCCTTCTTAGCACTGTAACGTTAAGACAAACATTTTTAGCTATTTGATAAGTATCGCTTTGATGACAACGTTACAGCACATAACGTAAAATAATGTAAGAAGGCTTTTAACGTAACGATATCGTTAGCCAATAACAAGCTAACTAGCTTACCGAGACGAGCCATCGTCTTCCTCGTCATCTGCCACAAACGTGCTTCCTTTTTAGATGCTCGCGCATCATAGACGTGCTGCCATGATAACTGAGTTTAGCTTTGCAAATTGTACATTTTACATAGTTTTTTTCAACGTTGTGGTTGAAATGCCCCCACACTTTAGAGGTACGAGGACGGGAAGACATTTCTCTGTTTGTTTTTCCGGGGACGTCACGTGTGCCCCGGATGACTGACACTGCGCATGTACATCAAAGACACTGGGAGACGCGAGCCAGTGGCAGCTTCAGGGAAGAAAAACGCTTAAAATGTAAAAAAAAAAAAAAAAAAAATCAGCTCCAAAAAAAACATGCGGCTACGGCGATTACCAAATATGTCGGCGACGATTTTGGTAGTCGACGTCGTCGTGACTAGTCGACTAATCGTGGCAGCCTTAAAACAGAGACAAGCAGTCTGTCTCAGTATTGTCCATGTATATTTGAGAGTACTACCTTGTCCAAGTACTTGTACTCTGTGCAATGGCAATACAGTTGAATCTAATCTAATCTAACAAGGTACCATGGGACAAGGCTGTGGTCTGCAAGGCTGTTCATGCAGAGACACGGGCATAGTAAGACCACTGGCTGTCACTACGGATGTGAGATCACACCATCCATCCATCCTCCCGTCATGGACCTCCGTATCCACCGAGCCTGAACAGAACAGCGCCACCTGCAGGCCACCCCTGGGTCCTGTAGGCTGCGGTGGTTTCAGCACAACAGCAATCGACTGGGATACCAGTGAAAACCGGTTGAATCCCTAAAACAGCGGCTGAGGGGGGATGATACTGCTAATCTGGCAACCCGTCCTGTCTGTGGGGACGGCAGTGTGACTCTGATCACAGGTTCTACTGGCTGCTGCCCCCGTGGGGCGCCAGATCTAGAGGTGGTTCCAATAACCCCCCTATCCCCACCCAACATCACACAAACAAACCAACCACACAAATGAACAAAAGAAACACACACAGACACACACAGTCCTGTTGTGAACATGTCTTTGGGACCTGTGGAAGGATGTTGTGCCAGTCAGCCCCGTGTGAGGAGGAGCAGATCAACACAATCAAGGGACGATACGGTCCCGACACATGCAGTGTGTGTAAGCCGGTTTAAAGTACACACACACACACACACACACACACACACACACACACACACACACAAGACCGGTCTCTATCCCATTTCTCTACTGGTTTAGTGTGCTGCAAACATCTACACTGTGTATGTGTGTGTGTGTATACTCAGAAACTGTGTGTGTGTGTGTGTGTGTGTGTGTGTGTGTGTGTGAGTGTGTGAGTGTGTGTGTGTGTGCGTGTGCTGGTAAGCCAAATCCGGTGCAGATGTACATCAGTGTGTGTGTAATCCACTCAGACTTGTGCTAAAGCTAGAGACGCCCCAGAGACGTGGGACCAACACCATGGGGAAATCAGCCTACCAGATGATGACAGCTGCCTCAGTATCCTAACATATGCGCGCACACACACACACACACACACACACACACACACACACACACACACACACACACACACACACACACACACACACACACACACACACACACAGAAACACACACAATGATACTTTTCTACTCTCAATCAAATGATGTTCAAAGGCCCTCTAGCCCAAGTGCATTCTGGGAGGCCCTGCTATGCCACCACTGCATGCATGATGGGAGACCCTTTGTGGCCTTACTGTGTGTGTGCGTGTGTCTCAGGGTGTGTGTGTGTGTGTCTCAGGGTGTGTGTGTGAGCCTCATCTCTCCTCACGGCTCAGTGAGTGTGTCAGTCTGTGTTCAGTCTTACTGAGGAGCCACAGAGAGCTGGCAGCTTTATTAAAATTTAACCCTGCATCTAACTGCTCGCTCACACACACACACACACACACACACACACACACACACACACACACACCCAGCGACACACACACACACACACACACACACACACACACACACACGCAGGACTAAAGAGTCACTCAGACGTGATTGCAGGAGATAAGGAGCGACGGAGCGAGAGACACTATGAAGACAGGAGATGGAGCCGATTACATACACACACACGCACGCACACACACGCACGCACACACACGCACGCACACACACCTACAGTACAGGTGGTGTGTGGAGAGGAGGTAGCAGCACGTAGACAATCTGGGTCTGGATCAGTCACATTGTTCATCTCTCTGATCTCTTCTCTCTCTCTCTCTCTCTCTCCTTCACTCATCTTCAACATTCTCTCTCTCTATCTCCACCCTGTGTGTGTGTGTGTCTAGCGGGGTGGTGCTCGAAGGCCCTGGTCTCTTAATTAAGAAGCAGGGCGTAACGAGGCCGGAGCTAACGAGGGCACGCACACACACACACACACGACACATACACACTTGTTACCGTGTGCACCCCCGCCCCTCTCTCTCACATCAACACACACAATCAGAGGCAGACCCCCAGGGCTCAACCCTATGGGGGCGCAACTCAATCAGCTAGCAATCACAAAAAAGCCACACACACGCACGAACACACACACACGCACGGCCGCACACACTCACTCAGAAAGAATGGACAATGAGACCATGATATTATTCAGTCTACTCAAACCATACTGACACACACACACACACACACACACACACACGCACACACACAGGAGGAGGCTGGTAGAAAGTACACTGTGCTGCTATATTGAGAGCGTGGGCTGTGGGTGAAGGTGACTTTGGGCTCAGTCAGTGGTAATTGGGTACACATACAAATGCCTTTTTTCTCCCTCTTCTCCACGTTCACGTCAAACTTTCCCTTTTTTTTCCTCCTTCTTCTGCCCACGCTCCCCCTCTCCCTCACCGCCGTGGCCCCCGAACGTGATTACATTTCCGTCAGGAAAGTGTGGGAGACACGGGGAGGGAGAGAGAGAGAGAGAGAGAGAGAGAGAGACAGAGAGAGGGAGGGAGGGAGAGAGAGAGAGAGAGAGAGAGAGAGAGAGAGAGGGAGGGAGGGAGAGAGAGAGAGAGAGGGAGAGAGAGAGAGAGAGAGAGAGAGAGAGAGAGAGAGAGAGACAGGGTTGCCACGCTTGCCTTGAAATCATTTTCCATACCACCTTTTGATTTTGCAGGTACCATGTTTTGTGATGATAGCCCGATAAAACTTTCCGCCCCCGCCCGTCCACCACACCGGCCCACCCCCACCCCCAGAGGACACCTGACTACTTACTTGATTTAAAAGATGTGCCGTCTAGATGTGCAGTCTAGTCTAGATGTGCGATCAGCTCTTAAATGCTTAGAGATAGTTAGCTGTCTAACCAGTGTTTTGATAGCTCAGTGTAGCTATAGATGTATTAAACTAGAACTAATTTCCAGCCTAGAACACCACTGGGCTGAAAAACTTGGTTCCCTAAAACGTATAGGTGATGGTGGTGATTCCAATTCATCAGAGCAGTCATACGTCATCTCCCTGTCATCAGAACAATCACGCCCCCTTTTGGATGGTAGAATTGTTACAAGTGTGACTGGCGGTCAATGCAAATGTATGGTCTTTGCTACTTTCATATGATAAAATATGAAAACAGTATTGCTTTTAAGCTATTAGGAGCCCAAATCCGATGGCCAGTCAGGCAAACAATTATATCGTGTTGTTGCCGATCAATGATCGACGTCGTTATATATTTAAAAAATCATGAAATAGAGGTTGATGTGTGTCCTTTCAGGCTGCCTCCATCCATGTGGATGAACGACCCAACCCAATGGCCTGAGGTGTCATATAACCCTAACCCATATCCTGACATATACAACTACCTTATTGAATCTCCAGATAATGTATTTCTGACATCTATCACTGTCGTTAAGAAACTATTTTTTTCTGTTTTGGTAGTCTGTCCAATGTGACACTTCTCCTCCACCGGCCCTAGTTTTGGATCTAGCTTGCTGTTCATTATTTTGATAATACATCGTAGCTAGCTAGCTATAACATCTTCATATAAATATATATATATATATATATATATATATATATATATATACATATACTATATATACCATACAGGCTAAATACTGATTAACAGTTCATCACTTTGGCAAATGCATCATCTATGCCCATTGAACAGATTTATTAATTATCCTTTCTTATCTTAAGAAAACTAATGTAACACTCTCATCTAGGGATTTACACGGCAAGTCAAATGAAGAATCGCTGATGACAGGGAGATGACGTATGACTGCTCTGATGAATCAACCCCGATTTCATAAAACAAAATTCTATATTACAACATCGATCATTGATTGGCAACAACACTATATAATTGTTTGCCTGACTGGCCATCGGATTTGGGCTCCTAATAGCTAAAAGGCAATACTGTTTTCTTATTTTATCGTATTAAAGTAGCAAAGCCCACACATTTGCATTGAACGCCAGTCAAACTTCTACCACTTCCTGAGTAAATCCGACGTTCTAACGCTGAGATATGACCGTTTTAACTCGCGCCCCCCACTCGCAGATATCAGGAAGTATTAGCGCTATTGGCCCTTACCGTTAGCAACACATTCCAAGCGCTAGCTAGCAAGCACAACCCTAACTTAAATTCTTAAAGGTTTTAGAAAGCGTATACAATTTATAATTTTAAATTTTGCTCAGTTTCCATGCCTTTTCCAGGTATGGAACAGGGCTCAATAATTCCCATGTTTTCCCTGTTTTCCAGGTAGCGTGGCAACCCTGAGAGAGAGAGAGAGAGAGAGAGAGAGAGAGAGAGAGAGAGAGAGAGAGAGAGAGAGAGAGAGAGAGAGAGAGAGAGACGGATGATTGACTCGAAATGGAGACAGGGAGAAAATGGCTCCGGCCTGATGTGGGGAATAAACACAACACACACACACACACACACACACACACACACACACACACACACACACACAAACTACAGATAGATGTAGCACCAAGCATAGCAGAGAAAATAACTATAATGTCACTCGCTGTCACCCTGCTCTTTCCAACAACAACAACACACACACACACACCCCCCCCCCCCCCCCCACACACACACACACACACACACACACACACACACACACACACACCTGGTGATCTCATTTTCTCAGACAAGTGACATTTCTTCCTCTTCCCTGCTCTATTCGCTGCGGTGATAAAATTAGAATTCCTTCATCTGCCTCTCCCTCCCTCTGTGACTGGGCATGGGGTGAGGACCGGAGGGAGGGAGGGAGGGAGGGAGGGAGGGAGGGAGGGAGAGAGAGAGAGAGAGAGAGGGGGAGAGAGAAAACACAGCAGCGGAGGAGAAACAAAGGACCAGAGCAGAATCCATTCTTAAGGAAACAGTAAATGAGGAGAAACCTTCAGGGACAATAACCATGACAACCCTCTTCTCCTTTCTCCTCGAGTGTCCACCGACCAGACCAGACGACAACTTTCCGATTATTTTTCAGACACACACCACACAGACACACACACAGACACAGACACAGACAGACACACACACACACACACACACACACACACACACACAGACAGACACTTAATTAGCTCATCACCCTGATCAATAAAAAGGAGGAATGGAGGGATGCCAGGTATGAATGTGAGTGTGTGAACTGAAGAGAGAGAAAGACAGACAGGACAAAAAGAGAGAGAAAGACAGACAGGACAAAAAGAGAGAGAGAGAGAAAGACAGACAGACAAGACAAAGAGAGAGAGAGAGAGAGAGAGAGAGAGAGAGAGAGACAAGACAAAGAGAGAGAGACAAGACAAAGAGAGAGAGATAAGACAAAGAGAGAGAGAGATAGAGCTGGAGAGACTGCATTGTTTTATGAAGAGATAACACAATCTGATCAAGATAAGACTGGACACAGAACACTAACTAACACCAACATTATCACTTGTTCGCACATCTGCCGCCTGTGTGTGTGTGTGTCTCCACTTGATAGTCTACGCATATCTGTGTTCTCATGTGAAATTGTGTGTGCAAGTGAGAGACTGAGGGTGTGCGCCTTGGTGTGTGTGTGTGTGTCTAGGGGGGATAGAGTAGAGGGCCCACAGAGTACAATTAAATGAGAGAGACACTGAGTCCTTGGGAGAAAAAACACTGCAGCAGAAACTTTACAGAAAGAGAGAGAGAGAGAGAAGGTTTGTACTACTGACCTTTAAAAAGACAGAGGGGGGGGGGGAGAAGGAGAGAGGTGGGAGGTAGAGAGAGATGATAGAGAACCAGAGGTGGAGAGAGAGATGGGATTGTAGACCAGCAGCAAACAGACTGAATCACATTAAACTTGAACAAAGGGAGGGGAAAAAAACAGGGAGAAAGAAAGACTAAGTTGAGAGACATAAGGATGGCGGGATGGGAGAAGGGGGAGGATGAAGGGAAGAGGGAGTGAGAGGAGGATGAGAGAGGGAGTTGGGTCCTAATCAGAAATCTGTAGGGACATCATAATAACACTGCCTGACAGAAAATGCCAGAGATGGAGGGAGTTAGAGAGAGGGATGGTGAGAGAAAGAAAGAAAGCAGGAAAGAGAGAGAGAGAGAGAGAGAGAGAGAGAGAGAGAGAGAGAGAGAGAGAGAGAGAGGGGGGGGGGGGAAGAAAGAAAAGACAGTTCTCTTATGTTAAGAAGTAATAGAGAAATATTCATGTAATCCGTCTTTCCACACAGAAATGGAATAGAGGCTCAGGGTCAGGCGAGTGACTGTGTGTGCGTGTGTGTGTGTGTGTGTGTGTGTGTGTGTGTGGCCATTGCCCTTGATCCAACCTTGACTGCAGCTTCACTCCAGCTAAGCTTTGCTTTAATTCTATATCAAATGTGGTCTCACACACACACACACACACACACACACACACACACACACACTATTGTGACTGTAGTGGGATTAGAGAGACTGGGGTTGTTCTTTTAATCATGTGACTGGCTCTGCTCTGTGTGGCTAGTCCTGAAGGACGTAGTGTGTACACTCTGTTCTGCTACCCTGTACACTGAACCACCAGAGGGAAGAGGGAGGGAGGGAAGGGCACTCCATCAGAGGGTCAAAGGTGAGGGCAGGCCAGAGGTGACCAGGGTCAGTACTTCTCCTGTAACCACATTTCCACCATCACCCTATCAGCTCTCCTCCGTCCATGAGCCCCTCCACCCCCCCCTCTCGCTCTCCTCTGTGAGTAATGGCTGGAGCGAGGGATGGTGGCAGAGGGCTATAAAAGTGTAATTTGCTCCATTTTCCTCGGGAAACCAAATTCACTTTCTCTCCTCCGTTACAATCTGTTAACATTCAGACGGCCAGCCGCTGCAGACAGCAGCATTACCCCCACCCACGCCTGCAACTAATGACCCTCACACACACACACACACACACACACACACACACACACACACACACACACACACTTTTACTTCAATACCAGCCCATAATGGACTGAGAAAGAAAAAAGAGAGCGAGCGAGAGGGAGCGAGAAGTAAGGAGGGGAGGGAGAGAGCAAAACGAAGAAAAGAAAGGTACATTGGTACAAACCCTCTGAGTGGGTAGGCATGTTTCCTGGAATTAAATTAGGGACTTTTTCAGTATTTTCTCTCTCTCTCTCTCTCTCTCTCTCTCTCCTCCATTTCCATTGCATAAAAAGAATAAAAAATAAATAAATAACTGGCTTCCTCACCCCTCCCGCCCGCCGTCCCTCCCACCCTCCCTCTCCTTCATTTCCGTAACCGCCTCTACGAGCTAATAGCTCCGTGGCTTTGTTCTGTGAAGCTGTGAGGGGACAATGGAGGTGTGGGGCCATGGCGGTGGTGACAGGCGTGAGAGAGAGAGGGGAACGAGGGAGGAGGGGATGAGAGCCGCCTCCTCCTTCCTCATCCCTTCTCTAATTACACCCGTTTCCATGCACTCCGCAATTAAACCCCCACGCCGCCACCGCCACCACACTCAGAATAACCACCGCATCACACTCTCTCTCCCTCGCTCCAAACTTCAAGACATGGAGAGAGGGAGAGAGCGGGAGAGGGAGGGAGAGAGCGAGAGAGAGAAAGGAAGAGCTATTTTAAACCTCTATTGTTCTCAGGCCGCTCTGTACAGTTCTCTAGGAGTCTTTCTGTGGCGGACGGTCCTGCGTGATTGGTCCCTCAGGGTAGTCACCCAATCAGACAGCCGCAGAGCTTCACAACAGAACACACCACAACACACCACACCACACCACACCACACCACACCATTGCCAGGGGCACACTTTGCGGTATTGATGGTATAGATGTATATATATATATATATATACGACTCTGAATCAGCCTCGGGGGTCGCTTGAAACAAAGACGTACTTCCAGATGAAGCTGAGTGGGGTGCGGGTTGACCATCATCAAGACAACGTGACATGGACCAGGCGTCTAATCTCTGAGTGGAGCTCAAACTGCTCCCTAATCTGGCCTCCTTATCTGAGACTGGACCTCCCTATCTCAGACTGGACCTTCCTATCTGAGACTGGACCTCCCTATCTCAGTCTGGACCTCCCTATCTGAGACTGGACCTCCCTATCTCAGTCTGGACCTCCCTATCTCAGACTGGACCTCCCTATCTCAGTCTGGACCTCCCTATCTCAGACTGGACCTCCCTATCTGAGACTGGACCTCCCTATCTCAGACTGGACCTCCCTATCTCAGACTGGACCTCCCTATCTCAGACTGGACCTCCCTATGTCAGACTGGACCTCCCTATCTCAGTCTGGACCTCCCTATCTCAGTCTGGACCTCCCTATCTCAGACTGGACCTCCCTATGTCAGACTGGACCTCCCTATCTGAGACTAGACCTCCTCCTTCTCAGACACCTTCTCACTAACTCCACTCCAACTGGGCGTAGAAGACCAGATCTCTGCATGGTTGTCTATCACTTCATCTCTCTCTATCTATCTATCTCTCTCCTCAGAAGGATCTCTCCCTCTGAGATAAAAGGGTTTAACTTCACACAAATGAACACTGTGGGAGCGAGTGAGAGAGAGATGGAGAGAGAGACGGAGAGATTTAGACAGCTGAACAAGCTAACATCCAAGTCACGCTACTCTGGCTTTCTGAACTTAACCTGCTCTCATGAACCCCCCCGCCCTCCTCCCTCCCTCCCTCCCTCCCTCCCCCCCGCCCTCCTCCCTCCCTCTACATCACTCTCTTTCCATTAAGACGCGGCCTAGGAACATGTGTTCTACTCTGTCTCCCTCACGTCTCCTCTATAATTCATGCTATTTAACACCAACAGAAACGACGTGTGTGTGTGTGTGTGTGTGTGTGTGTGAAACAACATGGTTGAGCAGTTGATGAATGGAGGCAGACAAAATGAGCTGCAAGTGTGAACATGGCATCATCATTACTGCGCGTACGCAAGCACACACCCACACACACACCCCCCCCCCCGCCCCCCCCCCCACACACACACACACACACACATGCTGAGGCAGATGAGGAGTGAAAGAAGTCACATTAAAACGGCAAACCCGTCCTGTTTCGCTTTCATACCCCGAGTCCATTTTCATAATGCATTACAGCTAGCAGGCAGGAAGAGAGAGAAGAGAGGGAGGGAGGGAAGAAATATGTTCTCCAAGTAATCTAGAGCTCATGGATATACAGTCAAAGGGAGAGAATGAGACAGATCAAATGAAGGGAAGAGATGTGAGACATGAGATACGGCTATCGTGTGTCTAATGCGGAGAGAGAGATGAGAGAGAGAGAGAGATGTTGATGGATAAAAGATGGGATGTACAGATACATGAAGCAGAGTAGGGCTGCAACTAACGATTATTTTGGTAGTCGACTAATCTGTCGATTATTTTTTCGATTAGTCGCGATTAGTCGTGTGGCTTTTCGTTGCGCGTAAATGGCGACGCAGAAGCATAAATCCGGCTTAACTAGCTATCTAACCTAACGTTACGCCAAGCTACAGCTGCTCACAGAGCTAGTTGATTGGCTAGCTAGCATTGCTGGCTAGACTACAGACAGCTCACGTTAGTAGGCTACGCTTGGCGCTGTTTATCTTACAGACAGCTCGCTGGTGGACTCAACATAATTGAAATAGCATTCACTTATCAAGCATCATTCATGATCATCCACCATGACTACCTGGTATTTTAATAGCGACCACCCCTCACTTCATTTCATCTCGCGTTCTCCTGGCTTCAACATGGAAAACCCCTGCTACGTAACGTTACATACAAGCGCCTCTGTCTGTCACATGCGTGCCACAGGGCAAATAAATTAATAGCACAAACGCTCATAGCATGTACAGCCCTGTCCATGAGACGTTGTTTTCCAACATGTAACAGTAAAGCTAACATAAACATTACGACCCTAACAATATAACGTTAGCCAGTTGGCTAACAACGTTAGCTAAAACTTACCCAGCTGATTCTTGCATGGCTCCCGTTTAAAAAAATAAATAAAAAAAAAAATAAAAAAAATCCCGTTTTTTAAAAATATATCTTTTTATGCGATTAGTCGACAACAACATTTCACGCCGACGAATTTTCGTAATCGATTAGTCGTGACTAATCGACTAATCGTTGCAGCCCTAAAGCAGAGAGGATGTAGCAGATATAGTTGGTGTGTGTGTGTGTGTGTGCCTGTGTCTGTGCATGCATGTGCGTATGTCTGCGTGTGTCAGGCAACAGAGTGTTCTCTGTTTCAGCACCAGCAGGCTGATTACAGTTGGAGGGCAAATGACCAGGGGGCACTGCTGCCCTTGTTATTATGAACCAGTGGGCCAAAACACACACACGCACACGCACGCACACACGCACACACACACACACACACACACACACACACACACACACACACACACACACACACACAAGAATGGTTGAGCATTAGGTTGTGAATCATGTTAACAGAGTCCCAGAGAGAGGAGCCGTTCACAGCTCCCCTGCTAGAGGAACACAGTGTGTGTCTGGGGTGATGTACGCTGATCTGAACCACCACATCACTGACTGGGTGACGTTTACAACACACACACACACACACACACACACACACACACACGCACACACACACACACACACACACACACACACACACACACAGAACACTATGTGACCAATTAGTCACACGGCTGGGTGAAGGCTCTCTCTATTCCATAAAGACAGGGCAATACTGCTGGAGACAGAGAGAGAGAGAGAGAGAGAGAGAGAGAGAGAGAGAGAGAGAGAGAGAGAGAAAGAGAAAGAGAGACAGAGAGAGAGGCAGAGAAAGAAAGAAAGACACACACACACACACGTACCAGAACAAGGAGAAAAGCCAACAACAACATGTCAGAGATAGCTCTGGAGGGCAGACCTTGGTCCAAATGACTACTTACTTTCATTCAAATCATGAATATGCATAGAAACTCCCCTCTCCTCTCTCCCCCCCCCCCCCTCCCCAGGTCTGTGGCTGGGTGGGGGAGGGCGGCTAGACCTCTCTCTGGCTTGTTTTGATTTTAGCCTCACCACAATAACCTTCAATTCTCAAGGGGAAAGAGGGAGGTAGAGGTAGCCATTCTGTCTGTGTGTGTGTGTGTGTGTGTGTGTGTGTGTGTGTGTGTGTGATGGTTACAGAAACAGACACACGCTCTCCTCAGTGTTGTAAAAGCACTAAGAGCCCCTGCAGCCACACGATAAATGTTTAATCTGACATTAATAAAAACAATATCATTTCTGTCTGCCGCAGGAAAACTCACATACACCTCACTGACTCTGGCAGATGCTCGAACACACACACACAGACAGACACACACACACACACACACACACACACACACACACATACACAGACAGACACAGACACAGACACACAAGACAGACACAATCCGAATTTCACCCCTTGGCCCTACATTTTAGCCCTACCCCTTCGTTTTGCACGTTCACATGTAGGGGTAGGTGTGTGGAGGGGTAGGTGTGTATTTATTGTGTAGGGGTAGGTGTGTATTTATTGTGTAGGGGTAGGTGTGTATTTATTGTGTAGGGGTAGGTGTGTATTTAGTATGTAGGGTAGGGCCAAGAGGGAAGGCTATATCCCTCCAAACTGAGGTTTTTCAGATGCACACTCCGAACGAGCGTTATGCAAAATCCCAGAATGCCTTGCGAATCATCAGCAGGATACTAGAGATCGCACTAGCAACAAAACGAAGGCACAAATGTTATTATTTACTTTGTTAATAAAGATTAAAACAATTATGATAACCATTGTATTATCTTAGTTTAATGTAATTTCAATGTATTTATAACAAGCATAACCCAAAAATTGCTATTGTGCTGATGTGTCTAGTGTGTGTTAGCTATCTAGCATTAAATGTTTAAAGGCTGATTTGTGCATGACAGTCCAGTATTTTGACATTTTTCCATGTCGCATTTCCCCCATTTGATGGCATAATGACACCCACAGTTTTACTTAAGTTCAGCTGCAAAGTTGTTGCACTTGTTACCGTTCCTCTAATATCAGTGCAGACTGGTAAGGTAGGAGCACGGGTTGCTAGCGCACCGCTATTCTGTCATGAACTGGCCTGATAATGAAGCATTGTTCTTTTTTATTTGATGACTTGTTTGATAGATTGATAGCGTGAAACTTGAGAACAAGTTGTGAACAAATCGCGAGTGTCCATGCTTTTCTATGATACTACTGATGACGTATGAGGGTCTTGAAGGGTTATCCCCTTTTATAGGGGAAGATTTTCAACCACTACCCCTTGTAACTGTTCCGAGGGGCAAGGCGAAACGAGGGGCAGGGGTAAAAATGAGAAATGGCATTGGGCCGTTGTCCCTCTCCTCATCACATGAGCTCTGTCCACAGGCTGCCAGTTTGGCTCTGATGCTTGGAGAGACAGTTGACACACGCACCCAGAAAGATGGATTGAATGTGGCAGGATGAACATGACTGAGGAGATGAAATATTATCCTCTGACATGATGGTTTTGAAATGTGCGACATCTTCTGTCACTGTGGTCAATCTGGACAAATAGCCAAAATGCAGTGAGGTGTCTGTCTGTCTCTGTCTGATCTTTGTGAGGTGGTGCACATGGACAGTGCGTCTGCTAGACGCCTCTGCTACCTCTGGTTTGATTTTTTCTTTCTATACTCTTTTACTATAAAGTAATTATTATTTTTCCAATTTTCCCTCTCTCTGTGCCAAAATCTCTCCACACAGACAGACAGGCACAAAGACACACAGACACAGACACGGACACACGGACACACGGACACACACGCACACGCACACGCACACGCACACGCATGCTGGAACAGAGCGCATGAAAGCGAAAGGAGGCGGGCGACAGAGCAGCTAAAAGCAGAACCGGGCCTCAGAGTGAGTGAGTGGGTGGGTAAGTGTCTGAGTGAAGGCAGATGCATTACCACTCTGCCATTCCAAACAATACACAGGCACAAAATGGCCGTCCATCTGAAAGAGCAGGAGAATTCACAGGGCGAGCACAAAGAACCCTGGGAGGATGAAAGATGACGCAGACCTTTAGAAGACTGGATAATGGGGGGGGGTGGAGAGAGAGATGATAGGAAGGGGCTTATGAAGAGGGGTTTTCTGAATATGCTTGAGACGGAGAGAACACAGGGATGAAGGAGGGCGAGAAGAAAAGAAAGGGGAAGATGATATTTTAGTGAGTTATAATAGTGTCTGAGGGAGAGAGAGAAGAGAAAATTGAGAGGAAGAAAAAGTTTACACTTGGTTCAGTATAATCCTCATCCTAAATGCACTCTAGTGCGGCAGAGCAGCGTGCGTGTGTGTGGATCACACCGATAAGATTACACTCCAAATTCCTAATTAATCCCTCTAAACGGGATTACGGAATGGAGCAGGATATGACAACCCTGTACACCCGAGCTGTGTGTGTGTGTGTGTGTGTGTGTGCGGACGCCTGACTGTCACTTTAACCGCGTCCAAGCGCCTGTCCTTGGTCACTTATGTTGGGAAATGGAGCTGACAGTCAGAAGTCTCCTATGAGCAGAGGCGCATGAGTGTCACACACACACACACACACACACACACACACACACTCCTCAGCAGACCACGAGTCTATAAACTGCTCATGAATTATTGTTTGAGTGGCCTCTTGACATTTAGCTTCACATAGTGTAACTCCAGAAGGGGGGGGATATGTGCAAACCCCTAGTCCCAGAGAGAGAGAGAGAGAGAGAGAGAGAGACCCTCGGTCCCAGAGAGAGAGAGAGAGAGAGAGAGACCCTCAGTCCCAGAGAGAGAGAGAGAGACAGAGAGACCCTCAGTCCCAGAGAGAGAGAGAGAGACAGAGAGACCCTCAGTCCCAGAGAGAGAGAGAGACAGAGAGACCCTCGGTCCCAGAGAGAGAGAGACCCTCAGTCCCAGAGAGAGAGAGACAGAGAGACCCTCAGTCCCAGAGAGAGAGAGAGACAGAGAGACCCTCAGTCCCAGAGAGAGAGAGAGACAGAGAGACCCTCAGTCCCAGAGAGAGAGAGAGACAGAGAGACCCTCAGTCCCAGAGAGAGAGAGAGAGAGAGACCCTCAGTCCCAGAGAGAGAGAGAGACAGAGAGACCCTCAGTCCCAGAGAGAGAGAGAGACAGAGACAGAGAGACCCTCAGTCCCAGAGAGAGAGAGAGAGACAGAGACCCTCAGTCCCAGAGAGAGAGAGAGAGACCCTCAGTCCCAGAGAGAGAGAGAGAGAGAGACAGAGAGACCCTCAGTCCCAGAGAGAGAGAGAGACAGACCCTCAGTCCCAGAGAGAGAGAGAGAGACAGAGACCCTCAGTCCCAGAGAGAGAGAGAGAGAGACCCTCAGTCCCAGAGAGAGAGAGAGAGAGAGACAGAGAGACCCTCAGTCCCAGAGAGAGAGAGAGAGAGACAGAGAGACCCTCAGTCCCAGAGAGAGAGAGAGACAGACCCTCAGTCCCAGAGAGAGAGAGAGAGAGACAGACCCTCAGTCCCAGAGAGAGAGAGAGAGAGAGACAGAGAGACCCTCAGTCCCAGAGAGAGAGAGAGAGAGACAGAGAGACCCTCAGTCCCAGAGAGAGAGAGAGAGAGACAGAGAGACCCTCAGTCCCAGAGAGAGAGAGAGAGACAGAGAGACCCTCAGTCCCAGAGAGAGAGAGAGAGACAGAGACCCTCGGTCCCAGAGAGAGAGAGAGAGAGAGACAGAGACCCTCGGTCCCAGAGAGAGAGAGAGACAGAGAGACCCTCAGTCCCAGAGAGAGAGAGAGAGACAGAGAGACCTTCAGTCCCAGAGAGAGAGAGAGACAGAGAGACCCTCAGTCCCAGAGAGAGAGAGAGACAGAGAGACCCTCAGTCCCAGAGAGAGAGAGAGAGACAGAGACCCTCGGTCCCAGAGAGAGAGAGAGACAGAGAGACCCTCAGTCCCAGAGAGAGAGAGAGAGAGAGACAGAGAGACCCTCAGTCCCAGAGAGAGAGAGAGAGACAGACCCTCAGTCCCAGAGAGAGAGAGAGAGAGACAGACCCTCAGTCCCAGAGAGAGAGAGAGAGAGACAGAGAGACCCTCAGTCCCAGAGAGAGAGAGAGAG